>NC_092395.1:5779556-6379556 GCF_030028105.1 Mobula birostris
ACCAGGTGAGGGGGAAGGTGGCATGAACTGAGAAAGCTGGCAGGTGATAGGTGGGAATGGTAAAGTGTTGAAGAAGGAATATTCTAATTAATTATCCCCTCATTTCCAAAACTGCAACTTGAAAAGTAAAACAAAAATCTGAAAACAAGAATGTATGAGTTTTTAACAAGAAAGAACAAAGTGATTTTTATCTATTCTGGTCCAATTATAGCAGCTCTAATTTCATTTTAATTCCTTGCTTTAGTCATCCATTGGTGATACTTACACAATCCTGTATTTTCTGGATACCTCTCCAACGTGAACTAGATGGCCTCTTCTGCAGGTTACTTCAATGCAAGTACAGCTGACTCCAGCATGTATGAATAATATTTCTTTCTACATGGGAAGCACTGAATTTCAGAGGACGTTGAAAACGAGTCAATATTTACATGGGGAACTTAGATGCATTGGAAAATACATTTGGCGAAGTAATCTCTGTGAGACTAATAAAACAAGATAAACTACTTCATCCCAAAGTTACAGCATTTTTCCACCAATTTCCGAGCATATTCAACCATACTCCAAGATGATATTCCACACCAATAGATCAGAAATACAATGCTTCTCATAAAAACTAAGGCCAGAGTTGATAAATGCGCAATATACGTGATGCACCGTTGTGCCTCAGCATGGACTATCACGTTAATATACTCACCAGGGACCAATAATGAAAGATAATCTCACCCTATCCTACTCAACTGTGTCACTGGAGAACAGCACAAAACAATACCTGAACTGTAAGTACACGCCAGTCCCCCTTAATTGTCACTTCAACTAGTTATGAAGTAAACACGCTGGAGGATGCTAAAGGAGATTTTGAGGGGTGGGTTGGGGACCTATAGAGAGAGGGCCCCTGGAGCACTGATATGCCACGTGGCATAAACAAAACACACTTTAATACTGGAACAGTTAAGTGAAAATTCTCGTGCCAAGCATTTTGTACTCATAGAAGAAACATACAATTTACTGACATGCATTTAAAGACTGAGTTGAAGGAAGGGCTGCAAATAAAAGTCTCACAAACTTTTAATCAGAATCAGAATTGACCTATGTCGTGAAATATTTTGTTTTGCAGCAATACATTGCAATATAAAGAAAAATTATAAATTGAAATAAGATATGCATAAAAATTAAGAAAGCAGCACAAAAAGAAAGCAGAAAAAAACAGAGGAAGTATTCATGGGTTCATTGTCCATTCAGAAATTTGATGACGGAGGGGAAGAAACCATTCCTAAAATATTGAGCGTGCATCTTCAGGCTCCTGAAGTGTACAATGAAACTCCTTAGAATTCAATGAAATTTATTGTATCCTAGCCTTTTGACACTCAAGAGCTGGGTGAGGGGCAAGAGGCTGATAGGGACAGGAAAAGCTTTCCCCACCACTGAACACATTTACAAGAAGAAAGCAGCATCCATCATGAAGGACCCCACCATCCAGGACATGCTCTCCTCTCGCTGCTGCTATCGGGAAGGAAGTAAAAGAGCCTTAGGTCCCACACCACCAAGTTCAGTAACAGTTATTATCTTTCAATCATCAGGTTCCTGAACCCATGTGGATAACTTTACTCACCTTGACTCTGACTGATTCCACAACCTGTGGACTCATTTTCAAGAACTCTGCAACTCATGTCTTCAACATTATTTTTTTTTTTGCATTTGCACAGTTTGTCTTTTCCACATTGGATATTAGTCTTAGCTTGTGTGTAGTTTTTCATTGATCCTATTATATTTCTTTGTTCTACTGTGAATGCATGCAAGAAAATGAATTTCATCTGCATACTTTAATAATAAATTTACTTTGAATTTTGAAGTGGTATAACATACAAGGATCAAGGTGGTAGGAGGTGTGACTAGTCTCAGAAGCTTATATGGAGACACGCAAGACTGCAGATGTTGTCATCAAAAGCAAAGAGAAGAAATGGCTTGAGAAATTCAGATCAAGCAGCATCTGTGGAGGCAGAGTATTGCATGATATTTTGGATTGAGACAATAGTTTTATTTAGAAGATTAAAGATGAGTTTAATTTGTCACATGTACATCAAAACATATCGTGAAATGTGTCATTTGCTCAAATCGCATCAGGGAGCATTGTGCTGATCAGCCTGCAAGTGTTGTCACACTTCCAGCTCCAACACCGACTAACCGTAGACGCACATCTTTGGAATGTGTAAGGAAACTGGAGTGCACGGGGAAACGCACTTGGTCATGGGAAGAACGTACAGACTACTTATAGAATCAAACTCCAATCTTATAGCTGGTGATATAAAGCATTGTACTAACTGCTACACTACCATGCTGCCTACTTTCCTACCATTCCTGGTAAGTTACAACCAGGGGTTCACAACCTAGGGTCCACGGACCCCTCGATTTTAAAAATCTTAAAAGAATATAATGCACAAATAGCACTTTATAAATGCCCTTTCAAAATTCTTAGTCATGCAAAGTCATCTTGCAGTCCTGCAGCCTGATGCAGGGTTTCGACCTGAAATGTCATCAAATTCTTTCCTCCCACAGGTGCTTCTTGACCTGCTGAATTCTTCCAGCAGATTGTTTGAAAACAAGTTTCATCATGGGAGTTATTTTAGAAAATAAACTAATGGCTTAAATATTGCAGTCAGTGCATTCCAAAACATATTATTGTGTTGGAATCAACAATGCTATAGGATTAAAATATCCATGAAAATGCTTAGGAAGATTAACCCAGCTGCAGAACTGAGTGAACAATAAGGTACAAGAGTCTCAGGACTCATACCACCAGGTTTAGAAACAGTTACTACCCCTTGACATCAGGCTCTTGAACCAAAGGCTCTTCACTCATCTTCACTTGTCCCATCATTTAAATGTTCCCACAATCTATGGACTCACTTTCAAGGACTCTTCGTCTCATCTTCTCGATATTTATTGCTCATTTATTTTATTAATTCTGTCTTCTGCACTCTGGCTGAATGCCCTGGTCTTTCACTTTGTTACGGTTATTATTTTATAGATTAAGTATCCCTACAAGAAAATGAATCTCAGGGTTTTATATGGTGACATATATGTACTTTGATAATAAATTAATTTGAACTTTGAAATAGGAAATGCAAAAACAAGCCTGTCACTTCTTTTCCGGAGCTCATACAGAAGGACATGTTTTCCCTCTTTCTCACTCAAGCTACAGCTGTTGATAAAAAAAGGTTCTAATGCAGTGGTACAAAGCAATACCACAAAGTGACCTTTCAATTAAACTCTGCAAGGTTTAATTCCTGTAGATATAACCAATGCCAAGGAAAAACAGAGCTTAACAGGATAAACCATGAACTTGCAAATACTCTCCAAAATGGTATTGACTGCTTCATTTTTAAGAGGTCACCCACCTTGGGAAAGAAAGTAATGAATGTCAAACAGCACAAGGCAAATTAATGAAAAATGCCACTGAATATACAACATGCCCCATTATCTAGGTTTTAGCATAAATTCTTCCCACCGAAAGTGACTAAATGCTTTAGTCTCCTCTATTTTCTCATCACAGGCTATGACACAGCACCATTTTTATGCAGGTTTTTCATTTACACAAGAGACTTTGAAGATGCTAGAAATCCAGAGAAACACACACTAAATGCTGGAGGAACTCAGCAGGTAAGGAAGCATCTATGGAGAGAAATGACCAGTTGATGTTTCAGTATGAGACCCTTTGCTTTAGTGCTTTGATAACAGAGACTGGGGAAGAGCATACAAACTTTTCTTAAAACAAGTGTGGTCAATGGAAATTTAGAAGGTAAAGCAAGCACTTGAAATCAGAGGGAAAAAGACCAGGTGGAAAATAGGGATTACTTTCAAAGACATAGATTTAGTTTTTCCATTTTATGAACCTTGGTACTAAAATCAAGATCCATTTTAAATGACTTGTGGCCCCCTCCCTTACAGAAACTAGTAATTTTTCCACTTCTGTTAGGGAAGCAGACACAATGGGCTGAATGCCTAATTCTGCTCCTATGTCTTATGGCCTTGTTACCAAGGTAGGAATGCCAATTTTCAAATTCAAATGCAGCTACAAGGCTGTATGATAAAATACTTGGGATGGTATTTTAGCCTTTACAATGGAAAGGACTACATTGATTAAGAGCATAGAAACATAGAAAACCTACAGCACAATACAGGCCCCTTGGCCCACAAAGCTGAGTCGAACATGTCCTTACCTTAGAAATTACCTAGGGTTACCCTTAACCCTCTATTTTTCAGAGCTCCACATACCTGTCCAGGAGTCTCTTAAAAGACCCTATCGTATCCACCTCCACCACCGTCGCCGGCAGCCCATTCCACGCACTCACCACTCTCTGCATAAAAATTTTACCCCTGACATCTTCTCTGTACCTACTTCTAAGCACCTTAAAACTGTGCCCTCTTGTGCTAACCATTCCAGCCCTGGAAAAAAGCCTCTGACAACCCACACGATCAATGCCTCTCATCATCTTAAACACCTCAATCAGGTCACCTCTCAACATCCGTCGCTCCAAGGGAAAAAGGCTGAATTCACTCAATCTATTCTCACAAGGCATGCTCCCCAATCCAGGCAACATTCTTTCTATGGTTTCCACATCCTTCCTGTAGTGAGGCGACCAGAACTGAGCACAGTACTCCAAGTGGGTTCTGACCAGGGTCCTAAATAACAGCAACATTACATCTCGGCTCCTAAACTCAATCCCCCGATTGATGAAGGCCAATGCACCGTATGCTTTCTTACCCACAGAGTCAACCTGCGCAACAGCTTTGAGTGTCCTATGGACTCAGACTCCAAGATCCCTCTGATACTATATTCTGCCATCAGTTGACCTACCAAAATGAACCACCTCACACTTAACTGGGTTGAACTCCGGCTGCCATTTCTCAGCCCAGTTTTGCATCCTATCAATGTCCCGCTGTAACCATTGACAGCCTTCCACACAATCCACAAACCCCCAACCTTTGTGTCATCAGCAAATTTACTAACCCATCCCTCCACTTCCTCATCCAGGTCATCTATAAAAATCATGAAGAGCAGGGGTCCCAGAACAGATCCCTGAGGCACACCACTGGTCACCGACCTCCATGCAGAATATGACCCATCTACAACCACTCTTTCCCTTCTGTGGGCAAGCCAGTTCTGGATCCACAAAGCAATGTCCCCTTGGATCCAATGCCTCCTTACTTTCTCAATAAGTCTTGCATGGGGTACCTTGTCAAATGCCTTGCTGAAATCCATATACACTACATCTACAGCTCTACCTTCATCAATGTGTTTAGTCACATCCTCAGAACTGCATGTTCAATGAATCAGAACATCACATGCAGTAGTGGGGAGGTGGCACAGTAGCACAATGTTGTTACAGTGCTAGCAGACTGGGTTCAATTTCTGCCTCTGCCTATAAGGAGTTTGTATGTTCTTCCCATGATTGTGTGGGTTTCCTCCAGGTGCTCCAGTTTCCTCCCACATTCCAAAGATGTACCAGTTAGGGTCAGTGAATTGTGGGCATGCTATGTTGGTGTCTGAAGCATGGCAATAGTTGTGGGCTGCCCAACACATCCTCGATGATTCTCTTTCTTGAAAATGATGTATTTCACAGCGTGTTTTGGTGTACTTATGACAAATTAAGATAAGTTTTATCTCTTTCATGCTATAAAACAAACTGCACGAGCTTCATAAGGAAATATTAAGGCACATGAATAAAATATGTGTGAAAGAAATAGCTTTTGAGGAGTACTTTGTTTTTGAAAAGAGCAGTGAAATGAACAGCGCGACCTGCAACTTGCGCTCCTGGACCGGCTGCAGCAATGAACTGGTTTGCTGGCTGTGGACTCACTTTCGTGAACTTCATTCCATGTGTTGTTTACTTTTTACTGTTTGCACGATTTGTTCTTTTTGCACACACTGGGTGTTTGACTGTCTTTTTTAAAAATGGGTTCTACTGTTTTTTTTTGATTTTGTGGCTGCCTGCAAGAAGATGAATCTCAAGGTTGCATACGGTATACATACTTTGATAATAAACGTACTTTGAGCTTTGAAGAGCAGTGGGGAAGTCCTGAGAACAAAGTCGAGGGTTTAAATGGTGGAGTAATTATTTATTTATTGGTATACAGCGTGGAATTGACCCTTCCGACCCCTCGAGTAATGCCATCTAGAAACCCCCCAGTTTTAATCCTGGCCTAATCACGGTACATTTACCATGACCAATTAACCTACCGACTGATACGGCTTTGGACTATGGGAGGAAACCCATGTGGTTACAGGAGAACGTACAAACTCCTTAGAAGCAACTGTGGGATTAGAGAGTCAGGAGACCAGAAAGCGCAGCTATCCCAGAATTATAAACTCACGACAGACCAGTTGGCCTATTGTGTTTGTGCCAGATTAGAGGGATGGACGATGAGAGAAAGAATATGGCCATGGACGAATTCAAAAACAGGGAATTTGGTCTTTCCACCTCCTTAAAATAATGACATTAAACACTATTGAATAATTTCCTCGCTTTTCTCTTCAGTTTTGTTTCCTTCTAATTTTTGATATTAGATTGTCACTTGGTTGATAACCAAAGGTGAGCATCATAAAACAGTTTTTGTTCCTTCATTAGGGCTTTTCATTTTAAATAACCTCCTTCAGAATTTTGCAAAACTTTGACAGTCAAGATTCTGCTGCAATATTTTCCCTCTGAAAATTAATGAACATTACAGTGAAGTTGTAATGGTTGCTGTGGTGAAATTGTCTGTTTGAAGGAGCAATCTAATTAATCTCATTTCCCCCACACATGGCAAAATGCTCCACTTCCAAATATTTACCTAATTTCTTCTAAAAAAAAGTACTGAATTTGTTTCTACCTCTTTTTTTCAGGGTGTGCATTCCAAACAATCATGTAAAATTAACCTTTTCTCTGGTTCACTTAATATTCATCTAAAAATAAACCAATATTTGATCCAGTTGTAAAAACCACTGCAATACTATCAATAAGGTTCTTTAAAATGTCTGCTGAAATAAGGCTGTGAGAATCTCTTGTTTGCCAATATGATGACCTACAATGTCTCTCTTGCCCATTGTGGAAAAAAAAGTTTTGAGGAGTACTGCAATTTGAGGCCACCCTCATGGTGAAGGAGCAACACTCTACATTTCATCTGGGTAGCTTCCAACCTGAAGATATGAATATCCATCAAAGTTGCTAGTGAACGCAACAGGCCAGGCAGCATCTCTAGGAAGAGGTACAGTCGACGTTTCAGGCCGAGACCCTTCGTACTGACCCTGACGAAGGGTCTCGGCCTGAAACGTCGACTGTACCTCTTCCTAGAGATGCTGCCTGGCCTGCTGCGTTCACCAGCAAATTTGACGTGTGTTGCTTGAATTTCCAGCATCTGCAGAATTCCTCTTGTTTGCATGAATATCCATTTCTGCTTCTGGTAAAAAAAAATATTTTTCCCTCCCACTCCCCTCTTCTTCTATTCCCCACTTTGGTCTTTTACCTTTTCTCACCAGCCTATCACTCACTCCAGGTCCTCTCCTCCTCCTTTTTCTCCTATGGTCCATTCTCTTCTCCTTCTAGATTCCTTCTTCTCCAGCTCTTTACCTTTCCCACCCACTTGGCTTCATCGATCACCTTCTAGCTAGTCCTCCTTCCTCTCTCCCCACCTTTTTATTCTGGCATCTTCCCCCTTCCTTTCCAGCCCTGAAAAAGGGTCTCGGCCAGAAATGTCAACTGTTTATTCATTTCCATAGATGCTGCCTGACCTGCTGAGTTCCTCCAGCATTTTGTGAGAGTTGCTTTGGTTTTCCAGCATCTGCACACTTTCTCATTGTTTATGCGTTATTTTTGAAGCATAGCTTAGCTTTTTGAGCACAGTGAGTGAGTTTAAACAGTCTTATTTAGAATTCTCACACAAACTAAAATTTAACATGGCCTTGAAACCACAATTATCAAGAGGTCAGGGTATTAAATTCCCAATTTAATGTGCCTAAGCAACAGAACATATATATAAAAAAAACTCCTTGCTTGTCTCCTGGAACAAGTTCAAGTCTTAACCTATTGTTCAGTCTCTGTCTCCAGAGTCAAGCTACTAATGCGGCTTTCAAAAGCATCTAAACTCCCAGGAGTGTACTTGTATACTTACGTTTTAAGATAGCAGAGATTTAAAGTTTCTGAATAAAAACACGCTCATTTCTTAAAGGCAGCTACCTTTTTCAATGTTAAGATTTTCCCATTCTCTTTATTTCAACCAAACACCAGCAAACCAAGCACTTTCCAGAGTCTCTCTCCAGCTCAATAGTGGTATTGTATTGATTTAGACATACAGTGCAAAACAGGCCCTTTCCACCTAATGAGCTGCACTAGCCAGTAATCCACCTATTTAACACTGGCCTAATCACAGGACAATTTACAATGACCAATTTATCTGCTAACTGGTACGTCTTTGGATTGTGGGGAACAACCAGAGCACCTGGAGGAAACCCACATAGTCCGTGGGGAAAACATAAAAACTCCTTACAGAAGGTGCCACAGTTGTACTTGAAACCCTGAAATGCCCTACACTAACCGTGGTACCCAGAAGTAGTCATCATAGTAGTTGAGTACAATGTTCTCCTATGGGGTTGCCTATTGGTGGGTCGTTCAGGTGACTGTGAAGCCTAATGCATGGTCAGCCACCACATGGTCTTTGACAGATCGGGGTCACGGTCCAGTGGCATGGAATGTACAACGACTGAGGACCCTTCACTGCTGTAGCCTTCCACTGCCTTCACTACCAGTGTGATGTGTCATCATCGTTTGCCAGCCACACCTCTGAGCTGTCTGCTGGATTTCTCTCAGTCTGGAACATCCCCTTGTCCTTACCAACGTGGGTGACCCTACTGGGAGATAAGCAGCAGATGGCTAAACTCCAAATGGCATCACTCTTGGGATATCAGGAACTCACAAGC
This sequence comes from Mobula birostris, assembly GCF_030028105.1. NCBI lineage: Eukaryota > Metazoa > Chordata > Chondrichthyes > Myliobatiformes > Myliobatidae > Mobula > Mobula birostris. Next base: position 5,788,510 of record NC_092395.1, read on the forward strand.
CTTTCCACCACAGCGAGGTGACGATCCTCAGGGAAGTTAGCTCATACTTCTTACAACATGGTAAAGGAGTCCAATATTTTTTCCATGTGTTTTCTTAAGAACATTAAGTTTTGATACTACAACAGTAAGCAATGTGTAGGGGAACAAATTTACTTCATTTATTTAGTGGAAAATAAACATTCATGCGACCTGCTAACAAGCTATACAAGAATATTTTAAAGATTGCTAGCTTTATTAAGAGCATATAAGTACAACTCAAAATGGAAGTAGTCAAAGGCTCTCAGCCACTTTGCTTGCAAGCAAATGAGATACTTTCACTATTTTTATTTTTAGAATTTACTATTGTTTTGAAAAAATTAGAATTGTTAAAATAATTAACAAGAGGCTTACCGAAGAAGGCAGGCCAGGAGGCACCTTTCTTACTTTCTTGGGCTGGGATTCTAAAAATGTGAACGAAGATCCAAAATTATTATAACAGTCATAAACAGGAATTGAAGTTTTTAAATCAAGTAATAATTTAGAAGAATAATCCACTGAACAAAAGATAAGAGAATGCAAAAGAGAGAGAGAGAGAGAGAGAGAGAGAGAGAGAGATAGAGAGATAAGATACAGGGTTACTGAATGCCATAATGCATTCATCAGATATCTCAGGAAAGGTAAAAAAAAATCACCTTTTAAATAACCAAGATTTAAATCTATATAAAGCTAAAGGAAATGCATTCCAGACAGAACAGATGCCCAGTAATGATTACAAGAAGATTTGGCAATCTGATCAAATTGATATGATAAACCACATTTCAGTTACAAGGATCAACTTTACTTGCCATATACATTTACATGTATTAGGAATTTGCTGTGGTATGTTGTTCAGGGGGCAACATTCAACAAAACACACAACAAAATTTAAAAATTATAATAAAGAATTATATAGAAAATAAAGTTAGAGGTTAAAGTACAGGTATAGAATAAAATACATAAATATCAGCATGTACTTACAATGCAAATAGCATTATAAAAAGTGGTTTAAAGTGTTTACCATGCAGTGACTGGGGTAACAGATGGAGGGGGTTGGGGGGGAGAAATTTATGTCACAATGTGAAAAATCATGGCTTTTTCCTCATAACTATTTAACTGAAAAAAAAAACTAGAAAGGATGGACACAAGAGATTCTGCAGATGCTGAAAATCCACAGCAACACAAAATGCTAGTGGAATTCAGCATGTCAAGCGGCATCTATGGAAATGTTTATTCTGTAAACATTCACACTGCTCATTCATTTCCAGAGATGCTGCCTGACCTGCTGAAATCCTCCAGCCATTTGTGGAGAGAGGATGGAGCTAATTTTCAATTTCTAAATAGAATTACTCAGGTGGTCACATAGGAACACCAAGAACACACTGTAATATAACAGAAGACAACATTGGTGATGTTACCTAGACTAGTTGGTTCTTGCACTGGCCTTCTGCGAGGGTTACTGGCAAAGGGGTAATACTGGGAGCTAGGTTTGACTCCAGTCGGTGACATTGTTCCCGAATTGGCCATTCCCATTTCAGAATTCATAAAAGTTCCCTGCATCATAAAATAAACAAACCCACAGTTAACCCAATCATAAACACAAGAGATTTTGCAGATGCTGGAAACCTTGAGCAACACGAAGTGCTGGAGGAACTCAGTAGGTCAGGCAGCATCTATGGAGAGGAATAAGCAGCAGTTATTTTGGGCTGAGACTTCAACTATTTATTCCTCTCTACAGATGCTGCCCATCCTGCTGAGCTCCTTCTGCATTTTACGTATGCTATTAGTTCCAATCGCCCAGGATTATAAAATACACATAGGGAAAATAAAGGATTAAAAAATTTGCATCTATTTTAACACGTAACCTATTTATAATTTCTCACATCACACCAAAATTCAAATTTATTGGCAATTGACTGTACATACATTCAACCAAAATGAAACAGCATTCCCCTGTACCAACGCAGCACATAAAACAAATTAAGTATTACCATAAATAAGTTAATAAAATATAATTCAAAGTGCATATAGTGCACAGCACAGGTAAACAGTAAACAATACAGCAAATAGTAAACACCTTGCTGTCCTAGTGACGAGACCTCAGGGGTGGCCAGGTATTCATTAATCTCACAGCCTGAGGGAAGAAGATGTCTGGCAGTCCTAGCCCTGACGCTCCTGTACCTCCTTCCTGACGGTAGTGGGTCAAAGAGATTGTGGGATAGATGATAGGGATCCTTAACAATGCTTTAGGCCTTTCGCATACAACATCCAGATCTGAGATTTTAGATGAGAGCTTCAGTGAGCCCTGATCATGGCCATCTGCCTGAAAATTTCTGACAGCCACATTTGAAAGAACACATTTCTTAAGCTGTAGTTGGAGTCACACAGCATGTATAAGAGGGAAAAATGAAAAAAATAGATTAAAAAGGTTTAGCCCCATTTACCATGTACCATGGTATAGTACTGTCTATAGAAACTAACTGCTATGTGATTAAGTTAATGGGCTGCTATAGTTTATTTTCTATAGGAATCAAATACAAAATAAGGACTGCTTTCTCTGGAGCAGCAGAGGGTGCAGGGAGATCTGATAGGAGTTTATAACATTATGAGAGGCATAGAGTAGATAGACAGCTTTTTTTTCCAAGGGTGAAATGTGTTCAAAAGGCATGCATTTAAGATGAGAGGCGGTAATTTCAAAGGAGATGTGAGGGGCAAGTTATTTTAGAGACAGTGGTGGATGTGTGGAAAGCGCTGCCTGGTGGTGGTAGAGGCAGATACATTAGGGACATTTAAGAGACGTTTAGATAGGCACGTGACTGTGAGGAAAATGGAGGGATATGGATGTTGTGTAGGCAGGGCAGAAGGCAGGTATTCCCAACCATTTTTTATGCCATGGACCCCAGGTTGGGAATCCCTGGATAATGGATTAGTTTAGTTGCTCATTTGATTACTAATTTATTTTGGTCTGACACAACATTGAGGGCTGAGGGGCCTGTTCCTGTGCTGTACCATGTTCTATTATGCTTCAGATTCACAAGGCAACAGTGAGAGCACCTTATGGGCAAAATGTACAGTAATGATCAAGGTCATCCAGTTTGGAGGTTTACTAACTGAATACCTGGAATGGACAGCTGCCCGAGGAAAGGATCGGCAGGCAAGTTTTGAATCTGTCGGAGTTTAGAAGAGGGAGAAGGGACTTGGCTTAGATATACACACACAATGGTCACTTTATTAGGTACAGGAAGAACCTAATAAAGTGGACACTGAGTGTATGTCCATAGTCTTCCGCTGCTACAGCCCATCCAATTCAAATACCGAAAGGCCAAGTTAGAGCAGACGCTGAGAAAATGTTTCCTATCGTGGGTGAAGTCTAAAACCAGAGGGTGTGGCCTCAGATAGGATGTCCCTTGACAGCAGAGATGAGGAGGAATTTCTTTAGTCAAAGGGTGGTGAAGCTGCAGAATTCATTGCCACAGACGGCTGTGGAGGCTAAGTCATTGGCTACATTTGAAGCGGAGGTTGATAAGTTCTTGATTAATCAGGATGTCAATGATTATGGGGAGAAGGCAGGCATCTCAGGGTTGTATACTGCATACATACTTTGATAATATTTACTACTTTGAACTTTGTACTACTTTGATGCACGGATGTGAAGAAATGACCTGTGTAGTTAGCATGCAAATCAAAGTCTTTCACTGTACCTCAGTATATGTGACAATAACAAACCAAGTTGAAAGAACTTACCTGATTTAATGCTGGCATGGCTGATTCTCTTCCAAATGGTGGAAATGTAACCCTCTCCGCATTTTTCACTATTAACAAAAAGAATATTCAAGTCACAAAATAGGTTAAATTACTACAGCGGCAGTATTTTCATTTCTGCAATCATACACCAGGAACAGCATCTGAGCATCCAGTCCCATGAGAGCTGATATCAAAGAACCCGCACATGCAGCTAGAAAACAGAAGCAGAAAACCTCTCCTTTTCAGGAAGGGGAAGTTGAGGGGACACACACCAGTCCTCACCAAGGGTCAGCAGTGGAAAGAGTGAGCAGTTTCAAGTTCCATAGTGTCAACATCTCTAAAGATTAACCTGGGCCAACATACTGATACAATTACAAAGAGGGTAAGCCAGTGGCTATACTTCATTAGGAGTTTGAGGAGATTTGGTATGTCACCAAAAACTCTTGTAAATGACTGTGGAGATATTCTAACTGGTTACATCACCATCTGGTATGGAGGGGCCACTACACAGGATTGGAGAAAAAAATGGCAGGAAGTTATAAGCTCAGTAGGTCTATCATGGGCACTAGCCTCCCCAGCATCAAGGACACCTGTATACGTATATTGAATACATCAAAAATCGTGCAAAAAAACAGAAATAATATATATTGAGGTAGTGTCCAAGGGTTCAATGTCTATTTAGGAATCGTATGGCAGAGGGAAAGAAGCTGTTCCTGAATCGCTGAGTGTGTACCTTCAGGCTTCTGTATCTCCTACCTGATAGTAACAGTGAGAAAAGGGCATGCCCTGGGTGCTAGAGGTCCTTAATAATGGACGCAGCCTTTCTGAGACACCGCTCCGTCAAGATGTCTTGGGTACTTTGTAGGCTAATACCCAAGATGGAGCCGACTAACTTTACAACCCTCTGCAGCTTCTTTTGGTCCTGTACAGTAGCCCCTCCATACCAGACAGTGATGCAGCCTGTCAGAATGCTCTCCATGGTACATCTATAGAAGTTTTTCTGTGCAATTGTTGACAAACCAAATCTCTTCAAACTCCTAATGAAGTAAAGCCGCTGCCTTGCCTTCTTTATAACTACACTGACATGTTGGGACCAGGTTAGATCCTCAGAGATCTCGACACCCAAGAACTTGAAACTGCTCACTCTCTGCACTTCTGATCCCTCTATGAAAATTGGTATGTGTTCCTTTGTCTTACTCTTCCTGAAGTCAACAATCAGCTCTTTTGTCTTACTGATCTTGAGTGCCAAGTTGTTGCTGCGCCACCCCCCCCCACTAGTTGGAGTATCTTGCTCCTGTATGCCTTCTCGTCACCAACTGAGATTCTACCAACAATGGTTGTATCATCAGCAAATTGATGGTATTTGAGCTATGCCTAGCCACAGTCATGGGTATATGGTGAGTAGAGCAGTGGGCTAAGCACACATCCCTGAGGTGCACCAGTGTTGATCGTCAGCAAGGAGATGTTATCACCAATCCGCACAGATTGTGGTCTCTGCCTGCTGTTTTTCATTCATTCTATTGTGTATTTTTCCCAATTACTAGGAACGCTTACTGCAATAAATGATATCTACTTTGAAGTTTGAGCATTGAGGGCATGCTATGTTGGCACAAGAATGTGTGGCAAACAGCCTATTACTAATCTACTACTTTATTCTTCAATGGTAGATCCTTGGTTTTGTTGTTGTTAACGTGAATGACACATTTCATTATATGCTTCGATGTGCTAGTGAGAAATAAACTTGAACCTTAATTCTAGGTGGTTTCTGAAAAGGTAATTAATTCCAAGGTCCTTAAGGTTGTCATAGCTGGGGTGTACTGGTAGTGGGGATAAGCTCCAACTAGCTATTAAATGCTCCCAATGGCGCGTGTCTCAATTAGCCTCTGACAACCAAGTCCAGTTCCTAACCTTCAACATGTGGCTTAGTTACTGGTGCCTTAAAACCAGTTACTTCAGGCAGATGGGGCATATCAGGCGTGGTTGGCAGCTCATCTACAAAGAAAGCTCAGATTTCAAATCACTGCTACCTTGCGGCTATACCCACTCATTGGGTAGGCTTCAGTAGTAAACCTAGAGGAAAAATCTGGAGCAGGAGCCCTTAAGACGTTGAGTTCAATGCCGAAGGGCAACTCCTGCAACACCACTGGTGCCACACTATATTGGTCTCAGCTGTTCCTTTCAATTCATCAGTTGCATGGGTGGTGGGGGGGGGGGGGTTGGGAGGGGGCGGTCTGCTGCATTGGCAACAGTTTACTTTACATATAACACTGCCCTGGCTTGTATATCTAGACAGCCCAGAAGTATTATCTCTGGTTGAGCCCAATCAATGGAGGACTTACTTATTAATTCCAAGGAACATTACTATAAGCTTTTAAGGGGACGGTTCTACATGTCTGCCTGCACTATACTTCCCCTGTAACTGCATTCGGTTATTGTTCTGCTTAATTCACTGTAATGAAATGATCTGTATAGATAGCCTGCAAAACAAAGTTTTTCCACTGTACCTCAGTATATCTGACAACAGTAAAGCGATTTACCAGTTTAGGTGGATAAGAAATGAAAGAACAATTCAGGAGATCGACTACTTTGGGAGTCCCTCAGGGAATCCACCTCGAGACTGTGTGGAATGCAAAGGCAGACCAGTGCTCTGGTAATCATCTAATCCACCTGGACATTTTATTACCAAAGCCGAGGCTTTAATGTTTTGGGAAATGGCTGCCCCTCCCCACACTTCAAAGCTTTAATTAATATAAAGCTGAGCCTCCAAAGTGGAACCTTTAAGCACGCAGCACAGAAAGTGAAGGTACAATACATACTGGGTACAATAACAAGACATTACTCAACACATCTCAAATTTGTATTGCATTGCAATACATCAATACAACCAATTTCCCCATTACTTGTATTTCCTTAAAAGTTTCTTTAATCAGTTGTCGAAAAATCTTCACCGTTGTGCTTACATTTCCTTTACTTTGTACAAAGGAACCAATTGCTGCTCCAGCTACATTAAATGTGCAGAAGGATTATAAAAGAATATAATTGATCCTTTAGTCTGAGTAATCCAAGTATTAAACACCTTGAGGCATTGGTATTATCAACAATAGTTCATATTCGACAGGAAGCACAGTATTAAATAGATCAAAATATCAAGTTTCAAACATCACACTTTTTGTACCTGCCATCACCATATAAACTATGCCCCACTCAAGATTTACTGGGCGTTTTTAACAAATCCATTTTATGTTTAACTAAAGCTTGGAAACTAATGACAAAGGCAGCCTGGGATTTAATTGCTTTCAGTTGTAGATCAATAACTCCCATAATTTGGTTAATCAAAATCGGATTCAGCCCCTACTCAAACCAGACACCAAAAGCACTGCAACGCACATTTATTACCTCAGACTATTTTCATTGCAATCTCACTTTGTTTAGCTGGTACAGCTCACACCTCTGGGTCAGGAGGTGCTGGTTCCACCTCCATTCGAAGTCTGAACACATAGTTAATGCAAATACTCATTGAGAAACAAACTGGTAAAATTGCCAGTTTTATTTTTATTTAGAGACCGCGCCACCCAATTAACCTACCAACCCGTACATCTTTGAATGTGGGAGGAAGCCCACAGGGTCATGAGGAAAATGTACCAACTCCTTATAGCCACCGGTGGGATTTGAACCTGGGTCTACAGCGCTACACTAGAGATGAGCTAAGACCCCTAACACCACTGTAGCTGGGATTTAAAATCCCATTGCATTAAAACAAAGACCATTTTCTTGATATTCTCTCCAATCTTTCCTAACAACAAAAAGATTCACTGATCAATTTCTGCTGCAAGGAACTAGTTTGCTCATCTTTTACAAAGCAGCTATGCTTTGACAACCTGCTAACTTCCCAATGTACACTATATCTCATCATCTTCAAGCTAATTATTTATCATTGTTCTTTTTTTGTATTTGCAGTTTGTCTTCTTTTTCACAGCAGTTGCTTGCTCATCAACTTTGAAGTTCTCTTAAAGCAGGAACACAGAACTAAGGCAGAAATACTTACAGCTGAGAATAAAAGAAAGAAAAAAATTAGAGTTATGATATAGATAAAACCATAAGTCAAGAGCAGCAGCACTAGGCCATTTGGCCCATCGAGTCTCTCTACCATCCCATCATGGCTGATTTATTATCCCTCTCAACCCTCTCCTCCTGACTTCTCCTCATAACCTTTGATACCCTTTCACTAATCAAGAACCTGTCAACTTACACCTTAAATGTACCCAATGACTTAGCCTCCACAGCCATCTGGCAATGAATCACAGATTCACCGATTCACCAATCCCAGTTAAAGAAATTCCTAATTTCTGTTCTAAAGGAATGCCCCTCTACTCTGAGGTTGTCCATTCTGGTCCTAGACCCCACCACTATAAGGAACATCTTCTCCACATCCTTTCTACCAGACCTTTCAATATTGAACAGGTTTCAATGGCATCTTCCTTCATTCTTCTAAACTCCAGCGAGTACAGTGTGAGCAAACAAATACAGCAACCGGAGTGATAAATACTGAGGAAAACCACTTTGAAACAAGAACAATGGGATCTATAAAATATAACCAATATCAGATAAAGGTAATTATACAGTCAAAAACTGCTCAAGGAATGAAGACAACTGTGTGATGTTTTGAAACCAGAGATCATGGACTCAAGGACAACTTACATCCAGCTGTCATCAGACTATTGAATGGACCACTCATACACTTCTTAAGTCAAAGTACCGAATACAGGAGATGGGGTGCTATGTTGAGGTTGTATAAGGCATCGGTGAGGCCTAATTTGGAATATTGTTTGCAATCAATGTCAACCACCTACAGGAAAGACGTAAACAAGGTCGAAAGAATTCAGAGAAAATTTACAAGGATGTTGCTGGGTCTGGAGGACCCGAGTTATAAGGAAAGATTGAATAGGTCAGGACTTTATTCCTTGGAACGCAGAAGATTGAGGGGAAATTTAACCGAGGTATACAAAATCAGGGGTATAGATAGGGTAAATGCAAGTAGGCTTTTTCCACTGAGGTTGGGTGAGACTACAGAGGTCATTGGGGTTTAAGGGTGAAGGTGAAAAGTTTAAGGGCAATATGAGGGGTAATCTCTTCACTTAGAGGGTCGTGAGAGTGTGGAATGAGCTGTCAGTGCAAGTGGTGTATATGAGTTTGATTTCAATGTTTAAGAGAAGTTTGGATAGGTACATGGATAGTAGGGGTTTGGAGGGCCAAGTTCTAGGTACAGATCAATGGGACTAGGCAGTTTAAATAGCTTGGCATGAACTAGATAGGCCAACGAGACTGTTTCTGTGGTGTACTTTTTAATGACTGTATGACTAAGGGATGAACCGTTGATCTTTTGATCTATCTGCACCACACTTTCTCTATAACTGTTACACTATAATTTGTATTGTTTTCTTTATACGACTGCTTGTTTTATTATAGCATCAGCAACATTATATTGTTTTACATAAACATGCAGTAAATGTGTTAATATTTTGTGACGATGTGTTGGATCATTACTACATGTGCTGTGTGTGACTATCTGTACCGTGTTTTGCACTATGGCCTCGGAGGAATGATGTTTCTTTTAGCTGTACACTGTGTATGGTTGAATGACAAAAAAAAAACTTGAACATGAACTTGAACTTTCTAACCACCTTGATGCTTTTACATATGGCATGAGTGGTCTGGAAAGGAGGCAAATACGCCATACGTAGTGGTTAGCCTGACGCTATTACAGCGCGGCTTGTTGGGTTCAATTCTGGTGTTTGCTACAGTAGCATAGCGGTTAGCGCTACACAATTACAGTTTGGGGCATCAGAGTTAATTCTGGTGTCTGCCACAGTTAATGGTTAGCACAACGCTATTACAGCTCAGGGCATCGGATCTTGAAGTTCAATTTCAATGCCATCTATAAGTTTGGTTATCCTTCCTGTGAGCGCATGGGTTTCCTCCCACAATCCCAGGACATACCAGTTGGCAGGTTAATTATCCTGTGATTAGGCTGGTGTTAAATGGGGGAGGGGTGGGAGTGTTGTTGGGCAGTGTGGCTCATTGGGCCAGAATGGCCTGTTCCATACTCTCTCTCAATAAATAAAAGTTTTCTCTTGTACCTCAGTAGATGTGACCATAATAAACCAAAACCAATACTTAGGCTGCGTATTCTGGCACCTGCTTAGATTTGAACATCTTCAAATAAACACTACTCAGTAAATACTCCAGAAATGTCATGCATAAAAAGGCAGATCTTTTTCTTTGGGGAAAATCAAAGTACTTAATGTGACAAGATTTTTATCCTCCCTCAGTAAATGGGACAATAATAAACCAATTCCTAAATTCCTGAAATAGTTTATTTGACCAAAAATTGAACATGATTTACAAACAAAATTATTCACTTTTATTCAATACAAGCTCCTTTCAAATTGAATAATAAATAATGTAGAAGTTGGGCATATGCCTAGGTAGGAAAATGTTGAAGACTTGAATTGCTGTCACCATACTGTTATCATGTGGCTCGTGTGGAAAGAAGGGATGGTAGGATAATTTCTCCATACTTGGAATTACATCAATGACTCAGCAGAACTGAGGTGTGCTACACTACTTCTAGCACTTGAGAGTAACCAGGAAATCATAAAACATGTAATGTTAGTCCACTAATGATTCTCCTGATATCTGCAGGTACACCCACTACTGGCCTTGGTGTTTTCAAGTTCATTGTCATTCAACTGTATACTGCCAAACGAAATAATGTTCCTCCAAATCAAGGTGCATACCACAGTGTTTACAACTCTCACACACAACATAAAGTAGCAGGCACAGGAAGAGTTTCTTCCCTGAGGCCGTGACACTGCTGAACCTCTCATCACAACGCTAAGCAGTATTGTACCGTCTCAGTACTTTTATATTTGTGTGCTGTAGCACTTTTTTAATTCGCAGTTATTCTGTAAATAACACTATTCTTTGAATTTCTGGTCAGATGCTAAATGTATTTCATTGGCTTTGTAACTGTACTCAGCACAATGACAAAGTTGAATCTAATCTAATCTAATATCACTACAAATAAATTAACAAATGACTTGCATTTCTGACAAAAGTTATAAGTAAACAAGTATAGTGCTACCAGCACTTCATTTGTGATGACCGTGAGTTCAGTAGTCATAAGGCCTGGAGGAAGAAGCTACTTCCCATCCTAACAGTCCATGCCCTAATGCTACAGTACCTCCCGCCTGATGGTAGGAGGCCAAAGAGATTGTTGGATGGGTGAGAGGGATCATCGACAAGGCTAATGGCTCTGTATACACCACACTCATGATAAATATCTCACATTGGTGGAAGAGAGACCCCAGTGATCCTCTCACGAAGGCTTGCAGTCCTTTGTAGGGTATTGCAGTCAGATGTCTTGCAATTCACAATGATCAGGAAGGGATCAGGTCTAGGCCGAGTTCCCCAGTTTAGCTCCCAAGGACCTACATCCAACCAGCACTTTGGATCCAGAAGACCACACTCACCCCAACTCATAGCAATTTTCAAACTCCTTAAAGGTAGCAGCAGGAATTGAACCTGGGTCATTTGTACTGTAAAGAGTTGTGTGAACCACTATGCTACCACACCGGTCTTACTTGCTGGAGTTTAGAAGAATGAAGGGAGAATCTCACTGAAACCTTCCACGTGCTGAAAGGCCTAGATAGAGTGGACGTGGCGAGGATGTTTCCTATGGTGGGGGAATCTAGGAACAGAAGGCACCGTATCAGAATAGAAGGCTGTTCCTTTAGAACAGAGAAGAGGGGGAATATTTTTTATTCTGAGGCTGATGCATCTGTGGCATTCATGGGCACAGACAGCTGTGGAGCCAAGTCGTAAGTATATTTAAAACAGAAGTTGACAGTTTCTTGATTAGTAAGGACATCAAAGGTTACATCAAGGAGGCAGAAAAATGGAGGTGAGAGGGATAATACATCAGCCATGATGGACTGGTAGAGCAAACTTATTGGGCCAAATGGTCTATTTCTGCTCCTATACCTGATGCTTATAAAGATAATAGAACATTAGCATTGTCAAAGATCCATTCTGTCTGTTCCACAATCTCTTTGATCCCTTACCATCAGGCAAGAGGCATCAGGACAGGGACTGTTAGGATGAGAAACAGTTTCTTCCCCCAGGCCATGAGACTTGTGTACTCCCTGCCATCACCCAGCTCTCATCACATATGAAGCGCAAGTAGCATAACACTGTTTATTTTTGTGTCATAAACACACCTTACTCTCAATGTCAATCTTGTGGAATATATTTTATTATTTGTTTTTTTTGTGGTATGTTGTGTCTTAGTTTTAACTCTGTTATGCACCTTAGGCCTGAGGAACACTTACATTTGGCAGTATACAGTTGAATGATAAACTTGAACTTGACCCCAAAAACACCAGTTAGATTGGACAAAAGTCATGATTGAGTAATAAAGGGAAAGTATTCGACAAACACGAGTTTGAGGATGCTATTGGCAGAATAGAAGGAAGCTGATGTGATCCTCATGGATTGTGAGAAAGGTTGTGATGGAGTTCCATATAAAAGGTCGTCTTGTTAAAAAATGATGTTAGGTGTAAGGTTAACCAATTTTCAATACAATCAGGTAACAGTACAAATAAATAAGTCTTTTTCAGGGGTGGGGAGGCAGTGGTAACTAATCAGGTATTGCAGGGAATTGGTGCCTGACCTCAGCTATCAATTACATTCTGATCCTATACAAATCATTAATGTGCACAAGTTCAAATTTTCCCAACTAAAGATTATGCAATTTCAGAATTTGCTAAAGAACTCCAAGGAAAAGCTAATAAAAGACAGATCATCAACAGACTGACCACAATTATGTACAGGTGCGCATGGTGAAAGCTTTTTTTTTATTTTTAGAGATACATCCACAATAGGCCGGGCTGGTCCACACTAAAGGACTTTAAAGTCAAACTTTAAAAACAGATTATCCAACTAATAACAATTTTATTTAGATTATGCATGTTGGAAAATATGGTTAATACTAATGATAACTAATCTATTTTCCAAGTAGTGTAAAACTCTAGAACTTAAAAACCTTTCATGTCATCTTTTTATTTGAAATTGATTACTTGAGAAAAAAATAACTTATTTTTCATAATGTAGATGTAGACATGCTTAGCGCACACTGCCTTCGGGTATTTGTTGATTCATCTTGAAAGGGCAAATAAACTGGAAATATTAATCCATGTCTCCAATGCTTTAGATGCCTTGAAACAATCCCATCCTTCTGCTGTCATGGAGATGGTGGTCCGAATGCTAGAAGATAGGATTAATATGGATGGATCCCCGTTGGTTGGTGTGAATGTGGTGACCTGTTTTTCCATGTTGTATGCCTCCATGTCAAAACCTGGACTATAGAAGATCATAAACACAAGAGATTCTGCAGATACTGGAAACCCAGAGTAACACACAAAAAGCTGGTGGAACTCAGTAGGTCAGGTAGCATCTATGGTGAGGAATTAATAGTCAAAGTTTCAGGCTGACATCACTCTGAGCAGCAGAACACTGGGTAGAGGGTAGAGAAAAACTCACTGACTGAGAAAAGAGGGGAGACAGATGAAGCAAGTCGAAGCAAAATCAATGGAACATGTCTAATTCAGGCAGCATCATGGTAAATCTTCTCTGCACCCTTCAAAGCATCCTTGCCTTTGACAAGGTGCCACACATGAGGCTGCTTAACAAGATAAGAGCCCATGGAATTACAGGAAAGTTACATACGTGGATAGAATGTTGGCTGATTGGCAAGAAACAGAGTGGGAATAAAAGGATCCTATTCTGGTTGGCTGCCGGTTACCAGTGGTGTTCCACAGGGATCAGTGTTGGGGCCGCTTCTTTTTACATTGTACATCAACGATTTGGATTATGGAATAGAGGGTTTTGTGGCTAAGTTTGCTGACGATACGAAGATAGGCGGAGGGGCCGGTAGTGCTGAGGAAACGGAGAGTCTGCAGAGAGACTTGGATAGATTGGAAGAATGGGCAGAGAAGTGGCAAATGAAGTACAATGTTGGAAAGTGTATGGTTATGCACTTTGGCAGAAAAAATAAACGGGCAGATTATTATTTAAATGGGGAAAGAATTCAAAGTTCTGAGATGTAACGGGACTTGGGAGTCCTCGTACAGGATTCCCTTAAAGTTAACCTCCAGGTTGAGTCGGTAGTGAAGAAGGCGAATGCAATGTTGACATTCATTTCTAGAGGAATAGAGTATAGGAGCAGGGATGTGATGTTGAGGCTCTATAAGGCGCTGGTGAGACCTCACTTGGAGTACTGTGGGCAGTTTTGGTCTCCTTATTTAAGAAAGGATGTGCTGACGTTGGAGAGGGTACAGAGAAGATTCACTAGAATGATTCCGGGAATGAGAGGGTTAACATATGAGGAACGTTTGTCCGCTCTTGGACTGTATTCCTTGGAGTTTAGAAGAATGAGGGGAGACCTCACAGAAACATTTCGAATGTTAAAAGGCATGGACACAGTGGATGTGGCAAAGTTGTTTCCCATGGTGGGGGAGTCTAGTACGAGAGTGCATGACTTCAGGATTGAAGGGCACCCTTTCAGAACAGAAATGCGAAAAAATTTTTTTAGTCAGAGGGTGGTGAATCTATGGAATTTGTTGCCACGGGCAGCAATGGAGGCCAAGTCATTGGGTGTCTTTAAGGCAGAGATTGATAGGTATCTGAGTAGCCAGGGCATCAAAGGTTATGGTGAGAAGGCGGGGCAGTGGGACTAAATAGGATAAAATGGATCAGCTCATGATAAAATGGCGGAGCAGACTCGATGGGCCGAATGGCCTACTTCTGCTCCTTTGTCTTATGGTCATCCACATTCTTCCAATAATGAGGTGATCAGAATTCAACTTAAAATTTCAAGTGTGGTCTAACTTGGTTTTATAGTGCTGCATCATTATCTCAGAACTCTTGAACTCAACTTCTTGACTAATGAAGGTCAACACAATACACCTTCATAACCAACCTCTTATTCTCCTTCCTTTCTAAGTGCAAAGCTCCAGCTCACTCAACCTATCCTCACAAGTTATGTTCTCCTACCCAGGTAACATCTTGGTAAATCTCCTCTGCTTCCTGTCGTAAGCTTTCATAATGAGGTGGACAGAATTGAACACAACATTCCAGGTCACGAGGAAATCTGCAGATGCTGAAATTTCAAGCAACACACACAAAAAATGCTGGTGAACGCAGCAGGCCAGGCAGCATCTCCAGGAAGAGGTATAGTCGACGTTTCAGGCCGAGACCCTTCGTCAGGACTAACTGAAAGAAGAGCTAGTAAGAGATTTGAAAGCGGGAGGGGGAGATCCGAAATGATAGGAGAAGACAGGAAGGTGAGGGATGGAGCTAAGAGCCGGAAAGTTGATTGGCAAAAGGGATATGAGGCTGGAGAAGGGAGAGGATCATGGGATGGGAGGCCTAGGGAGAAAGGGAAGGGAGTCCAGAGGATGGGCAAGGAGTAGTGAGAGGGACAGAGGGAGAAAAAGGAGAGGAAAAAAATTAATAATAATAAATTAATAATGGATGGGGTATGAAGGGGAGGTGGGGCATTAACAGAAGTTAGAGAAGTCAACGCTCATGCCATCAGGTTGGAGGCTACCCAGATGGAATATAAGGTGTTGTTCCTCCAACCTGAGTGTGGCTTCATCTTGACAGTAGAGGAGGTTGTGGATAGACATATCAGAATGGGAATGGGATGTGGAATTAAAATGAGTGGCCACTGGGAGTAAGCAGAACAAGTGCTACACATGCCCTTACACTTCCTCCCTCACCACCATTCAGGGCCTCAGACAGCCCTTCCAGGTGAGGCGACACTTCACCTGTGAATCAGCTGGGGTGATATACTGCATCCGGTGCTCCCGATGTGGCCTTCTATATATTGGCAAGACCCGACGCAGGCTGGGAGACCATTTTGCTGAACACTTACACTCTGTCCGCCAGAGAAAGCAGAAACTCCCAGTGGCCACACACTTTAATTCCACGTCCCATTCATGCCCCACCTCCCCTTCATACCCCATCCATTATTTATTATTAATTTTTTTTTCCTCTGTCCTTTTTCTCCCTCTGTCCCTCTCACTATACTCCTTGCTCATCCTCTGGGTTTCCCCCCCTCCCTCTTTCTTTCTCCCTAGGACTCCCATCCCATGATCCTCTCCCTTCTCCAGCCTCATATCCCTTTTGTCAATCAACTTTCCAGCTCTTAGCTCCATCCCTCCCCCTCCTGTCTTCTCCTATCATTTCAGATCTCCCCCTCCCCCTTTCAAATTTCTTACTATCTCTTCTTTCAGATAGTCCTGATGAAAGGTCTCTGTCCGAAACGTTGACTGTACCTCTTCCTATAGATGCTGCCTGGCCTGCGGCGTTCACCAGCATTTTTGGTGTGTTGCACAGCATTCCAGGTATTGTCTAACCAGATTTATAGAGCCGCAACATAACCCCCATGGCTCTTGAACTCAACAAACACCCCCCCCAACTAATAAGACATCAGAACAGAGTTAGGCCATTCAGCACATCTAGTCTGCCCTTCCATTCTATCATAGCAAATTTATCATCCATCAACCCCATTCTCCTGACTTCTCCCTGTATCCTTTGATGGCCCGACTAATTTAGAAACTATCAATCTGTACTTTAATTATACCACATATCTTGGCCTCCACAGCCTCCTGCGGCAATGAATTCCACAGATACACCACCCTTTCAAGGCCAATACACTATGCTTTCATATTATAACCCAGGTGATCACCCAAATGCAATACAAAATGAAAAGAAAGTTGAAAACTGCAATTAACTTTCTCACAGAACAGTACAGCCTTTTTTTTTGGCTGTGCACATGTTGTTAACTTTTTAAACTTACTTCAACCAAAAAGCCAGGGGAGTATGGAGTGCCCAGGAAGGGATAGTACCTCTGGTGATGGGGATTGTCATGTCAGTTCTGGGGCAGCTCACTCTCCTTCTGTTCCCACCAGACACTCCATTCTCACCTGTGGCTCCAAGTAGCTGTTTGCACGTGACAGCAGCCAAGCCCTCCCTGTACACTGCTTCAACAGGAGAGCTAAACCAGGTCTAAAACAGGTGAGTGCAGCCGGCGGGCTTCATACCCCAGTAAGATAGGGATATACTTATCAGATGAGATCTACATTAAGATCCAGTGGCCATGATGGTAGTTCTGCAAAGGGTATGTCAAGGCACAGAGGTAGTTATGGTCATCCACTGCAACTAAGGAAGACCCCAGTTTGTGACGACTCCTCATAACCACTGGACGCAGACTTCTGAGGTCAGGGAGACGCAACTATCCCACTGCAACAGCTTTTCCACTTTAAAAAAAACTCTCCTACACAGGTCTCCTGTCATCGTTGGATACAACAGACAACCAGCAGCCAAGCCAATCCACTGTTGAGATATACAGACACAATATTGTCCCTAGTTCCTCCCCTCCAACTTCACGCGATAGAATTTGTAGAGGGTGAAATAAACAAAATCCAGTGTGTTAAGGCCCCAAAGATATTTTCCTTCAACAATGCAAATTAAGACAGTGATATTTAAAAAAAAATCTTCCCCTTGGCATCACAAATTAATCACTCAGGGGTAGCAGGTGCAAAGCAGCCACATGGTACTATATAGTTTTCCTAATCTACGGAGAATTAACACATGGGTGCTCACGAATTACTCTGCAAATCCTACATGACAAACATCATTCACATATCTTATAATGTCGACTGCAAGTCATTTGCCCATGGTAATCATGCAACTACACTCATGAGCAAAGACACTCCAGGGTGGAGGTGGTTGGAAAAAGCAGTAGAAAGTTGTAAACTCTGTCAGCTCTGTTATGGGCACTAGCCTTTCCAGTAGCGAGACCATCTTCAAAAGGCAATGCCTCAAGAAGGTATGCAGCATAACCCACATAGATATGCAGCAATGCACTGCATATCGAAAGAGCATTGTCAAAGCTTACACTGTTTTAAATCCATTTAGCCAGTTGGGTTTGGGAGGGTGGGAGAGATCAAATGGTCAGCAGCTAGAGGGATGGTAGTTAACAGGTAGAATGACAAGCAAATGAGGAGGAGAGGGCAGTGGAGGAATGAGAAATGAGGATTTGGATGCAAGAAGATCTTGTTTGATTGTAGGAACAAATCTGTACACACATCATGGGATCCTTTTTGGTAGTGGATTAAGAGAGATTCTTCAGAAATCACATTTAACTGGTGTACCACAGCCAAGAATTTCTGCAGAAGCATCTTCCGCTCCTCAGAAACAAAATGGAAGCATCTTTGACCAATAAACTGCCCAAATGAACTCTTTAGCTGCTGGAGGAATGCAGCAAGTCAGGCAGCACCTACAGAAATGAATAAACAGTTGACGTTCTGGTTCGAGGCCCTTCATTGCTACCCGATAAACATCTGAGTTCAAATAACATATCACCCAGTCTCTGAAGATGAGACAGGTAAGATTAACGATCTTGTAGTCAGGGATGCTCTTGGAAAGAGTGATCATAGTATGACTGGTGCGTGGCCAAGTGGTTAAGGCCAACGTCTAGTGATCTGACGGTCGCTAGTTCGAACCTCAGCTGAGGCAGCGTGTTGTGTCCTTGAGCAAGGCACTTAACCACACATTGCTCTGCGACGACACCGGTGCCAAGCTGTATTGGCCCTAGTGCTCTTGCCTTGGACAACATTGGTGGCGTGGAGAGAGGAGACTTGGAGCATGGGCAACTGCTGGTTTTCCATACAACCTTGCCCAGGCCTGCACCCTGGAAACCTTCCAAGGTGCAAATCCATGGTCTCACGAGACTAACGGATGCCTATAAGTATGACTGAATTTCGCATTCAGATGGAGGATGAAATAGTTAGATCTAAAACTAGTGAATTATGCCTTGAACAAGGGAGACTACAACAGGATGAGGGAGGAGTTGGCTAATGTGGATTGGGAGCACAGGCTATTTGGTAAGACAGTTGAGGAACAGTGGAATACTTTCAAAGAGATTTTTCACAGTGCTCAACAAAAGTATATTCCAGTCAAAAGTAAGAACAATAAGTGTGGGGAAAGCCAGCCTCGGATAACTAAGGAAATAAAAGATAGTATCAAATTAAAAGCTCATGTGTACAAACTCACAAAGAGTAGTGGGAGACTGGAGGATTGGGCAAACTTTAAAAAG
Source organism: Mobula birostris (assembly GCF_030028105.1). Classification (NCBI taxonomy): domain Eukaryota; kingdom Metazoa; phylum Chordata; class Chondrichthyes; order Myliobatiformes; family Myliobatidae; genus Mobula; species Mobula birostris. The sequence continues at coordinate 5,807,492 of NC_092395.1, forward strand.
CAACAGAGAACAACTAAACAAGAAATAAGGAAAGGGAAGATAGAGTATGAAAGTAAATTAGCACAAAGTATAAAAACAGATAGCAAAAGCTTTTATAAATATATAAAGCAGAAGAGGGTGACTAAAGTCAACGTAGGTCCCTTGGAAGACGAGAAGGGGAAATTGCTGTTGGGTGATAAGGAAGTGGCTGAGGCATTGAACGACTATTTTGTGTCTGTCTTCACAGTGGAGGACACATCTAATCTGCCAAAGAAGGATGTTATGGACGAAATGGGAGGTGAGGAGCTCGATAAAATCACTGTCACAAAAGAGATAGTGATGAGCAAATTACAGGGCCTGAAGGCAGCTAAGTCCCCTGGTCCTGATGGGATGCATCCCAGGGTGCTGATGGAATTGGCAGAGGTTATAGTAGACGCGTTAGTAATCATTTATCAAAAATCTCTAGACTCTGGGCAGGTCCCAGCGGATTGGAAGACAGCAAATGTTACGCCACTTTTTAAAAAAGGATGTGGGCAAAAGACGGGCAACTATAGGTCAGTTAGCTTAACATCTGCAGTCGGGAAAATGCTTGAAGCTGTCACTAAGGAAGAAATAGTGAAACATTTAGAAAGGAGTGGTTCCATTAGACAGACGTAGCATGGATTCAGAAAGGGCAGGTCCTGTTTGACAAACTTACTGGAGTTCTTTGAGGATGTAATGAGGAGTGCAGTGGATAGAGGGGAACAGATGAATGCCATATACTTGGATTTCCAGAAGGCATTCGATAAGGTGCTACACAAGAGACTTATAAATAAGATACGGATGCATAGAGTCAGAGGAAGTGTATTGGCATGGACAGTGGATTGGTTAACTGAAAGAAGGCAGAGAGTTGGTATAAATGGGTGTTTCACTGGTTGGCAGTCAGTGGTGAGTGGGGTGACGCAGGGGTTGGTGCTGGGCCTGCAGCTGTTTACCATTTACATTGATGATTTGGAAGAGGGGACTGAGTGTAGCGTACCAAAATTTGCTGATGACACTAAACTGAGTGGAAAAATAATTACACAGAGGATGTGGAGAGACTGCAGAGGGATATAGATAGGTTAAGTGAGTGGGCCAAGGTCTGGCAGATGGAATACAATATTGGTAAATGCAAGACCATCCACTTTGGAAGGAATAATAAATGGTGAAAGATTGCAGCATGCTATTGCGCAGAGGGACTTGGGAGTGCTTGTTCATGAATCGCAAAAAGTTGGCTTGCAGGTACAACAGATTATTAAGACGGCAAACGGAATGTTGGCCTTCATGGCTAGAGGGATTGAATTCAGAGCAGAGAGGTCATGCTGCAACTATACAGGGTACTGGTGAGGCCGCATCTGGAGTACTGTGTGTAGTTCTGGTCTCCGTACTTGCGGAGAAATATACTGGGTATGGAAGCAGTGCAGAGGAGGTTCACCAAGTTGATTCCAGGGATGAAGGGGATAACCTATGAGGAGAGATTGAGTCACCTATACTTTTTGGAATTCAGAAGAATGAGAGGGGATCTTATAGAAACATAAGAAATTTTGAAAGGGATAGATAAGATAGAAGTAGGAAAGTTGTTTCCGTTGGTAGGTGAGACTAGAACTAGGGGACATTGCCTCAAGACTCAGGGAAGAAGATTTAGGGCGGAGATGAGGAGTCCTCCCCCTCCCCCCCCCCCCAAGAGAGTGGTGAAACTGTGGAATTCTCTGCCCAGGGAAACAGTTGAGGCTTCTTCACTAAATATATTTAAGGTACAGTCAGATAGGTTTTTATGTAGTAAGGGAATTAAGGGTTATGGGGAAAAGGCAGGTAGATGGAGCTGAGTTTACAGACAGATCAGCCATGATCTTATTGAATGGCAGGGGAGGCTCGATGGGCTGGATGGCCTACTCCTGCTTCTATTTCTTATGTAAGATCTTCGCATTGCCTATCTCACTACAATTATTTCTGCTACACATTAAAAAAAGGTACTACGAAATAATTTAAAAGCTGTAGCCATAATGGATATGAGGATGTCTGGAGTCCAAGCCTCCGCTCTCAGAGGTCAACGATGTGGACATGGGACGAAAGGCATTGGAAGTCTAAGCCTCTGCTCCACACTCGAAGGGCAGCAATGGGTCTCAGGATCAATGTCCATGCAAGCATGAGGTATGAGCTCAAGCCTGGAGTTTGGGGTCCCATCATCACCTCCACAGCTGGCCCTCTCAACCTGATTCTTCTTTCTCCTAACCTTTGACGCCCTTACTAACTGTTAACCTCCACCTTAAATATACCCAATGACTTGGCCGCCACAGGTTGTCCACCCTCTGGCTCTAGACTCTCCCACTATCAAAGATCAGATTAAACATTAGTTTTAATTGTCAGATGTATATTGCAATATAAAACATTCACTGAAATGCGAGGTTTGCATCTAGAATGAACGGGAGGCAGCTGGCAAATGTCGACACACTTCCGGCATCAACATAGCAATATCTCCAACTGACCAACTCTAACTTGTATGTCTTTGGAATGTAGGTGAAAACTGGAGCACCCAAAGGAAAGTCAAATAGTCACAGAGAGAACATACAAGCTCCCTATACACAGCAGCAGGAACTGAATCCCAATCTTACAGCTGGCACTACAAGTTGTTACACTATTCACCATGCCACCTATCATCTCCAAGTTATTTCTGTCCGGGTTCTTCTCAGGGCCACTTAAGACAAAGGATAAATAATTACCTAGGGTTTTTCCAAAATTAAAACAGAATTATTTTCACCAAATTAAGTCCTGAATAATCAAATCCTCTTGGTATATCCTACCTTTTGCCCAAGGCCATTAATTTAATGCAGTTTGTGGTTACACCAAGCACACAGGAGGATTTATAAACACAGCCATCACAACATAAGCTAACAATCTACTGGAGTACAAGTGCACCACGATAATCAACTTGTGATCTTTACAAGGGGCAGTATTTCAGATTCTATTTGAGTGGTGCCACAACAACAGCTTTGTACTCATCGACAGCAAGACCAAGGAATTGATTGCAAACTTCAGGAAGGGAAAGTCAACTGAACTCTCACGAGGGGTCAACAACAGAAAGGGTGAGCAGTTTCAAGTTGTCATTCAACCATATACATGTAAACCACCAAAAAAAAATCCTCCAGACCATAGTGCACAGTACAGAACATGCAACTCTCTCACACACATACAGTAATATTACAACAAATAATATAAAAAAATAATAAGTGCATTTACCACACACTTCAAGTTCCTGGGTGTCAACATCTCTGCAGATCTGCCCTGGGCCCAGCACATTGATGCAATTACCAAGGCGGCACGTTAGGAGTTTGAGAAGAATTGGTACGTGCAACGGCAAAGACTACAGCAAATTTCTACAGACGTACTCTGGGCAGCATTCTAAGTGGTTGAATCACTGTCTGATATAGAGGGCCCACTGCTCAGGATCAGAAAAAAGTTGCAGAAAGATGCAAGCTCAACCAGCTCCATCAAGGGCACTAGCCTCCCCAGCATCAAGGACATCTTCAACAGACAATGCCTCAAAAAGGCGATATCCATCATCAAGGACATGCTCTCTTTGCATTACCACCATGAGAAAAGGGATACATGAGCATGAAGATATTTTAGGAACAGCTTCTTCCCCTCCACCATAGGATTTCTGAACAGACAATGAATCAACCTATGAACACCACCTTAATATTTTTGCATTACATATTTAATTTAGCGTGGCAGAATGGAGATAAGTCTCTACCAAAGGAGGTGTAAGATGCTCCTTCCCTCTGCTAGCCTGCAGGTCACCCTTGGGTAAGGTGTAGCACTTACTTAGCCCCTCTGATCTGGGTCACGTGAAGCCATGGGAGCAGGTGGTGGACAGTCATATGAGCAACTGATGCATATCACAAGTCCTGGTTACTTGACCACTGACCCCAGTTGAACAATCTCTGAAGAGTATTGATCATCGCCAGGGTCACCCATCTTGTAAAGACACTGCCCCAGAAGGCAATAGCAAACTGCCATAGAAAAATTTGCTAAGAACAATCATGTTCAGAGACCATGATGCAATTTAATGTGGATAAATGTGAAGTTATCCACTTTGGTAGCAAAAATAGGAAAACAGATTATTATCTGAATGGTGGCCGATTAGGAAAAGGGGAGGTGCAACGAGACCTGGGTGTCATTATACACCAGTCATTGAAAGTGGGCATGCAGGTACAGCAGGCTGTGAAAAAGGCAAATGGTATGCTGGCACTTATAGCGAGAGGATTTGAGTACAGGAGCAGGGAGGTACTACTGCAGTTGTACAAGGCCTTGGTGAGACCACACCTGGAGTATTGTGTGCAGTTTTGGTCCCCTAATCTGAGGAAAGACATCCTTGCCATAGAGGGAGTACAAAGAAGGTTCACCAGATTGATTCCTGGGATGGCAGGACTTTCATATGAAGAAAGACTGGATGAACTGGGCTTGTACTCGTTGGAATTTAGAAGATTGAGGGGGGATCTGATTGAAATGTATAAAATCCTAAAGGGATTGGACAGGCTAGATGCAGGAAGATTGTTCCCGATGCTAGGGAAGCCCAGAACAAGGGGTCACAGTTTGAGGATAAAGGGGAAGCCTTTTAGGACCGAGATTAAGAAAAACTTCTTCACACAGAGAGTGGTGAATCTGTGGAATTCTCTGCCACAGGAAACAGTTGAGGCCAGTTCATTGGCTATATTTAAGAGGGAGTTAGATATGGCCCTTGTGGCTACGGGGATCAGGGGGTATGGAGGGAAGGCTGGGCCGGGGTTCTGAGTTGGATGATCAGCCATGATCATAATAAATGGCAGTGCAGGCTCGAAGGGCCGAATGGCCTACTCCTGCACCTATTTTCTATGTTTCTATGTTTACGATCACCTAAGTCATACAACACAGCACATAATGACATAGCTGATGAGATAATTTTTACATGTATTTCTTATTGTCATTTTGTAGTACTTTTATGTATTACACTGTACTGCAGCCACATAAAACAACTTTCACAACATACATCAGTGATAATAAACCTCATTTTGATTGTCCTTCAAGCTTTTTTGCTTTAATTGCAACACTATTTCCTGGAGCTTATTTCGTTTTAATAAGCATTAAAATAAGGCCCAGTACCCAATACAGTATTAGTTGTTCCAAGTTATTTTCTGTAGTGAAATAGCCTTTTCAGCAAGTCCCTGAAGGTGTTAGTATGGAGCATGTGAGGAATTGGTCTCAAAGCGTTTGATTCAGTGGGAAAGTGCCACATTTCCAGCCGGCAATAATAAGTTCCAAAGGAACTCAGAGCAGTGGCTCATTAGGGAAAGCTACAGGGCCTGAAAAAAGGTAGCAGACGCACGTCAGGAGAGGCTAGACTGAAAAGTCACAGCAGAAACCAGATCATAAAACAAAGACAGAGCCCTAATCATAAACACAAGAGATTCTGAAGATACAGGAAATCCAGCACAACACTCGACAGTGTCTATGGAGAAGAATAAACAGTTGACATTTTGGCCGAAAACACTTCACTTGGACTGGAGGGGGGTGGGGTGGGGAAGGGGTACCAGTTTGTAGGTGACAGGTAAAGTCAGGTGAGGGGAAGGTGAGATGAAGTGAGAACCTGGAAACTAATAGGTCAAAGAGGTAAAGTGCTGAAGGAGGAATCTGATAGGGGACAAGAGTGGAGAAAGGGAGGAGGGGCAGCACAGGGAGGTAACGGAGGTGAGGAGAAAAGAAGGGGTGAGAAGGGAGCCAGAACGAAGAACAGAGAGAGAAGAGTGCAGGAAGAGATAAACCTGATTCCAATTCATTTTCATTGAAGCAAAATGTAGAATGGACCTCCCTCTTCAGGGGCAGTTTACAAATAAGGTACCTGGAATGGGGAAGGGGCAAAAACAACATACAAAATAACAGAGCAAGATACTTAGAGTACCTGGCAAAGATCAACATGCATAAAAACACAAGGGATATCAGCACAGCTCAAGAGCTAAAATAGCTACTGTAGTCAGAAAGCAGCTTAGGGCTGTCGAGAGAGAATTTTCATTAGTTATGCTTCGTGTATGATGGCATGGGAGCCAATTCAAGTAGAAAATTGCAAGGATATATACCTCTGAGGAACTTTTCCATGAGAAGCCAACTGCTTTCCCTTCCCTAATTAGAATGCATGTTCATATTCTCGAATTTACAAGGGACAATGTGACTTTGACATGTCCCACGGCATCAAGGATCAAAATTCAAAGTTCAAAGTAAATATATAATTAAAGTGTTTCATACACACACACACGTAAAGCCAGGTCACCATATACTACCGAGATTCATTTACTTGCAGGCATTCACAAAGAAACACAAAAATCAATGAAAAACTGCATAGAAAGATGGACAAAAACACTGAAAAAGACCATAAATGCATGTGCAAATACACGGAAAAAACTAAATATTAATAAACATTGAGAATCCAAATGAAACCCATGTGGTCATGGGGTAATATTAATAAATGTTGAGTCCTTGAAAGTGAGCCCAACAGTTGTGGAATCAGTTCGATGTTAAGGCAAGTCAAGTTTTCCATGCTGGTTTAGGAAACTGATGGTTGAGGGGGATTAATTGTTCCTGAGCCTGGTGGTGTGGGATCTAAGGCTCCTATACTTTAATCTCAATAGCAGCAACGAGAAGAAAGCATGGCCTAGATGGTGGTGCTGGTGACGGTCCTCATGTTGGGAAAAAGTACATCTAGAAGTTTTGTGAGCAGGCATCAAAACGTCACCAGATATCACCAATGCCATCTTGGAATCACTGACGTTCCAGTTAAAAATCAGGATTCTGTTTGAGCAGTCGAAGGATTTGCATAATCAAAAGTACATCAAGTCAGGCTAATCTAGAACTGTACTACATTTATTTATTCAGATACAGCGCAGAATAGGCCCTTCCAGTTTTGCCGCCCAGCAATCCCTGATTTAACCCTGAACAATTTGTAATGACCAATTAACCTACCAACTGTTACAATTTTGGAATGTGGGAGGAAACCGGAGCACCTGGGGGAAACCCACAAGGTCACGGGGAGAATGTACAAAATCATACAGACAGCAGTGGGTTCGGGTACTCTGAAATGTAGTCCTTGTCTACCCGCACTGTAACTTTTACTCTATATTCTGCACTGCATTGTTATCATTTTTTTTAAAAAAAACAAAACTACAAAAGATTATTCACTCACAAAATATACACAATGATCAGAGAATTACAAAACTGTTAACAATGTCAAATTAAAATATGATTTCTATTATCCACAAAGCATTTAATTCCCTGGAGGACTCCTTGTTCTACCTCAATGCTCTGGGTAATGATCTGATCTGTATGAATAGTATGCAATGGTGCAGCAAATAATAAACACAAGGGATTCTGCAGATGCTGGAAATCTTGAGTAACACAAAATGCTGGAGGAACTCAGCAGGTCAGGCAGCATCAATGGAGAGGTAAGGAGTTGACCTTTTAGGCCAAGACACTTCATCGGGACTGGAAGGGTTCTGCCATCTTTCTTTCTGGTCTTGATGAAGGGTCTCAGTCCAAAATGACAATTCCTTACTCTTTTCCATAGATGCTGCCTGACTTGCTGAGTTCCTCCAGCACTGTATTGAACAGTATCCAAGACTGTACCCCTGGATATGTGACAGTAATAATCCAATTTCTTAATTACAGGGTCACCTCCTTATTTTAGAAGAATTCTTAAGGTCTTAGCCTCAAACCGCAAGAGCCAACTTTTCTTCGAGCACTGGAAAGCCTAGACAGGAGAACTGTAGATTTGGATTCTAGAAAATATATTTTCCACCACCTTCGAAGTTTACCAGTTCCTTGGGATTGGCATAGGAGGGAAGTCTTTTTGACAAATCTCCGCTACTCATACCTGGAATGTATTTCATCAAACCCCGGGCCTATTTCTTCAGTTCTCAATACATGGGATTGGCTACACTGCAAGTGTGTAGGTACAGCTTTAGATAGTGGATACCCCCTGAAGCTGTATCTAGTTAAAGTACTACAGCTCAGAAACAGGCCATTTTGCCCATCTAGCCTGCTTCCCGCCCGAGTCCCATCCACTCACATCTGGACCATATTCTTCCATACCCCTCACATCTATATACCCATCCAAACTTTCCTTAAGTATTTCAGTTGAACCTGTATCCACTACTTCTGAGGGAATCTGTGGAGAGGAATAAACAGTTAATGTTTGTTCCTCTCCACAGATGCTGCATGACCTACTGAATTCCTCCAGCATTTGCGTGTGTTACTCAGAACAGAAGGACTTCCCTTTAGAACAGGGAGGAGGAGGAATTTCTTTAGCCAAAAGCTAATGATTCTGTAAAATCCACTGCCACAGATGGCTGTGGAGGCCAAGTCGCTGGATATATTTAAAATGGAGGCTGATAGGCACTAAATTATTAAGGTCATCAAAGGTGATGGGGAGAAGGCAGGAGAATAGGGCTCAGAGGGAAAATAAATCAGCCATGATGGAATGGGGGAGCAGACTCAATGGGCCAAATGGCCTAATTCTACTCCTAGGTCTAATGGTGTTCAGGTTCTCCTTAAATTTTTTTAATAAAATAGTCTGAGACTATGGCATAGGAATTCTAATTCAACGTCAAATGGGCCTTAAAAGTGGTGGCATACTGGACATGTCTGTGCAAGGACATAGGGAGCCCCAAGTTCACTTCCCACAAACCTAAAAAAAAAAAGTGATCTTCCCAAAATCTCTTGGGAAACAGAATTTTGTATTATGATCATACACAGTGGTTCAGTTACAGGGGATATGCACTGTTCAAATATCACCACCCGGGAACTTCCTAAGCCTTACTGTTTTTTAAAGACTTAATAGCACAGTTCTAGTGATTTATCTACAGAAGGTTGTGTCTCAATATGTGGATACTTTATAAAAATCTGAATGATTATGAGCTGCTTAAACAATCTCTTTCGCCGGAAGTTATGCCTATTGCTGCACACTTCAGGCTAGACAAACCAGGAGGCATAAGCTGGCGGAATGTCAAGGCAGAAACAAATCCTTTAAGGCTTCTGTAAATACCAAATGCTTCTGGCTTTTGACTTGCCTACAGGTCACTACCTCAGGCTTAGAGCCTGAAGATGCTATCTTTGTAGTGCGTGGACCACAACATTAATTTCCAACTCCTTAGCCAAAAAATCAAGATTGTTGATCTCCTTAGGAAAGCTGACCCACCATTCTGTTCCAAAATCAGCACCCACACTTTAACCACACAGTAGCTGCCCTTTCTCCACTGCTCTACCCATTGCATTCCAGTTTCTACCAACAGATTAAATGATTAATTTATTTAAAATGTAATTAAAATGGTTGATCCCAACCACCTGCCAATGAGAGCTGCAGTTATTGGAACATTTTATTTTGTGATGGCAAAGTCTGTGCTCAATCATGGAGGGGGAAAAAAAACTCAAAAGTTCTATAGCAATAACACCACACCCCAGAAATTTGAATAAGTTTCTCTTTCAGAAAATTTAGGAAGTAAAGATCACTTCATTCTCACCAACGAGACCGGAGTTTATGAAGGATGACGAAGAAAGGCCCTCACTCGATGACAACTCTCTGTTCGGTGTATGATCGCTGTAGTGGGAACCCTCACCATAGCTCTGTTTAAAAAGGGAAAGAAAGATAACAGGATTGGAAAACATACATGGCAGTGAAGGGTTTCAAAGCTGTAAACCCAAAACACATTCCAAGTTTTAAAAAGCATTGGCATCCAGGAACAAGTGTCTCAGTCCAAAATGCTTACTTTATTCCTTTCATTGATGCTGCCTGACCTGCTGAGTTCCTCCAGCATTTGGTCTGTGTAACTTTGGATTTCTAGCATCTGCAGAACCTCCTGTAGTTACAAACTTCTGTGCCAGTCTTTTAATAAAAAAATATTTTTCTCTTTCCCTAGCAGAACAATGCAGAAGCAGACAAGGGAGAAATTACAGGCTGGAATCTGCGATATGCTGGAGGAACTCAGTGGGTCAAGCAGCATCTGTAGGAAGAAAGGAGCTGTCAGCATTTTGCATACAAACCCAGGAGGGTGCAGTTACCTTCCTCAAGCAGTGAGGCTGATCAACACCTCCCCCCAACCACTAACCCATCCTTTCACACCCCCAACCACCACTACTTGATAATTTCCTGTCAGTTCACTCCTATGTAGAGGCACTCCTGTACCTAACCTCACGTTATGAACACACAATCAAGGTATAAGCACTACATTATGTATTTATATTTATTGCATTTTTAAAATTATTGTTGTGTTCCTTTTCTGTTTTTTTTTGCACTGCATCAGATCCAGAGTAATAATTATTTTCTTCTCCTTTAGACTTGCTTTAGAAATGACATTAAACAATATCAAATTTTAGACAAATCTTAAATCTTAGACAAACTTAAATCGTAAACAATGTTAAACAGTGTCCTGACACAGGGTTTCAATTCAAAACATCAATAAATTCCTTTCCTCCAACAGTTGCTGCTCGAACTGCTGAGTTCTTCCAGCAGACCCAGTGCACTAAGACTGAATGCTTTTAGGTAAAACCCCCACCAGATACAAAATCCATACTTTATTCTTGCTGTTGTATCGGGAAAGAGTTACAGTAGCCTCAGAACCCACATCATCACGTTCTGGAAGCTATTACCTCTCAACCATCAGACTCCTGGACCAGAGGGGATAACGTCATTCAACTTCCCTCACCCCAAAATTAAACTATTTCACAATGTATGGACTCCATCTCATGTACCCGATATGTATTGCTTATTTATTATTTTTTTTTTGTATTTGCATAGTTTGCACGTTGATTGTTCGTCTTGGCTACAGTTCTTCATTGATTCTGTTGTGTTTCTTTGTACTTACTGTGAATGCTCATAAGAAAATGAATCTCAGGGGTTGTATATAGTGACATATCTGTTAATAATAAATTTACTTTGAACTTCTGAACATTGATCCCAAGTCACAGCATAGAAAGGTGTACTTCAATCTGGGCAACGTTCGAATTAAGAATTTCCAATGGCAGTATGGGTGCTACGGTAGCGTAGTGGTTAGCATATGCCATTAGAGCTCAGGGTATTGAAGTTCAGAGCTCAAATGCAGCGTGGCTCGAAGGGCTGGAAAGGCCTATTCCATTCTGTCTCTCTAAATAAATTAAATAAAATAAAAAACCTTGAACGTTGATGCTGGCTTACATCTGGTAAGAGGTGAACAGGTCCTGATCAATGATCAACTTTATTCACCATATACAATTACACATATTAGGAATTTATAATTATACTTAGTTGTAGAGCACTTTTCATACAAATGTAGATCAAACTGCTTTACAGTAGGATAAAGCACAAACATGAAAATAAAAAATAAGCATGAAAGTTTCCTCTGGTCTTCAGCCAAAAATGCCCCAGTGATTACTCATCTCCACAGATGCCTGATCTGCTGAGTTCCTCCAGTATGTATAACCCAAATGTTTGTTTAGATTGAAACAGTTACATCTACTCTTCTGATTAAGACGACATTCTCAAAGTTCAATGTAAATTTATCAAAGTAAATATGTCACCAAATACTACCCAGATTCATCTTTTTGCAGACGTTCACAATAGAACAAAAATCCAATAGATGCAATGAATAACTATAAAGACTGACAACCAGCACACAAAAGAAACTACAAATGTAAAAATAATAAACAACTAACTAAATAATACTACAAACATGAGTCACAGAGTCCTTGAAAGTGAGCCCATAGGTTATGGAACCAGTTCAGAGTTGTGTTGAGTGGAGTTATTCATGCTGGTTCAGGAGCCTGATGGTTGAGCAGTAATAACTGTTTCTGAACCTGCTGGTGTGTGCCCTGAGACTCCTGTACCTCCTTCCTGATGCAACAAGAGAGCAAAGAGTAGATGGTGGGGATCCCTGATGATAGATTTTGCTTTCTTGCTACAGAGCTCAGTACAAAAGTGCTCAACGGCGATGAGGGCTCTACCTGTGATGGACTGGGTTGTATCCACAACTTTTTTTGTGGGATTTTCCGTTCCTGGGCATTTGTGTTTCTATACCCGGCCGTGATGCAACTAGTCAGTGTACTCACCATTCTTCCATTCTATTACATACTAGATGTTTCTAAGCATTACATACACTCCATGGCCACTTTATTAGGTACAGAAGCAGGTCTACTGCTGCTTCTGTAACCCATCCACATCAAGGTTCAACGCTTGTGCATTCAGAGATGTGCCTCTGAACATCAATGTTCTGTAATGTGGGGTTATATAAGTTACTGTCGCCTTCCTGTCAGCTTAACGAGATCTCTCTCATTAACAAGGCATTTTCACCCACAGAACTGCCGCTCACTGGATGTTTATGTTTTGTTTTTCACACCATTCTTTGTAAACTCTAGGGACTGTTGTGTGTGAAAAATCAAAGGAGATCAGCAATCTGAGACCAATCATCCCACGGTCAAAATCACACAGATCACATTTCTTCCCGAGTCTGATGTTTGGGTTGAAAAACAACTGAACCTCTTGACCATGTCTGCATGATTTTATGCATTGAGTTGCTGCCACATGATTGGCTGATTGCATATTTGCATTAACGAGGAACTGTACAGGTGTAACTAATAAAGTGGCCACTGAGTTATGTGTATATTACACACTACATATTATATACTATTACATTCATTTAGCAAGTAATATTGCACTTTTGGAATATAGTCTTTTTTTCTTTACTACAACGAATACTGTCAATTAAATTTCTTCTAGCAGATGCTGGAGGAACTCAGTGGGTCGATCAGCATCTGTGACGGTGGTGGTGGTGGGGGGGCGGGCAGACGCAGTGGAAGGAAGACAAAGAAATGTTAACATTTCAGGTCATGACCCTGGATTATGACAGAGTTTTTAAAAAGGAAACATGGGAACAACAGCTCCTGCAAGTCAGATGCCAAAGCACTGGGAGTTTCAACCAAAAAGTGATCATCAGATAATTGGATGCTAATTCCTTTGCACACATGATAAAATTGGACGACACGACAGTATAGCAGTTAGCATGGTACTTTATAGCACCAGCAATCACTAATTAGGGTTCAATTCCTGCTGCTTTCTGTAAGGAGTTTTCATGTTCTCCCTGTGACCACCTGGGTTTCCTCCAAGTGCTCTGGTGTCATCCCACATTCCAAAGGTGTGCAGGTCAGGGCTAGTGAGTAGCGTGCATTCTATATTGACGTGGTGATACTTGCGGTTGCCCAACACAAACCTTCCTGATTTGACTTAAATGACAAGTTTCACTGTGTTTCGATGTTTATATGACAAATAATCCTGATCTACTCTTCTCTGATTTTCATTTTGGAACAAGTGAAAAATTAAGCAGTGAGCCAGATTGAAAAGACTAGGGTATCGGGACTGGAAGCAAGGGAAGAGCCGGTGTTCAGCTTGCTGCCCCACAAGGTTTACTTGTCTCTGTGCTGAACTGAGGCCGTGGCCTGCAACTAATGGGATCTTAGACTGGCGCGGCAATGAATGGGCCCCACGGCTGAGGACTCAGTCTCAGGATCAGGACCAAACCTTTTTGGATGGTAGCTACAGAAATAATACAAAGGTGCAACTACTGGAAATCTAAAATGAAATGACATGCAAGAAACACTCAGCAGGCCAGACACATTATCAACCTGATGATGGATCCTTGACCGGGAACATCACTCTATTTCACATGTCACAGACACTGGAATCCCCAGTCATTCAGGCAGTTGAATGAAAAAACAGTGCATCTCTGTGCTGTAACCTGGATGAAATAGGGTATTTTCTGACTTTAAAAAAACACTCTGGGTAGATTATTCAGTTCAACTCGTGTTTGTGTATGTAACGCTCTGTAACATTTCACTTGCTAAAGTAATGGCCTCTCTGCAATGTTTCACTGCTAAGGTAATGGTTTCTCTGTAGCAGCAATGTTTGGGTTATGACTAGAGATACAGTCACAGGATCTTTGGAATGTATGTTAGCCAACGAGAGGCATGTTGCTCTTTCTTGTGGGTCTGGGAGCAGGGATTTCGCGGCCTTTTGTTGCCGAGAGATGAAGAGAGAAGATGCAAGCGGAGAGAGTTGGTAGACCGCCGGATGGAGTGAACTACGACCGAGGGTTCGAAGGTTGGCGGCACTCAGAGGTCGATGGGAAACGACTGGATGGAATCGTGAGCTCCGTGTACATTAGACTGTTTCATTAAAATGGGCCCTTTTTTCTTATTTTCTTTACTAACCCTATAGTCAGATTAAGATTTATAAAGTTCACTCTTTTAATTGCATATGGTATACTGTCTGATACTTTGTGGTTCGGATTTGTAACCTGGTCACAGCACATAGCATCCACACAAATGAGATTTCTCAGCGTGGCTGGGCCAGAGGTTGTCTTCCCCTAGACAAAGATGTGCTGGCCAAACCCAAGGGCTACATGTAGAACTGGCACAGAGAGCATTAGTGATGATTAAGGACAACTGATAAGGAAGATTCAGACAGAAATGGGCCCTTTGGCTCAATTCTCAACTTCTCTGCCCACCAACAGTAAGAAGGGAAAAGCAAAGCAAACTTACTCTTGGTTGTTCGTAGGTTGGACTACTGCCCTGTCCACTTCCTGCCCATGGGCCAGCCCCTGTTCGCTCGTCCAGGCCTGAAGGGTTTTAAAAAAAGATTTAATCAGTAGGATATTTAAACAAAATAAAATGCTTCTAAATCACCAAACGTGGAAGAGAAAATAATTTATAAACAAGAGATTCTGCAGATGCTTGAAATCCAGAGTAACAGGTACAAAGTGCAGGAACTCAGGCCAGACATCTATGGAGAGGAATAGTCTTCAGGCTGAGACTCTTCATTGGGACTGTAGTCCTGATGAAGGGTTGCAGCTTGAAACTTAACTGTTTATTTCTAAAGAAAGCAATTTAGCTTGATGAGGAGTCTGTACTAATTCTCTACAATTCTCTAGTTCTCACCACCCTGCCCTTCAAATTAAAAACAGAATTAGTTAATCATTTGGTGAACCTGCTGAATGCAATTGCGGCGATTTTTGATTCCAACAGCATTTTCCTGTTTTCTGTGTCCCTTGATACTCTCTGCGCCTAGAAATACATGACTTACCCCTCTACTGCCCCCTCTGTGGTAATAAATTCTAACAGGTCACCATCCTCCCTTCTCACGCACCCCCCATGCCCCAATATTGGCCATGGGGTTCATACCACCAATGTCTCAGAATCATAATGAGCATAATTCCAAAGAGTTCAGTTGGAACTGACCCCCCACCACCAATTAAACCACAACCACTCAAGTGTCAAAAATGACCCCCCCCCCCCACTTATTAACAGATTCACACAGTCTAATACTGCATGCATCAGCTACCTGCATCGTAGGCAGTATAAAATCTGTCACGGAAAACAAATTTATTTTGAGGAATTCATTGCAACAACCTGGCAATCAGAATCAACTTTATTATCACTAACATAATTCAATGTCATGAAAATTATTTTGTGGCAGCAGTACAGTGCAATGCATAAAATAAATTATATTAAGACACACACACACACACACAGTAGTCAGAATCAAAATCAGGTTTAAGATCACTAGCATGTGGCATAAAACTTGTTGTTTTGCAGCAGCAGTACGGTGCAATACAGAACTTTAAAAAACTACAAAATTACAATTTTATTGATACATATAATTCTCTCATTATATATAATTAATGCAAAAAGAGCAAAATAATGAGGTACAGTACATAGGTTCATTGTCCATTCAGAAATCTGATGGCACGAGATAGCAATGAGATAAGGGCATGTCCTGGGCGATTTGGGGGGGGGGTCCTTAATGATGGATGCAGCCTTTCAAAAAAAAAAGCTTTGCATAAGTGTGAACAAATGGCCATTCAGAAATCTGATGGCAGAGGGGAAGAAGCCATTGCTAAAATGTTGACTGTCTTGAGGCTCCTCTGCCTCCTCTCTGAGATCAACATGCTTTTCCTCAAAGGGATGGGTGTATTTGCATTCTACCACATCAGTACGTTTTGGATCATAACAAGTGTCTGATTAGAATTTGGGGGGGGGGGGGGGGTGCAGGGAATCCTTCATAAGGTGGCACTGTAACAGTCACTTACAGCGCCGGCAATCACTGATTACAATTTGATTGAGAGAACACATGCTGTCATGGGAGAATGCCCAAATTCTTTACAAATAGCAGTAGGAATAGAATCCCGTGTCCTGGGCACCAAGTAATGTAGTGGTTAGCACAGTACAGGTGACCTAGATTCATTTCCTGCCACTATCTGTAAGGAGTTTGTACGTTCTCACGACCACATGAGTTTTTCCTCCCACAGTCCAAATATGTACTGGTTGGTAGGTTAACTGGTTATTGTAAATTGTCCTGTGATTAGGTGGCATACCTCCATCGTTACTGACCCCCATCACTCAGGATATGCCCTCTTCTCATTACTACCATCAAGGTGGTGGTACAGGTGCCTGAAAACACAATGTTTAGGAACAGCTTCTTCCCCACTGCCATCAGATTTCTGGATAGACAATGAACCCATGAACACTACCTCAATTCCCCCCCCCCCGCCCTTTTACACTATTTAATTTTTAATTGTCCCCGCTTTTCGAATGTTCGCTTTATGAAACCTAGCTGTTACGAAAGACCTACATTAGTTATCTGTTTTCACTAACAGAAGGTGTTTTCACTGTTACAAAAAAAGGCAGCGCATGAAAAAAAAGCAGCGCGCGCCCCGAACAGCCGCTCCTCCCCCGGATTCAGAACTGCATTCTCACCGGCATTGCTCAAACACGTGCCTGTGAGTAGCCGTTTGCAAATGAGTTCTAAGGCATCGGAAAAGCCTAAAAGAGCTCGTAAGGGTGTTACACTTAGCATAAAACTAAACATAATTAAGCGTTTCGATCATGATGAACGAAATAAGGACAAAGTGAGTTTGGCTTGTGGAAGCTGATGAAGATGATGTTGAAGAGGTTTTGGTATCCCATGACTAAGAACTGATAGATGAAGAGCTGATGCAATTGGAAGAGGAACGGATAACAATTGAAACCGAATGCAGTAGCGAACAGACCAAAAGTGAAGTCGTCCAGGAACTGAACGTGAAGCAACTGCGTGAGATTTTCGCTGCAATGATTGCAGAAAAGCACAACTTTAATTTTGAAAGGGTACATTGGTTTAGGGCATATTTTCAGGATGGTTTGAGTGCTTACAAAGATCTGTATGATAGAAAAATGTGCGAGGCTGAGCAGTCAAGCATACTGTCGTTTTCAAGCCTTCCACATCAGCCACAGCAGACGACGAACCTCGACCTTCGACATCAAGGCAGGCAGACATAGAAGATGACCTGCCTGCCCTGATGGAAACAGACGACACGATGACACTCCAGTGTCCCAACACACCCAACCCTCGGGCCGCGGAGAATGCAGTAGCTGGGACGCACCCAGCACATCTTTAAGAAAAAAGCCAAAATAAAGAAGCTAATTAATTAGGTGCTGCCCGGCACGTAAATGTCGGCCCAGATCAGAGGCGATTGCCGACTGCATCACCTCTGATCTGGGCCGACATTTACTTCAGATGGTGGGGGAAACCTGTATACTTACTGTAATTCATAGTATATATTCTGTATTGCAATACCCTACTGTTACAAACCAACACATTTCACAACATATGCTAGTGATGAATCTGATTTTAAATTGTGTCTCTATCTGGATTCCTACACAAAGATTTGGTATCTCATTAACTGAAACACAGTAATACAATTTGTTTTGTAAAGCAAGGCACCACTCACTATGTTCTGGCCGCATTTCTCAGACGTTTTTTGTGGGTTTGATGTTGATTCATTGTACTGTACCAAAGCTCAAAAATAAAGGCATTTCCAGACCGGAACAAAAAGAAAAGTAATGCACAAAAAGGCCAGTTCATGAAGCTTACAGCAGCATCCAACATCTGTTCTGTGTACATTTCAGAAGTATCTCCATGCCTGAGCAAGTTTAGTCCCTCCATATTCTGGCAGAACTGTTTCACCAATTTTTACATTAACTGGCTGGATATGATCATTTTTTAAACACAAGATTCTGTAGATGCTGGAAATCTAACCCAATATACACAGAATGCTGGAGGGACTCAGGTCAGGCAGCATCTGTGGAAATGAATGAACATTTCACGTATCAAGCCGAGACCCTTCATCATTGAGACCTGTAGTATTGTGCAAAAATCTGAGGCACACATATATAGCTACGGTGCCCAAGACACTTGCACAGAGCTGTAGTAATTGTATGTATTGCACTGTACTGCTGCTGTAGCAAAAAAAAATCATGACATATGTGAGTGATGATAAAACTTGATTTTGGTATGGGAAGAGCAAGAAGCTGGCACGTAAATGGGAGAAAGGCAGGCCAAGTAAAGCGTGAACAAGGCTGGGCAAGTGGGTGACTGGTCTATCAAAAGAAAGCACATGTATAATGAATCACTGGCAAGTGTTATCAATGTACACAGTAAAGGTTTGGAGTGGGTCAGCTTACTAGGAAATGGTAACCACAACACATGCTATTAATTTTAACTCAAATTGAAATCAGCTTATACCAAGTATCAAAACACTAAAATGTTATTTCTGGAGATTCTTGATAAAACTATGAACATTTTACGCATTAGTACCTGGCAGACCATTCATGAGCTTTTAATCTTACAGTATGCAACAATCTGACGGTAATGTGCCCACGTTTGAACTGTTTCCCATCTCATTGCTACCATCGGAAAGGAGATGCAGGAGCCTGAAGACATACTCAGCATTTTAAGGAACAGCCTCTTCCCCTCTGCCATCAGATTTCTGAATGGACAATGAACTCACAGACACTACCTCACTATCTTAGAAGACGAATTTCTCTAGCCAGAGGGTGATGAATTTGTGGAATTCATTGCCACAGGCAGCTTTGGAGGCCAAGTCCTTGGGTATATTTAAAGAGGAGTTTGATCGGTTGTTCATTAGTAAGGTGTCAAAGGTTATGGGGAGAAGATGGCAAAAAAAGGGGTGGGGTTGATAAATCAGCCGTGATGGAATGACAAAATAGTCTTAATGGGTCTGATTCAGCTATGTCTAATGGTCTTATTTATTCCCATTTTTGCACTAATTTTTATACATTTATTATAATATTTTTAATGTATTGCACTGTATTGCTACCGCAAAACAAAGTGATAGCAAACCAGTTTCTAAAAGTGTATGAGATTTAACAAGAGTAAGCAACCTTGAGGTACCACAATAAAAAAAGTGTTCTGCAGTTTAATCTTCCCTCATCTCCCACGGATGATTCTCTTGCTTCAAGAAAGTGGGTAAAAAAAATCTCTACCAACCCCAGTAACGTTCCCTTTTCTAAACATCACCTCCACCAGGTAGAAGATACAAAAGCTTGAACAACATTCGGTATTTTAAAGAAAAAATAGATTTATATGTCACCGTACATCAAAGCATTCATTGAAATGTGTTATTTGTGTCAAATCTAATCAGTGAAGGGTGGGCTGTGGGCAGCTCACTAGTATCACCCCACTGCAGGTGCCAACATAGTGTACCTACCACTCACTAACCCTGACTGTAAGCCTTTGGAATGTGGGAGGAAATCAGAGCATCTGGAGGAAATCCACACAGTCATGGAGAGAGCATACAAACTCTTTGCAGATAGCGACAAGAATTGAAGCCCAACTGGCGATTGCTGGCATTGTAAAGCTATGTGCTAACCATTATGCCACCGTGCCGGTACTTGTGACAAAAATAAAACATTTCCAATCCAGTCAATCGGCTTGAACTTGGAAATTTCATGAGTTACACGTTTTTTAATTATTGAGGTACAATGCAGAATGCCATGCCATGCTGCCCAGCAACCAATTTAACCCTAACCTAATTACAGGAGAACTGATAATGATTAACCTATCAACAAGTACGTCTTTGGACCGTGGCAGGAAACAGGAGCATCCAAGTCGTTGGCCCTATAATACATTGTGCTAACTGTTATGCTCCCGTGCCACCCTTCGTCTTGGAGAACTCTGCAGGTCAGGCAGCTACAGAAAGTCTTCTCGGTGAAAAGACTTCAGCGTACAGCCTTTTTCAGCCAATTAACTATTTCTGTTCAATTGTTATCATCATTCTAACATAGGGAACATGGCAACAATTTGTATAAGCATTTGTTTAACCCAAAGTATCAAATAGCTACCAACCACTCCTAATGTCCACCTACATAATGAATCTGGTACATCAATATCAACTTGGAGCAAGGTTAAAGTCCAAAGATAAAATACCTGCTTGTGACATTTACTGAACAAGACTGAATTCACTGAAGGTTATGACAGTATGGTAGACAGAGAGCAAGATCTTTTAAGTCTATTTGAGCACTAAATGCAGGCACAATGGCTCTTAGCTTCAAGTGAACGGGAGATTAAACATGCCAGGGTATTATAAACGCAAGAGATTCTGCAGATGATGGAAATCCTGAGTAACACACAATACTGTAGGAATTCAGTAGATCAGGCAGCATCTATGGAGAGAAATAAACAGCTAACGATTTGGTCTTGGCTCAAAACATTGACTCTTTTATTTCTTTCTAGATGCTGCCTGACTGGCTGAGTTCCTCCGGCATTTTCTCTCTATTACTTTAAACAAGCCAGGGTATGTTTTCCAACGGATTTCAGAAATAGATTGGCCTCAGTTCACTGAAAGATCTGAAAATTAACAGGAAACATCAATATTACAAGACTTAGGATTTTTTTTTACCATAATCACATTAGGAAACTTTCCATAATGCAATATCTAAATCCACAAGTATAAACAATTAGCCTGCAGCAATAAAGAATACACATTGCAGTGAAGATTTTTGGAATGCAACTGCACTCAAAAGTCCACAACAAGCCTGGCCGTAGCGGTAGAAGGTTTAAATCTATGCTGTTCAATCAAGGCAAACAAGAAAGCAAAATGTTATTAATATTCAACAGATAAGGGGGCATCTGTGGAGAATAGTTTACATCAGGGCAATGGCCTTTCATCACCCTATCACTTAGCCTTGGGGAGGCAAGTCTCAGTGAGAAAGCAGTACAGGTCCTCAAACATGGGCTCAGTCTACGTTAACCTTACCTTCAGTTTGCTGATGCAGTCAGTGCTTTGTCTTAAGACCAGAAGACATAGTTGTAGAGCCAGGCCACTTGGCACATCAAGTCTACTTCACCATTCAATCATGGCTGATTTATCTTCTCCCCCATCCCCACTCTCCTCAATGTTTGACGCCCTGACTAATCAAGAAATAATCAAATATATACACTCCATGACTTGGCTTCCAGAGCCATCTGTGGCAATGAATTCCACAGACACTATCCTCTGGCTAAAGAAATTTCTCCTAATCTCGGTTCTAAATGGACATCCTTCTAGGACATGGACTCTGCTCCTATCATCTGCTGTTGGAAAGATCCTCTCCATGTCCACTTTATATATTTTTTTAGAGATACAGTGCAGGACAGGCATTTCCGGCCCACTGAGGTGCGTTGCCCAGTAACCCAACAATTAACATTAGGTAGTTACAGCTCTCGGCTGGGGGCCGTGGTCAGCGACTTGGGCCGGCTCTCCCACCGGACTTAGTCTGGTGAGGAGGGTGTGAGGACACCCAGCAGGACTGAAAAAAACAAGACCTGACAAAGGGCAGGTGAGCTCTTTGTGAGCCAACGGCCATCTTCCGTGGAAGAGATTACAGCCTCACCATGTATCTATGAATCGTACGCTAGGCACCTAGTTAGAAGAGACATGATGAACTTGGGTGCTGCACCACGTGCCTGGACCTGCCCAAGGCCTCCGCCTAAGGAAGGGCCCAGCTTGAAGAAGCAGCTGCAGCTGGAGGCCGACATGGCCTCAGGCTCGAGTTCAGCAGCGGGCGGTGCCAAGGCGGCCAGCGAGAACAAACTGGAGGAAGAGGTTGTACTCGGTTGCAAGATCGAAGAAGATGGAGGTGCATAGCCGCCAACCCCGGATTCGGGACGGCAGCCACTGACGGACTGAGTTACAGCTCTGCCACCTGTCCCACACCACCCTCGCCATTCCTAACACCCTTTGCTCCTGCCAGATTTACAAACTCACTCTGCTGCACGTTGACAAATAAAGGATTGTGCAAAAGCTTTAGCCACCCTAGCCATATATGTGCCCAAGACTTTTTACACAGTACTGTATAAATCTAAATTTAACAATCTTCCTTGCTCTGAAACTAAAATCAGCCATGATGGAATGATAAAGCAGACTCGATGGGCCAAAAGCCCTAATTCTGCTTCTATATCTTATGGTCTTATGAAAAGGCTTCATTCTGGATCCCAACAATCCGTGTTTTGCCATAATATCAGCTATGACACTTACAAGATCAGCTTTATTTATCACACGTACATAGAAACATATCGTTTATATTAACAACCAACACAATTCAAACAGAAGTGAATTAGATACTTATTCAGTAATAGTTATTACCCAGGTTAACAACAGATTAGAGGAACAGAAATTCATCTGTTACAGAATCATCCACAATCTACAGGCCCAGCTAACAGGCAAATGGAATCACCTCATTAACCATTCAAACTAAACTCCAGAGGCAAGAGGGAAATTATTTTGACTAGTACTGCTCCACCACTTTGTGCTGAGAATGTTTAACATTTCAATACATCTTCGCACAAGTACTTGCCAACTGCATCATAAATGACAGACTAATATTTTGAAGCCTTTAAAAATAATCTTCCCACACAATATCATATTGAATAAGTGGGAAATGAAAAAAATTTTCCTTCAGTATTAGAAAAAACACTTCAGTTTTTGTGTTTGCTCTCTGGTTTGCTAACAAGTCACAAAGTTGTTGCCAAGTTCAATCCCTGGCAACTGGTTGTAGCAATTGCAAATCAGCACTGATGTTTAAGTGATCAGATTCCAGTTGCTAGTGGTTTCTGGGGAAATATGTCTGTGGGTATTGGGCAATGTCACAAATCGGTTTCAGAATAGTAACATATTACATTGATGACAGAAATATTCATATTTCCCAAATTAGCAACACTCAAAATCTGGTATAGAAACACACTAATACTGGAGAACTTCAAAACCAATAGGTTTTGGCAGCAACAAATACAGGATACTTTGCTCCTGATCCACGTTGTGGGCAGCACTGTAGCATTGTAGTGATTAGAGTAATGCTTTACAGTGCCAACAATCGTGATTGGGGTTCAATTCCTGCTGCTGTCCGTAAAGAGACTGTATTCTTCCCAGGATTGCACGAGTTTCCCCGCGGTGCTCCGGTTTCCTCCTACATTCCAAAGGCACAATGGATTAGGTTTAGTAAGTTGGGCACGCTATGTTGGTGCTGGAAGCATGGTGACACTTGTGGGTTATCCAGCCCCATCCTCACTGATATGATCTGACACTTGTATGGATAAATAGCAAAAGGGTCAAACGTAAACAGATGGCTTTATTGGGGGCAGAAAATGGCATTTGATCCATGCCAGTGCAAACCCATCAGTACTGCAGCATTGAAAAGTCTCAGGTGGTGTAGTAATGAAAAAAATCATACAAACAAAATTATGGAAAATTAGTGTTAGACTAACAATCAACATTCCCCTTTAAGTTTTTTTTTTAAAAAATAGCTCCGTGATGCAAACACTGCTCTGAACAGGATTTTTTTTTAAAAAAAACATGGCTTGAAAACTGCAGTACTTTAATAAAACATTATAGAAAAAAAAATTCCAGCTGCATGGCAACAAAGGCTATGTGCGCAGGAGCATTTCAGTTGCTGCGTGGCTGCACAGGTGGCGCAAAAATTTGACAGACAAGGAAAGAATGCATAAAATATCAAATGGGAATTAAATCCAAAGCAGCTGACATTTGGAGAGGAAATATTCAGTAGAACATAGAACATTACAAATAGCTCCAGCCCTTCAGTCCACAATGTTGTGCTGACCTTTTAACCTACTCTAATATCAATCTAATCCTTCCCCTCTACATAGTACTCCATTTTTCTAACATCCATATGTCTATTGAAGGTTTTCTTAAATATTCCTAATGCATCTACCTCTATCATGGCAGCATGTTCTATGTACCCACCACCCGTGTGAAAAAAAACATACCCTGACATCCTCCCTACAATCATTAAAATATATGCCCCCTCATAATAGCCATTTCCACCTTGGGAAAGGAGTCTTTGGCTATCCACTCGATCTATGCCTCTTATCTTATACACCTCTCATCCCTTGCTCCAACAGATACAAGGCACTGGAAAAATGTAAACAGGGTGTATGGAAACCAAATCTATGGATCTCCAAAGAACAGGACAGATAAGCAAGGCATTTCAGTATTCTTGCATTACCTGAGAGGACAGGCATGCTGAAACTCAAGAAAACACCATGCCAACACACCATGAAAGATGAAAAAAATGAAAGAGAAACTACAAGTCTAATGATTTTTATCATTGCTAGATTTTAGATACTGATAGAAAAAAAGATTGCATAATTGTTTTGGTGAGGTTTGGGATATGGGTGATGCCAGCAAGACAGATATTTAGCATCCATCACCATCTGTCCACTAGGTGGGGCTGGGGAGCCAATTACTTCAATCACCACAGATCCCCAGGTGAAGATTCTCCTGGTGGTTGGTATGGAATTGCAGGATTTAAGACCCAGCAATGCAAGAACTGTGACACATTCCAGACAGGATAGAGTTCAGTCTGAAGGAGAATCTGCAGGTGGTCTTCTCATGCACCTGCTGTCAGGCACTCAGGTGACAAGAGACTGCAGATACTGCAAAGTGAAGTACAAGGATACTGGCAGGAAATGTCCCATGGAAATGGACATTGGCTGTCTATTTCCCTCCACTGATGCTGCCTATACTGCTGAGTGTCTCCAGCATCTTGCATTCATTAGAAATGAGCTGTTTAGATAAATGATATTGGAACAGTTGGGTGTGTAACTGCAAGACCTAGGAGCAGAATTAGGCTATTCAGCCCATCAAGTCTGCTCCACCATTCTCTCATGGCTCATTTATTAACCCTCTCAACCCATTTTCCTGCCTGCTCTCCATTACCTTTGACACCCTTACTAATTAAGAACCTATTAACCTCTGCTTTAAATATACTAAATGACTTGGCCTCCAGTCATCTATGGCAATGAATTCCACAGATTCACCACCCTATGGCTCCAGACTCCCCACTCTAGGAAACATCCTCTTCACATCCACCCCATCTAGGCCTTTCAATATTTGATAGGTGTCAACAAGATCCTCCCCGCATCCCGCCAAATTCAGGTGAGTACAGGCCCATACAGTAACAGTATACCATCACCAGTGACACTGTGTACTGAGAAATAAATTTATCAATGAAGACACTAGGTCACCCCAATACAGTTAAGCACAGTTAAACTGCCTCACTACATAGTTAAAACTTTGAACTAGCAATGGAGATTCTGCAGATGCCCTCCCCATCACTGAACACATCTGCATGGAGCCTTGTAGCAGAAAAGCAACATCCATCGTCAGGGGCTCCCAACACCCAAGGCTATGCTCTCTCCTCCCTGCTGCCATCAGAAAGGTGGTACAGGAGCCTCAGGACTCTCACCACCTGGTTTAGGAAGAATCAATTTTACCCCTCATCTATCAGACTCATGAACCAAGGGGGATACCTTCACTCACCCCAACACTGAACTGTTCACACAATCTATGGACTCACTTTCAAAGACCCTTCATCTCACGCACAATATTTGTTGCTTATTTTTTATTATTACTATTTTTTTGTACCTGCACAAATTTTTAAAATCTTTTGCACACTAGTTGAATGCCCAGTTGGTGTGGTCTTTCATTGATTCCAATACAGTTACCATTCTATTATGGATTACTGAGTGTGCATACTAGAAATAGAATATATGTACTTTGATAATAAATTTACTTCGAATTTTGAGATGCTGGAAATCAGAGTAACACACATGAAATGCTGGACTCAGCAGGTCAGGCAGCATTTATTGAAAGATATTAAACAGCTGATGTTTTGAACAGAGACCCTTCATCAAGATTTAGCACAACTTTTATATCGACAACATTTTGTCAGTTTTCACTGAGCAAGTTAAACTGTACATTTTTATAGCTACTTTGTTTACATCCTGAACATGATCAACTTTAAGGATGTGGAAGCTTTAGAGAATTCAGAGTTGATTTACCTGAATGTTGCCTGGGTTAAAGAGCATGCTAATGAGGAAAGGTTGAACTAGCCAGGGCTTTTCCCTTTGGAGTGAAGGAGGATGAGAGGTACTTGACAGAGGTGATTAGAGACAGTAGACAGCCAGCGCCCCTTTTAGGGTGATTGCACTGCTCCTGGGAAATACTGTCTCATTCTGCCCTGCAGAGCTGATGTACGGTTAGAATGACAATAAATTTTTTTAAATCTTTGAATCAGCTAATATAAGGGGCAATAATTTTGACTGCAGGAAAAGTAAAGGAGGGAAGTCACAGGTAGTTAAAAAAAAAGTGGTGGGATTGTGGGTGTGTTGCTGGGATTGGTGTTAGAAGCAGCTACATTACGGTAAATTCAATTCTGGTGTCGCCTGTAATGCATGGATTTTCTCCAAGTGCTCTGGTTTCCTCCCAGTTTCCAAAGATGTACCAGTTAGGTTAATTGGTCATTGTAAATTGTCCTTTGATTACGCTAGGGTTAAATAGGTGGGTTGCTATGTGATGCGGCTCTAAGGGCCTGTTCCATTCTGCATAATAAAATTGAGAGCTATGTAAGAGTTAGATTGGTCTTGGAGTAGGCTAAAAGGTCAGCACAACAACATGGCCTCTGGGCTAGCACTGTACTGCACTGTTCTCAGTTCTGTGTTTCTCAGAAAAACCATTTCTGTGGGACCAAACAGAAATGTTTGATCCTCCAGCAAGTTTTTAAAAAAAAGTGGTAATGCGTGGAACGTGCTGCTGGGGGTGGTACAGACAGATACATTAGGAATATTGAAGAGACTCTTAGATAGGCACATGGATGATAGAAAAATAGAGGGCTCGTGGAAAGTGTTAGATAGATCTTTGGTTAAAAGGTCAGCAAAACATCTTAGTTCAAAGGACCTGTACTGCTCTATCTTCTATGTTAAGCATATTTGTAAAAAATATTCAGCACACTGCATTGGAGTTGCTGGTCATGTGGGAACATTGAATTTTGAACGAGCTTGCTGGAAAAGGTTGGTGGTATAGACACACCCAGTGAGAACAAAAGAAACAAGCCTCTCTGCAGCTCTGAACTGCCTGCTTTATTTCCCCATCAACCCTCTCCCCAGGGAAATCTGAAGAGATCAAGCATTTTAAAGTCAGTTCTAAGACAAAGGTTGGAACTTCAGTACAGTACATGGCAAGGCTGCCATTAGAACTTAACAGACCAGAAGAAATATGACATTTATGTTGAAAACTTCAAATATCTCATTGAATCCCCAGAGTGAATGCAGTATTTATTAAAACAATGCCAAATATTTTGCTGAAGACCAGTTGCAAAACAGGCACAGGGAGAAAGTAGCATATGGTCATACTAAATAGATCCGATTCCCTCTTCATCCTGAGGTACAAATGCCCTTCCACCACTGCTGGGATGCCTTCCCTCCACTGCCACACACCAACTCCAAAAGGCACAAAGTGCAAGTTAGGCACCATAGTAAGCGTGATACTATTACAGCTTGGAGCTTTCCAGACTTTTTAGTTGAATTCTGGCGCTGTTTGTAAATAGTCTGTAAGGACTTTACCCTGAGACCTCTTGGATTTCCTCTGGGTGCTCTGCTTTCCTCTCAGTCCAAAGACACACCAGTTACTGGGTTAATTAGTCATTGTAAATTGTCCTGTGATTAGGTTAGTTGCTGGGTGGTGTGGCTCATTGGGAAGGAAGGGCCTGTTCCAAGCTGCATCTCTAATTTATTAATTGAGATACAGCATGGAATAGGCCCTTCTGGGCCCTTTGAGCCATGCTGACCAGCAATCCACCAATAAGACCTCTTCCAGAAATCTGCACATAATTTGGTCAATATTTCAAAACTGCAGCCTCAAATAAAAATTTTGTGGAATTGAAGCTCAAGGTTAGTTTCTAAGAATGTGTTCAGTGAGGATACCAGTAGGGTAGGTTGGACAGCTCTCATCAGTAATGTGATAATGATTCCTCCTATGTACAGTTTGTGTCTGACAAGCCTCCACTTTCCTAGCAGAATCACCATGAAATTTATTTTTAAATAATTGTGGAAAAAACTGCACAAATTGTAACTAGTTTCACAGTTGTGGGATTCTATAAATAGAATGTTTCAGACCTAGTCATTTCAGAAATACAAAATACTAAAAAAAAGACAAGTTTCAAAAATGCTAGATACATTAAAAATGAATGATTACTCAGGTGGAGTTTTGCTGCACTTACCACTCATAGAACAGCACAGTGCAGGTCCTTTGGCCCACGATACTATGCCAGTCTTTTACCCTACTTCAAGATCAATCTAACCCTTCCTCCTACATAGGCACGTAGATGATAGAAAAATCGAGGGCTATCTAAGAGTTTCTTAAATGTCCTAATGTATCTGCCTCTACAAACACCCCTGGCAGTGCATTCTACACACCCACCACTATAATAATGAAATTACCTCTCACACCCCACATACAATCCTCCAATCATTTTAAAATTATGCCCCCTCGTACAAGCCATTTATGAGCCTTTCTTTCCATCCAGCTTTCATTAAGCACATCATGTTGGCATAGAGTCATACAGCATGGAAACAGGTCCTTCAGCCCATCTAGTCCATGCTTAACTATTAACTTGCCTAGTCTGATCAACCAGCAACGAGACCATACACATCCCATACCAACTACCCCGCCCCCTTCCATGCACCTATCCAAATTTCTCAAATGTTGAAATAGAACCTGCATCCACCACTTCATTCCACATACTCATCACTCTAGAGCAGGGGTTTCCAACCTGGGGTCCACAGACTCCTCAGGTAATGGTACTGGTTCATGGCATAAAAAAGGTTGGGGGCCCCTGCTCTAGAGTGATGAAATTCCCCCTAATCATTTCACCCACCATACTTAACTCATGACTAGTTCTAGTCTCACCCAATTTCACTGGGAGCATTTGGCCTATATTCCTCAAACCTTTCTTAGCCACATACCTGTCCAAGTTACTTTTATATATTGTTAATGTACCTATTTTAGCCACTTCCTCTGGCAGCTCACTCTATATACTCACCTCTCTGGGTGAAAAAGTTGTCCTTTAAGTTTCTATTAAATCTTTCCCCTTTCACCTTAAATCTATTGGCTATTGTTTTATTGTCAAAATGAACCTGCTTATGGCCAAATGAGACAAAGTCTGAAAACAGCTCCTGTACATTGGAAAGGAAGGGGCCGAAGCAGTGGAAAAGGTACTGCCACCTTCCTTTCCAGTCCTAATGAAGGGTTTCAGTACAAAACAGCATTAGGGTTCATATGCCTCCATAGATACTGCCTGACCTGCTGAGTTCCTCCAGCATTTTGTGTGTTTTTGCTCTGGATTTCCAGCATCTGCGGAATCTCTTGCTCCTGTGGCATTACAGATGCATTTTACACAGTATTTGTTACTGTAATTAGCACTGTAATTAGATCATACAGTCAGATGTTAATAACTTTATGAACTAGCATTTAGTGCAGGCTAACAGCAACTGGTCATATTGCATTAAGTAGTTTACAAGCTCAATAAACCGGCAGGAAAATAAACAGCAGCCTGGCAGTTTGCATGTGTAAAGGAAATCCTTATACTGGCAGGCCAACTTCAACTCTGTGCCAAATTGCAGATTATGCTGAAGTCAGTGGGAAGCCAACTTGAAAAAAAAAACAGATGACACAAGGCCAGAACACCTTTAAAAAGGAACAAACCCCAAGGATTTCTGTCCCAACACTGGAAACATTAACCATAAGCATACAGGAACAGCAGGACCGCTGCCACAAGAAAGAGCATCCATCAAGGACCTCCACTGCCCAGCCTATGCTCTCTTCTTGCTACTGTCATCAGGAAAGGGAGCCTCAGGACCCACAGCATCAGATTCATGAATGGTTTTAACCCTTCAACCAACAGGTCTTGAACCAGATGGGATAACTTTACTCAACACTGAAATGATCACTGAACACAACACTTTCAAAATCTGTACAACTCAGGTCCTCAGTATCATTTTATTTTTATTCATTAATTTACTTATCTATTTATTTCTTATTTGCACACAAGTCTGTCTTCTTTGGCAAGGTTATTTTTCAGTCTTCCTTTGTGTGTACTTTTTTATTAACATATTTTCCTGTTTTAGTGAAATGTCTGCAAGAAAATGAATTTCAAGGTAGAAAATGACAAGCTGATAGCAAATTTATCAGAACTTGAACCTTGAAGCTGCACTGATGATGTTTGCAATCCTCATGTCAAACTGGTAAAATAAAGTTCAAACCCAGCTGTCAAGTTAGGTTTAAGAACTGATGTGGAGCCATATAGAGTAGAAATAAAATCCAAAGTACGACACTTCTAAGTTGTATCTTTTGGATCCTGATGGTTTTACAATCCAAAGGCTCTTCAAAAGTTAAAAATGAGGCATAAAACTTATTGCATACAATTGTTTAAAGTGTTACAAAAGCAAAGAACAAAAAGCGTCAAGAGAACAAAGACCAGACTAAGTCGTAGTTGTGATCTTCTTGTACTCAGGCTAGAGATAACAGAAATCCATTGATAACAGTTAACCTATAAAATAGCCAGATTCATGTGGTGTGACACCTGCAACTGAAAACTAAGTTTCTAGAAAAACAAATGAGATTCTGCAGATGCTGAAAATCCAGAGCAACACACACAAAATGCTGGAGGAACTCAGCAGGTCAGGATGCATCTATGGAGAGGAATAAAGAATTGAAGTTTCAGGCCGAGACCCTTCATCAGGACTGGAAAGGAAAAGGGGAAGAAGCAAAAATTCTTACCCCTTCCTGGCCATTTACTTCCCCAGAAGTCAGGCTTCTGCCCTCTTTCTTTCCAATCTAATTGATTTTCTTTAAGTGATTATAGCAAAAACATGCTTGTTACATATGAATTTTTAGACACAATAATGGGAATCAGATGTCTACCCAATCCTCACCGTTACTGTCAATCCTCTGATCAATATCTCGAGAAGTATGCAAACAAAGGGATTACCAGAGCTGAATACTTTTAAACAAATCTTAAAATTCTCTATGGATATGCTGATATGGAATACCCTGACAAATGCATCAGCTGTGTATTCTACTGATTAGCAGAACTCTCAGTTAGGATAATAATGAGAAAGTAATTATATTAAGCTTACAGAACAAAATATTTTGACTACATACTTAACTCTTGTACAAGGTTCCTGGATTGGAAGAAAACTTTGATTAGGATTCTTGTCGAGAGCTTAGGACAGGTTTTGAATTTCTTGAAGTTGATGCAACACTATTTACCTGGCAGTTAAAGGCACAAGCAGAGATCCAGTTGATAACCCCAGAGACATTTAGAACATAGAACACTATAGCAGAGACCCTTCAACCCACAATGCTGTGCCAACCTTTTAACCTACTAAAATCAATCTAACCCAGAGGTTCCCAACCTGGGGTCCATGGATCCCTTGCTTGATGGTATTGATCCATAGCATAAAAAAAGTTGGGAACTCCTGGTTTAACCCTTCCCCCTTACATAGCCCTCCATTTTTCTCTCATCCTTCTAAGAGTTTCTTAAATGCTCCTAATATTTCAGCCTCTACCACCACCCCAGCAGTGTTTCACATACGCACCAGTCTGTTCAACGAAGATACCTCTGATATCCACTCTATACATTCCGCCAATCACGTTAAAATTGTGCAGCATCGGATCCACAGTAACAATTACTTATACTTGTGCACTGGAAATGTCATTTAGTAATCTAGAAATCTTGAATTTATGAACCCTAGTATTAGCCATTTCTATCCTGGGAAAATGTCTCTGGCTGTTCACTATCTATGCCAATTATTTTATACATTTCTATCAAGTCACCTCTTTCAGTAGAGTAACTGGCTCATTGGG
Source organism: Mobula birostris (assembly GCF_030028105.1). Lineage (NCBI taxonomy): Eukaryota > Metazoa > Chordata > Chondrichthyes > Myliobatiformes > Myliobatidae > Mobula > Mobula birostris. Next base: position 5,839,570 of record NC_092395.1, read on the forward strand.
AAGTAATTGAGATTATCCGCAGTGGACATTTAACATCAGATTGTACTCTGCATTGAATTAATGAAGGGTAATGAATGCAAATAAAAATCCATCTCAACTATATTGCCAGGCTTGCACTACGGTTAATTGGGAGAAAAAGGCAAAATTCAAATCTGTTGGTTTAAAAGAGTGATATCATATGACAAGTACATGCAATGTTAAGTGGTTGTGTTTATTGAGGTTTCAATTATAAGGCAGTCTGACCTGTCAAGATTTGACTAGTGATTTGTTTAAGCTCTTTAAAACCCTGGTTAGACCACACTGAGTATTGTGTTCAATTTCCGTTCACTTCATTACAGGAAGGATATGAAAGCTTTAGAGGGTGTAGAGAAGATTCACCAGGATTGGATTCTTAGTGCGGAGGAACAGAGGGATCTTTGGGTCCACGTCCATAGTCCCTCAAAGTTGTTGCACAAGTTGATAGGCTTACTAAGAGACACACGAGGTGTTAGCCTCAGATGGGACATTGAGTTCAACAGCTGTGAGGTAACGATGCAACTTGATAAAACCACGGCTAGACCACTCTTGGTTCCTTAAGGTTTTATAGACGAGGATGGCAATGGGGATAAGCTCCCACTACCAATTAAATGCTCCCAATGGCATGAATCTCAAATAGCTTCTGATAACCAAGTCCAACACTCCTGGCCTTCACATGTGGCTTAGCTACTTAGCCTGATGGAACTGTTTTATACTGACAGGAGAAGGGGCAAAGGTGGGCTAACAGCGCCTTAAAACCAGTCACTTTGGACAGATGGGGCTCATCAGCCGTGGTTGGTACTTCATCTAGGAGAAGGAAAAATCTGGCTCAGGGACTACTGAAGTCCCCAAGACAGTCCTACATGGAGTTCAAACTTGACTGGCAACTCCTGCGTTGCTGCCAGTGCTAAATTGTATTGGTCCCTGCCATTCCTTTTGGTTCATAAGATGCATGGAGAGGGGGAGCTTGCTGCATGGGCAGCATACGCTCTCTATAGTGTACTACCCTGGCTTGCATATCTAGAGAGCTAGGATACAACATCCATAGTTAACCCTGACCAACGAAGGGGGCCCCACACCACACCTGGAATATTGTGTTCAGTTCTGGTCACTTCATTATAGGAAGGGATATAGAGGCTTTAGAGAGGGTGCTGAGGAGATTTACCAGGATGCTGCCTGGATTGGAGAGCCTATCTAATGAGGATGGCTTGAGCAAGCTAGAGCTTTTCTCTCTGGAGAGGAGCAGAGGTGACTTGATAGAAGTGCACTGTTCTACATACTCACTTCATATATTCCTACAACCGCAAATAACTCTATAGAACCTAATCCTCCTATTCCATTGCGTCATTGTAAAGAAGCTTTTCTACTGTGCCCACCATATCAGACAGTGATGCAATCAATTACTGCACATTTTCACTCTCCTACCTGTCAAACAAAACAACTCATTTCTCTACCTCCTGACCAGGAGATAACTGTGGGTCTCTACTCCAACTCTTGGTTTCCCCAACCGATAATTCCTACCTGATGTTTAACACCATGTTACATACTTCAAAAAAAGTTATATAGAGATACAGCATGGTAACAGGTCCTTTTGGCTCAATGGAGCACGCAGTTAATCTAGTACACATTTTGGAATGTGGGAGGAAACCAGAGCATCCAGAGGAAATTCATGTGTGCACGGAGGGAATGTACAAATCCATACAGATGGTGGCTGGAATTGTTCCCAGATTGCTAGTGCTGTGATAGCATTATGTTAACCGCTATGCAACTGTACTGCCTCTGATACCCTGACACTGCAGAAAATTTAATGGTACAGCACAGAAATGAGACAAGAAAGTACAGATGCTGGAATCTGGGATGGCGCACACACAAAAAAAAATGCTAGAGAGACTCACCAAATCAAGCAGCATCTTGGAGGGAAATGGATAGCTAACATTTCAGATCAAGACCTTCACTAACCTCAAATGTACATTTTCGTACGTGGGAGGAGACTAGATCACCTTAAGGAAATCCGCACAGCCATGGGAGAACGTACGAACACCCCACAGACAGCGGCGGAACTGAACCCAGGTCACTGGTGCTATAATGATGTTGAGCTACACCCAAAACCAAAATACAAAAAAGTAATGACCTATTCTTTTGTTTTTGCACATTGGGTATTTGACGGTCTTTTTTAAAGGGCTCTATTCGGTTTCCTTGTTTTTTGTGGTTACCTGTAAGACATGAATTTCAAGTTTGTATATAGTATACTTTGTTGAATTGTTATGTGCCTAGGCGATCATGGTCTTTCCATGACCAAGATTGTTCTTGGCAGATGTTTCTAAACAAGTGGTTTGCCACTGCCTGCTTCTGGGCAGTGTCTTTACAAGGCAGGTGACTCCAGCCATTATCAATACTCTTCAGAATAGCGGGAGGAGAAGATGGCAGCACGCCGCGGGTGCGCAGTTCTCCGGTGAAAAATGATATCGTATCCGTTAAATAGGGGCCGTGGACAATTCTGATTTGATGGAGAATGGACGTGAAAGCACAGAGGAACATCTGGAGAAATTTCTGAAACACCCGTTCGCTGCTGTCGTTACTGCGTGGTCGTGAATCTTTCGGAGGGTAGGCCTCAAAATCCCTGGCCTTGCCTGCTCTTGGCGACCGAGAAGGAGGTCGAATCGTTCGGACAGAGATGGCGCTCAGTACTCTGTGTCGGAGAGCTGATCAGAGCTCGAAGTTTTCGGATGACTCAGAGCCGGATTGTGGTCGGCATGGCAGGGAGAGTTTTCCTCCCTTCCCCCATCTGCGTGAGATGTGGGACATTTGAGAAACTTTGAACTTTACTGTGCTCACGGACTCCTTCATCAAGTTATGGTATTGTTACACTGTTTGTAACTATATGTTATAATTATGTGGTTTTGTCAGTTTTTTCAGTCTTGGTTTCTTCTGTGTTTTGTGATATCACACCAGAGGAAATAATGTATTATTTCTTAATGCATGCATTACTAAATGACAATAAAAGAGGACTACATGTCTTCATAATCCTAAATTGTCTGCCTGGAGTCAGTGGTCGCACAATCAGAACTTGTGACGTGCACCAGCTGCTCATACGACCACTCACCATCTGCTCCCATGGCTTCACGTGACCCTGATCAGGATGTTAAGAAGATCCTACACATTGCCTAAGGGTGACCTACAGGCTAGCACAGGGAAGTGCCTTACACTTTCTTGTAAAGATGCAGCTCCACCCCGCCACCCAAAAGTATACATACTTTGACAATAAATGAACTTTGAACTGAAGGAATTGCAATGCCAGTCATGTGATTTTATATAAACACAAGAGATTCCCTTTCTCCCACAGTCCACTCTCCCCTCTGATCAGATTCCTTCTCCAGCTCTCTACCTCTTCACCTATCACCTCCAGCTTATTTCACTTCCCTCCCCCACCCACCTGGCTTCACATAGCACCTTCTAGCTTGTTCTCCTTCCTCTCTTCCACCTTCTTCCTCCTTCCTTTCCAGTCCTGATGAAAGGTCTCTGCCTAAAACAGTGACTGTTTATTCCTTTCCATAGGTGCTGCCTGACCGGCTGAGTCCTTCCAGCACTGAGCGTTGTCCTAACCCAGGGTTTCCAACCTTTATGCCATGGATCCCTACCATCAACCCAGAAATTCGTGAACAGCAGGCTGGGAATCTGTCCACCTAAACGAAACCAAATCTCTTCCAGTACGTGATCCATATCTAGGTCCAGATAGAGTAGACATGAAGAGGATGTTTCCTATAGTGGGGGAGTCCAGTACCAGAAGGCACAGCCTCAGAGTAGAGGGACATCACTTTAGAACAGAGATGAGTAATTTCTTTAGCCAGAGGGTGGTGAGTCGGTGGAATTCATTGCCACAGATGGCTGTGGAGGCCAAGCCATTGGCAATATTTAAAGCAGAGGCTGACGGGTTCTTGATTAGTTAAGGACATTAAAGGTTATGGGGAGAAGGCAGAGGATTGGGCTGAGGGGATAATAAATCAGTCATGATACAAGAGTGGAGCAGATTCGACAGATGATATGGCCTAATTCTGCTCTCATGTCTTATGGTCATATCCCTGCATTGTCATGCTTGTATCTGAATCCTCTTGCATGCCCCATCTTAAATGACTACCTAAATCTATAAAACTTAATCCTTTAATACTTTTTATATAAACTAAAAATGGAAGTGCGATTTGAAAGGTAATTAAGAATACTGACATGAGGTAGCATTTTACTAATTATCCACTTCTGAGATACTCTTTTAATCCAAAGATTTATCAAGATATCCTTTTAAAAGAAAAAAATCTATTCCTGTGTGTGTGTGTGGGGGGGGGGGGGGGGGGGAGTGTTTGAGATTCAGGTTCATCACATCGATAACAAACAGTGAAATGCAATGCTTATGGTAATGTCCAACACAACATGCTGGTGGCAGCCTGCAAGGGTTGCCATACACTCTGGTGTATTTCCACATTACTCGGCAGAACAAAACAGAACATATCAATATATCAAGCCCCTTTCCTCCCTCCCACTCACATATCTATCTAGCCTTCAGATATTTGACTTCTGAACGAACAAAGTTCAGCGTACCTTTATCATTAAAATACATATGTCATTAAATTCTACCCTGAGATTCATTTTCTTTTAGGCATTCTTTTAGATACTATTGGATTTTGATTTTTTTTAAATCCAAGGGTCTTTTGGAAATCAAGAAAGTGGTACAAAACTTGTTGCTTCACAATTGTTTTTAAGTGCAATCAGAACAAAGAATCTGAAATGTAGAGTTGCAGAAGACTAGCAGCTAAGAACAAAAAACAGGACTAAAGAGAAGGATGACAGGCCAACATGGTCAATCCTCCTTATACGATAAGCATTCCATTCAAATTTGTAGACGAGAGGTAACCAATCAGACAGACCCTACTCAAATTATGCAACACCAGAGAACTTCCCAGAATGATAGAAAGGACGATAACCATTGGGGAACACACTGAACAATTGCATACATATATATACTGTGATCATAAGGAACTATACTAAACAGTTACATGTATATAGGTGATTATATAAAATATAAACAAGGAATTAATTGTTAAACTGCAAAGAAAATAAGCATACAGTCCAATCCAACAATACAAGAAACATAATAGAATCAATGAAAAACCACACAAAGATGGACAAATAATCAATGCACAAAACTATGCAAATAGAAAAAAAAAGAGTCAAGTTGTAGAGTTTGAGTGCCGATATTTGGTATTGACCCCCAACCTAGCTAATGACAGGACCTCAAACTATAGACTCGAACTCCAGGTGGCCAAGATCCTGCTCACATGAACATCCATCCAATTATGGGACAAGGACAGCATGGACTGTTTTCATTTCAATGCTCCATAATAATAAAAAAATTTTGCTTTTTGTCATTCAGCTGAAAAATATCAAAATATGACCAACACACATGAAATGCTGGAGAATGAAAATTAAGAAGCAGTTGAAGTTTCTGGCCAGATCCTTCATCGGGACTGGAAAGGAAGGGGGAAGATAACAAATGGGGGGGGGGGGGGAAGAGAGAGGAGGGAGGTATCAATGGAAGTGTACCAGTTCAGAAATGGAGGGAATTTGGATGGAAAAACTTGATAAGATATTTTATTACACCCTCTCAGAAATTCCATTATGATAGTGACCTCCCTGTTTGCCGGAGAAATTGAGGAAATCAAAATGTAAATCATATTTTCTGGGATTGCCCCGTTATCAAAGACTATTGGAGTGGGATACACAATGCCATACAAGACATTTTTAAATGTGAAATACCCTCAGAAAGTAAGACCATATATTTTGGGTATGTACCTCAAGAATGGTTGAAAAGAGATAAATATTTAATGAATATACTGCTGGTGGCTGGTAAAAAGACTCTTACCAGGAAATGGTTATCACAGGAGAGCCCAACTTTAAACGCATGGATGGAAATTACAATGAACATTTACAAAATGGAGAAGATAACAGCATCTGTTATCATAAGTTGGAACAATTTGATTCATACTGGGAAAAATGGTTCAACTACATAAGACCTCAGACCTGATTTTATTCTCACAAATCAATGAATATGTTGTAAAAAAAAAATCACTTCCTACTTGTACATAGTTTTCTCCTTTTGCTTGTTCTTTCTTTCCTCTTTTCTATAGGTGTATACCTCAGATAAATATTATGCAGAGATTTGTAGCAAATATTATATGATATATATGTACAATATCTGAAATACATGTTACGGAAATATTTGTTTGATGATGAAATTCAATAAAAAATAAATTATAAAAAAAAAGAAAGAAACTTGTGGGGGGGGGGGGAGGCTGATGAAGGAAGATGAGCTAGATTCTTTTTTATGCCATGGATCCTTACTATTATCTGAGGGTTCCACAGACCTCTGGTTGGGAACCCTTGACCTACAATGTAATAGGTGAAGCAAGGAGGATGAAGAAAGAAGCTGGGAGGTAATAGGTGGAAAAGGCAAAGGGCTGGAGAAAGAATCTGATAGAAGAGTGGACCATTGGATCACGTCCCAGCTTCTTTCCCACCCACCAGCATTTTGCGTGTCGCTCTAGATTTCCAGCATTTGTAGAACCTCGTGTTTAAAATATGACTTATCCTGCACTGTAGTGACTATAGTTCTGCCCACTGTTAATTCCAGGGTACTTTACTTACATGACTATTATTTATGTGGAACCTTGATTAGAGTCATTCAGCTAGTTAATCTCACAGGGCAAGTACAGGTAATGTATTTAGATCTTTTGTCACTGAATTTCTACACACGTTGCCAGTATTAAGATGACAGCCCTGTCTCCTTTCCAATCCACAGAGTGCACTGAACCCAATTTAGCTCACCCAAAATGGCCACAATTGGAACAAGCAAATTCAGCATAAACCAAGGAATGAACTGGCTCTCTTGCCTGTATGACTCAGCTCTTTTACTAGATAGACTCACTGAAAAGCAATGTAATAGTATTCTATAACCAGATGCCTTCTCGGCAGAAAAAAAAAACGATCTTGGTATTTTATTCAATATTTTAGAAGACACTAGAAAAGAAATCTGCCTATATACCTTGCCACAGTCAATGATTAAAAGCAGGGGCACTTCTGCACTGACAGAAGCTAATCCAGACACAGTTTTCTGTAATTTTAAAATTCAGAACTCAATTATAATTAATAAAAAAGTCAATATGTCAACTTGCACCCAGCAACAGTCAGGATGGGGCAGCACAGGAGCACTGCGATTAGCGCAGTGCTATTACAGCGCCAGTAACCCAGGTTCAATTCCCGTCTGTAAGGAGTTTATATATTCTCCCCGTGACCGTGTGGGATTCCTCTGGGTGCTCCAGTTTCCTCCCACATTCTAGAGACATATAGGTTAGTAGGCTAATTGAACACTTGGGTGCAATTGAGTGGTGTGAAATTGTTGAGCCAGAAGGGCCTGTTACCGTGCTGTATCCTATGTTACAACAAAAACTGCCAACATGTATGTCATTATCTCCCAGCTACAATCTGTGTGGCAGCCAGTAACACATTAAAAGTCACCAGTATACGAACAGACCTCAGAACCACATATTTGGTAAGTTTGAATGGATTGTAGCAATGAATCCAATGACTAAGGTCCAAGTCAAAGGCCATTTTATCTGCCAGAAACTTGTTGGATTGTCACTGTATGGCAGATTAGATTAGCTTTGTCACATGTATTGCAGAACATACAGTGAAATGTGTTGCTTGTATCAAATCAGCAAGGTTTGTACTGTAGAGAGCCTGGAAGTGTTGTTACATTTCCAGCACCAGCATAGCATGCCCACAACTGACTAACCCATATCCCAAATCCATGTATTTGGAAAGTGGGAGGAAAACTGAGCACCCGGAGAAACCCATGCAATCATGGGGAGAATGCACAATCTCCTTACAGGCAGTCGCCGCTGTAGAACACTGTACTAACCACTACTCTACTGTGTCTTCTCCATGGATTGTCACCTTGTCACGGTGGAGAAGTTTGTGCAGCCCTGAGATCCCGAGAGCAACGCTTCTGGTAGGGTCACCCATGGCAGTAAGGTCGAGGGTGAGGTCCCTGACAAAGAACAATCCAACCAAGACCTCAGTGGTGGAACAGGTGGATGAAGTTACTTCGAACTCAACGGCTGTGAAGGCGGAGGCTGCAACAAATCTATCAGCTCCAATCGTCGTGGTTTCCATGCCATTGGAATCAGTTAGTTGATTTGTGAAGTATCGTGTGTTTCTTGGAGTGAAACATCAAGTACACGTTAAACAAACACACGCACAGGAGTCTTCGCTCTGTGGGCCACTTCTTCTCACTCGAGAGCCCGTAAGTACATCAACAGAATGAAGACCATCCTCCTCGACCTCGAAGGATAGCCACAACGACGACGCTACTGTGTCACCCACAAAGAACTCAAGTGATGGATGCAAGGTTTGACTTGAAATATTGCCAATTCCTTTCCCCTACCCTATCCATAGACTCTGCTCAACCTGCTGATTTCTTCCAATAGATTGACTGTTGCTTAGAAACTGCTACTGCAAATCTGCAATTATTTAAATAAGCAGATCAAATGAATGTGAAAATCAAAACCACAAGAGATTCTGCAGATGCTGGAAATCCAGAGCAACACATTCAAATGCTGGAGGAGCTCAGCAGGTCAAAGAGCATCCATGGAAATGAATAAGTAGTTGATGTTTCTGGCCAAGACCCTTCATCAGGACTGGAAAGAAAGGGAGATCTCAGAATAAGGTGGGGAGAGGGGAAGGAGGACTAGCTAGAAAGTGGTAAGTGAAGCCATATGGGTGGGGGAAGAGGGGAATGAAGTAAAAAGCTGGAGGGGAGGTGGGAGGTGGAAAAGGCAAAGACTAGAGAAGAGATTGGAAGAAAGGGAAGGAAGAGAGGAACCAGGGGATATGATAGGCAGGTGAGAAGTAGTAAGAGGTCAGAGTGGGAAAGAACAGGGAAGGGCAAAGGGGAAAAACCTAGATAGAATGAGATGTTGCTTCTCCAACCTGAGAAAATGTGGAAATTGAGAGGGGGAATTCAGTAATAACTCAAAGCCATTGATATGAAACATTTCCTACAGGTATCACCAAACTAAATATTTTAGGGAGGAATCAAGAAAATTGTGAAGGTTGGATTAAAAAAAAAATTCAAAGTTAATAGTGGAGCAATTGGAAATGTTATGTCCACAGACTGAATGCTCTGGTTAGAATTGCATATAGGCTCAAAGTATTCTTCTGTGCTAGCTCATTGAAAATAAATTTCTAATAATCAAGTTCAAGTTAATTATTATCTGACTGTTAAGAATCTACAACCAAAAGAAACAACTTTCCTCCAGACCACTGTGCACCACAACCTATCTCACAGCATACAAAGCAAAATATTACCATAAATAAGTTAATAAATACAATTCCAATGCATGTAGTGTGCAGCACAGGTAAACAGTTTGCTGTCCTACAGATGCCACCTTAGTGGTACAAGGTATTCATTAGTCTCATAGCCTGAGGGAAGCTGCTGTTAACCCAGTCTGGTCATCCTATTCCTGATCTTCCTGTATCTACTTCCTGATGGTAGTGAGTCAAAGAGATTATGGGAATGGGTGATAGGGACTCTCAACAATCCCAAAAACAACCCTCCCACCAAATAACCCTTGCAACCACTGCCCCACACCTGTTCCATTTCCCACTTTTCTTACTATTACTGTCAAATATAGCTCTGCCAGGTAAAGCAAATCAGATCAGGGAAGCACATCAGTATTAAATGCAGGAGTTCAGGTGTTAGGTTGAAGTGGTACAAGATTGTGGCAAAGCCAAATTTGGAGTTTTTTTTTTCCAACCCAGGTTACCTACCTATAGGCTACAGGAAAGATATCAATAAGATTCACAGAGTGCACAGAAAATTTACAAGGACGTCATAAAGGTTGAATAGCTTAAGACTTAATTCCCTGGAGCACTGGAGAAAGAGGGGAGATTTGATAGAGGTATTCAAAGTCATGAAGGGTATAGATAGGGTAAATGCAAGCAGTCTTTTTCCACTGAAGTTGAGTGAGACTAGAGCAAGAGGTCACAGTTATGGGAGACAGGTAAAATACTTGAGGGGAACCCAAAGGGGAAAATGTCTCACCCAGAGGGTAGTGCGAATATGGAACAAGCCACCAGAGGATGTGAGGTCGATTTCAACATTTAAGAGAAATTTGGATAGGTACATAGATGAGAAGGATATGGAGGGCTATGGTTCAGGTACAGATTGATAGAACTAGGTAGAATTAACAGTTTGGTGTGGACTAGCTGTGCTGTAGTGCTTTATGACTCTTTATCAGGTTTCGTTTTCTCCCCACAAATCAGATTAAATTACTACCCCATGATTTCCAATTTCCCCCCTTCCAGTAAATTGTTTTACCAAACCTTTATTTGGATTTGATCACGTCCATCAATATCCCTCGACTCTCTCAGATCCAAGGATCATTATTTCAGTCTTTCTACACAACTGAAGCCCCACGTTTCTGACACTATTCCAGTAATCTTTCACCTTCTCTTCCTGAAAAACTTATACCAGCCTACAGCTGCACACAAACCTACTTTGCCATCTCCTCTGCCACTTCCATCATCTTCTGATCAAACGCCCACAGAACTGCCTGTTCCATTATGACATTGATTTACATTACCCCTCACTATTAAATATACTGTATTTCAAGTTCAATCATTCAACCAGACATGAATACAGCTCAATGAAACAGCATTCCTCTGGGGCCGCGGTGCAAAACACAGCACCAACAGTCACACACAGCACCTATTTAGTGATACAGCATGGAACAGGCCTTTCCAAACCAATGAGCTGCACCGCCCAGCAACCCACCTATTTAACACTACCCTAACCACAGGGTGAAGAAGTACAACAACCAATCAACCTACCAAGTGGTACTTCTTGGGACTGAGGAAACCAGAACACCCAGTGGAAACCAACACGGTTGCAGGGAGAACAACTTCTTACAGATGGCACAGGATTGAATTTTAAACTCAGGAAAGTCCTGAGCTGCAATAGAGTCATACATGCCACTGTGCTACCCTGTCTATAGTTACAATAGAACACAGTCACAAAATATTAGTGCAATACCTGCTTATTGTACCACTGAACACCATTTCCAAAATCTCTTCCCATTTCCACATCACCTTCATTCTACCATCACCAACTTTACTAGTTACTAATTTTTCATTAATATAAAAACTATGCCCTGCATTTTCAAGTCTGAACCACTAAGTACAGCAGGCATGACACAATAGCATCCGAGCCTGTAAAAGAGGACATCTCCAATGAAAAGCTTTTTAAAATTACCAACTTTGCTTACTATCTCGATGTAATATGTATGGCATTGTAGAGAATGGCATGCAAAATCTATCACTGTATCTCAATATGCGACAATAGTGAACTATATTGAGTGGAATGGCAACATCACTCTTTCCCATGTCATACGAGAGTGCCCATTCAGCCCATCAAATTCATGTTTGCTCTTGGAGCAATCTCACTCCAACACACGAGGTCCTATTTTCTCTCACACACCTTTTAACCGCATTTTGATTTTCATATAAACTACCTAGACTGGGAAACATTTACAGGAGGGAACCAACCTACCAACCAGCAGATGATTTCCGCAGATTTACCATGGAGAGCATTCTACCTGGTTGCAATAGAGGGGCCACTGCACAGGATTGGAAAAAGCTGTAGCAAAGTGCAAACTCAGCCAGTTCCATCATAGGCCTCCCCAACAGAGGATACCTTCAAAAGGCAATGCCTCAAAAAGGCAACACTCGCCATTAAGGACCGCCATCACCCTGGAAATGCCCACAAATAAATATATATATATATGTATATAAATAATATATACACACACATTATTGTATTTGAGTTCTTTTTATTATGTATTGCATTATATGTATCTGCCACACAACAGATTTCACGACATATGCCAGTGATATTAAGCTTGATTCTGATTTTGTGGATGGCACATTGACTTCTGGTGCCGTCAGTACGAAGTCTGAACGCGTTCTCTATGACCACACAGTTTCCTCCAGGTGGTCTGGTTTCCGCCCATATCCCCCTCCCCCAGAAAGTGATGGAAGTGTAGGGAGAACAAAGACTCTACGAGCAGGGTTAGCATAGAAGTGGGAGCTTGATGCTCAGCACAGACCACGTAAGCAAAGGGCAGTTTTCTGGCTGCATCTCTCTAGCACTCCATAAGATGCAGGAGGAAACTAGAGCACCTTGTGGAAACCCTCAATCATGTTCAAACTTCACACAGACAATACCCAAGGTTATCGGAACAGAGAGACAGCCTGCTGTGCCACTCAACAGAAAGAACAGTACAGTTCTGGACCTTCTGTCCACAACGTTGTGCCAACCCTTTTAACCTACTCCAAGATCATTCTAAACACCCCGCTCACATTTTTCTATCATCCATTTACCATGTACAACATATCTCAACTATCTTTAAAGTTAGTCAATATCTTCTGTCCCACAACCATAGTTCCTGGATCTAAGACATCACAGTGACTGAAATGATTAAAAAATTCAAAAACTTATTTTGGTACAGGTCGACCTTCTATAATCCAGCACCGTTGGGACCTGAGGAGTGCCAGATTAGTGAAAATGCCGAATTACAGAAGGATCACATTAAGCAATAGCTAACTGCCTCATCATACCTTTAAAATATCAAAGGATTCAAAGGTTCATTTAATGTCAGAGAAATGTATACAATATACAACCTGAAATGCTTTCTCTTTGTAACCAGCTACGAAAACAGAGGAGTGCCCCAAAGAATGAATGACAGGTCAATGTTAGAACTCCAAAGCCTCCCCAGCTCAGCTCCCCTCCCTCCCACGCATAAGCAACAGCGAGCAACAATCCTCCTCCCCACCGGCAAAAAATAAAGCGCACACACTACCAGCACTCAAGCGTGAGCTAAGCGATAGCAAAGACACAGACTTGCAGTTACCCCAAAGACGACATTGCACTCGCAGTTACTGGGGGAATCCTCTTTAGTTTCTTTTCCTCTACTTAGTAATATGTTTAAATTCAGCGGGTCACCACATCTGATCTGAGGTCATAGGCAGAAGAGAACGGAATGCCAGCCGGGCAATGCTGGAGGGCAGTGCATGACTGCCGGCAGGCAGGCGAGAGGGCGGACCGACCCAGCGCGCGCCAGCTCCCCCGCCGCTGGCGGGTGAGATGGGCAGGTGCCGGGCAGCCGTGCCTCACACAAATGATATTAATAAATGCAGGAAAACAAGCAGGAATCGCCTGCCTGTGCTTACAAGAGCGCACCAACACATGAACAGATCTAGTGCAACCAAAACAATGCGCAGCAGATTGGTACGGTGGCCTGGAAAATCTAGAAATTACAGTTGCACGGAAAATTTGAAATCAGTGCGAATTATAAAAGGAACTGGATTACAGGTAGTCGGATTAGTGAACTTCGACCTGTAACTGGTTTAATACAGTACATAGCCTTAGAACTGCAACATACCAAACCCCTCTCACCAAAGCCTGAAAGCATGTACCAACAGGCTCTGAGACAAGTTCTTTCCTGCTGTTATCAGGTTTCTTGCACTTTCTCTGTAACTGAAACTTTTTCTGTAACTGTAACTGCACTCTTATTGTTTTACTGCTTGGTTCAGTAAGTTATTACCCTTCAACCATCAGGCTCCTGAACCAGCATAGATAACTTCACTCACCTCAACACTGAAGTGATTCCGCTTTCAGGACTCTACAACATCTTTTCAATATTATTTATCTGAATGATTTTAGCCTTCTTTTGCACGTTTGTTTTACCATCCTTTATTTGCGTATAGTTTTACCCAATTCCATTGTATTTATTTTCCTGTTAACACATGCAAGAAAATGAATCTCATAGTATATGGTGACATATATACTTTGATAATGCATTTACTTTGAACTTTGAAGGGCTTTCAGCAGTCATAAAGAGGATTTTAAACCAAGTTATGAGCCTGTATAAAACGCCTCGCCTAAGGCGGCAAACCACTGCAGATACTAAGACTCTGGAATAAATAAAGCATTTTCATAAACTGTTTGCTGCTCTAATAAACCGTGGGAACCACTGTGGACTCAGTTTGGAACAAATCATGGAAAGAGTGCGAATCGTAAACGAGATTCTGCAGATGCTGGAAATCCAGAGACAGAGACCACACACACAATGCTAGAGGGAAGTTGGCATTTCTAAATCCTTTAGGTTTATTTTCTGTGGGTTACGAGAATAGTAACACAGTGGGGAAGCTGCTATATCCACGTGAATTAGCTCAGTTCAGTAATGATCACTAGTGTGGATGCTTTCCTTGTACTCAACTTTGGGCCTGTGGCATGGTAGCACAGTGGTTAGCGTAACACTAATGCAACACCAGTGACCCAGATTCAATTTTAATCCCACCTGTAAGGAGCTTGAATGTTCCCCCAGTAACCGCATGGGTTTGCACTGGGTGCTCAGGTTTCCTCCCACATTCCAAAGATGTACAGGTTAGGTTAATTGGGCACATGGGGTTAACTGGGTGCCACAAGTTCGTTGGGATAGTTACCGTGCTGCATTTCCAAATTCATGAAAACATAGCAGGTTCTTTAATAACGCCAAGGGAAGGAAACCCAGCTCTGTTACCAGTTTGGTCTGAGTGATTCCAGACAGTGAGTTAGTTTGTTTGGACTCAAACAGCCTAGCAAGCTATCCAAATCACTATAACAAAGCAAAACATAATTAAGTCAATCTAAGCCCAGGATAAAGGCATCTTCAGCCAAGTCAACAGTGCAGAGTGTCCTAACTGGTTGCATCACAGGTTGATATGGTATGGAAGCACTAATGCCCAGAACAGAAAAGGCTACAGAAAATGATGGATCCAGCCCAGTCCATCACAGGCATAACACTCTCCACCACTGAGTACATTTACAAGGAGTGTTGCCACACGAAAGCAGTATCCAAAGGACCCACCATCCATGCCATCCTCTCACTACTACTATCGGGCAAGAAGTACAGGAATCTTAGTAACACAACACCATGTTCAAGAACAGTTAGTACTCTAGCTCTTGAACCAGCATGGGTAACTTCATTTACCACTACTCTGACCTGATTCTACGATCTACAGACACACTTTCAAAGACTCGTTACAACTCATGTTCTCAGTATTTTTTTTATTTGCATAACGTCTTTTGCACATTGGTCGTTTGTCAATCTTCATGTGTAGCCCTGGGCATTGGCGCATCCATATCAGGCTGTGATGCAGCCTGTTAGGATCAAAGTTCAAAGTAAATTTATCAAAGTATATATATGTCAACAAATACTACCCTGGGATTCATTCTGTTGTAGGCATTCATAGTAAATACAAAGAAATGCAATTTAGAATCAATGAAAAACAAGACAAACAACTGTGGAAAAAACAAACTGTACAAATACAAAAAAAAATAAATTGAGAACATGAGATTGAAGAGCCAAAGTGAGCCCATAGATTGAGGAAACAGTTAATGTTGGGGTGAGTGAGTTGAATGAAGCCGCTGGTTCAGGAACCCAATGATTGAGGGGGAATAATTGTTCCTGAACCTGGTGGTGTGGGTCCTGAGGCTTCTGTACCTTCTTCCTGATGGCAGTAGTGAGAACAAAGCATAACCTGGATGGTGGGGCCCGTGATAATTGATGCTGCTTTCCTGCAACAGCACACCGTGCAGATCTGCTCAATGTAAGGGAGAGCTTTACCAGTGATGTAATGAACCTTATCCACTACTTTTTGTAGGATTTTCCAGTCAAGGACATCGATGTTTCCAGACCAGGCCATAATGCAACCGGTTAATATACACTCCACCACACATCTATTCAATTTTGCCGAAGTCTGAAAAGGCAGAGAGAGGCCCAAACAAAGACATGACAAAGAATCATCTTGAGCTATAGCAACTGGGAGGATTGTCATCTCAGCATCCTTCCCAGATCCTTACCATCACAGGCAAGTTTCAGACAATTCTATTCAGGTCACATGACATCTAGAAAGGATAATCCCGATTACCATCGCAGCAGCTCTACTTCGTTAGAGTTTGAGATGATTTGGTATGTCAGACACCGGCACATTCCTACAGATGCACCGTGAGAACATTCTACGTGGTTGCATCACCATATGGTATGGAGGTTCATGCACAGGATTGAAGATTCAGTCATTTCCATCAAGGGAACAATGCACTCTGCCATCAAGGACATCTTCAAGACGCAGGGCCTGAAGGTGGGATCCATTATTAAAGACCCTCACGATCTGGACACATACTCCTCTCATTACTACCATCTGGGAGGAGACAAGAGCCTGAAGACCCACAGTCAATATTTGAAAAACAGCTTCTTTGCCTCTGCCATCAGATTTCTGAATTGTCCATGAATATTACCACACAATTTATCTTTTGCACTATTTTGTGATTTATAGTAATTTTTTTTTAAATCGCAAACACGAGGAAGTCTGCAGATGCTGGAAATTCAAGCAACAAACAAAAAATGCTGGAGAACGCAGCAGGCCAGGCAGCATCTATAGGAAGAGGTACAGTCGATGTTTCGGGCCGAGACCCTTTGTCAGGACTAATATCCTGTGTTTTGTGTGTTTGCAGTAATTTTTTATGTCTTGCACTGTACTGCTGAGCACAGGTTGGACAAACTCGAGATGTTTTCTCTGGAATGGTGAAATGCCAAGGGAACACTTGATAGAAGTTTAAGATTGAGAGGATTAGATGGAGTAGACACAGTCAGAATTCTTCATCCCAATGCAATAATGTCAAATACTTGAGGATGTGCATCTATGGTGAGAGGGGTTCAGGTTCAAAGGTGTGCAGGGCAAGGTATTCTTTAGGTACACAGTGGTGGGTGCCTAGAATGCACTGCCGAAAATGGTAGTGGAGGAAAATATGACAAAGGTTCTTATATATGCACATGAATATGCAAAGAGTGGAGGGATATGGACATTGTGTAGGCAGTAGGGATTTGTTTCGGTAGGCATTTAATTACAAGTTTAATTCACCCAGCACAGCATTGTCAACCAAAGGCCTGTTTTACATATTTATGAGACAAACTCTGCCAGTAATGCTGTCATTTGCTGCCTCTGTAGTGAGGAAAGGGGCTAGAGCCAAATTACATTGGTGGACAGCACTCAAAGGCCACACGAGGCAAGCAGCAGGAACAAATCAATAGTACTACGGAGATGAACGGTTATCTTACTCAATCCCTGGGCTGCTGTGATAGGATACAATCCTGCACTCCTCAAACATTATACCGGAACTCTGGCTACCAGTCCAGTTACATAGGTACTATGATTGCAATTCCACATTCTAATACCTTGCTCTAAACTGCCTGTATCTACAATTCAGCATCAGGTTGCAATACAACTCAGTCATATCTCCTCTCTGGAGAATTCCAGATAGTTCCCACACATATATTTATGTGATATTTACTTCTATTAGGTACCTCCTGCATCTAATAGAGTGGCCACTGAGTGCAATTCCTCCATATACATTTTTTGGTGGTATTTAGTTCATTTTTGCACTTACAGCCAGTTTCTTTAAATCCTGTCTTCTGATTACAAGCACATGAACAGCAATTGAGTTGCTCAAGCTGCTTTCTTACCGGAAGTACATTACTGAATAACCACAATCAAATGGTCATTACAAATTAGAGTTCCAGGAAATCACTCTAAACAGCAGCATTACTGAAATCTGAATTAAATGGATAATTTGTAAACTAATCTTAATTCTAAGTACAAAGTTCAAAAGTAAAGTATCAAAGTACATACACCTTACCATATACAACCCTGAGATTAATTTCCTTGTGGGTACATGGAGCAAATCCAAGAACACACCCAACAGGAGGGACAAACAACCCATGTTTTTGTAATTAATAATAACCCATGTTTTTGTAAGTAAAAGCTTTCAATGTCTGGATTCAAAATCCCACTTAGAAACATCTTAAAAAAATAAAATAAACAGACAATATTAAAATCAATACTGTACCAAAATTGTGTCCCAACGTAGATTCCTGCTAATCTATATACAGAGTCAGACCAACAAATATTTAGGTTGAGCACTGAGAAAGTCAGTAGAACACAAAACCCACGGTGTTTCACCTTGCCTTTCTTTCAGCAGCTATAACTTAAGACATAGGAACATAGGACATCTTTGTCCCCCCCATTACTATCTCTCCAGCATCATTTTCCAGCAGTCTGATATCCACTCTCACCTCTTTTACTCTTTTTACAGTATCTGAAAAAACATCTGACACCCTATTATTGGCTAGTTTATCTTCACAATTCCATCTTTTTTTCTCTCCTTCTGTTGGTTTGTAAAAGCTTCCCGTTAGTTTTTGCTATAATGTATAGCAATTACTCTTGCTCATGCTGCTTTAGTCAGCCACAGTTGCCTCATCCTTCCTTAAGAATGCTTCTTTTTTGGGATAAAGTAATCCTGTACCTTCTGAATTACCCCAGAAACTCAAGTCATTGGTGTCCTGCTGTTATCCCTGCTAGCATCCCCTTCCAATCTAGTTTGGCTAGCTCCTCTCTCATGCCCATATAGTTACCTTTACTCAACTGTAACACTGATAAATCTAATTCTCCCCCCCCCCACCCAAACTGCAATGTGAATTTTTTTTCCATATTATGATCTTTTTACCTTAAACTTCCTAATCAAATCTGGTTCATAACACCTAATCCAAAACTGCCTTCTCCTTAGTGGGTTTAACCACAAATTGCTCTAAAAAGCCACCTCATAGACATTCTATAGATTCATTCTCTTGGGATCCAGCAACATCCTGATTTTCCCAATCTCTGATTTGCAGAGTGTGTAAAGAAAACCAGGTGGGTCTGGTCCTGGGGAGTGAGAAATCCTAGTCCAGATGAAGATCTCAACCAGAAACATTGACTGCCCATATCCCTTCACAGATACTATCTAACCTGCTGAGTTCTTCTAGCATCTCATTTATTGCTGTATTCAAAAATTAGCATAGGGCAGTGGGAAAAGTTGGGACAAAATCTAGTTGATTACTGGGGAGAGAAAGAAGGAACTTCAGACTGAGGTCTCAGAAGAAAAATTGTACGCTTCCAAATGCAGCAGTAAGCTTCCAAATTTTCTATAAAGTCTCATTAAAAATAAATTGCACAAGTATACAAGAACAGTAACACAAGATGTTCTGCAGATGCTGCAAATTTAGACTAACACACAAAATGCTGGAGGAACTTAGCAGCTCAGGCAGCATCTATGGCAGAGGGTGCACGGAACTCTCAGTTAATGGTAGCGGTCCATGGCATAAAAAAAACGTTGGGAACCCCTGATCAATACTGAAGAAGGGTCTCAGCCCAAAATGTTAATGGTTTATTCATTTCCACAGACACTGCCTATCCTGCTGAGTTAATCCAACATTTTGTGAGTTGCTCCGTACAAAAACAGTGCTAAGCAATCCAATTCTTTGATATACCTGCATGCTTGTAGACAAATACTCTACAAAGCCATTACCACCCAACTCACTTTTCCTAATAGGAGCCTTAAGTCAATGCCAGAAACAACATGGAAATAAAGTCCCCAATTACGTCCTTGCAGTAGTGTTGCAAACCCAACCCAATTAAAGAGAAGCAAGCAAAACAGAGATGTTCTCATTATCTGATAGCAGCATTAAGAGTCCAAACCACATGAGGGGGTGGAAACTGCGATTTGCCACCATGAAACCCGCTGTCTTTTTCTCAGCCACAGAGATCAGTCATAATACAGGGCAGAGTACTAACAGGTTAGTGAATTGCCCTCTTTATCCAAAACATACTTGTAAAAGCCCAGTTTGAGCTTTATCTACACAGGTATACTGGTGTAGTTAAGGTAATACTTCAGCAGCGTAGTGCTTGCTTTCAATCGGAATTTACATTTGAGCATAGTCAAAACATACATTCTAAACTTAGAATGTGGCAATAAGGGTTTAACACACTTAAACACAGGTGTGTTTTCTCCAAAACAAAACATTTGGTCTAAGTGTACGTAAGTGTACCAAACAAATTCCTGCATTCAATGCACAGAATGAAAGCTGGAGATCCATTTAATAAAAGGTCCACACTTAACTAAACAAGACAAATGGTGTTACGTTTTGGTAGGATAAAAATTCTTTGTGAAAGCACTGCTCACTCTCACTCTTAATGTGGGTGGCATACATTTTCTGCTGCAGGAACAGCCTTTACAAACAAATTTGACAGAAATACAGTGATTATGGATCAACAATGGGGAGCATAAACCACAGTAATCCGACTAGAAGAACACCCGTACATCATTACTGTTTCATTCACATGCCTAGACGAAACAAATGAGCAATGGTGATTTTGTAGGGCAATCTTTAACCTTGAAAATTAACCTTGCAATTTTCAGCAAAACTCAAATCTGCACCGTTCAGAAATGTCATGAAATCAAAGTACACTCATGCTATTTTACCAAATACTATATTAGGACTTTACTTATGGAGCCATAGATAAAGCCTTCTAAGAAAGTGCAACAACACCTCAACTTTCTGATGAGGCTGAAGGGAGCTGTACTCATGTCATTCTACAGATGCACAGTAGAAAGCATCCTAACAAGCTGCATCACTGCACCAGCCTAACCCCCATCAAGGATATACAGTGCCATGCAAAATTGATTTTAGTTTTTTTTTAAAAAACTTCTTTATAGTAATTTTTTGCCATTTAGAAACTTCATTACTTTTGAAAGCAACTTCACCTTTACAATTATTTTATTTTTTTTTATATAAACATGTCTAAGACTTTACACTGTACTGTATCAGAAAGGTGCCAGAAAAGGGGCAATAACATCATGAAGGGTCCCACCTACACTGCTCATGGACTGTTTGTCCCACTCCCAAATGGGAGGGGGCTACAAAGAATCCACACCAGGACCACGAGACTCAAAAAACAGTTACATTCCCCAAGCAGGAAGGCTGATCAACACCTCCAGCCACTAACCCACCCCACCCCCAACCACCACTACTTTATCATCACCTTTTGTGCAGATACTCCTGTACCTAGCACCACTTTATGTACACAATGTATATAAGCCATCTACTTAGATTGTTTTTATTATGTGTTCTTTAGCTTAGTGTTTGTTTGTGCTGCATCAGATCCAGAGTAACAATTATTGTGTTCTCCTATACACTTGTGTATAGGAAATGGCATTAAACCTTGAAAAACTTAACTTTCAGTTTATTCATTGAGGGCTGATGCTAAAACAATGAAGTTTGGTTTGAAATTAACAGCCCAGAACAAGAGAAAAAAATAATTACAAGCAGTTTGTGAACAAAAATAAGTAGACAGATGTCATTTGATGTTCCACTTTTTGTCTCAAAAAAGGTATTTAAATTCAGCAGATATCTACAAAAGGTGGCACAGTTGTTCCTGCTGTCTCAAACTGAACAAGGTGATTCATTGGTTTAAGTGAGAATTTCTTCTCTCAATTGTCCCAAAACTTTCCCCGTAAACCAGAGAGCTTCCTCGCTTTCCTAACAGATATTAACTACATCACCCCACTTTCAGTAATATCTATATTACCTTCGACAACGAGATGCTGGAAATCCAGAGACAGACAGGCAGGCAGACACACCCACCCACCCCAAACCTCGCCCCCCCCCCCCCCCCAAATTGGAGTAACTCAACAGGTCAGGCAGCATATATGGAGGAAAATAAACAGTCGACTTTTCAGGCCGAGACCCTTCATCAGGAATAGAGTTCCTCCAGTATCTTGTACGTGTTTTTAGAATCTAGTGCTCAAAAAGGCTGCTGCTAGGTACATGAAAACTAAGTGAGGAAGTAGCTGTACTGAGAGGGGAAAATAAAACAGCCTTGACAGAATGATGGAGCAGACTCGATGGGCCAAATGGCCTAATTTGCTCCTATGTCTCATGGTGTTATAAGTTCAACTAGTCCCTCAACACAAGGTCTTTAGTCAAAAAAAAAGACAGTAGCATCTCCACTTCCTGAGGAGACCAAGGCAAGAGAGACTTCTTCTCACCACCGCCCCCCCCCCCACCCCCCGTCACCTCAAACCAATTTTTACAGGAGCAGTCTCTTCTGACCAGTTGCATCAATGGAATTAAAAGGCACCTGACAGCAAGTTCCTACAAAGGATTGTGATGAACACTGAGAAGATCATCGGGGTCTCTTCCACTTACTCGCCAAACAATTTCTTCGACCCTCTACCATTAGGCAGGAGATACCATAGCATTAGGACAAGAACTGTTAAGATGAGAAACAGCTTCTTGCCCCAGGCCGTGAGACTACTGAACTCCCTGCCACCACACGGGTCTCGTCACATACGAAGTGCCAGTACTGTTATACTGCATACTCTGTAACTTGTGATGCAAATAGACCTTACTTGTTACCTTGTTGTATGATTTATATGTACTGTGTTGGGCATCTTGGTCTGGAGGAACTTCGTTTCATTTGGCAGTATACACGCATACAGTTGAATGACAATAAACTTGAACCCAAAACTGTTACATAGTCATATAAACTCAAACACAAAGCCAGTTTGCTAGGGCCCAGCTTAAAAGAATGAAACAAAATGTACTCTAAGGCTGCTGCTGGGTAGATGAAAACTGAAGAGACAGCTGTACACCCTATCCTCATTATATGCGTCTTCAGACAATGCGGATTCACAGTTATGCGAGGAACCTATTTCTACCAACATCTTGTATATGCATCCAAAACTCAGTTATGCGAGGAGCACTGCTTTCCAGCCAATACAAGTCACGTGCGCGCACCTCACAATCTCACTCCCTCCAGTCTCGCATTGGGTTTGGCAAGATGTGGATGCGTGATCTTGCGCTCTAAAACTTTTGTTGGTTTAACCTACGGTGCAGTGATTTTGTGCTTGAAATATTTAACAATACCTCCTAAGCGTCCGATGTCATGTCCTGGGCCATCAGCCGAGCGGCAGAGAACCGCTTTAACACTTGAAAAAAAGTTGGAAATTATGAACAGCACGGTAACACAGCTCTGGGACGCTACTGCCAGGAACAGAATCTTGCCTTTAAAAGTTCTTTTGCTGTTTGACAATGCGCCAGCCCATCCTAAACATTTGGACAGCATTCATCCTAACATAACAATGCATTTCCTGCCGCCTAACACAACATCGCTGATTCAACCACTCCACCAAGCTGTGTGATCCACATTCAAGGCGTACATTTCTTTTTACAGTGAACTCTCTCGTGCCGCAAGCAACAGACGATTTTGAAAATCCTGGGAGTTTACCAACGGTGAAGGAATAGTGGAAATCAGAACACTTGGCATAAATGACGATGGACATGGACCCAAGTTTAGAATGGAGTCAGCATTTCAGTCGTTCCCTGTGATTGACCCTTCTTCCCTACAAGCAAATTTATGCTGAAAAACAGAATGCTGCCAAGCAAACAACCCTCACCACTTTATTCAAATCGGTGTCATCTCCTGCTGTTGGCAGTTCTAAGAGTTCTGTGAGTCTTCCTTCAGCCTTTGCTGTGCTTGATATGATCCTGACGACCACAACCATCCACCTTACCCACATAGAGCTGCCCGACACCACTACAACCACTCATCTCCTGGAGAGAACACACCTGCCACTGTTGGTGAGTACTGTACACACTAGAATGTTAACTTTCTATGATTTATTACATTGAATAGTACTTTAAACTGATGAAATATAATACAAATGTTGTCTTGTGGTACTGCTTTTGTGTCGTTTTGGTATGAAAATACGAATAAATTACAGATAAAACGTATTTAGGAAGCCCTCTGGAACTCATCCCTATTTTCTCCATTTAAATAATTATTCACATTATGTGATTTCACATTATGCGTTGACTGTGAGGAAAGTATCCCCCGCATATAATGAGGATAGGATGTACTGGGAAGTCAATGTGAATGTAGCTCATTGGAAGACAAAATAAATACTAGTTGCACTAACTCTGCTTACGACATTAACTGAAAATATGCTGGTGACATTTCTGCACACATCTCTTCTCATTAGTGAGAGCAGTTTAAGATTTCAGAATCAAGTTTACTGACACTGGCATATGTCGTGAAATTCACAGTTTTGTGTTGCAGTACATTGCGATACATAAAGAATTACAAAAAGAAATATTTATAAGTAGCACAAAAGGATAGCAAAAAAAGTGTACATGGGTTCATTGACTATTCAGAAATCTGATATAGAGGGGTGTGCATCTTCAGGCTCCTGTACCACCTCCTTGATGGTAGCAATGAGAGAGGGTATGTCCTGGGTGACAGGGGTTTCTGCTCTGTCTACATTTGTGGTTGCACTGAACCATTACAGTACTTGAATTAAAAGTTTCTTCCTGATGCCTTTCAGTGATGCAGGGCAACAGTGAATTTCCTAAAAGGCATGTCCTGAGTGACAGGGGTCCTTAATAATGAATGCCACCATTCTGAGGCATCACCTTTTCAAGATGTCCTTGACGATGGGGAGGTTAGTGCCCATTGTGGAGCTGGCTGAATTTGTAACTTTCTCCTTCAAATGTTGTATTTTTCACTTCCTACATGTTACTTTTTTCTCCATTGCAAGCTAACTGCTTTGAAGTGGATTGCACTGAAACATCAGCCACCCCCCCATTAAAGTTCATCTGCAACATCATGTTACACCAGCATTGTCTGAAAAACAGGAAAAAGGTGCTGACAAGCTGGAGTGCATGCGTGTGCTCGGCCGTGGATTGCTCAGGGCTTGTTCTTGCTGACATCCATGGACCATCAATTTATAGGACATGACACTCGGGTCTTGGGCTATATTTTTGTGCAACTGTTGTCTTATATTGCTATAGTAAACACAAAATAATCTGCAGATGCTGGGGTCAAAGCAACACTCAACGCGCTGGAGGAACTCAGCAGGTCGGGCAGCATCCGTGGAAAAGATGCTGCCCGACCTGTTGAGTTCCTCCAGCGTGTTGTGAGTGTTATATTGCTATAGATTATGAGAACACTCAGTCCTCTTTTATTGTCATTTAGAAATGCATACATGCATTAAGAAATGGTACGTTTCTCCGTAGTGATATCACAGAAAATAGGACAAACCAAAGACTAACACTGACAGAACCACATAATTATAACATATAGTTACAGCAGTGCAAAACAATACCATAATTTGATGAAGAACAAACCATGGGCACGGTAAATAAAGTCTCAAAAGCCCCCAAGTCGATTGACTCCCGAGTCCCCGATAGCAGGCGGCAAAAGGGAGAAACTCCTTGCCATAAACCTCCAGGCACCATCAACTTGCAGCCGACCACAGCCGACACTGAGTCCATCCGCCCGAAAACTTTGAGCCTCTGACCAGCCTCTCCGATACAGCCTCCCGAGCGCCATCCTCTGCCGAGCGCCTTCGACCTCGCCCCGGCCGCTGAAACAAGCAAAGCTGAGGATTTTGGGGCCTTCTGCTCCGGAGATTCCAGTTACCACATAGTAGCAGCGGCAGCGAAGCGGGCACTTCAGAAGTTTTCCAGATGTTCCTCCGTACTTCTCACGTCTGTCTCCATCAAATCAGAATGTGCCCTATATGATTGTTGGTACTGTGTTTTGCACCTTGATCCTGGTGGAACACTTTTGTTTAGCTGTATTCATTGATATTCATGCATGGTTGAATGATCATTAAACTCGAACTTAAAACGATTCAGGATTAGTTTCTACACAGATGCACACATTGCTCAATAGAGATTCCACATGTATGAAACGTGTAATGACTTAACAGCGTGTATATAATTTCACTGAAAGAAATGTGCATCAAAGAAAATCCCACTAAACCTTAAGCAATGAATTTAACAGAACACAGTGCCATAAAGAACAAATTAATTTCATAGGGTAAGTGCAAGCAGGCTTTTTTCACTGAGGTAGGGTGAGACTGGAATGAGGTTGTGGGTTAAGGTGAAAGGTGAAATATTTAAGGGGAACATGACAGGGAATTTCATCACTCAGAGGGTGATGAGAGTGTAGAATGAGCTGTCAGCAGAAGTGGTGGATGCAGATTCGTTTGCTACATTTCAGAAATTTGGTTAGGTACATGGATGTCACTGATTTGGAGAGCCGTGTCTGGGGTCGACTGATGGGCCCGGTAATAACTTGGCATGAATTAGGTGGGCTGAAGGGCTGGTTTCTGTCTTATAGTGACATATATACAGCAAAGTGCCAGAAAAGGGTCAGTAACATCCTGAAGGGTTGCACTCATCATGCTCACGGACCATTTGCCCCTCTCCCATCAGGGAGGAGGCTATGCAGCATCCATGTCAGGACCATTAGACTCAAAAACAGTTACTTTCCCCAAGCAGCAAGGCTGATGAACACCTCCACCCACTAACCCACCCTTCCATACTCCCAAACACCACAACTTTATCATTTCCTGTCAGGAACCTTATGTACAGACACTCCTGTGCCTAGCCTCACTTTATGGACATATAATCAATGTATACAAGCTACCTTGCGTGTTTATATTAATTGTATTTTTAATGTGTTCTTTATTTTAGTGTGTTGTGCTGCATCGGATCTGGATGCAAAACAATAACAATTATTTTGTTCTCCTTTACACTTGTATACTGGAAATGACATTAAACAATCTTGAATCTAGTGTTCTATGACACAATCTTTGAAATTTACTCACATTTGAGAACGTTTTTCATCACCTTGATAACATCACTGATTGTTAACAAGAGTAGACAGACTTGTAGAGCTGTTTATAGTCAAAATAAAGGCAGGATAAGGCTCATAAGCAATAAATAGACTCCATCAGTCTTGTTTACTTCAGAAAAATCAGCAAGCGTTTTGGATAATTCAGGCGGTCTGGAAGGCTAATTGTGTGGAGGTACGCTTTAAAATAAAGAAAAACAGGAAATCTGGGGCCACTTTAAAATATTCTAACAATAGGGATAGTGCAGGCTTAAACACAGTGAAACTTTCTGAACCTATTCCCATACAGACATGCACTTGTCTTTGCCAACTACGACCTTGTACATTTAAGCGACAGTAAATGAAACGAAAACATAAGGTGACACATATATTAGAGGCTTTTGTGAACAACTAAATTTCAGAGCAGAAGGATATCTACCCATTATTGTCAGTCAGGCTGAAGCATTCCCAGGGCATACAAGTTACTAAAAGTATAATCCATCTAAAGCAAGCTATCCTTTCAATTCTCTCAGCATCCAAAAAAAGTCTGTAATGAAAGGTAAACTCTGCAATACCACTTCAAGATTCAAGATCGTTTATTCTCATTCTTCAGTAGATGAGTGTAAAAGAGAACAAAAAAATATAAATAAATGCATACGGAGGCCCTGGGTTGGCCGGGGTCAACCATGGATGTCACGTCCTAGCTGTACGCAAGCCAGGGCAGTACAATATGGACAAGCTGTTGCCCATGCAGCAGGCTCGCTCTCTCCACACATGTGATGAATCCAACGGAACAACAGTTGACCAAAACAATTTGGCACCAGTGGAATTGCTATTCAGCTTTGAACTTGACTCAGGACTGCTGCAAGAACTCCAGCTCGGGATTTTCCCTCGGGGTTTACTCCCAAAGCCTTCCCCATGAGTGGAAATAGCCACAGGGCAGCAGAAGTTTGAGATCGAAGCATTGCTTTTCTTGGATGAGCTGCCAACCATGGCTGATGAGCTCCATCTGCCTGAAGCAACTCATTTTAAGGCGTCTGCATTTCTCATAAAATGTAGTTTGATCTTCATCTGAATCATGATAATAGACAAACAGCCTAAACTAAAAACACACTAACAATTGTACTTCTTGTCAATCCTGAGTACACCACTTAAACAATCATAAGTCTAGGTCATTATCCTCTGGGATAATGCTTCTACGAAAGTCATTTGGAGTCAGGTGTTCCAATCAATGAGATGAGATTGGAAGTGTGGGCTGCAGAAGTGCCCTGCCCTATAAAACAGGTTACTGACAGAACCTGCTCTTCTCAAGAAAGATCTATTTATGTGCACCATACCTCAAGCAAAACAACTTTTAGAGGACCTTAGAAGAATTGTAGAGGTGCATGAAGCTGGAAAAGGCTACAAAAGCATTTCTAAAGTCCCGACTGTTCATCAGTCCAGGGTCTGCAAATGAGGACTTCCAGTACTGTTGCTACTCTCCCTAGGAGTGGACATCCTGCAAAGATCACACAATGAGCACAACATGCAATTCTGAAGGAGGTGAAAAAGGACCCAAGGGTAACAGCAAAAGACCTGCAGCAATCTCTGGAACTTGTTAACGTCTCTTTTCATGCATACACTATAAAGAAAAACAATGAACAAGAATGGTGTTCATGGAAGGACACCACTGCTCTCCAAAAAACACAACAACATTGCTGCATGTCTCAAGTTTGTAAAAGACCACCTGAACGTTCCACAATTCTTGTGGGACAATGCTCTGAACAGATGAGACAAAAGTTGAACTTTTGGCAGAAATGCACACTGCTATGTTTGGAGGAAAAAAGGCACTGCACATCAACACCTCATCACAACTGTGAAGCACAGTGGAAGGAGCATCGTGGTTTGGAGCTGCTTTGCTGCCTCAAGGCCTGGACAGCTTGCAATCGTTGAGGGAACAAATGAATTCAAAATTATATCAAGACATTTTACAGGAGAATGTCAGATCCGTCACCTGAAACTTAATACAAATCCCATTTCCAGAAAAGTTGGGATATTTTCCAAAATGCAATAAAAACAAAAATCTGTGATATGTTAATTCACGTGAACCTTTATTTAACTGACAAAAGTACAAAGAGATTTTCAATAATTTTACTGACCAACTTAATTGTATTTTGTAAATATACACAAAGTTAGAATTTGATGGCTGCAACACACTCAGCAAAAGTTGGGACAGAGTTAAAATAGGATTGAAAAGTGCACAGAATATTCAAGTAACACCGGTTTGGAAGACTCCACATTAAGCAGGCTAATTGGTAGCAGGTGAGGTATCATGACTGGGTATGAAAGTAGCATCCATCAGATACTCAGTCTTTGCAAGCAAGGATGGGTTGTGGCTCACCCCTTTATGCCAAAATTCGTGGGAGAATTGTTAGTCAGTTCAAAGGAACATTTCTCAACCCAAGATTGCAGAGAATTTAGGTCTTTTAACATCTACAGTACATAATATTGTGAAAAGATTCAGAGACATCTCAGTGCGTAAAGGACAAGGTTGGAAACCACTGTTGAATGCGCGTGATCTTCGAGCCCTCAGGTGGCACTGCCTAAGAAACCATCATGCTACTGTCACAATTATAGCCACCTGGGCTCGGGAGTACTTCGGAAAACCATTGTCACTCAACACAGTCCGTCGCTGCATCCAGAAATGCAACTTGAAACTGTATTACGCAAGGAGGAAGCCATACATCAACTCTATGCAGAAACGCTGGCGAGTTCTCTGGGCCCGAGCTCATCTCAGATGGATCGAAAGACTGTGGAACCGTGTGCTGTGGTCAGATGAGTTCACATTTCAGCTAGTTTTCGGAAAAAACGGGTGTCGAATTCTCCGTGCCAAAGATGAAAACGACCATCCAGATTGTTATCAGCGAAAGGTACTAAAGCCAGCATCTGTGATGGTATGGGGGTGCATCAGTGCCCACGGCATGGGTGAGTTGCATGTATGTGAAGGTACCATTGACTCTGAGGCGTATATTAGGATTTTAGAGAGACATATGTTGCCATCAAGGCGACATCTCTTCCCGGGACATCCATGCTTATTTCAGCAGGACAATGCTAGACCATATTCTGCATGGGCTACAACAGCGTGGCTTTGTAGACACAAGAGTGCGTGTGCTTGACTGGCCTGCTGCCAGTCCAGATCTATCTCCTATTGAAAATGTATGGCGCATATGAAGACGAGAATCAGACAACGGAGACCACGGACTGTTGAGCAGCTGAAGTCTTATATCAAGCAAGAATGGACAAAATTTCCAATTGCAAATCTACTACAATTAGTATCCTCAGTTCCAAAACGATTAAAAAGTGTTATTAAAAGGAAAGGGGATGTAACACAATGGTAAACATGCCTCTGTCCCAACTTTTGTTGGGTTGCAACCATCAAATTCTAAATTTGTGTATGTTTACAAAATACAATTAAGTTGGTCAGTAAAACTATTGAAAATCTTTTCTTCGTACTTTTGTCAGTTAAATAAAGGTTCACGTGAATTAAATTATCATGGATTTTTGTTTTTATTGCACTTTGGAAAATATCCCTACTTTTCTGGAAATGGGGTTTGTAGAAATTGGATGATGTAACAAGACAATGATCCAGAACACAAGAGTAAATCAACAATGGTTTAAAAAGAACATCTGTGTTTTGGAATGGCCAAGTCAGAGTCCAGACCTTAACTCAATTGAGATGCTGTTCAATTGAAGAGGGCTGTTCATGCAAGGTATCCCAGAAATATTGATGAACTGAAGCAGTTTTGTATTGTGCAATGGTCTAAAATTCCTCCTCGCTGTTATTCAAGTCTGATCAGAAGCTACAGGAAATATTCCGTGGAGCTTATTGCTGCTAAAGGAGGTTTTACCAGTTATTAAAAACAAAGGTTCCCATACTTTTTCCAGCCTGGACTGTGAATAATTAAATAATGTGTTCAATAAAGACATGAAAGGTACAATTGTTTGTGCGTTGTTTGTTTTGGCAGATTGTCTATTATTGTGACTTAGATGAAGATCAGATCACATTTTATGAGTAATGCAGAAAAATATAATTGCAAAGGGTTCACAAACTTTTTCTTGCAACTGTACATAGAGTACTAATGTATTGACACTCCATACATGGGGTGTATGAGGTGTTAGGGAGGGGTAGCACCTCTGGTGGGGGAACATGTCACATCCTTTTCAAGGCGGTTAGTCCACCTTTGGTCCCCACCTGGCACTCAGCTCTCACATAGAAACATAGAAAATAGGTGCAGGAGTAGGCCATTTGGCCCTTTGAGCGTGCACCGCCATTCAGTATGATCATAGCTGATCATCCAACTCAGACCCCTGTACCTGCCTTCTCTCCATACCCCCTGATCCCTTTAGCCACAAGGGCTATATCTAACTCCCTCTTAAATATAGCCAATGAACTGGCCTCAACTGTTTCCTGTGGCAGAGAATTCCACAGATTCACTACTGTGTGAAGAACTTTTTCCTCATCTCCGTCCTAAAAGGCTTCCCCTTTATCCTCAAACAGTGACCCCTCGTTCTGGACTTCCCCAACATCGGGAACAATCTTCCTACATCTAGCCTATCCAATCCCTTTGGAATTCTATATGTGTCAATAAGATCCCCCCTCAATCTTCTAAATTCCAGACAGTATAAGCCTAGTCGATCCAGTCTTTCATCATATGAAAGTCTTGCCATCCCAGGAATCAATCTGGTGAACAACAGGAATTCTGCATATGCTGGAAATTCAAGCAACACACATCAAAGTTGCTGGTGAACGCAGCAGGCCAAGCAGCATCTGTAGGAAGAGGTGCAGTCGACGTTTCAGGCCGAGACCCTTCGTCAATCTGGTGAACCTTCTTTGTACTCCCTCTATGGCAAGAATGTCTTTCCTCAGATTAGGGGACCAAAACTGCACACAATACTCCAGGTGTGATCTCACCAAGGCCTTGTACAACTGCAGTAGTATCTTCCTGTTCCTGTACTCGAATCCTCTTGCTATGAATGCCAGCATACTATTCGCCTTTTTCACCACCTGCTGTACCAGCATGCCCACTTTCAATGACTGGTGTACAATGACACCCAAGTCTCGTTGCACCTGTGGCTCCCCGTAGCTATTTGCATGTGACAGTAGCCACACCCCAGGCAATGGCTTCGACAAGCCGGCTAAACCAAGTGAGGGTAGCCGACGGGTCTCAAACCCTTGGTGAGATAGGGAGTTGTCTACCGCAGTGTGTGAAGTCAGACTCTGGCAGATTGAGCTGATGAGACCAATGGAAGGTCTAACGGTCAAGGCGGCTGTGTCTACAAGCGTCGTGGAATGTGTAGATCAGGACAAGACACAGAAGATATCCTGGTCATCCACTGCACTTAGTCCCATCTCCAGTCCTCTCGATTCTGTCTTGCCACTGGATCCAGATGGGAATTGGGGAGAGAGAGTGAGGCAGACGCTGTGCAACTCTCCCTCACTTAAATCCAAATCACACGCTAGTCTCAACACCATAATATTGGTGTCGAGGTCCTCATCGACGCCGCCGACGGACGAACAATACTATTTACACACACACACACACACGATAATGTCCTGTCTTTCAGCAAATTGCATTCACAGTTTTGCTGGTACAGACAGACTCCTAATATATCAGTAGTGGCAATCTCCAAGTAAATTTGTCATGTTCAATTAAGGCAGGCCCTGAAAGAAAATTTCTTTCTTGTGGAAGTCAACAACTCTTAGGAAAACCCAAATTTTGATTTATTGGAAATTTTGAAATCCAGGTTTCTCTTTGGTCTGTTAACACTTACATTTTAATCACTGCCTCTTTTTTTAAACTTGAGAGAACAAAATGTTGATGTTCAGATCCCATTTGGTGGAGCTCAGCCTCTGACACTACTGTAAATGAGTTCTGCTGACAGCAAACTCCAACAGCAAGTACAACTCTCAACTAAACACATTACCAGATAAGCTAACACAAATGGTTTCTAAATACCTATTGCTGGTAAAGTCATCAATGTTTCAGCTGGTCTTAAGTACAGTTATTCTGTTTGCATCCTAGACCAGCAGACACAAGAACAGTTAGGCCAATCAGCTCATTGAGTTTGTTCCACCTTTCCATCATGGCTGATTTACTAACCCCTTCAACTCCACTCTCCTGCCTTTTCCCAGTAACCTTTTACACCCTTACTAATCAAGAGTGTATCAATGTCTACTTTAGATATACTCAATGACTTGGCCTCCACAGCCATTTGTGGCAATGAAGTACAGATTCACCATTCTCCGGGTAAAGAAATTTCTCAACTCTGTTCTAAAGGGATGTCCCTCTATTGAGGCTGTGCTCGCTGGTCCTACACTCCCCCACTATAGGAAGCATCCTCTCCACATTCACTATTTAAGGCCTTTCAACATTCAATTGTTTTAATGAGAACCCTACTCAATTCTTCTAAACACCAGCAAATACAGGTCCAGAGCCATCAAACACTCCTAATGGCAACCCTTTCATTCCGGATCATTCAGATGTTTGAGATTGCCTTACTCCGACTGTGTCATAGAATTGGCAAGTCAAAGACAGTGACCACTGGGCTCTGTGTCCATGTCAGTTACTGTGGGCCAGATATCTAAACCCCACATTTCCTCTGCAAGTTATTTTCCTCTGAAACTGAAGCACTTCAAGTTGAAGCCCAACATAATAGCAAGTACCAGTTTTTCCCCAGCATGTGGCCTAGAAGTGCAAGTTGGAGTAGAACAGGTTTCTCGAACAGTAAAACACCACACCGCCTGTTACAAAATGCAACTCCAAAACAAACAATGAGGGACTTTGTTTTTACTTTAAGCAAGGCATGCACTTGTGACATGGTAGTGTTATGACAAATGCAATTCACTTATTTTACATACAACCCATAATGGATTATTTAAACAAGAATGCTTAAACAATATACTTACCATATTACTGAAATATTAAATCACAACACTCCTCCCTGCTTAGCTATAAACTACCCAGGGATGAAGAGGTGCTGTTTTTGGCATTTTCTGGACATGTTGGCATCCCAAACAGTGCTTAGCAAGCTGCTCGATTTGCTGATCTATCCCATCCCAGGCCACCAGCCAAAACTTCGAGACAATGCTTTCACCTCACCCAGCTTTGTCCATTGCCATTTCTTCCTGATCTGATTAAGGGATGGAGCAATGTAGCCAGGTTTGGCAGGAATCTGTTATAGTACTGACAAATCCCAAAAAGGACTCAAATGTGACATGTCCTTCGGCCTTGGGACATCCACCACTGAATTTCTTCAGCACATTTGTAAATGGATGGTGTGACCACTGCAAATTTAAAGAATTCACACTTCCTGCATTGTGTTGAGTCCATAATTTCTCATCTTTGTTAAAGTGTCTAGATTTGAGATGACCCATGTCATCCTTACTGGTAACAATGATGTTACCCAGCTAACACTGAGCACCTGGTCCATAGCTTTCTGTCACAGTGCAGCTGCTACTCCAAAAATATAGTGATAAAGTGCTTATGGTGAGAAATACCCTGGACTCTTCTTCCATCTTCATCTATAAGTAGGGCTCAGCTAAGCCCACTCTGCTGAAATGTTTTCCTCCAGAAGGGTTTGCAAAGATATACTCTATCCTGGGCAGAGAGTAGTCATCTATTTTCAGTACTGGGTTGATGAAGACTTTAAAAATCACCAGAGATCCTGGCAGACCCATTCTTCTTAGCTACTGGGTCCACCGGCTCCAATCAATATTAGAAAGAATTCCTTCAGCTTCTATGCGATCTAGCTCACTGGCCACTTTATCATGGGTGGTATAAAGAACCAGAGAGACTTTGCAAAACTTGGGTGCAGCATTTTCATTTAACTCTACTCTACCCTTGATATGTTTAAGTTTTCCAATGCCATCCTTGAATACTGCTGTGGCATTATCTAGTACCTTCCTTGATTTGCTCTCAGATTACTCTCTTCCTGGGGATGTGGCATGCAATGCATGGATGGATCTCTAAGTTATAGATGTCTCAGCCAATCATGCCCCCACAATGCTAGCCCTCCTATTTTTTTCTTAAACACTTACAAGCCCAAAGTGGCTTCTTGGTTGTTGTATTTTACTATTACAAATGTTATTCCCACAGGAATTACATTTCTTCACTTCAGTATCTGTGAAATGCCATTCAAACTCATTTTGTGGAATGACTGAAAACACCAAGCCAGTACCCAATTCCATTTTAATTAATTTGCCACTCACTTCTGGTGTAAGCCATATTGTTTGTCATCTTACATGTTGTAAATCTCAAGGCCTTGAATGCTTACTTGTAAGATTACACAAACTAAACGATCTCTAAGTGCATCATTAAGCCCATTAGTGAACTGACAATGCTCAGACAATCTCGTCAATTCAGCCACACTAACTGAAATTGACTCCTCTTGATTTTGCTTATGAAAACTAAATGCTTAGCAATTAACAATGGTTTTGGTTCCAAATTTTCCCACGTCACTTTCACAATATCAGCAAAGCTCATGTAGGCTGGTTTGGCTGGAGCATTTAAACTTCTAAACAAAATGCTCGCCTTTACACCCAATATACTCAAAACTGGTACTTGCTTCTCATTCGCTATTTATTTGCTTCAAAATACTGCCCAATCTATTCAGTATAAAAATTCCAGTTATCTCTTGTGCAGTCGAACATATCTATCTTTATGATGTATCCTGCCATTTGTATTTTTTCTAAAATTTATCACCTGCAACAACTCACTGTTTATGAATCTGGGTATTCTTCCAGTTTTGACCTTTTTTAAAAAAAAAATTACATCCTCTATCCATTTCCAAGAAGAATGTGCTAGCCTTGCTGTATCTTTTTTTTAAAAAAAAACCTCAAGCATCTCGCTGTACTTCCAACAGGTTAGGTAGGCATCTTGGGTTCGTTTAGCAGTTCCCCGTCACCACTGTTGTGTTTTGTAACTCCAATGCACAAAAACTAATTGAAAGGAAACACGGAGCCAGGAATGCAGGTCTAACTTTGTTTTTACTTATTACTTATTTACTAAGCGAGGCACACGTATATGACATGGCAGCATCATGACATATGCAATTCACTTATTTTTTTACATATAACACTGAATTATTCAAATGAAAAATGCTTAATCAATATATTTAGAATACAACTCAAATACTGCTGAAATGTTAAATACACAACACTCCTCCCTGCTTAGCTACACACTCCAACTCAATATAGAATGCATCTCAACTACCAGATTCCTCCCTCCCCCACACACACAAATGACAGACATTAAACACTGTATTCCTTAATTAACAAGCTGCTCAATTCAAATTAACAGCACAGATATCTTCCCACATCAGTAGGTTTACAACTCTCTTCAATTTTTAAACACTAAAATACAGAATGAGGCAGCAATACCAGAGGATAACTACCATATTCACCTCAAAGGCTGGAATGGATGACCAATTCAGTGATCACACAACCGCTAGGATGGGTAATCATGGAGGAAGTGATAGGGGAAGTTAACTCCAATAGAATTTACATTCCATAAAGTGAATGCAACTTGGCCTGTTTCATCAGAGAGAAGAGAGCAAAACATGGTATCAGTGTTGATCTGGAACCTATTCGTCGATGCCATCCACTGGAGAGTGCAAGGATGTCTACAGTGGCCACACCAGGTGCCAAAGAGGACCAAGCCTTGACCAACCCCACCACACTGATCTCTAGAAGGTCAACACCAGAAGACACTAGAGTAAGAAAAAATATCAAAGGGCTCTATTAAAAAAAAAGTGTAGTTACACTACTTCCACATGCCACAAAGCATCGGGGTGCCCGGAATACACCGAGCTACCAGAGTTCACCAACACTGCCTAAGTGTGAACATGAAAAATATGCTTTAAAAAAAGAATGAAGAGGCTGAACTCAGTGTAATTAGAGGACAGGAGATGGAGTGGCGAGCTGATAACCACAACATGCACACTATCAATCCCTTAAACAACTCCAATACCTAAAGGACCCTCCCTGCTAAGGGCTGCTTATCAAGAACACACAGGCTGGAAGCAGTTGATGCAAGCAGCATTTTCAAAAGAACTCAGTGGAGAAACTACCCAACCCCAGCCAACAAAACACTACATAAATCAGCCTCACTGCCCAATAGCAGACTGGAAAAAGCTCTGCACCAGCTAACAATCACCAGTTCAGCATCCCTGAAGTTAAGAAAAAACTTAATACTGACATGAATTCACGACTGCATCTGGAAAGGGAAGAATCTGCTAGGATTCTTGACCGCCTTCAAGAAAAATAAATGTTGGTTTCCCAAATTGTTCAATGCGATATCCCTCCAGATGCTGTTCAGCACACTGAGTTCCCCCAATACAGTGGATTCCAGTTAATTGGAACACATCAGGACCAGTCCATTTTGACCAAATTAAGCAGCTGCCCCAATTAGCTGAAGTTTCTTGAAAATAGTTAAAAGGTATAAAAGAGACAAACTAACATTTAACTGAGCAACAAATTATGTATTAAATGAAATACAGAATTAGAACACCAATACTACAGTATTATAAAAAAATATTAGTTCTTAATAATCGACAGAGCAATTTATCCAGTGCATGTTGCTGTGATTGACTGTAAATAATACAAAATCAGCACAGATACCTAGTGCAAATAATATAATGCCTTCAAATAATGTCTTTGATGATTGCATCCTCCAAACCTTTATTTTCATTGTAACATTCAAGAAAACTTCACTACTTCAAGTTCAACAAGTTTTAACGAAGTAGTGAAATTGTTTCATTTTCATTCCTGGATGTCTACAGCATCTCTAAAGCCTGAATGTTTGAAGACACAGTGAGCAAAACAGTTCTGAACTGTATTAACACAAAAAAAACCACACACACACGCAAGTTACAAGATTTAAAAACTGTTTGCTCTAAGCATGGTGTAATGTCAAACGTCAACACAATATGCACTCGACTGATGCTGGTTAGAAACTGTTCGACAACAGTCTCCTATCCAATTAAGTGCCATAGTATCCCAACTGGATGAAGGGAAACCTGGCTATTTTCTCCATTAGTTTTTGCGCCTTTTTTTTGAAAAAAAGGATTGTCCAAGTAAGCAGCTGCCCTAGTTAACTGATGGACCAATGAACCAGAATCCACTGTGTCTGTTCCTCCAGATTCCAGTATCAAGATGAATAGGATGCAGTTGTCTCCACACTTTGTAATCGAGAAAGTATTCAATGACCCCTTCTCCCATATCCTCTGGACTCACTTTTCAAGGACTCTTCATCTCATGTTCTCAATATTTATCTTTTTATTCTTATTATTGATCTTTTTTTTGTTTCTTTGTACTTACTGCAAGTGTCCACAAGAAAACAAATCTCAGGGTTGTATACGTTGACATATGTACTTTGATAATAAATTTGCTTTCAACGTCAAGCTGAGTGGGAACATGCAGATGAAGTGCACAAAATCCACGCATTTACAAGTTGAGCTCCAGGTCATAAATAGAACAGTACAGCACAGGAACAGGCCTTTTTGGCCTACAATGTTGTGCCGAGCCAATTAAATGAAACTTAACCAACTAAATGCAAGGATCTTGTCAGTCAAAAACCAAAGTCAACACGCAACCTACCACAGCCACACAATACTGCTTCTCTCCCCCAACCTTTACAAATAGGCTGTGGGAAAACATGGGCCATTTCTCATAAGCAAAGGAAGCAGCTCAAACCAAAGAGAATCACTGAAGACCCTCAAATTTCTGGTGAGCATTCTAACTGGTTGCATCACCAACTGGTATGGAGAGGCCACTACACAGGATCAGAAAAAGCTGCAGAAATTTACAAAGTCAACTAGATTCTTCAAAAGGTGATGCCTCTGAAAGGCTGCATCCATCATTAAGAATTTCCAAGACATGCCCTCTCCATCAAGGTGGAGGTACAGGAGCCTGAAGACACACACTTAATGTTTTAGGAACAGCTTCTTCCCCCTGCCATCAAATTTCTGAACAAAATGAACCAACCCAAGAACACAACCTCACTATTTTTTGCTCTTTTTGCACTAATTTATATACATTTCTTACTGTAACTTATGGGTTTTATGCCGCTGCAAAACAAATTAATGACACGTCAGTGATAATAAATCGGATTCTGATTTTTCCTTCCTGATCTCACATTGTTCTAAAAGGAATGAAAGTGCCGTTGTTCTGGCAATAGAATCATTGAGTGGACACACCAGAAAGGTTTGTTTGATGATCTTTCAAATGGGTCTGACAAAGTTTGAATTGAGGTGTTACAAGTGATTAAAATGAGATAAATGTGAAACTATTGGTCTATTTTTGTCTCAGGTCTGCCTATTTTGTGCACAGAAAGTCACCAGGGAGTGCCTGGTGTTATCCCCAAAACTTCACCTGGGGAAATTTTCTTGCCAGGGAGACCATTATCAACGAACGAGAACAAAGCAGATCATACAAAAGCAATTCATAAAACAGTCCGTGGTTTCTGCATAAAGAGAACAGCACGCAACAACCCCCCCCACCGAGCCTTCAACAACATTCAACTTGGAACTACTATATTGGTTTCTTTCAACACCATAGATCACAGAAACAAGCACATCAATTCAAAAAAGTTTGTTTACTTAATTTTATTCAAAAGTTAAGAAACTGTTCAATACCACCGATACAAGAGTGGATCAAACAGGTTTAGAAAATCCTCAACCACATTTGCACAGAGTAGTGGTTTTAGAACTTAGAAACATCTACAAGTACATCAAAGAAAGGCACAAGGAAAACACAAGATGTCAAGCCGACACAAAGGTTAAAAGCAACCATAAGTCTGATGGAAGCGACACTTAAAAAAGCGGGATAAGAGAGACATAGAAAAGTGGAGAGAAACAAATGATGCTGGAAGTTGGAATAAAGATTAAAAAAATAAACTGCTCAAACTCAGAGCAGGAGCATCTACTGAGAGAAATGGAAAGTCTACATTGCGGGCTGAGACCTTCTATCAACTTTGCTTTTTGTTGTTCTAATAGCATTCTTTGTAAAAATTATGTATTATTTATTCAGCACAGAAATGTGAATGTCCTAGAGTGTGGCTGCTGACAAGATAAATGTAGGGGCCCAGCCCATCACAGGAAAAAGCCTCACCACTATTAAGCATATCTACATGGGAGCACCACCACAAGAAAGCAACTTTCATCATCAGGGACCCCCACCATCTAGGCCATTCTCCCTTCTCACTACTAACATGGGTAAGTATGTACAGGAGCCTCAGGTCCCACAACACCAGGTTCAGGAACAATTACTACACCCAACCATCAGGCCCCTGAACCAGCATGGATAACATCACTCACCTCACCTTTCACAACTTATGGACTCACTTTCAAGAACTCTACAACTCATGTTCTCGGTATTATTAACTTATTTTTATTATTGTTAGTTTTTTTATTTGCAGTTTATCTTCTGAACATTGGTTGTTTGTTGGTATGTAGATTTTCATTGACTAGCGCATTTCTTGTTCTACTGTGAATGCCTGCGAGAAAATGAATCACAGGTTCGCATATGATGACATATATGTACTGATAATATACCTAAACTACTTTAAAAGCAAAAGGCATCTGTACTTTGAAATTTTATGATGTGCAAGTACTGACTGCACACATTCACATTTTCCATGAGATCAAACATAGGAACAGAATTAGGCCATCCAGTCTGCTTTGCCATTCCATCATGGCTGATTTATTATCCTTCTCAATCCCAATCTCCTGCTTTCTCCCCATAACGTTTGAGACCCTGACTGATCAAGGACCTAGCAACCTCCGCTCTATATATAATCAATATCTTGGCCTCCACAGCCATCTGTAGCAATGAATGCCAAAAGATTCACCACCTTCTGGCTAAAGAAATTCCCTCCATCTCTGTTCTAAATGGATGTCCTTATATTCTGAGGCTGTGCCCTGTTCTAGACTCATGCACTATAAGAAACATCTTTCCCACATCCACTATATAGGCCTTTCAATATTTGATGTTTCAATCAGACGTCCCCTCGTCCTTCTTAACTTCAGCGAGTACAGGCTCGGAGCCATCAAACACCCATTTTAACCCTTCCATTCCCAGAAACATTCCTTACATACAGCAGTTCCTCACACTGAAACCCAAGTTTTAGAGGTGTTTCCCAATGCCTTAAAGTTTAGACCACAGTGACAATGCTTTCTGTCTTAATTGCATGAAATGGCCCAAAAAAGATTGACGTTCAACGTGTCAAAAGTCACTGAAGCTGCTTTGACTTTTAATAACCAAGGATGATGTGGTTCAATATTAAACCCACTTACAACACAGCAAATTAAAGGTTAAGTCACTGTTCTGACCGTCCTCAGTGGCTCGCACGGCTGCAGCTGGAATACTGCATTCAGACTTTGGTCACCCTGCTATAAGAAAAATACCATTAAACTAGAAAGAGTGTAGAAGAAACCTACGAGGATGTTGCCAGGTCTCAAAGGACTGAGTTATGGAGACAGGTCGAGCAGGTTGGGACTTTTTTTTCCTCCCTTATGAATGAGGAGCATAGATAGTACACATTCACCACCTTTTTCCCCCCAGGGTTCAGAAATTAACTAGAGGGCACAGATTTATGGTGAGAGGGGAGAGATTTAACGGAAAACCCAAGGTGCAATCTTTTCACCTAGAGAATGGTCTGTATACAGAATGACTGTCAGAGGACAAAGCTGCGACAGGTACATTAACATTTAAAAAATATTCTTAGATAGGTGCAATTCCAAAGACGTACGGTTTAGTAGGTTAATTGGTCACATGGGTGTAATGGGGGCGACTCATGCTCATTGGATCAGAAGGGCCTGGTACTGTATGGTATCTAAATGAAAATAAACATGGATTGGAAAAGGGAATTGGTCAAATACAGGCAAATGGGACTAGCTTAGATGGGAATAGTGGTTGGCATGAGCCAGATTGGCCAAAAGGCCTGTTTCTGTGACATACGACTAGAAAAATTACACCAAAAGGACCTCTGCGTCAATTGAACAGGGGAATTTATTAGTAATCCTGAATATCTTAACTATGTGGTAATACACCAAGTGATTCATTTACATTTTATAAAATAAATTTCTCGTCATCACAAGGGTGGGATTGCACAATTTATAGATGAGTGCTATCATAAACACAGCTCAATTCTCATTAAAAGTGCTCAGTAAGTTTTAAAACAAAATGCCTGTACATTGAAGAAATTATGTTGCACAGGAACTGTATTCTGCCCCATCATTCAACCTTATGGGTTCTGGTCACTTTCACTTGTATGGTTTCAGAGCTCACCAGAACCCCTTGGGGTGTGCACACCTTTAACCCGCAGTATTACAGGAAGAGGGGTCTATCAAGGATCCAAGCCATGGTCTCCTCTCACTGCTGATATCAGGAAGGAGGTACAGTATCCTCCTGTCCCACACCACCAGGAACAGTTACTAGCCTTTAAATATCAGACTCCTGAACCAGCATGGATAACTTCACTCAATACTGAACTGATAATACAACTTGCAATCTCACTTTCAAAGACCTAACTCGTTTTCATTATTCATTTGCAGAGTTTGTCTTTTGCACATTGTCAATTTCATTTTTTGTGCTACTATGAATACCTGCAAGAAAATTAATCTTAATAGTAGTATATGGTGATTTTATATATATATTTTTTTGCATATCACAAGTCTTGGTTATGTGACAACTGACACCAGGCAGACAATCTTCAAAGAGTATCGATAATGGCTGGGGTTACCCATCTTGTAAAGACACTGCCCAGAATGCAGCAATGGCAAACCACTTCTGTGGAAAAATTTGCTAAGAACAATCAAGGTCTAAATACCATGATTGCTGACATCATACTTTGGTCAGTTCCCCTCTTTTAAAAAAAAAAAAAAAATTGGACTGTACTCCTTGGAGTTTAGAAGAATGAGGGGAGACCTCATAGAAACATTTCGAATGTTGAAAGGCATGGACAGAGTGAATATGGCAAAGTTGTTTCCCTTGGTGGGGGAGGCTAGTACAAGAGGGCATGACTTAAGGATTGAAGGGCGCCCTTTCAGAACAGAGATGCGAGGAAATTTTTTTAGCCAGAGGGTGATGGATCTGTGGAATTTGTTGCCACGGGCGGCAGTGGAGGTCAAGTCATTGGGTGTATTTAAGGCAGAGATTGATAGGTATCTGAGTAGCCAGGGCATCAAAGGTAATGGTGAGAAGGCGGGGGAGTGGAACTAAATGGGAGAATGGATTTGCTCATGATAAAATGGCGGAGCAGACTTGATGGGCCAAATGGCCAACTTCTGCTCCTTTGTCTTATGGTCATACAACAAGGCACATAATAATATATACTCTGAAAAATTTACTTTTAACTTTGAATATTATTTGTGCCTCACTGACATTCATGAATC
The DNA here is from genome assembly GCF_030028105.1 of Mobula birostris. Taxonomy (NCBI): domain Eukaryota; kingdom Metazoa; phylum Chordata; class Chondrichthyes; order Myliobatiformes; family Myliobatidae; genus Mobula; species Mobula birostris. The sequence continues at coordinate 5,882,719 of NC_092395.1, forward strand.
ACATCAAAAGGCATCCTCAGTCACGCAATCTGTAGATGATTTTGGAAAATTAATATTGAGATTGAGATTAAAAGCAGACAGGAACAGGTGATTATTTCAAAGCATCTTGCAACACTACATAAAAGTATTACTCAATATTAGAGCAGTTTGCACTTTTGCTATTATGATCACTTTCAGGAGCCAAAACCATCAAAATATTGGTAAGAAAATACAGTATGCTTAAATACTGAAAACTGTTGTGAAAATTGGAATAGAGAAAGAAAATTTCACTTGGTGTATATTTCATGGTTATGACAAAGTTCAGGAAGCTCACAACCACCCCAAAAAGTGTTCTAAAACTTTGCGGCACTCATTCTAAAATTCAATCTTCTCATCACATGATGAGTCTTTGTAAAAGCTTGTCTGCATGTGCATTGATTGTTGATGTGCTGAAAAGTCCACAATAATAGAGAACATGAATTCTTGGACAATTAGCACACTGACTCATGACTTGCTATACTTAAGGAATGTCATATTATAACTAACAATCATACACTATCAGTAAGCTTTCTTAAATTGTATTTTGCTCCTTAACCTTGTCAACCTTGTCAACCTTGAATTCCTTACATTCTAGTTTCCTGTCAAGTGAAAATTTAAATCTCGAAACTACAAAAGAAAATGCACACAAACGCAATCCTGTGTGTCAGTCATTTTGGAAATAATATGCCTCAATCAAAAAATTATTACAAGCACACACAAAGGTCATAAGGAAATATCATTACTGTATCAAGAGGCCACAAAGGAACCAGTGCCCCAAGCAATCAGTTTAAAGTTCAATGAATTCTGTGTCTCAACATCTGAAAGGCTCTTTGATGCCTGGTCAATGACTATTCAAAACTTTGCATTAATCTGAAACATTTTCAAATGGAACTCTATACGTAACTCTACCTTTCATTTACAGCTACTTTTACACCATACAGCCTTCCAAATTTTAGAGATTCAGCACAGAACAGGCCCTTCTGGCCTAATGAGCCATACCACCTAACTGTCCACAAGCTCAAACTCTCAGGTCAACTGACGATCTCTTAAATTTAAACAACCCCCCCCAAAGATAATTGGCAGGTCAATTTTTTTTTATATATATGAACTACACTCCTAAACTGTAATTTAATGCCCAAAACTATAAGAGATGCAGACTCAGATGACATTTCAAAATGCCAGCTCAAAACCTATTTGATTAATCTTGCTTGAAACTAACATCTTTGTCTTTTATTTTTATGTTTGTTTTTGGTTTTTTTTGCATACCTGTACTATTATCCCATTGTAAACCACTTTGAACTACAGTACTATGCAGCAGAGAGTGTAAATCTGGCAGAAGCAAAGGACGTTGGGAGTGGCGAGGGATGTGGGACAGGTGGCTGAGGAGTGGCAAGGGCAGTGGGTTGCGAGGATGCAGACACACGCAGCACTAAGACACCAGGCAAAGTCATTTGATTCCAAACAATTAGTTTATTGATCATTACAGAATGTCTCTCTGGCGCTTACCACTCGCTCCCTTCTCCCTTCCCCTTTTCCATGATTCCCCTCTGCCTGCCCCCTTCTCACTCTCAGTCCATAATTGAAACCCATATCAAAATCAGGTTTATCACTCACATGTCATGAAATCTGTTATTTTTTTTTGCAGCAGCAGCACAATGCAATACATACAATTACTACAGTACTGTGCAAAAGTCTTCGGCACACAAGTATAGCTAGGGTGCTTAAGACTTTTGCACAGTACTGAATATCTGTATGAAAAGTGCTCTTCAAAGTTATTATACAATACTCCAAGGTGCTACACAAGAACATTATCAAAATTCAGCAAGTCACAATAGAGAGGAAATGAAATGCAGCTACTGTAAAGCTATAAAAGAAAGGGGAATGCGTTTCTGGAGAGAATATTAAGACTAACTAAAAGAATGGGCAACAGCTAATCTAGTCACCATCAAAAACAAATCAAGGCAGAGTACAGATGTCTTAGCAGACATAGCAGAGCAGTTAGTGCGATGCCATTACAGCTCAGAGCATACCGGAATTCAGAGTTCAACACTGGCACCACCTGCAAGGAGTCTGCATGTCCTTCCTGTGAATGCATGAGTTTCCACTGGGTGCTCTGGTTTCCTCCTATATTCCAAAGACGTATTGGGTATAGGTCAATTGGTCATTGTAAATGATGGGTTGCTGGGCAGCACAGCTCATTGGGCCGGAAGGACACTGCATCTCTAAAACAGCAAGTTCTTGGAGGTGGAATATATTACAAATACAGGGAGAGGAAATACAAGTCTATTGAGGGCTTTGAACACTTTGCTTGATACAGAACTAGAAAGCATAGGGATGGTGGAGAAAGTACACTTGGGTGTGGAGTGCTAAATAAACTCAGGTATTTATAGGGATGCAAGTTAGGAAGATCAATAGTGCAAGTAGAACAAGGCAGAAATCAGTTGACAACAGTACAGTACATATCAATAGCCCAAATATTTTTGTTTTAAAATCTGTACGAACACAATTTATATGTCAACTGTGGCCACATTACTATTCACACACAATGAAACAATGACACAGCCACCATGTACAATAAAGAATTGGCAGCAGTCATTTCTGAACAAAAGCATAATCATTCAACTTTTTAAAACAGTTGCCTATTTTACAAACGGATGCTGAGGAAAGCATTTCCCTGATTTGGTGCCTACGTCTCAAGAGTTTGAACTCTCATGCCATGTTTAAAAAATGATGCCATAACAAGCTCTGAAGTGGAAAACTGCTGAAAGCCACCAAATTGCATGCAACGTCCAACACTTGTACAATCTTAATGTTGCGGCCGGAGATTGATCACGATACTAACAGAGAGGTGTAATGGCACCAGGAAGAGTACAGGGGGCTGCTATAATGATTTCATCACAAATGCCGTATGCTCCAAAAACTGGATCAAATTATCACCTGTGCTTAGGGCACAGGAGACCCATCACCTTTGTGGATACCTAGCGCATTTCAATCGGCCGATTTCCCACTCCTTAAGGGCAATCCCTCATTTTACACTATCAGGCAAGCTCACCAACACCCTACTTTTTAATGAGGCTGAAGAGAGTTGGACTATGTACACCTATACTCATCGTTCTACAGATGCAGAGTCGAGAGCATTTTAACATGCTGCATCACTGCATGGTAAGGAAGTTACACTACGGTGGACAGGAAGGCTCTACAATGGGTCATTAAAAAATGTCCAATGCATCACTGGCACCAGCCTGCCCGCCATCAATGGCATAATGCCTTGAAAAAGTATTCTGCCCCTATAACTATATATTCATTTTACTGTCTCATTTTCTATATTTAAAAAATATTGAAGTAGGATTGTTTGAACTAATCTACAAAACATTGTACATCATGTCACATTGAAAAACAATTCCAAACCCTCTGAACAATTTACTAAAAATTAAAAGCCACAATTGTGAGGCTGATAAGGTATTCAACTCCTTTGTAAGGTGCAATATTGTATATATATTATCTTACTAACTCACCCAATTTGTTGACGTAGAAAATTGGAGGATCACCTGAATAAATACCCTCTCTGTAAGGTCCAACAATATGGTAGATTTTCAACAGACCAAACCAAATGAAGACAAAAGAACCACGCAAGACAAGTTACAGAAATTATAATAGAGAAGAACAAATCTAGGGAAAGGTATGAGACCATCCCAAAGGCACTGGACATACCTTGGAGCACAATGCAGTTCATCATAATAAAGTGGAAAAAACATGAAACTCCAGCCACACTGCCTAGGCCAGGACACCCCTCTAAACTCAGTTGTTGAAGAGAGGCTACTGTGATGCCAACAGTCACCAAGTTGCAGAAGTCAGTGGCTGCAAATGGAGATGAAGTCTGTGATTCCACAATTTCAAGACCTTGCACAGAGGCATGGGACATGGACAGCAGTTTGTTACAACAGCTTATAACCATCGCTGCAAAAGACAAGAGATTCTGCAGATGCTGTAAATTCAGAGTAACAAATTCAAAATGCAGGAAAAACTCAGCAGGTTAGGCAAAAGACGCAACTGTTTTCTTAAAAAAATTCCAGATCAGTAACAGAGCTTAATTTCCACAGCTGCCACAGTGAGATTTGAATTGTGGTCTTTAGAATGTTAGCCCATGCTTCTGGGCTACTAAGCTAGTAATGTGACTACTAGAATTCTACTCCTGAAAGGGAATTATATATTCAAGTACTTTAAAAAGTACTTGGATACATACTTGAAAAATGAGGTGCAAGGCCCTGGTGTTTCAACACAGTCCCATTCCCTCTTTTATTTCCCTGTACCCCTATAAATTCTCTCTCACACGTCCATCAACTCCCTTTCGTATTTATTGTCATAACATTTATAGAGCATTTTTCATTTAGACAGTGCAGTTCACAGTGCTTTACAATGGGATGAAATGCAAACATGAAAATAAAAAAATAAAAATAAACATGAAAATAAAAGACCAAAAGATTTAGTTAAAAGATTAAATAAATAGGTTTCAAGCTGTTTAGAAGTGTTAACTAAGTTTGCATCCCCTATAGTTTTAGGTACTGAATTCCACAGTTGAGTGTAGTTCAAAAGCTGTCCTACCAATTATCTTTTGAGGAAGTTTCAGCAGAAGACCTGAGAGCTTGAGCAGGATTATAAAATGAAAATGATTCTGTGAAGTACTCCAGTCCCAGACCATTAAGAGCTTTTTTTAAAAAAAAATAAATTCTAAAAGATACATGAAGCCAATGCAGAGTAGCTAGGACAGGAGCGATATGTTCCCCCATCCTGGTTTTGGTTAAAGTCTAGCAGTAGCATACCAAATGAGTTTAAGTTTGTCAACAGATTGCTTTGGGAGGCCATTAAAAAGGTGATTCTAGTAGCCAACTATTTTACCAGCTCAAATTAAATTCTGCAGATGCTTGAAATCTTGAACATCACAGACAAAACTCAGTAGGTCAGGCAGCATCTATGGAGAGGAATAAACTGTCAATGTTTTAGGCTAAGAACTTTCATCAGGATCTCTACATGCTGGTCAAGATTTATTTATTAGATATACAAACCTAAAGAGCCACTCACCTAGTTACAGGACAATTTTACAATAACCCAACCTACTAACCAGTAGGTTTTTGGACTGTGGGAGGAAACCGGAGCACCCAGAGGAAACCCATACAACCATGGGGTGAACGTACAAACTCCTTACAGATAGTGTCAGGAAATGAACTCTGAAAGCCTAAGCTGTAATATTGTCAGGCTAACTGCCATGCTACTGTGGCACTCACCTGCAGAATCTGTGTTTACACCTACTACTCAAAGGTGCAACTAAGTTTTTCATGCAATACAAGAATCACATTCTTTATCGTAAATTTTCTGCAATTCTACAATCTCACCAACTAGATAAATGCTGCCAAAATTCTCGCCCTACAAAAAGCTTCATGCCACAGCCAACTTAAAATTTACAAACCATGTTATAACAAAACAACAGATGCTGTGCAGTGACCTCAAGGCTGTAATTTAATCTCTGGATCCAACAGGCTTTTATAAACTCAAGCTCTTTTACTTTGGTTCAAGATATCAGCCCAAAACTGATTGAATTACATCTCTGAATTGCTCGCCTCAACATCCCTTTTGTACACAAAGTGCAGTTTGTTTCTCCAACCCCGCCCCCCCCGACCGCTCTTGCTGAGGGGAAGAGGGAGAAAAAGGAAAGAGAACGAAAAAGAAAGAATGGAGCAGTTCAGTACAACCTAGGACAATTTTTCATTCCATTTGTGTTCTTGCTTGCAAAAATTGTTAAGTTTTGTTTAATGCAGTTGGATAAAGTGAAAGTCAAGTTTATTGCCATATGCTCACACATGCACAGGTGCACTAAAAAATGCCATTGCAACAGTGTTCAGCTCAATGCTATTACAGCATTGGGCATCAGAGTTCGATTCCGGCTTCCACTGCAAATTGTAAATTCCTTCCCGTGTATGCACTGGTTTCCTCCGGGTACTCAGTCTCCTCCCACAGTCCAGAGCGGAGCTTAGGGAGGATGGCACCCAATGGCGACACCATTACTTGTATCTTCAGAAACAGCTCTATTTCTACCTTTGATATCTCTTTTTTCCCCTTTCAAGGTTCTTTTGAAGACCCCAACCTGGAGTTTCATGCTGACTTCAGTTCTTTGCAGAAATGGGACCCACTCTCAGGGCCTTATGATCAACCACTTTTTGATATCCCAAGGATGTGGCCTGGAAGGCTAGCATGCCTTCAGGGTGATGGACTTTTGTGGCTCTAGATTAGATTAGATTATGAGGACACGCAGTCCTATTTTATTGTCATTTAGTAATGCATGCATTAAGAAATGATACAATGTTTCTCCAGAATGACATCACAGAAACACAAGACAAACCGACTGAAAAACTGACAAAAACCACATAATTATAACATATAGTTACAACAATGCAAAGCAATACCGTAATTTGATGAAGAACAGACCATGGGCACGGTAAAAGGTCTCAGTCTCTCGAAAGTCCCAACATCTCACGCAGATGGTAGAAGGAAGGAAAAAAAAACTTAGTGCCATGAGCTTCCAGCGCCGCAAACTCGCCGATGCAGCACCCTGGAAGCACCCGACCACAGCCGACTCTTCAGCCCGTCCGAAAACTCCGAGCCTCCGACCAGCCCTCCGACACAGAGCACCATCTCTGCCGAGCACTTCGACCCCGGCCCCGGAAACAGGCAATAGGCAAAGCCGAGGATTTGGGGCCTTCCCCTCCGGAGATTCTCGATCGCACAGTAGCAGCAGCAGCGAAGCCGGCATGATCCAAGGCTGGGTGTTGCTGCTGCCAACTGATGCAGAACACGGAAGATTGGAAGCAATGAAGCAATGAGCCTGCTGCTATGTGCCCAGAGACCTGAGGTTTTTGGGCACAAAGCTCAGAAAAAGCGACGTAGCAGACTCTTAACACCATAAATCAGCGAGTTGTTTTATGTCTCCCCTTTCGCTGTGATATGGGGTCACTTCTTTTTCCCTTATTAGGGAGAGAGAGAGCCTGTGGTATGTCGAATTACTAGGTGAACGAGTAGCCTTTGGAGTACTGCAAGTCTGTAATTTTATTGATGCTTTGCTACAGGCTTGAATGCTCGGTGGGGAGCACTGATGCTTTTTTGCTGGTGGGGGGGAAGGGATCGTTGCTTTGCTGCTGCTTGTGTGTGGGAGGGGGGAATTGGGGTTCTAACAGTTAACTGTCATTCTTTCTTTGGAATCATCTGTTTTCGTGGATGTTTGCGCAGAAAAAGAATTTCAGGATGTATATTGTATACATTTCTCTGACATTAAATGTACCTATTGAAAATGTACCAGTTATAGATTAATTGGTCATTGCAAGTTGTCCTGTGATTAGGCTAGTATCAGATAAGTGGGTTACAGGGCACACAAGTTGGTGGGCTGAAAGGACCTGCTCCATGCTGTGTCTCTAAACAAATAAATAAAACTGACAAGCAGCAGTGTCACAGGCACATTACATCAGATATGGAGACAAAATAAACATCAATTGTACTTTTTATTAAAAAAAGAAAAACTCAATTAGAACAAAAAAAATACAAAGTCTATTGTAGTGCTAAGTGGTCATAGTGCAGTTACACTGAGGTAGTGATTAGGGCTGTGCAGGGAGGTTCAATAACAGAATGATTGAAGGGAGGAAGCTGTTCTTGAACCTGGTGACGTGGGACTTCAGGCTTCTGCAGCTCCTGCCTGATGGTATTTGTGAGATGGTATGGCCCGGATGGTGGGCATCTTTGATGATACAAATTGTCTGTAATGCTGTTGCAAGTCTTTCATTGCACCTGTACATTTGTGTATATGACAATGATCTCAACTGAGTTTCAATAAATACATATTTATTAATGCTTATATTTAGGAACAGTTTATCCTTTCAGAAAATTCACTGCTACCCTACATTGCTCAAAGGCTCCAGGAAGAACTTTTTAATTCAAGTCAGAGCACTACATCACAGAAACCATGGAGAACATTCTAACTGGTTGCATCACCACCTGGTACAGAGGGGCCACTCAAGATTGGAAAAAAAAACTACAGGAAGTTGCAAACTCAGCCAGCCTCCCCAGCATCGAGGGCAACTTCAACAAGCAATGCCTCAAAAAGACAGCATCCCTCTTTAAAGACCCCCATCACCAAGGACATGCCCTCTTCTCATTGCTACTATCAAGGAGATACAGAGCACAAAGATACACTTAACGATTCAAGAATAGTTTTTTCCCCACTGCACATCAGATTTCTGAATGGACATTGAAATCATGTACATACCTCTATTATTTTTCTTTTTTCCTCTTTTGCACTATGTATATATATTTACACATGTCTACATGCACATTATATACACAAAATTTGGTTGCAACTTATATTTTTCTTATCAAATATGACACCAAGATTCTTATTGCAATTTATATTTTTATTGCAATGTACTGCTGCAGCACATACCAGTGATAGTAAACCTGGTCCTGCCTTTCTGCCTATCTTTTCCCTGTCACTCTGTTATTCTGCATTGACCAGCACCTGGAAAGCAGAATAATATTATGCTTTCCCCCATTCTCACTCCCAACCACCCCGGAGACTGCCAAATGCCTGCAAATCCACAGGTGACCTATGACAGAGCTCAATAATCATTGCTGCAGAAAAACAAAAAAGTTACATAACTGTAATCATCCAAGCATAATATGAAACAACTACTCACATTTCAGCTATACTACATTTTTCCTCACTTGAAGGTATTTCACATTGTACTTTCTGGTTTAAAAATGCAGACACCCTCCATCCTGACATTGCTGTAATACGGAGATCCCAAAGGAGTTAAATACAGAGTTGTCAACTAAAGGAGGCCTGTCAATACTCAAGTTGGCTTTTAGTTCACGGGTAAGCAACGAAACTAGAAAGTGTTTCACCATGTGGAGTTTCCTCATCTGATTCACTTGGTCTCAGAGATCGAAACAGGTTACAAGACACCGATCTCAAATGTTACCCACACAAGATATTACCACCGTGCAACCATTCATATGGAAATTAATCTACCCACATTATAACAGTGATAATGAAATACTGATGTCAGGACACAATGCATTATGTTCAAAACAAACTTGGGAGGCTTTTCTAGCAGGAACACACACACACACATACACACACACACACACAATGAATCACTGGACAAGATGCCCACAGCTAAGCAAAAAAAAAACAGTTTTCACCAGAAGAGCAGATGTTTTGACTGCTACTTGAAGCACAAGACAATATAGAAGTTAAAAAAAATCTGTTGATGTTGGATTTTATCCAAGTAGATGGCAAAATTATCAGGAAAAAAAACAATTCCTATGATTATTTTTTTTGTTCGTCAAACCATTGCCTTTTTATTAGTCAGTAAAATCCCCTCAGGCATATTTCCAAGATACCTTACACCATTCCACATTCCCCACTGATGTTTCAACTGTGAATAACTATACTATTGTTTTTTTTTAATTTTAAGGACCTAATACGGATCCAGTCCTTTCAATCCACAACCTTTCTACCAATTCAAACCAGATTCTAAGGCTGAAGAGAATAAATTTTGCCAAACTACAATTCACTGACATAATTACACCGCCCATTTTATAAAAGATTAGCGTACAGTACCTGTCCCTCCAAACTGGTTGCTTCCTAACGTGGTTGGTCGATTTTTTCCATTAGAAGCAGGCGGGGAAAACATCTGAAAAAAAAGTGTCACTTGAATAAAGGATTTTGCAACAGGGCGTCTCATCATTTTTCCAAAAATCTGTCTTATCAACAACACCGCAGCTTAAAAAAAGTAATTTTTTTTAGCTGATCAAATTCATTAAATCCACAACCAGTCACGCAATTTCACCCTAGTTCCACAGCGCAAGTCTAGGAACTCGTTTCAAAGTGCACCCACTCGCGCTCCGAGTAATTAATCGGTGCTACCATCTTGCAACAGATCCTTAGGATTAAGTATTGTTAAAAATAAAGTAATTTGGTAAAACAAAAGATTGTCTACAGTACTGAGCCCCTGACAGTATCAGCGTCGCTTGATAATGGAATTCCAGGAACAGTTCACATCCAACTGGCTTCACGCTTAAAATTCAAATACCAGCCACTGCAATGGTGGTAATCGCAAATCAAACGAGTGACTATTGCACAATTACGTTAAAGAGTCGATACCGCAAGAAAATATATCGGTCATAAATACATGGTACACCGCCATAATTCTTACCGCACTGAAATCCAGCAAGTCGCTAAGCTCTTTGTCCGTCCCTATGGCTGCCATTCGCTGCTGTGGATTCATTTTGACAAATTAAAACACCCCTAAACAAAGGTTTAAAAAAGAAAAGGAAAAGAAAACCTTACTACCCTTGACCACACCGTGATGTTAATCACGATTCAAAATCGCCTTGTCTTCAAGTTAAAGAAAAGAGAATTTGCCATTTAAAAAACACAGAAAATGCAAATATGAACAAGTAGTGCAAGAACAGATCACTTTTCACAGTCACCAGAAGTTAACATCGCTGATGGATTGGGACAAAGTAACAAAGGGCAGCCAACTTTGACTTGGGCGTGAAAGTAAAAAGTTTGGGGGGGCAGTGCTCAGCCCCCTCACAGATTGAAAATGGGGGCATTAATGCGAACCCCCAGCCACCCGATTCCCAGTAACGTTTGTGCATGTGCGCCCCTCGCTCCAGAGTAGCCGCAACAACTTCAGACATTAAAAAAAAGCAGTAGTTAACCTCGGGGGGAAAAAGCACTTTTCTGGCCCGTGGAGATACCGACCGACACATCCCCTCCCACCCTCTAGATCAACCCGCCCCTGGGGGGGGGGGGGAGGCTGTACTTTTCCCATCTGCACCCGTACCCGAGGTCCCTGATACAACTTTCTACTCCGTAACAATAAAAGTCCATGCCGTGTGTTTACCTCCTCGGCGAGCATCCGAAAAGCCAACATTAAATGAAAGGGAAGCGGGGTTTCTGCGCCCTCCCAGGGTATAGTTACCACCCCCCCTCCCCAACCGCCGGCCCGCCCGCCCGCCCTGTGCCGGCACTCGGATCCTCCCTTTGCAAACTTTAAGGACTATCTGAGGTGAATTGCCCCCCGAACGGCGGCTACACTGCAAGCAGAGGCATCCCCAGCGGCCGACATATTTACCCTCTTCAAACATGATCACATTGTGAGGCGGGGGAGGTATCCCTGCGCCAACATCCGGGGGCTCAGTCCCGGCCAGCAGAAACAAAAAAAACCCGGCCCCGCTGCGGGCGGCCAACCGCGCTCCTCGACAACGGCTGCCGAACAAAAAAAAAACCCTGCGGCGGCCGGCGTGCGAGAAGCGGGCGGAGGGGCGCTTTCCTCCCTGGGGACAATATATTCCGCGTAAGCGGACAGCCGGCTGCTCGAGTGTTGTGGGTTTACCACCCTCTCCCCTCCCCCTTCCACCTTTGAGTGACAGGCAGCGGGCCTCAGCAGCCAATCAGAGGGGACGGACCGCCCACTGTAGTGACGCGATTGCCTCCGATCGGCCGGCGTCCGAGTGGCTGATTGGCTGGGGGGTTGGCCCAGGGGCCTCGCGCGCCCGCCCTCGTGGCAGCCGCGGCGCTGCTCTCGGGCGGCTGGGAGCTCGTCCACGGGAGCTGGGAGCTGGGAGCTGGGAGCGCGGGAGGGAAGGTTGTGGAAGCGGAGGAGGGCGGGTGGAGTGATAGCCCATTTTATTTTTTTGCAGTCCGTAGATTACACCGTGCTTTTAAGTGCGGCAATGTTAAACATCAACGGCCATCGATCGTTCCGCGGCGTTCACGCCAAGTGGTGGCAAAGTCTTGATTGCAAACTGGTGTCCCATCCCAGCTCAAAACGCCGGCAATGTTGCGTTGATGTTTCGCAGGAAAAGGAAACGGAGCTCGTTGGAGCAGGACTTTGGAATGGCGGTGATGTCATCGTTTAGCTGGAGCGCCTCCAAGTCTTCTCCAATGTCCTGCTTACTGACGAATCAGGCGCTGCAGCGCTCGGAGTGCGGGCCGAACTAAATTGTGAATTAATTTTTTTTGTGTATGTGTTTTGCGCATATAAAGCTATCTAGACGTTAGCAGATCAGACATCTCCCTCTTTAAAACAGCGTGACAGGATCACTCGGCGAGAAGAATCATCTTCACGCACACTTGTAATTTTTAATGGTTGAAACTTAGTTGGTCTTCTGATTCGGCTTATGAGCCGTGTATTTTACACAACACCCACGTTCCAGATACGCAAAAAGTAAATATCACAAGCAAACACGCCATTTAGCGTGTGGCATTCTGAACATCGGCATTGGAGGCTAATTGGAAATCTCCGAATTAAAGTTGGCCTCAGCACTAGCTGCTAAAGGCTTGTGTAAATTAGACTGGTATAACAGGATAACCGCATAATTTTGCCCACAATTTGGTGGTCACGTTTCATTTAAAACGAAACATTTCCAAAGTGCGAAAACACGGTACCAAGACCTTATATAACAATAAATAAATATTTTAGATTCGGTGAACGAATCGCAAGTGATGTTTAAATGTTATTTGTTGCTGGTTATGAATATTAAAGATAAAAGTTAAAAGGCAAAGCTTTTTTTTACAGAGGAGGTTCTAAAATTAGACTATGAAAGCTATCACAAAGGAAGTAATTTAATAACAGAAAGAACTAAAATCCAGTCTTAGAACATCAAAAGATACCATAATAAGCAAATTAGAGAGATTGGGCAGCTGAAGTGATGGTTTAGAGGTCAAGGTTGCAACATTTAATGTGTTGACTGTAGATAGATGTGTTCTCTTGGCTCAGTCACAGCTCCCAGTCAACCAAAGGTCAATCCCTCCCTTAAGATGAGAAGCCCGATATCCCAGTGATACACTGAATTGGGTGTTGCTTGGTCAAAGAGGCCGATTTTAAATATTAAATTCCCTTGACACTTTTTAAGGGAGTGAGTACACTCAGTGACCATTTTATTAGGTACCTCCTGTACCAAATAACGTGGCTACTGCGTGTATGCTTGTGGTCTTTTACGGAGGCAGCCCATCCACTTCATGGATCAATGTGTGCGCAGAGCGCACCACTGTTGTAATACATGGTTACTTGAGTTACTGTTGCCTTCCTGTCAGCTTGAACTAGCCTGGCCATTCTCCTCTGTCCTCTCATTAACAAGGCATTTTTGCCCAGCGAACTGCTGCTCATTGGATGTTTTTTTGTTTTTCACACCATTCTCTGTAAACTCTAGAGACTGTTATGCATGAAAATCCCAAGAGATTGGCAGCTTTTGAGATACTCAAACCACCCAGTCTGGCACCACCAATCATTCCACAGTCAAAATCACTTAGATTCACATATCTGTACATTGCAACGGAGTCATAACAGAAAGATTTTTACTCTCCCACACTGTGGGACGGACGTAAAAGATTTAAGTAAATAGATTGTCAATTCTTTTCCCCCATTCTGATGTTTGGCCTGTACAACAACTGCACCTCTTGACCATGTCTGCAAGCTTTTATGCATTGAGTTGCAGCCATATGACTGGCTGACTAGATATTTGCATTAAAGAACAGGTTGTAACCATTAAAGTAGCCACTGAGTGTACAACACCACTGCCAAGGAACTGATAGATAGCAAGCCATCAGACATTTTATTCAAGGACTTGGAATATTGTGCTTAGTTCCAGTCACCTCATTATAAGAAGGATGTGGAAGCTTGAATGAGGGTCCAGAGATTTACCAGAATGCTGCCAGTTTAGAGAGCACGTTTTATGAGAGAAGGTTGAGCGAAGGAGGATGACAGGTGACTTGACAGAGGTGTTCAAGATCATAAGAGGCATAGATGGATTGGATAGCCAGAGACCTTTTCCCAGGGAGGAAATGGCCGACTGAGGGAGCATAGTTTTAAGGTGATTTGAGGAAGGTATAGGGGGGATATCAGAGGTAAATTTTTTACACAGTGGTGGCATGGAACACTCTGCCAGGGGTGGTGGTAGTGGCAGATACATTAGAGACATTTAAGGAATTCCTAGGTAGGTACATGGATGATGGAAAAATAGAGGACCACATCATAAACATAGGAAATTCTGCAGATGCTGGAAATCCGAAGCAACACACACAGAATGCTGGAGGAACTCAGCAGTCAGGCAGCATCTATGGAGAGGAATAGACAGTCGATGTTTCAAAGTGAGGTGCTTCATTGGGATTCTGGTGGTAAATGCCGCCTGAGTTGCTGAATTTTCCAATATTCTGCTTTGCTCTTGATTTCCAGCATTTGCAGAACCTCTTAGGTTTACACTCTGGTACAATGTTCACTTTTGCACCTTCGTGACGTGAACCCGTTAATTCTGACGTTTTCTGCCTTTTAAAAAACTTGGATCATCTTTCCTTTTGCAGGTTGAGCTTTATTAACTCAACCTCCTTGCTGTGCTTTTTAAAAACTTGAGCATCTTGCTGCACTTCAACAGGTAGGTAGTCATCTCGGGTTTGTTTTAAATTTACTCGTGGTCACTCCTATGGTTTGTAACTCCGAAACATAAAACTAATTCAAAGGAAAACAAGAAAGCTGAGAGGGCTGTGTGGGAGGGAAGACCACTAGATAGATCTTACAGTAGGTTGTAAGGTTGGCACAACGTCATGGGCTGAATGGCCTGTACTGTGCTATAAAGTTCCATGTTCTATGATTCACCTCCATACGTCCCAAGGAATTGCATGGCATCTGACTACAAACTCCTACAAAGGATTGCAAGCACCACTGAAAGGATTATCAGGGTCTCCCACCCACCCATCTGAGAATTGACATCCCTTAGTATTGTCAATGATCCCTCCCATCTGCCCGACAATCTCTTTGACCCCCTACCATCAGGCAGGGGGTGCCATCAGGCATTAGGACAATAACTGTCAGAATGGGAAGTAACTTCTGCCCCCAGGCTGTGAGACGACCGAACTCCCTGCCCCCAGCCAGGGCTCATGAAGTGCCAGCAGCTTTATACTATGTACTTTCTAACTTGTGTCGAAAATGCACTTCATTATTTGTTAATTTATTTCTAATAATATTACTTTATGTGTTATGTGAGTGAGTTATATGTACTGTGTTTTGCGCCTTGTTTCGGAGGAATTTTGTTTCATTTGGTGACGTACGAGGGGTGATTGATACGTTCGTGGCCTAAGGACGAACGAGTCAATTTTAGAAAACCTAGCACATTTATTTTTCAACATAGTTCCCTCCCACGTGTACACACTTAGTCCAGAGGTCGTGGAGCATACGGATCCCTTCTTTGTAGAAGTGGTCTGCAGCAGGGGTGATTGATAAGTTCGTGGCCCGAGGTAGGAGGGGATGAGTTATACAGCTCTTGTTACATGCATGTGCAGTTCAACTCTGAGTGAAAATACAGAAAGTTTGAAGTTAATAACTCATCTCCTTCTACCTTAGGCCATGAACTTACCAATCACCCCATGCTGTGGACCACTTCTGGAGGTCCAAGGCGCCGACTTCTACAAAGACTTCTACTAAGGGCTCCACGACCGCTGGAATAAGTGTGTAAATGTAGGAAAAATGAATGTGCTAGGTTTTCTAAAATTGACTCCTTCTACCTTGGGCCACGAACTTAATCCATCACCCCTGGTATATGTGTATGGTTGAATGACAATAAATTTGAACTTGAACTGAAAGTTTAAGTAAGTGCGAGGTGTTGCTACTAAATAGGCCATACACAGAATAAGGATGTTCCCTTATACATCCTGGCATTTCTGCTATCAGCTTTCCAGATCTCCAGGGAGGAAGATCACGAGGAAGAGAAGCACAGGAGGCTGAAGTCACTGCATGCAGGGTGTACGGAGTGTCGGTGGATGGTTACGTCACAGTAGAAGAAGGGGGATGGATGGTGTGAGCCAATGTGCATGTCTGGAACCCCTTCTACATTAGCTCGAGCTCATCAGACCTAAATGACTCGGAAAAGCTGGTGGATTCTTGCAAAACTCACAATAAATCTGCAATTTTACCATTAGATTGCTGTTTCCTTGAAATTAAATTACTGCACAAAACATGGCTTCACAAAGAGTTTTGACTATTATTCTTGCCTGAACATTTGTGATCAAAAAACAGTTAATTCATTCTCCTTCGGAATGTTTACAGGGTGGCTGTGGTTGAGATTACTGCCATCCAACAGTACTACATTTCAGAGAGTCATAGAATACCACAGCACAAAACCAAGCCCTTCGGCCCTTCTAGTCCATGCTGAACTATTATTCTGTCTAGTCTCATGAACTACAACTACTACTATGTTGACTCAGGCCTAGGGAACCGGTGTCTGGCTTTTTCTGCTGAGATTGGGTGAGACTAGAACTAGAGGTCATAGATTAAGGGTAAAAGGTGAAATATTTAAGGGGACCACGAGGGAGAACTTTTTCACTCAGAAGTTGGTGAGAGAGTGGAACGAGCTGCCAGCGGAAGTGGTGGATGTAGGTTTTATGTGAATATTTAAGAGAAATTTTGAAAAGGGTTGGGTTTTGGAAGGCTATCGTTCAGGTACAGGTCCATGAGACTATGCCTGAGTGAAGAAGTTCTCCCTCATGGTCCCCTTAAATATTTCACCTTTTACCCTTAATCTATGACCTCTTGTTCTAGTCTCACCCAATCTCAGTGGAAAAAGCCTGCTTGCATTTACCCTATCTATACACCTTATAATTTGTATACCTTTATCTAATTACCCCTCATTCAAAGTTCAAAGTACACATGTGTCACCATATACAACACTGAGATGCATTTTCTTGTGGGCATACTCAATAAATCTGTAGAATAATAACCATAACAGAATCAATGAAAGACTGCCCAACTAGCATGTTCATCCAGAGGGCAGAAGACAACAAGCTATGCAAATGCAAAAAGAAGAAATAGTAATAAATAAATAAGCAATAAATATTGAGAACATGAGATAAAGAGTCTTTGAAAGTGAGTCCATAGGTTGTGGGAACATTCCAATGATGGAGCAAGTGAAGTTATCTTCTTTGGTTCAACAGCCTGATGGTTGAAGGGTATGGAAGATTTGGATCCTCCGATGAAGACTCGTTTATGGACCTCTGGTTTCCTTGTCATGAAGTCTATAATCAGTTCCTTGGTCTTGCTGAGGTGGAGAGGGTTAGCAACTTTGAATTCCTAGGTGTTATTATTTTGGAGGACCTCTCCTGAGCCCAGCACATAAGTGCAATCATGGCAGAACTTCTACTTCCTTAGGAGCTTGCAAAGAATCAGCATGAGATTTAAAATTTTGACGAACTTCTATAGATGTGCAGTGGAGAATACATTGACTGGCTGTATCACAGCCTGGTACGGAAACACCAATCCCCTTGAACAGAAAATCCTACGAAAAGTAGTGGATATGGCCCAGTTCATCACAGTTAAAACCCTCCTGAGCATTGAGCACCCCAGCTTGAAACACTGTCGCAGGAAAGCAGCATCCATCATCAGGGATCCCAACCACCCAGACCATGCTCTTTTCTCTCTGACGCCATCAGGAAGAAGAGCCCACCCTTCCAGGTTCAGGAATAGTTACTATCCCTCAACCATCAGTCTCTTGAACCAAAGGGGATAACTTCACTCAGCTTCACTTGCTCCATCGTTCAAAGGTTCCCATAACCAAGGGTCTCACTTTCAAGGGCTCTTCATCTCATGTTTTCGATACTTATAGGTTATTTATTTATTATTATTATTTCTTCTTTTTGTATTTGCACGGTTGATGCCTTCTGCACTCTGGTTGAATGCCCTAGTTGGGTGGTCTTTCATTAATTCTGTTATGGTTATTATTCTATAGATTTATTGAGTATGTCCTCAAGAAAATGAATCTCAGCGGTGGATAAGGTGACATATATGAACTTTGAACTTCTGTAGAAACATCTGCCCAGAACAATCATGGTCATGGATAAGATCATGATTGTCCACATCATAGGACACAACACATAATAATGAATGACTATACCCAATTCCTTTTAGTGCTTGGCTTCATCCACATTCTGTGGTGATGAGTTCTACACATTTTCCATCTGTTGGGGGAAGTTGATTCCATCATATTCTTGATGGTGGAAATGCTTTCGGATTCTAAATGTGAGTCCAAAAGTACAGACTAGCCTGGTTTAATGTTGTCTTGCAACCATACCAAGTGTGTAGATAATTTTCTGCTCAGTAGTGAGCCCACCTCGCCTCTTTTCCTCCAGGGTCCTTAAGATTCAATTATGATAATTATAATATCAGTGAGTGTTACAGTGAAGTGGCCAGTCATTCTCTTGCAGGATATGACCATTTACCTGGTCAAAATATTGCTTATCATCATCAACCCCAGGCTGAGGGTCATCTAAGTATGCTGCATATGGGCATTGACTTCTTAATTTTCTAAGCCAATGGTTCCTGACCAGGGGTCCACGGACCCCTTGGTTAATTTTAGGGGTCCATGGCATAAAAAAAGGTTGGGAACCCCTGTTCCAAGCAATTGTGATGGTGCTCAGATGCCAAGTGGGTGAAGTGCACCATGTACTAAAGAAGAGAGACAGCCCACAAACCCATAAATACTACCTCAGGCTTTGCTCTCTTTTTGTATAGGGTTTTAATTTAAAATATATTTTTATTGTAACTTATATTAAATCTTAATGTCTTGCAACGGTTCTGCTGCTGCAAAGCAACACATTTCACGACATATGCCAGCAATAATAAACTTGATTCCAATTCTGATTCTAGCTTGATGAAATCCAATAGGAGTTTGCCATAATACTATAAGGAAAGATGGCGCAGCGCGCGCGGCCTTTACGAATGATATCGATATGTGTTAACTAGGGGGCCGTGCACAATCCTGATTTGATGGAGACAGCCGTGAGAAGCGCGGAGAAACACCTAGAGAAACTTCTGAAATGCCCGCTTCACTGCCGCTGCTACTGTGCGATCGAGAATCTCCGGAGGGGATTCTCTGCCTTTGCCTATTGCCTGTTGCCGGGGCCGGGGTTGAAGCACTCGGCAGAGATGGTGCTCGGTGCTCGGTGTCGGAGAGCTGGTCGGAGGCTCGGCGTTTTCGGACGGACTCGGAGTCGAACTGTGGTCGGGTGCTTCCGGGATGCTGCTTCGGCAAGTTTGCAGCGCTGGAGGTTCACCGTCTGCATGAGATGATGGGACTTCAAGAGACTTTGAGACTTTGTACCGTGCCCATGGTCTGTTCTTTATCAAATTATGGTATTGCTTTGCACTGTTGTAACTATATGTTATAATTATGTGGTTTTTGTCAGTTTTTCAGTCAGTTTGTCATGTGTTTCTGTGATACTATTCTGGAAAAACACTGTATCATTTCTTAATGCATGCATTACTAAATGACAATAAAAGAGGACTGCGTGTCCTCATAAGCTAAAAAAAAAGATAGGAGAAATTTTGATGTGTGCAACTTCTATTCCCCACTTTGGCCTCTTAACTGAACATCAATTTGTCTAACCTCCCCCTTTCCTCTTCTTCCATCCCCCACTCTACGTGCCCTCTTACCTCTTCTCTTCATCTCAATTGCCTATCACCTCCCTCTTTGTGCCCCTCCTCTTCCCCATTCTCCTATGGTCCACTCTCCTCTCCTATAAGATACTTTTTTCTCCAGCCATTTACCTTTCCCATCCACCTGGCTTTGCCTATCACCTTCTAGCTAGCCTCCTTCCTCAACCCCCACTTTTTTATTCTGGCATCTGGCCCCTTCATTTCCAGTCTTGATGAAGGGTCTCGGCCCAAAATGTCAACTGTTTATTAATTTCCATCGATGCTGTCTGACCTGCTGAGTTGCTCCAGGATATTGTGTGTGTGTGTGTTTTTAAGAGGCTGTTAGACACATGAATACACAGGGAATGGAGCTAAATGGATCATATGCATGCAGAAGAGATTTAATTTGGCATTGCGTTTGTCATAGGCCTCATGGGCCTAAGGGCCACAGTTTTTATGCTGTCCTCTTCCATGTTCTATGTAATTCTGACATTTATAATCAGGCAATATGTCCTACGGTGATGGAAGATGCCATGATTATTCAATTAATATCAAGATTTATTAAATCAGTCATCCAACTATTCAAATCAAAAAATTGGTAGTGTGGAATTTTTGCAGCATTGTTCAGGCCACTTTTTTTCCTTCAGCCCATAGAACATAGAACAGTGCAGCACCCGAACAGGCCCTTCGGCCCACAATGCTATGCTTATTCAAGTAGCAATCTAGTGGCTGACTAAACTAATCTCTTCTGCCTATACAATGTCCATATCCTCCATTTCCCTCACGTTCATGTTCCTATCTCAAAGTCTCTCAGAAGTCCCTAATGTGTCTGTATCTACCACCACCCCAGGCAGGCCATTCCAGGCACCCACCAATCTCTGTGTAAAAAACCTGCCCCTCAGATCACCTTTGAAATTCCCCCTCCCCCCACCTTAAGTGCATGCCTTCTCATATTAGACATTTCAACCCTGGGAAAAGTCTGTCTGCTCTATCTCTGCCTCTCATATTCTTATAAACCTCGATCAGACCTCCACTCGGCTTCCACCGCTCCAGAGAAAACAACCCAAGTTTTTCCAAACTCTCATTATAGCAGATGCTCTCTAAACCAGGCAACATCCTGGTAAACCTCTTCTGCACCCCTCTAAAGCCTGGGCATTCTTCCTGTAATGGGAACGACCAGAACGCTATGTAATGCGCCAGATATGATCTAACTGGAGCTTTATAAAGCTGCAACACAACTTCCTGACTTTTGAACTCAGTGCCTCAACTAATAAAGGCAAGTATGCCACATGCCTTCTTAAAGACTCTATCGGCCTCCGTAGCCACTTTCGGGGAGCTATGAACTTGCACCCCAGAATCCCTTTGCTCATTACATTGTTATGCCCTAAACAGTGTAATGTCTCTTTACCGTTGAACATTTCCCTTTTGTGCCAATTTTCCTTTTTATAAGTAATCATTTTCCTATTAAAATTATTTACTGGCTGATTCAACAGCCCATGACACTGAGTTCCAGATTCTAACAGTCTTATACATAAATTTGTTATTGTTTGCCCTTTGTTTTAACTCTCATGAGTTTTTCATCCCATTATCAGTTATTAACCTTATTATAACCCTCCATAATCTTGAAAACATCAATCGGATTATCTGCTAATCAGTGCTGATGAAAACATTCCAAACTTATCAAGTTTATCTTCATAAATATAACGCTTCATTCCAGGCAAATTCCGATTGAATGAATGCCGCTTTTTTTCCCATTCTTCCTCAGCTGGATACACATAACATGTGACCCAGATCAGATTCAGATTCAGATAACTTTATTGTCATATACACAAGGGTGCAATGAAATTCCTTGTGTGCTTGAAACTCCCAGAGTAAGCAATATACATGGGAATAATAAATACAACGGCAGGCGCAAATCAGCAAAATTGAGCAAAGACTCAAAGTCAATTTATTATCAAAGTACATATATGTTACCATATACTTGAGATTAATTTTCTTGCAGGTATATACAGGAAAATAAAAAAATACAATAGAACTTACGAAAAACATATATAAACAAACAACGTGCGAAAGAAGACAAATTGTGCAATTAAAAAATAATACCGAGAACATGAGTTGTAGAGTCCTTGAAAGTGAGTCCATAGGTTGTGGAATCACCTCAGTGTTGAGGTGAGTGAAGGTATCCACGATGGTTCAGGAGCCTCCTGGTAGGGGGATAATAACTGTTCCTGAACCTGGTGATGCAGGTCCTGAGGCTCCTGTACCTCCTGCCAAGTGGTAGTAGTGAGAAGAGAGCCTGGCCTGGATGGTGGGGGTCCTTGATAATGGATGCTGCTTTTTTGAGGCAGTGCTCCATGTAGATGTGCTCAACAGTAGGGTGGGTGTGGAGGTTCAGACTTTAGTGCCACCTGAGGTGATGCAAAAAGAAATGCCAAACTGAAAAACTGGAAGAGATAGAACTGACAGTCTGAGAACTTGGCAGAACCATTAACGAGAGGGTGGGAAAGTGGTGATAGGTTCAGAAGTCTGATAGCGGTGAGGAAGTGTATGCTATGCACAAAAAAAAGCATTTATGAAGTATCATATACATACTGAGAATAGATTTGGGCGTCACGGTTAACGTAATGCCATTACAGTGCCAGCGACCCGGATTCATTTCTGCCGCTGTCTGTAAAGTGTTCTTCCCATGACCTGGTGGGTTTCCTCTGGGTGCCCTGGTGTCCTCCCCTAATCCAAAGACCCATGTGTTGGTAGATTAATTGGCCACATGTGTAATTGGGAGGCGTGGGCGCATTGAGCCAGACCACTCTGTTAAGGTGCTGTACCTTTAAATAAAATGGTATATGGGGTGTCCAGGGAGGGGAGGGGAGGGGGTAGCACCTCTGCTGAAGGGGCTTGTCATGTCCATCCCAGGGCAGCTCACTCACCTTTGGTCCCCATTGAACACTCAGCTCTAACCTGCGGCTCCAAGTAGCTGCCTGCATGCGAGAGTGGTCACACAAGGTGCACCACTTCGACAGGCGAGCTAAATCAATCGAGGGTAGCCAGTGGGTTTCATCCCCTGGTGAGACGGGGGACATACCTGTCCTGGCATGTGAAGACAGCTCTGGAAAACTGGGCGGATGAGATCTACAGTGAGATGCCACGGCCAGGAAGACGGTTCTGCAACGCTTTGTGGAGAACGAAGGGCATGACGAGGCACAGAGGAAGTCATGGTCATCCATTGGAACCGAGGAAGACCCCTGTTTGTGATGCTTGTTTGTACCGCTGGACCCAGACATCCAAGGTCGAAAGAGTGGAACTGCCCCAGTGCAATGACTTTCCTACTTTAAAAACTCTCTCACACAGGTTTCCTGTCATTGTCGGGTATGACGGACAACCAACATCCTTAAATGAAATTCTAAATATTTCAATGAATTCAAATGTCATTAAATACATTGACAAGTGGCCATTATTGTACTGAGAAGAAACACAGCAACCACTCAATTATCTACCCCATGGTCACACAGACAGCAGAACGGTTAGCGACCGGTTGTTTTAATGACTTCGGCTGAGATATAAACATTGATTGGGATATTCAGGCTTTCCCACCTTGTGCTGTGGGTCTCTGATTATCCAGGCCTTTGACTGCAACATCTCATCTCAAAGACATCAGCTCACACGTTGTAATCCTATCATCACTGCTGAGAAATATCCACAAGCACCACAGCTCACTGACACATGAGTGTTATTTCCGAGTATTGGCTAATGTAGAGCAAAACGAGGAGATGAATGGGTCCCAGAACAGCTCTGACATCCATTCAGATTTCAGAGAAAAGCCAAATGGGGATATTTCAGAATCAGAATCAGGTTTATTATCACTGACATATGTGGTGAAATTTGCTGTTTTGCAGCAGCAGTACAGTGCAATATATAAAATATATTGTAAATTACAATAAGAAATATATAGAGTACCGTACTGACCAAAAGTCTTAGGTATATATATTGTTATATATATATCTTGGCAGAGGAGCGCCAAGGGCAAGGGGGTTGGGGGTGCAGACACATCCAGCTCTGAGACATCCAGCTTTGATTCCAAACAATTGGTTTATTGATCATCACAGAATGTCTCTCTGGTGCTTCCCATTCCCTCCCCATTCCCTCCCCTCTCCCTGCCCCCTTCCCACTCTCAGTCCACAATAGAAACCCGTATCAGAATCAGGTTTATCATCACTCACGTATGTCATGAAGTTTGTTTATTTTTGCAGCAGCAGGTCAGTACAATACATACAATTACTACTACACTGTGCAGAAGTTAATGGCACCCTAGCGTGCTCTCCCTCTCCCTCGCTCTCTATATAAATATATATATATATGTCTAACACTTTTGCACAGTACTGCGTATTAGTTTTTTTTCATTAAATACACACATCCCTATAGGATAACAATTGACAACAGTACTGTCTAATGGAATCTGATGGCTAGCCACAGGTGTCTACACTGTGACAACCTTACCAGGAAATGCTGGCATTCACATACTAACTACAGATGAATGTGGCTATTTACTTTAACAAACATCTCCCAGCATTGAACAGTGAATATAATCAATAAACACCTGCCTAATCCGCTTTTTCTCATACCACTTAATGAACAAATACAAAGAATTGTTGGAATCTAAGCACTGTGATCACACAGACAGTAATGTTAAGAACTCATTTTCCATTTCCTAATCAGGACTGCAAATCCCACATCTGGATTCCCAATTAGCTGAGTGTGGTAACGTTTAATGTACTGGGCAACACTGAGATCTAGGACGGTAATCAATTGACTGATTGAAATGGTGTTTAAAACTGCAAGTAAAACGAAATGCTCAAATGTCACAGTGCACTGGGACTAAATTATATTAAGATCAATCCCAATTATTTGAAACTCTCTTGCAATTGTCTGTTAATTTTGTTTAATCTCTGCAATCTAGCCATTTGGATTGGAAAGGCAATAGTTTAGTGGACTCTTTATGGTACTTAATAGTCGTTGGAGCAGAAACAGACATAATTCAAACAGTCTAGTCACACACTTTGAATGTGCTGTCTTTGAAACTATGTCACTCTTTAAGGATTAGTGCTATCTGTCACATGCACTATGCAAAAATCTTAGCCTCTCTAGATTTTTTATGTGGTTTCAGAAGGTATAGCCTCCAAAGAGGCCTGATCTCAACATCATCGAAGTTCTCCATAAGACCATTAACATAACAGCAGGATTGTCAGGGATTACCTGGAGAGAAAGAAGCAAGCAAGACAGTCAAAGTCTGTAGAAGAATTGTGGCAAGTTCTCCAAGCTACCAGCCGATTATCTTATAAAACTGCACGACAGTGTAACTGAGAGAATTGATGCAGCTTTAAAGGCAATGATGGTCACACCAAATATTGATTTGATTTAGCTTTTTTTTTTAAACTTTTTACTGTGCTGTTCTTTATAGTAAACTTTTTGATATTTAGAAACTTTTCATTTCATTATTTTTGAAAGTATCTTTGCTTTACAGAATCTTTTTACGTGAGCCTAAGACTTTTGCACAGTACTGGACATTGAAACGTACAGTGAAAAATATTGTGTCCAAGGAAATCCTGCCTGTGGAAAGCAGGAGTGAAACCTTGTGATGAGATGAGTCAAGGCATGGAGATTACAACTGGGTTGGCACTCATTCTGGTGCCTCAGGCGGTGGCACGTTTCTTCAGAGGAACATGTGCATATCACTTAGGAACACGCCTCTGGTTATATACCTGTTATCACCACTACAGGACGTGCTGGGGACGGTCCTCTATTGTTGCTGTGCTCCCGTCACCAACATTGCACGCTCACAACTGACTAACCCTAACCTGTACGTCCTTGAACATCAGAAGAAACCTACACAGTCACAAGGAAAACATACAAACTCTACATTTTGATGTTTAATATTCTGTGTGCTATTCGCTCATTTTTTTTTGCCGTTTGCGCGATTAGTTCTTCTTTTTTTGCGCATTGGGCGTTTGATGTTTTCTTTGAATGGGTTCCGTGGTGTTTCTTTGTTTTGTGACTGTCTGTGGGAAGATGAATCTCGGGGTTGTATACTGCATGCGTACTTTGAATCTTTGTACCCTTACAGACAAGCAGTGGAGATTGGACCCCAATCGCTGATCACTGGCACTGTAAACCGCTGCATCAACGTGCTGCCCAGTACTTTAGCAGCACGGAGCAAGCTCAAGCCAAAACTGTAGTAGTTCCAGGAGCAGAATTTCTAGTTTAATCTTTGTAATTCATTTTATACTCCAGCTTTATAAATTATTTACTTTGCATGTTGCACATCACTTCTTATCTGAAAGAACGGCTTCTAATCCTTCAACAACATACATTGTCGCTTAAGAGTACAGGACAAAGTCATGACTGATTTGAGCTTTGAGAGCCAGGGTAAAATGGATAATTCTACAGTCCTGATGTAAGAACATCAAACTTTGATTGTATCTTATTCGTGTCTACAACGGGATGATGTTTTTAGTTTAGTTATAGCAGAAAAAAAATTTGCACAGCAGATTTTCAATGAAATTATTTGTTGAAAGAGAAATGATGGAGGTTCAAGTTAGATTTGTTATCTCATACCCTTGCTCTAATGTCAACAGATCCTAGGTGCAATGTGGTTTTCTTATCAGTATTCTTTCAGATGACAGCAGTCCTCAGAAAGCTGAGAGTTTGAACCTCGTACCAGGGTGAATTATCTCGGCAAATGCAACAGCTTAGCACAGAGGCTGCGGCACCACAAGTATCAAGATGTTTAATGCACCCCAGTTTATTGCAGCACATCAGATATGCTGTCACCAACTGACTCGCTTGGTAAGCAAAGGAATTTAGCTAAGAAGTTGTAGGAACAGCTCCTTCTCCTCTGCCATCAGATTTCTGAACGGTCCATGAATCCATGAACACCACCTCACCATTTTGCTCTCTCCTTTTTGCTCTACTTGTATACATACATCTATTTAAAAGCAACAAAATATTTAAATTACCGTAATAAGTATACACTCTGTGGCCACTCTATTAGGTAACTCCAGTACACCTGCTTGCTAATACAAATATCTAATCAGACAATCATGTGCTAGCAGCTCAATGCGTAAAAACATGCAGACATGGTCAGGAGGTTCATTTGTTGTTCAGACCAAACATCAGAATGGGGAAAAAATGTGATCTGAGTGACTTTGACCCTGGAATGATGGTTGGTGCCGGATGGACTGGTCTGAGTAGCTCGGAAACTGCTGATCTCCTGGGATTTTCACACACAACAGTCTCTAGAATTTACAGAGAATGGTGTGATAAACTAAAATCGTCCAGTGAGCAACAGTTCTGTGGGTGAAAACGCCTTGTTAATGACAGAGGTCAGACGAGAATGGCCAGACTGGTTCAAGCTGGCCGGAAGGCGACAGTAACTCAAATAACCACACGTTACAACAGTGATCAGAAGAGTATAATTCTGCATATATCTTCTCGGAAAAGGATTCAAAACAGGTGGGTTCCATCTCAGAATCAGAACCAGAATCAGGTTTGTTAGCAATGATAAACTTACAACTTTCTGTGTAAGAAATCTCGTCCCACACTTCCTGTTTAAAGTACCTCCTCTCCCTTAAAGCAGTGCCCTCTGGTATTTGACATTTCTACTCTGGCTAAAAGATTCTGGCTGTTATCCCTACTCTAGAAAAACAGGTCATCGATTCAGAATAATTATATGTTCACCTATCCTCCATAGACAGAGTTAAGTGCACCATGTTCCTGGGAGTTCACATCACAGGTGACCTCATCAGGTCCCTTAATATCACCTCCCTGAACAAGAAAGCACGCAGTGTCTTCACTTCCTAAGAAGATTGAGGGAAGCAAGGATTCCCCCCCACCCCCCAAACTCCCCCACCATCTTAGCTGCGTTTTACAGGAGCACTATTGAGAGCATCATGACAAGTTGCATCTCCATTGGGTATGGGAGCAGCCAAGCATTGGGCCGGAGTTCCCTATAAAGGGCTGTGTGATTGACTGAGAGGATCATAGGGGTCTCCCTTCCATTCATCGGGGACATTTATCAGGAGTGCTGTGTACACAGGGCCCTTAGTATTATCAAGGATCCCACCCATCCGTCCAGCATCCCCTGACTTTCTACCAGCAGGCAGGAGACTACGGTGTATAAAACAAGAACGGTCAGGATGGGAAACAATTTCTTCCCCCAGGCCAGTAGGCTTCTGAACTCACTGCTGCATCGTATTTAAAGTGCCACCAGTTAATCTGTTCTATACCTTACAATATTTAATTTTCACACTTAACTTTGTTTATTTATGTGTAATCCATCTATAGATTTCTTCCTTTCACAAGCTATTGTAAGTTATGTGTACTTAACACCCTGGTTCGGAGAAATATTGTCTCATTTGATGGTATACATGTATATAGTTACTGTAAATGACAATAAACTTGAGTTGACCTGACTCCATCAACATCTGTCCCTTCATAAAAAAATCATTTCCTATCCATTTTCATTTTGTCTGCACAGTTAAGTGAAGATGAGGAGTAATTTTTTTCTCTCATGACCTTATTCACTGAATGCTCATAAGTGCTACTGACGTTGAGGGCAGCAATGAAGGTCACCCATCTCTGTACCATCGCACACAGATACAGAAGGGCTCTTTATTGCTGTTTCCGTAACAATTTTTTTGACCAGTCAGCGTTGTTAGCCCTGAGCTGAACCCCTGAATCTGAAGGATTGGTGGACTACTCTTAGTCTGGCCTCTACCCTTTTACCTGTCTGGCATGGGTGACCCTACCAAGAACCAAAGCACAAGGTCCTGACTCCAGCCAATGTGGTTCCCTAGATCATTTAGGCATGCAAGCCACCTAACTCAACAGCGAGGTTGTGGTCCTCTTGGAAGTCAGAAACATGAGGTGTCTTTGAATTCACTTATGATGGAGAAACTCAGAGAAACTTAAGTTGCAGGGGATTCAAGGTGTATGAGGATGTAAAAGAAAAGAGATGTTGAAGCCCAGATTGAAAGACCCACAATCATACTGAACATTGGAACACTCTCAGGAGGTTGGTTGTCCTACTCTTGGTTCTGATACATGTGTCACTTATGCCCATCAGGCATTGTACTGGCCCTTTCTATGAGTGACCCTTCATATAAAATCTTTAAGGACGTTCATCAGGACTTGCTGAAGGGTCTCAGCCTGAAACATCGACCGTTTACTCCTTTCTATAGATGCTGCCTGACCCGCAGAATTCCTCCAGCATTTTGTATGCATTCACTTGGATTTCCAGCATCTGCAGATTTTTTTCCTTTTGTGATATAAAATCTTTACCTTTCCATTTTCTTCCTGGTTTCACATAGCAACCAGGTAGAGCAAGGATGACTGAATGATGGGGACTCTTGTGAATCAGGTTTGGTGACCACACTCTTGTTTGGAGGCTAAGCTTGATTTAATGTATATAACTTTTATATGATTATCTTTTACGCAGCATTCCTCGGGAAAAAAAAATGAGCCAGCTTCATAATCTTTCTACTGAGGCGGTTCTACAGAAATTTTTCTACAGAGTTGGTTTGCCATTGCCTTCTTCTGAGCAGTGTCTTTACAAGACAGGTGACCCCAGCCATTATCAATACTCTTCAGAGATTGTCTGCCTGGCATCAGTGTTTACATAACCAGGACTTGTGATGTGCACCAGCTGCTTATACGACCATCCACCACCTGCTCCCATGGATTCACATGACCCTGATCATTTGGCCACCATTTCATCATGGCTGATCCATTTTTCTCTCTTAGCCCCAATCTCCTGCCTTCTTCCCATAAACCTTCATGTCCAGACTAATCAAGAACCTATCATCCTCTGCCTTAAATATATTCAATTACTTGACCTCCACAGCCGCCTGTGACAAGTTCCACAGATTCTCCATTCTCTGGCTGAAGAAATTCCTCTTCATCTCCATTCTTAAATGGCACTCTCTATTCTGAGGCTGTTCACTCTTAACCTATGAACTCTAGTTCTCATCTCGCTCAATGTCTGGAGAAAAAAGCTGCTTGTATGTACCCTATCTATGTCCCTCATAATTTTGTATACCTCTGTCAAATGTCTCCTCATTCTGCTATGCTTCAGGGAATGAAGTCCCTATCTATTCAACCTCTCCCTGTAACCCCGGTCCTCCTGAACCAGTAATATCCTGGTAAATTTTCTCTGTACTCCTTCAAGCTTATTGATATCTTTGCTGTAGGTAGGTGACCAGAAATGCTACCATTGTTAAAAAGGTTTGAGTAAGACATGAGTCAGTAGGGTGTGTCTTTGTTAAAGTAATGGATGGAGAAAGTTGAATGGACTTAGTTGCTGGATCGAGAACTGCTT
The DNA here is from genome assembly GCF_030028105.1 of Mobula birostris. Taxonomy (NCBI): domain Eukaryota; kingdom Metazoa; phylum Chordata; class Chondrichthyes; order Myliobatiformes; family Myliobatidae; genus Mobula; species Mobula birostris. The sequence continues at coordinate 5,912,617 of NC_092395.1, forward strand.
TTGTCTGTCTCTGTGGTAGGACCTAGATGTGAATCTGTTATCTGATTGGTTCCTAAAAGGCTCAAGCTCAAGTTCAAGTACAAGTTTATTGCCATTCAGCATATTCATGTATACCGCCAAACAATACAACGTTCTTCCGGACCAAGGTGCACAACCCAGTACATTAAAACTCATGCACCTAACACGTAAAGTAATATTATCACCAAAACATTAACAAATAACAAAATATATTCCAGAAGATTGACATTTAACATAGGTGCATTTATGACACAAGTTAAAAAGTAAACATTGTAGAGCTGCTAGTGCTTCATAGGTGATGAGACCTGGCTGGTGGCAGGGAGTTCAGTAGTCTCATGACCTGGGGGAAGAAGTTATTTCCCACTCTAACAGTTCTTGTCCTAATGCTACAGTACCTCCTGCCTTATGGTAGAGGATCAAAGAGATAGTTTGAATGGGAGGGATCACTGACAATGCTAAAGGTCCTGTGTACACAGCATTCCTGATAAATAACTCTAATTGGTGAAGAGAGACCCCAGTGATCCTCTCGGCAGTCCCCGCAGTCCTTAGTAGGGCCTCATCAATGACCTCAATGTTAACGTGGATGATGAAGAAAAATTGATTTTTTAGTTAGTAGCTTGTACAATTCATTTCCTTTCATCATTTGGCCGGTCCCTCAAACACAATGAAAATTACTATGCAGATCCTGCTAATGCGCTTTATCGGAGTGAAAGTGTTTGAGGAAAATTATGATTGCAAATTTTTAAGAGAATCAGGATAAAAATATTTGTTCAAATCTATTACTTCAGTTATTGGTTAGCAAGGAATTTTTATATTTCATTGTTCCTTCTCTAAGGACTTATTCATGAGGAGCTTATTTAAACCAATTTAGCTTGCACTAGATGAATACATTGAATGAATTGATATAGAAAATACGATGAAGATTAGCTTTATTTGAACCATGCCCACTGATACAGCGAAATGCGTCGCTTTACATTATTGACCAACACAGTCTAAGGATCGTGTTGGTGGCTTCTGGCTCCAACACAATTCACTAACCCTAACCCTGTAACTCTTTGGATGTGGGAGGAAACCAGAGCACCTGAGGAAACCATGCGGTCACAGCAGATAATGAACCCCGATCTTCCAATCAGTGGCTCTGTCAAGCTTCATGCTAAGTCGCTAGACTACCATGCTGCCCATCTCATCGTCCAGAAAAGTATGTTTCCTCTGGCTGCTCCAGTTTCCTCTCACTTTCCAAAGACGTTTAGGTTTAGGAAGTCGTGGGCATGCTATGTTGGCATGTGGGTTAGGGTTTGTAAGTTGTGGGCATGCTATGTTGGCACTGAAAGCGTGGCAACCCTTACAGACTGCCCCCAGCACACCCTCGGACTGTTTTATTCATTGACGCAAACAGCTTATCTTGTGTTTGTGGATTTCCAACATCTGCAGTCTTTCTCGTGTTTGTGGCTGATCTTTCACTTCACCTGCCTATTAATTCCCAATGGGTCCCCTTCTCCTTCTTTTCTCCTAATGTCCACTCTCCTCTCCTATCAGATTCTTTCTTCTCCAGCCCTTTCTCACCCACCTATCACCTTCCGACTAGTTTCCTTCCCCTCCCCCCACATTTTTATTCCGGCAACCCCTCCCCACCCCACCCCATCCTTCTCAGATCTGTGGAAAGGTCTCGGCCTGAAACACTGACTCTTTACTTTTTTCCATAGATGCTGCCTGACCTGCTGAGTTCTTCCAGCATTTTGTGTGTGTTGCTTTGGATTTCCAGCATCTGCAGACTTTCTTGTGTTTGTTACATAATTTTATGTTTGGATGTATAGGTGACAAATAAAGTTAACCTTTAATCTTTATATACTACATGTGCTACCATTTACAAAGAAGGAACAGAGGCTCCCAATGTAAGAGGCAAATGAAAAACCTATCAGGAAAGTTACACCTACCAGCTCAACCAGACCTGACTCATTATGCTAAGTAAGTCTACAATAGTTTAAATGCACATCAAGGCAGTAGAGTCTGAGATGTTGTGTAGGCTCAGCTGTGTCTTTGGAGACTCTTGTGCCCACTCCAAGAATATCTCAGTGGAAATAATGGAACTATGGCAGAGAAAGAATTGGCAGCTTCTGAACACAATTTCCACATAGAATTCATCACTCCTGAGCCAAATTCACATTGCCAAAGACATAAATTTGGCACAAAATTTGCAGTATATTAAAATTACTAATCAACTTACTCAGAACTGAACAGGGGAACACACAAGCAGAATTATGAAGTATTTACTTGGGCTTTCATGCCTGTAGTATTGTATTAACCACGTTTTCCTAATCAAAACATTCTTTTAGCTTGCTGTGAAAAATGTCATCATGTATTTGGCTCTGTTTTGGTAATATTAGACAATAAGACCACAAGACATAGGAGGAGAATTAGGACATTTGGCTCATTGAGTCTGTTCAACCAAGCTATCATGGCTGATTGATTATTCCTCTCACCCCCATTCTCCTGCATTTCTCCATAACCTTTGACATCCTTACTAATCAAGAAACTATCAACCTCCACTTTAAATACACTCAATGACTTGGCCTCTGTAGCCAACACCTACGAAAGAAATTCCTCCTCATCTTTGTTCTAAAGGTTTTTCCTTTTATTTTAAGGCAATGCTCTCATCCTAGATTTCCTCATGACAGGAAACACCCTTGCCACATCCACTCTGTCTAGGCTTCTTAATATTCAATAGGATTCTATGAGGTCCCTCCTCATAGCAGGTGTACAGGTGTAGCTAATAAAGTGGCTACTGAGTGAATAACATGTTACACCTGAATCTATTTATGAATGTAAAGCTGAAACCTATTAGTGAAGTCAGACATGATCAAGGTATGGTTCAATACACAGCAGAAATTATCCTTCTGAATAAATGGTAGAAAGACACTCAGTGGCTACTTTATTAAGCACCCCATACACCTGCTCGTTAATGCAAATATCTAATCAGCCAATCATGCAGCAGCAATTCAATGCACAAAAGCATGCAGACGTGTTCAAGATGGTCAGTTGTTGTTCAGACCAATGTGATCCAAGTGACTTTGACTTTGGAATGATTGTTGGTGCCAGACTTGGTGGTTTGAGTATCTCAGAAACTGCTGCTCTCCTGGGATTTTCACACACAACAGTCTCTAGAGTTCACTGAGAATGGTGGGAGAAACAAAAAAAAAAAACATCCAGTGAGAGGCAGTTCTTGTTAATGAGAGAGGTCAGAGGAGAATGGCCAGGCTGGCTCAAGCTGACGGGAAGGTGACAATTACAACAGGAGTGTGCAGAAGAGCATCTGGGAATGCACACCACATCCAGCCTCGAAGTGGGTGGCCTACAGCAGCAGAAGACCACTCTGGGTTGCACTCCTGTAGCTAACAAAGTGGCCACAGAGTGTAGTTATGACAACAGTGTCAGGATGTAATGGCAACTTCAGGAAATAACTGAAAGAAAAGGGTGAGAAATAAAGGAGTGTGAGAAGCACTGAGTTACTATTTGCATACAGTCTTCAGAGTGGTTGTATTTTTGCACACTAACAGAATGATCTGCAAATTTTATTCGATGAACACTTCCTTTCTGCGCTCAAAATAACTAATCAGAATTAAGCTTCATTTGCATGCAAATGAGGCCTCAGGTTTCATGTGAAATTGTTTTTTTAACTATTCATAGCAAAATTGTAAATAACATCAATAAAGATTCTGAAGAGTGGCAAATGGTTGGTATATCACCCCACTGATCAGGCTTGAACTGGATTGAAGAGAAACAATTTGGTGGTTGGATGGTCTGTGTCCAAACTGCCAAAGTCATGGCTCCTGTCAGTTATCTTAAACAGATGTTAGGACCCTTAAATATGGTTACTCATGTCCTAAATCCTGGAGAACATAGATCTCAATTTGCCACTGAGACCACAATTTCTAGGATTCACACTGTGGCCAGCAGTTTAATATAAAGCTGGATTTCTGTTTGAGACCATAAGAATAGTAGCAGAATTAGGCCATTTGGCCCATCTAGTCTATTCCACCATTCCAATATGGCTGATTTATTATCTCTCTCAACCCTATTCTCCCGCTGTCTCCACGTAACCTTTGATGCCCTCACTAATCAAGAACCTATCAAACTCCACTTTAAATATACCCAATGATTTGGCCTCCACAGCCGGCTATGGCAATGAATGCACTGCCCTCTGTTGTGGATCGAATCAAAGGTGGTGATGAATCACCATATAGGACGGAGATTTGAAAGAGTGATCTCATAACAACAACGTCTTACTCAATGTCAGCAAGACCAAGGAGCTTATTATAGACTTCAGGAGAAGGAAACCAGAGGCCGTGAGCCAGTCCTCATTGGATGATCAGAGGTGGAGAGGGTTAGCAAATTTAAATTCCTAGCGTTATTATTTCAGAAGACCTGTCTTGGGCCCAGCATGTAAGTGCTATTATGAAGAAAGCATGGCAGTGCCTCTACTTCCTTAGGAGTTTGCGGAGATCCGGCATGACATCTAAAATTTTGGCAAACTTCTAAAGATGGGTGGTGGAGAGTATATTGACTGGCTGCATCACAGTCTGGTATGGAAACATCAATGCCCTTGAATGGAAAATCCTACAAAAAGTAGAGGATACGGCCCAGCACATCACAGGTAAAGCCCTCCCCACCATTGAGCACATCTCCATGAAACATTGTGGCAGGAAAGCAGCATCCATCATCAGGGACCCCCACCACGCAGGCCAGGCTGTTTTCTGGCTGCTGCCATCAGGAAGAAGATACAAGAGCTTCAAAACTCACACCACCAGGTTCAGGAACAGTTATTAACCCTCAATCATCAGGTTCCTGAACCAAAGGGGTAACTTCACTCAACTTCACTTGCCCCATCATTGAAATGTTCATACAAACAATAGACCCACTTTCAAGGACTCTTCATCTCATGTTCTCAATATTTATTTAGTACTATTATTTCTTCTTTTTGTATTTGAACAATTTGTTGTCTTTTCCACTCTGGTTGAACGTCCTAGTTGGGTGGACTTTCATTTATCCTGTTATGGTTGTTACTCTATAGATTTATTGAGTATGCCCTCAAGAAAATGAATCTTAGGGTTATTATAGGTGACATATATGAACTTTGATTATGAAATTTACTTGGAACTTTGATCGATTTCAATGATATCCTCCCTTATTTTTCTAAACTCCAGTGAGTACAGAGCCAGAGCCACCAAACATTCTTCATATGTTAACCCTTCCATTTCCAGGCCCATTCCTGCATAATGACAGTGTATCCTTTCTTAAGTAAGGGCCCAAGACTACTCATGAAGGAGTGAAAAGATAAGATAGTAAGAAGGAAAAGATCTAAAAGGGACCTCAATGGCAACTTGTTCAAGATTCAAGGTCGTTTGTTGTCATTCAGTGCATGAGTGCAAAGGAGAATTAAATGATTGTTACTTTGTGCATTTGTTACACAGCCACCACCTTTACGTGCTTTCAGACGTCTTGCTTCTCATTTTCTTCTTCAGTCACTAACCTCTTCCACCAATCCCCTCCCAGCTTCTCACTTCATCTGCCCTCCGCCACCCACCTTCACTTGGTCTCACTACCACCGGCCAGTTAGTACTCCTCCCTTGTCCCACCTTCTTATTCTGGCTTCTTCCCCCTTCCTTTCTGGTCTTGATGAAGGATCTTGGTCTGAAAGTTGACTATTTATTCCTCTCCATAGATGCTGCCTGATCTGCTGAGTTCCCTCAGTGTTTTATGTGTGTTACTTTGGGTTTCTGGCATCGTGGGTGAGTGAAGTTGAGTGAAGAGCCTAATGGGTGATGGGTAATAATTGTTCTTGAGCCTGGAGGTGTAAGTACTGAGGCTCCTGTATCTTCTTCCTGATGACAGCAGTGAGAAGAGAGCATGGCCTGGATGGGGGGGGGGGGTCTTGATGATAGACACTACTTTCATACAACTGTGCTCTGTGTAGATGTGATCAATGGTGGGGAGGGTTTACCCATGAAGGACTGGGCTGTATCCATGACTTTTTGAAGGCTTTTCCTTTCAAGGGCATTGCTGTTTCCATACCAGGCCATGATTCAACCAGTCAATATACTCTCCATAGTACATCTATAGAAGTTTGTCAAAGTTTTAGATGAAATGCTGAATATTTGGAAACTTCTAAGGTAGTAGACACAGTCACGGTTTCTTTGTGGTTGCACTTACGTGCTGGATCCAGGAAAGATTATCTAAAATGAGAATACCAAGGAATATAAAAATGCTGACCTTCTCCACATCCACGTCTGACCCTCTGATGAGGACTGGCTCATAGACTTCAGGTTTCCTCCTCCTGAAGTAGTCAATAATCAGCTCCTTGGTCTTACTGACATTGAGTGAGAAAGTGTAGTTGTGGCACCACTCAGCCAGATTTTCAGCCTCTCTCTTAAATGCTGATTTGTCACCCACCACCTTTAATTTGCCAATGAAAGTGGCGTTGTCAGCAGATTTAAATATGGCATTGGTGCCCTGTTATGGTTAGAAATCCCTTTATTCACATCCATTGATGCTGGCTAACTTGCTGAGTTCTTCCAGCATTTTTGTGTGTCATTCTTTAGACTCAAAACTGGCTCCTAAACTCATGGAATGGCAGAGCAGGCTGATGGGCCGAACGGCCTAACTCTGCTCTTACGGTCTCACCTTTGCGATGTGGGTGGGAGAAAGAATTCCTAATGGAAACAAGGAAAATGTGCAAACGTCCAATAACGAACCCTTTTCCTCACATCTCAGAACCACCACCCCGCCTCATTTCACAATCTCTGCTGCAAAGATCAAAGCCTGTGCCCTTTGTCTTCTTGCCCCCTTACCACAGCCCTGTTCCGTAGCCTCATCACTCGCTGGTAGCCAAGAACTGCAGTCTTGCCAGGCAACTTCAGAAAAATGAGCAAAGAACAGAGTTAACGGTACAGCATTGCTTGTTTTAACATTCCCAGACACAGCTCGTTGCATGTAATTTATGATCAGTTTACAGATGGTGTTTGGCATGTCTTGATTTATAAGTTTGCACTAGAATGTTTAGTTTAGCATTTCCTTTCTTGTCCTGGTTGTTGGCTGCTGATGTCATGAGGGAGCATCAGGGTAAGCCAGTAGGATGGTGCATTGAAAGACAAAGTCTTGGAGGAAGTATGATGAACAGCCAAGGGCTGATGGATAGTGCTTTTTGCACCAATGTCTTGTTTTAGACGGTCTCATATAATTTATGTTCTGTGTGCTGTCTGAATCTATGTGCTCGTGATTTTGCTGCAGACCACTTTTTCATTGTACTTGTACCTTGCTGTACTTGTGCACAGCGATAGGCTCAGATTGACTTGGCCTGATGAGGTGACCTAATCTCATTGCACCTGTGCATACATCGGCTTCTGCATACAGAGTCATAGAAAGGTACAGCACAGACACAGGCCCTTCGGCCCATCTAGTCCATGCCGAACCATCTAAACTGCCTAGTCCCATTTTCCTGCATCAGGACCATTACCCTCCACACCCCTACCATCCATGTACCTAACCAAACTTCTTCTAAACATTGAAATTAAGCTTGCATACACCACTTGAGTTGGCAGCTCGTTCCACACTCTCATGACCCTCTGAGTGAAGAAGTTTCCCCTCATGTTCCCCTTACACTTATCACATTTCACCCTTAACCTATGACCTCTGGTGGTAGTCCCACACAACCTCAGTGGAAAAAGCCTGCTTGCATTTACCCTAATTTTGTATACCTCTATCAAATCTCCTCTCAATCTTATACGTTCTAAGGAATAAAGTTCATGCCCATTCAATCTTCCCTTATAACTCAGGTCCCCCAGCCCCAGCAACATCCTTTGTCAAAGTACTTGGCTACCTGCAAGCAATATATTAAAAAAAACACTAAACTTTGATTTGCCTTTATCCAACCTGAGGGAGCATGACGCAATATATCATCAGACACGTCTAGGGCGTTGCATAGAGCCTGGGGTCAACGTAGAGCAAATTTATTGACCCAACAGTTGTGCAGGTCCTGTCTAACTCGTTCTGAAGGTTCAAAGTTCAAAGTTAAAGAATATTTATTATCAAGGTATGCATACATTATACAACCTTGTGATTTTTCTCTTACCAGGCTGCCACAAAACAAAGGAACCTAAAAAAGTTCATTTAAAAAAAGACAATCAAACATCCAATGTGTAGAGAGAAAAAAAACAAATCACATAAACAACAAATGCAAGCAAATAGTGTTCTGAACTGAACTCTACAAAGCGAGTCTGTCCGCAGACCCATAGTTCAGCACAGAGTGGAGAAGTGAGCTGAACTGGCCTGTCCCTCACCTCAGACCATGATACCCTGACCTTTGCAATCTGTCCCGGTGCATAAATTGTTGTCCAACCATCAGTCCAGTTTTCTACTGCAATAGTCAGAGTCCAGAGTCCAAAGTTTAGTGATTGGTGAGAACTGGGGTAGATACTAAAGGCTGAAGACATGTACATTCGAATGTTGTTCATAGACTTCAGTTCAGCATTCAACACAATCATTCCTCAGAAACTGATTGAAAAGCTGAGCCTACTGGGCCTGAACACCTCCCTCTGCAACTGGATCCTAGACTTCCTGACTGGGAGACCTCAGTCAGTCCGGATCGGGAGCAGCATCTCCAACACCATCACACTGAGCACGGGGGCCCCCCAGGGCTGTGTGCTCAGTCCACTGCTGTTCACTCTGCTGTCCCACGACCGTGCTGCAACACACAGCTCGAACCACATCATCAAGTTCGCCGATGACACAACCGTGGTGGGTCTCATCAGCAAGAACGATGAGTCAGCATGCAGAGAGGAGGTGCAGTGGTTAACGGACTGGTGCAGAGCCAACAACCTGTCTCTGAATGTGAACAAAACAAAAGAGATGGTTGTTGTCTTCAGGAGGACACGGAATGACCACTCTCCACTGAACATCGACGACTGCTCCGTAGAGATCATTAAGAGCACCAAATTTCTTGGTGTTCACCTGGCGGAGAATCTCACCTGGTCCCTCAACACCAGCTCCATAGCAAAGAAAGCCCAGCAGCATCTCTACTTTGTGCAAAGGCTGAGAAAAGGCCATCTCCCACCCCCCATCCTCACCACATTCTACAGAGGTTGTATTGAGAGCATCCTGAGCAGCTGCATCACTGCCTGGTTCGGAAATTGCACCATCTCGGATCGCAAGACCCTGCAGCGGATAGTGAGGTCAGCTGAGAAGATCATCGGGGTCTCTCTTCCCGCCATTACAGACGTTTACACCACACGCTGCATCCGTAAAGCAAACAGCATTATGAAGGACCCCACACACCCCTCATATAAACTCTTCTCCCTCCTGCCATCAGGATAAAGGCATCGAAGCATTCGGGCTCTCATGACCAGACTATGTGACAGTTTCTTCCCCCAAGCCATCAGACTGCTCAATACCCAGAGCCTAGCTTGACACCAACCTACTGCCCTCTACTGTGCCTACTGTCTTGTTCATTATTTATTATTATTTATTGTAGTGTCTACACTGTTTTGTGCACTTTATGCAGTCCTGGATAGGTCTGTAGTCTAGTGTAGTTTTTGTGTTTTTTCTTACGTAGTTCAGTGTAGTTTTTGTATTGTTTTATGTAGCACCATGGTTCTGGAAAACGTTGTCTCATTTTTACTGTGTTCTGTACCAGCAGTTATAGAACTATAGAACCATAGAAACTACAGCACAGAAACAGGCCCTTTGGCCCTTCTTGGCTGTGCCGAACCATTTTCTGCCTAGTCTCACTGACCTGCACACGGACCATAACCCTCCATACACCTCCCATCCATGTATCTGTCCAATTTATTCTTAAATGTTAAAAAAGAACCCACATTTACCACCTCGTCTGGCAGCTCATTCCATACTCCCACCACTCTCTGTGTGAAGAAGCCACCCCTAATGTTCCCTTTAAACTTTTCCCCCCTCACCCTTAACCCATGTCCTCTGGTTTTTTTCTCCCCTTGCCTCAGTGGAAAAAGCCTGCTTGCATTCACTCTATCTATACCCATCATAATTTTATATACCTCTATCAAATCTCCCCTCATTCTTCTACGCTCCAGGGAATAAAGTCCTAACCTATTCAACCTTTCTCTGTAACTGAGTTTCTCAAGTCCCGGCAACATCCTTGTAAACCTTCTCTGCACTCTTTCAACCTTATTTATATCCTTCCTGTAATTTGGTGACCAAAACTGAACACAATATTCGAGATTCGGCCTCACTGATGCCTTATACAACCTCATCATAACATTCCAGCTCTTATACTCAATACTTCGATTAATAAAGGCCAATGTACCAAAAGCTCTCTTTATGACCCTATCTACCTGTGACGACACTTTTAGGGAATTTTGTATCTGTATTCCCAGATCCCTCTGTTCCACTGCACTCCTCAGTGCCTTACCATTAACCCTGTATGTTCTACGTTGGTTTGTCCTTCCAACGTGCAATACCTCACACTTGTCAGTATTAAACTCCATCTGCCATTTTTCAGCCAATTTTTCCAGCTGATCCAAGTCCCTCTGCAGGCTCTGAAAACCTTCCTCACTGTCTACGACACCTCCAATCTTTGTATCATCAGCAAACTTGCTGATCCAATTTACACATTATCATCCAGATCATTGATATAGATGACAAATAACAATGGACCCAGCACTGATCCCTGTGGCACACCAGTAGTCACAGGCCTCCACTCAGAGAAGCAATTCTCTACCACCACTCTCTGGCTTCTTCCATCGAGCCAATGTCTAATCCAATTTACCACCTCTCCATGTATACCTAGCGACTGAATTTTCCTAACTAACCTCCCATGCGGGAGTTATAGTTGAAATGACAATAAAAAATGACTTGACTTGACCTGACTTGTGAGTCTGGAAGTTGAGGCTCAATGGGCGAAGCCCTTGGGCCAGCATATCTGGAAGTTGGAGGTCCAATGTCTGCATGTTCAGCCTAGGGACTGGAGGTTAGAGGCCTGGAAGTAGCCTATCCCAGGGTTGGAAACCTGTCTATGTGTGTGAGTGTGTGAGCGTGGTGGGGGGGATGGGGCTTGTTTTGCTGTCGTTGTTTTGTTCTCTTTGCTTGTTTTGAACATTGTGAGCATGCTATATTATTCCCTCTGGCACATCATCAGGATGTGTTGGTTTCTAATGCAAATGATGCACTTCACTGTATGTTTTTATTTATTTATTGAGATACGGCGCAGAATTGGCCCTTCTGGTACTTCCAGCTGAACCACCCAACTGTCCCCCGATTTAACCTTAGCCTAATCATGGGACAATTTACTATGACCAATTAACCTACCAACCGGTATGTCTTAGGACTGTGGGAGGAAACCAGAGCACCCGGAGGAAACCCACACAGTCATGGGGAGAACGTACAAGCTCCTTATAGGCAGCAACGGGAATTGAACCTGGGTCACTGGTACTGTAAAGGGCTGTGCTAATCACAACACTTTTGTGCTGCCTTCACTTTCAGAATCATTTGACACATGTTTTTATGCACATCTGATAAATAAATGAATCTAATCTGAGTCGGTGCAAGCAGAATCCCTCAGAACATTTGAGCACTTCAATAAAGCTCAGACTTACAAATATGTTGCATTGTCACATGTATGTTACCATACACAATCCTGAGATAAGTACTCTGCGAGCTGCATGTAAAATCTCGCCATATACTGTACCAGCACAGGGGTGTATGGGGTGTCTGGGGGGGGGGGGAGTAGCGCCTCTGCTGAAGGGGCTTGTCATGTCCATTCCAGGGCAGCTCACTCACTTTAGGGCCCCTCCCGACACTCAGCTCTCACCTGTGGCTCCAAGTAGGTGTTTGCATGTGAGGCGGCCACATACCTGTACACTGCTTCAACAGGCGGGCTAAACCAGGTGACTGTAGCTGGGGCGCCTCATACCCTGGTGAGATAGGGACATGCCTGTCCTAGCACGTGAAGTCAGTTCCTGTTACTGGGTGGATGAGATCTGCGGTGAGATCCAACGGCCAGGAAGGTGGTTCTGCAACGCTCCATGGAGAACGAAGGGCATGACAAGGCACAGAGGACACCATGGTCATCCACTGCAAAAAGCAAGACCCCAGTTTGTGATGCTTGTTCGTACCACTGGGTCCGGACTTCTGAGATTGAGAGAGTGGAACTGCCCTAGTGGAAATGGCTTTTCCACTTTAAAAACTGTCCCACATGGGGTTCCTGTCATCATCAGACATGATGGACAATCATCACCACCATGAATGTCATGAATGTACAGAGAAACACAGTCAACCGTTCAAGTCAACAACCCTCCGGGCTTTCCCTCTGTTGCATGAGTACATATTTGGTTGTGGGTTTACATGGGATCAGCTTCATTATTTGCTATTTTAGTGAAAGTGTTTCAGCCCTGTTCCAGAGGTCAACGCACAGAGGAAGCTTAGGTTTTTAAACTACATCATAATTCAAGCATTTACGGTGCTTGGGGCAACACAGCAGGTCTCTGTGTTGCCAGGAATCAGTCCAGAGGAGCAAAGGCCTCAAGAAGAGAGGCTGTGTAAATAGAGAGCTAAAGGAGTGGTTTGGAGTACCTGGAGGATAAGGCTGGTCGCTGGAACGCTGTGAAGGGGAGATAGAAATGTCTGTTCCCCTGCAAGTGTACGCCACTGTCATACTCACTGTGGCTCTCAGTATTGAGAGCGTCACGGCAGCTTTGACTTCAACTTCACCTCAGGACTTGAGAAGAGCTTGTGCCACTCACACTCCTCTTCAACCTGTGGCACAGCACCAATGTTCCCTCTAATTTGTAATGATCTGTGTGCACAGAAGTCTTGTGCTGTGCAATTTTTTTGCCCAGTGACAACATCATGTGCACACTGAATTTTATATGTAGAGGTATTCATTTTAACAGCTAGCAAAACTCTGTCAATAAGAACTTTGACCTCCTCTGGGTTTGATCATTTTCGCTCTTATTCATCTGCACTCTCACAAAACATACGTAACAGGCCTGTAGTGAGTAATGAAGGATTTTCTCGCCAGAGCTTTACACACTGTCCATATGTGATTTGCTTGCTAAATGACACTTTAAAAGGTCAAGTTTCCAAATATCACTCCACTTCTTCCCACTTGCAAGTTCTCCAGCAACTTTTGTATTGCAACACTACACGCAGGTAACACCAGTTTCTGTACTGTACGTAAATATTTCTCATAGCTGCGCGTTCCTGACCTCATGAGTTTTCAGTGTAGCAATTCCTACTGTTTCATTAAGCCATTCTGCTTTAAATGAACTAACAATTCTTTAGCATTTCATGGCCTTTGCTTCTTTGGAATCTTTGGAAACTTCTTCAATAAAAACAGTACAAATAAACCATCTCTAAAATCCGCAGACAAATCTTCACAAACTCCTCATTGTCGACACCGTCTGCATCAGAAACCAGAAAAGGAAATATGATTGTGTACGATTGTGAAATATACTTAACATGCCAACGAGGTAGAGCATGACAACCTTTTGTGCCCAGTTTAACTTCCTTTGTGCGTTAGTAGTGTGACGAGAATACACATAAATTAAGATGTTTGCTGGCCTGGGCTAGCACCAGTGGCATCAGCAGTTGGTCTGCCACCTGTCCTCAGGGGAGAGAGAGATAAGGAACACAATGAAGCAGCATTTGGAGATGTTAATGAAGGAGCCATCAGTCTGGGTATTGTCAAGATCGGCTCCCCCTTTGAACCCTGAACTGTTTGAAGTGACGGACAGTCGATCTGGAGATGTGTAATGAAGGGACGGGAGAGAGAGCTGTCTAGAGCGGCTCCCCCTTTGAACCCTGAACTGTTTGAAGTGATGGACAGGCGATACCCCAGCAGGGGGATAAAAAGGGACAGGTTCGCTAAGGCAGGACACACACGACGCCCCGAGGTAACGAGACCCTGGAAGCGATGCGCCTCTCACAAGTCGGTGGGAAGCTCTTGGACGGCTGATCGCGGGATCAGCCTTAGACGCACAGGGTGGAAAGGTACGATCAGCGGGAACCCGGTGTGTGTCCGCCCTTGCTTGGGTGCCGGGTTCACTACAGAGGATCGACCGCATCTGGAGGAGGGGTCACAGTCGGTGACCCCAGGTGACATCACAAAGGACTCGCCCGAAAGCTGCTTGTGAGCAATATCGCAGGTCTGTGTGTGGAAGCCGTTTTGAATGATCATTCGTTCTCGTTCTCTCTCTCCTTCCCCCCACATTGTCCATCACCATGGCAACGATTACTGCGAACTGAACTAAATTGAACTGGACTTCGTGTCACTTTGAAACTAGTCATTTACCCCTAGACAACGATAGAGCTTGGTTGATCCTGTTATCTTAATTCTGTGTACATGTATGTTTATCATTGCTGAACTGTTGCATTCATTATCCTTTCGTTTACTGTGTTGCTTGTTTCTTTAATAAAACTTTCTTAGTTCTAGTAATCCAGACTCCAACTGAGTGATCCATTTCTGCTGGTTTGGCAACCCAGTTACGGGGTACGTAACAGTAGCAAACGGTGTTTGCGCGTGCACACGTGCACACCTTACAGGGAACTCGCACAACCTCTCGCATGGTTCTAGAACACATCCTACACAATCAAGAAAACTCACCAATGCCTCTGCTTTCTGAGGAGGCCAAAGAGAGCTGGACTATGGACATTTATACTCACGTCATTCTACAGATGTTCAGCAGGGAGCATGCGAACAAGCTGCATCACCATGTGGTATGGAAATTGCACTGTGGCAGGCAGGAAGCCTCTACAATAGATATTCAGAACATCGCCAGCACCAGACTACTCGCCAACAATGACATATGTACAGAGAGGTTCTCGAAAAAAGGCTGACAATGTCACAAAGGATCCCACACAAACTGCTCATGGTCTGTTTGTCCTATTCCCATCAGTGAGGAGTGTGCACCTTCAGGCTCCTGCACTTGATGGAGGCAATGAGAATATGACCTGAATGGTGAGACCCCTTTAATGTGGACGCCACCTTCTTGAGGCATCACCTTTTGAAGATGTCCTCGATGGTGGGGAGGCTGGTGCCCATGATGGAGCTGGCTGAGTTTACTACCTTCTGCAGCTCTTTCTGATGCTGTGCAGTGGCACCTTCTCGACTTAGAGCTGCTTGAGTCGGTCTGGTGTCTGTTCTTCTGAAGATGGCTGCCCTCCACGAACCATGCAGTGTCCAATAAAACAACAAATGGACAGGCGAAGGCTCATGTGAGACAGGAATTAAACAAATGCACAAGAGTGACTGCTTGACATTTGTACCATGTTTGGCATGCTTTGATTTGTAAGTTTGTTTTATAGTGTTTATTTTAGCATTTGCTGTTATTTCTGTCATGTGGTCAGCGCTGTTGCCGTGGGCAACAGAGGGACGATCAAATGGGGAATGTTGCTGAATTACTCTGGCTTTCCAGTGTCTGCAGAATCTCTTGTGCTTATGAACTGGAACTAGAGTTGTATTTGTTGGTGTTCTGTGGACAACAGAAATCGGCTGCAGAAAAACTGCCAATGCTGGAAATCATAACTGAAAACAGAAAAATGCTGGAAATACTTAGCAGGCCAGGAGCAACACGTACAAAATGCTGCAGGACCTCAGCGGGTTAGGCAACATCTGAGGAGGGAAATAGATAGTCAACGTTTCAGGTCAAGGCCCTGCATCTGGACTGATTGAACAGAGAGGAGATGGTTAATATAAGGAGGTGAGGGGTATTAGTTAAGCTGTGTACAAACAATTTTAATAAAGGAAATGCACCGAGTTCCATCGAGCTGATATGTGGAATACACCAAAAAGAGACCCCATCACTCCAGACATGCCCTCTTTTCATTGTTGCGATCAGGGAGAAAGTACAGGAGCCTGAAGGTACAGACTCAAGAATAGCTTCTTCTCCTTTGCTATCAGATTTCTGAATGGAAAGTGAACCCAGGAGCACCAGCTCATGACGTTCTCCTCTCTTTTTGCACTGCTTGACTTTCCCATGGACGATCCCAAGCCCGGCTGTGAAAGGACGAAGGTTAGGCATGGGGCTAGCAACCCCGTCCCATAAAAACCCAGCGCTACAGGAACACCAACAGAAGCTCCAAAGACCTCATCTCTGGGAGAGGAAAGACACACTAAAGAGATGGTCTACAGCTGGAGATAACCTGAAAGACAGGCCCAGGACAGAGGACTCTGGCGAGCTGCTGTCGGGTACCTGTGCTCCAGTATGGATGATGGGCTTATTTAATGTAATTTTTTCATATATGCTTACTGTAATTTATAGTTTTTATTATTATGTATTGCATTGTACTGCTGCCACATAGCAACAAATTTCACGACATATGTGAGTGATATTAAACCTGATTCAGAAAATGGTCATCACAAAGCTGCAGATGCTGGAAAGTTTCAGCTGGTCAGACAGCTGGTGTGGGAAGAGAAACACAGGCTGACATTCCAGTATTTTAGTGGAGTGGAGGACAATGGCGACTGATATCCTCACTCCTGTTTTTGTTGTTGACCAACAGTCTGACTGTAACATTTCCAACTTCACTGAATTCTAGAGGTCAGCCACATCTGCTAGAGGCGTCGGAGCCAGTGTAGTGTGGTGTCCATTCTGGCGTTGGTACTGCCCTCCAGTGTTTGCTCTGCGGAAGACGAGCTGGATTGTGTTCATCAGTAGTCTGCTGCGGGCTTGCTCTTGCCAGCAAAATTCATGGATTCAGGACTTGGACTATGTTATTTTTTTTGTGCGCCTGTATGTTGACTGCTACCTTATATCTGCTATACATGCCTTCTGCTGTGTGTGACTGTTGGTAATACGTTTTGCACCTTGGCCACCTTATTTTGCTTGACTGTATTCATGGGTACTCATGCATATTTGAATGATAATTAAACTTGAACTTAAAACGATTCTAGATTAGTTTCTACTCAGATACACAATTTACTCAATAGCAATTCCACATATATGAAATGTGTAATGACTTAACAGTGTGTGCATAATTTCACTGAAAGAAATGTGTGCGTCAAAG
This sequence comes from Mobula birostris, assembly GCF_030028105.1. Classification (NCBI taxonomy): domain Eukaryota; kingdom Metazoa; phylum Chordata; class Chondrichthyes; order Myliobatiformes; family Myliobatidae; genus Mobula; species Mobula birostris. The sequence goes on from NC_092395.1 coordinate 5,929,660, forward strand.
AAAATCTTGCTAAACCTTAAGCAATGAATTTAACAGAACGCTAAGAGTGCTGTAAAGAACAGATTAATTTCACTAAAACTCAGCAAATTAAAAGCAGATAAAGCACATACCCCTATCATCATCGTCAGTTTGTGCTGTGTCGTATGATGTGGGTGATCATGGTCTCATGACCATGATTGTTTTTGGCAAATTTTTCTACAGCAGTTGTTTGCCATTGGCTTCTTCTGGCCATTATCAATACTCCTCAGAGATTGTCTGCTTGGCATTAATGGTCGCATAACCAGGACTTGTGATGTGCACCAACTGCTCATATGGCCGTCCATCACCTACTCCCATGGCTTCACCTGACCCTGATTTGGGGGGGTGGGCTGAGCAGTGACCTTGTTGTACTTGCATTCCTGAGAACCTTACTCTTAAACCTCTGAGAGCACATTATATGCTAAATACACCTTGCCCAAGGGTGACCTGCAGGATAGCGGAGGGAAGGAGCACCCTACACCTCCTTTGGTACCTCCACCCCACCACCCTACATATCCACCTAACGCTCATTATACACAAAATCATGGGGGGTATAGGTAGGGTAAAGGCAAACAGGCTTTTTGCACTGAGGCTGGGTGAGACTAGAACGAGAGATCATGGATTAAGGGTGAAAGCTGAAACCTTGGTCAATTTGTTTCGTTTGGCATTATTCATGGGTATTCACGTATGGTTGAATGACAATTAAACTTGAATTTGATCTGAAATGGCAGTCTCGAGTGAGGGTGAAAGCTGAATTTCCCATGTCTGCAAGCTCTGATTCCCACTCATCAGATGTTACTGACTGTATAAACTTGGGAATTTTCTGGTTTTGACCCAGCATCAGCTTAGGTGGTTTGTTACTGGAGGAACCTTGTTACTGCTGTACTCGAATTCCTGAGAACCTTACTCTTAAATCTCTGAGAGCATGCTATATGTTAAAGTTCCCAGGCATAATACAGGAAATACATTAGTTGACATTGGCATAGTATTCAATATGGTTTGATTTATTAATGTGGGTTGGATGTTTATTTAATGCTCTTTTGATTTGGCCACTATGAAGCATTTGTGTCTTGGTTAAACACTCAGGGAAAGCAAAGTGATAACTCAGGCTGTGTTCTAATTTCTACGATGCACCATGGACAGGATTCTAACTGGTGGCATCACCCGTCTGGTATGGGGGGGGGGGGCGGTCATTGAGCATATTTGGAAAAAGCTGCAGAAAGTTGTACACTCAGCCAGTTCCATCATGGGTACGAGCCTCCCCAACATCGAGGACATCTTCAAAAAGCGATGAGTCAAAAGGGAGGCATGCATCATTAAGGACCCGCCATCATCCAGAACTTGCCCTCTTATCAGCTACAGAAAGGGTGGGTAATGTAGCAGGATCCACTTTTGAGTCAATATGGGTGGAAGTCAGGAACAGGAAGGGAGCAGTTACTCTATTGGGGGTATTCTATAGGTCCCCTGGTAGCAGCAGAGATACAGAGGAGCAGATTGGGAGGCAGATTTTGGAAAGGTACAAAAATAACAGGGTTGTTATCATGGGTGACTTTAACTTCCCTAATATTGATTGGCACCTGATTAGTTCCAAGGGTTTAGATGGGGCAGAATTTGTTAAGTGTGTCCAGGATGGATTCCTGTCACAGGATGTGGACAGGCCGACCAGGGGGAATGCCATACTAGATCTAGTACTAGGTAATGAACCGGGTCAGGTCACAGATCTCTCAGTGGGTGAGCATCTGGGGGACAGTGACCACTGCTCCCTGGCCCTTATAATTATCATAGAAAAGGATAGAATCAAAGAGGACAGGAAAATTTTTAATTGGGGAAAGGCAAATTATGAGGCTATAAGGCTAGAACTTGCGGGTGTGAATTGGGATAATGTTTTTGCAGGGAAATGTACTATGAACATGTGGTCAATGTTTAGAGATCTCTTGCGGGATGTAAGGGATAAATTTGTCCCGGTGAGGAAGATAAAGAATGGTAGGGTGAAGGAACCATGGGTGACAAGTGAGGTGGAAAATCTAGTCAGGAGGAAGAAGGCAGCATACATGAGGTTTAGGAAGCAAGGATCAGCTGGGTCTATTGAGGAATATAGGGAAGCAAGAAAGGAGCTTAAGAAGGGGCTGAGAAGAGCAAGAAGGGGGCATGAGAAGGCCTTGGCGAGTAGGGTAAAGGAAAACCCCAAGGCATTCTTCAATTATGTGAAGAAAAAAAGGATGACAGGAGTGAAGGTAGGACCGATTAGAGATAAAGGTGGGAAGATGTGCCTGGAGGTGGTAGAAGTGAGCAAGGTCCTCAATGAATATTTCTCTTCGGTATTCACCAATAAGGGGGAACTTGATGATGGTGAGGACAAAATGAGTGAGGTTGATGTTCTGGAGCATGCTGATATTAAGGGAGAGGAGGTGTTGGAGTTGTTAAAATACATTAGGACAGATAAGTCCCTGGGGCCTGACGGAATATTCCCCAGGCTGCTCCACGAGGTGAGAGAAGAGATTGCTGAGCCTCTGGCTAGGATCTCTATGTCCTCGTTGTCCACGGGAATGGTACCGAAGGATTGGAGGGAGACGAATGTTGTTCCCTTGTTCAGAAAAGGTAGTAGGGATAGTCCGGGTAATTATAGACCAGTGAGCCTTACGTCTGTGGCGGGAAAGCTGTTGGAAAAGATTCTTAGAGATAGGATCTCTAGGCATTTAGAGAATCATGGTCTGATCAGGGACAGTCAGCATGGCTTTGTGAAGGGCAGATCGTGTCTAACAAGCCTGATAGACTTCTTTGAGGAGGTGACCAGGCATATAGATGAGGGTAGTGCAGTGGATGTGATCTACATGGATTTTAGTAAGGCATTTGACAAGGTTCCACACGGTAGGCTTATTCAGAAAGTTAGAAGGCATGGGATCCAGGGAAGTTTGGCCAGGTGGATTCAGAATTGGCTTGCCTGCAGAAGGCAGAGGGTGGTGGTGGAGGGAGTACATTCAGATTGGAGGATTGTGACTAGTGGTGTCCCACAAGGATCTGTTCTGGGACCTCTACTTTTCGTGATTTTTATTAACGACCTGGATGTGGGGGTAGAAGGGTGGATGGGCAAGTTTGCAGATGACACAAAGGTTGGTGGTGTTGTAGATAGTGTAGAGGATTGTCAAAGATTGCAGAGAGACATTGATAGGATGCAGAAGTGGGCTGAGAAGTGGCAGATGGAATTCAACCCGGAGAAGTGTGAGGTTGTACACTTTGGAAGGACAAACTCCAAGGCAGAGTACAAAGTAAATAGCAGGATACTTGGTAGTGTGGAGGAGCAGAGGGATCTCGGGGTACATGTCCACAGATCCCTGAAAGTTGCCTCACAGGTGGATAGGGTAGTTAAGAAAGCTTATGGGGTGTTAGCTTTCATAAGTCGAGGGATAGAGTTTAAGAGTTGCGATGTAATGATGCAGCTATAAAACTCTGGTTAGGCCACACTTGGAGTATTGTGTCCAGTTCTGGTCACCTCACTATAGGAAGGATGTGGAAGCATTGGAAAGGGTACAGAGGAGATTTACCAGGATGCTGCCTGGCTTAGAAAGTATGCATTATGATCAGAGATTAAGGGAGCTAGGGCTTTACTCTTTGGAGAGAAGGAGGATGAGAGGAGACATGATAGAGGTGTACAAGATAATAAGAGGAATAGATAGAGTGGATAGCCAGCACCTCTTCCCCAGGGCACCACTGCTCAATACAAGAGGACATGGCTTTAAGGTAAGGGGTGGGAAGTTCAAGGGGGATATTAGAGGAAGGTTTTTTACTCAGAGAGTGGTTGGTGCGTGGAATGCACTGCCTGAGTCAGTGGTGGAGGCAGATACACTAGTGAAGTTTAAGCGACTACTAGACAGGTATATGGAGGAATCTAAGGTGGAGGCTTATATGGGAGGCAGGGTTTGAGGGTCGGCACAACATTGTGGGCCGAAGGGCCTGTACTGTGTTGTACTATTCTATGTTCTATGTTCTATCACTACCATCAAAGAGAAGGTCGAGGAACAACTTCTCTCATCCACCATCAGATTTCTGAATGGACAATGAACCCATGAAAACTCCTTCACTTTTTTTTCTGTATTCGCTCTACTTCCTCTTTAAAAAAAATATATATTTCTTATTGTAAGTTATAGTTTTTTTATTAGGTATTGCAATGTACTGCTGCTGCAAAACAACAAATTTCATGAAAGATACCATTAAAACTGATTCTAATTCTGATTGTGATTCTGTTTACTGGCAGCAGTCGGATGCTTTGTCACAGATCACCCAGAAAGAGATTCTCTCGGCTGTCACCTCTTCGTCCGCCTCCCCCTGTTCCATCCTTACCTAACACGTAACTGGTGGCTGAGACCTTGTGCTGGTGTGTGATGTGCATCATACCACAGTGGCCTTGTTAATGAGAGCGGTCAGAGGAGAACGGCTAGACTGGTTCAAGCTGACAGGAAGGTGACAGTAACTCAAATAACCATGTGTTACCATAGAGGTGTGCGGAAGAGCACCTCACGTGAAATGCACAATACGTCAAAGCTTAAAGTGGATGGGCTACAGCAGTAGAAGGCTCAGTGCCCACTTTATGAGGTGTAGGAGGTACCTCAAGATCCATTTTCTTGCAGGCATTTACAGGAAAATAAAGAAATGTAATAGGATTTATGAAAAATGACATATAAACAAAGATGAACAAACAACCAATGTGCAAAAGAAGACAAATTGTGCAAATAAAAAATTAAATAATACTGAGAACATGAGTAGGAAAATTCTCGAAAGTGAGTCTGTGGATTGTGGTACCAATTTAGAGTTGAGGTGAGTGATGTAATCCATGTCGGTTGATGGTTGAGGGGTGATAACTGTTCCTGAACCTGGTGGTGTGGGATCTGAGGCTCCTGTACCTCCTGCCTGATGGCAGCAATGAGAAGAGAGTATGGCCTGGATGGTAGGTGTTCTTGATGATGGATGGTGTTTTCCTGTGGTAACGCTCAGTGTAGTTGTAATGAGTGGGTTGCACATCGGAGTCAAGAGGATGTATCTGGCTGATGGATCTTGCCGCATCTGTTTTGGTGTGATGCCTCATTTACAACAGACCATTGCAGAATCAAGACAGTACTGTGGGAGAGAGTATTGGTGGGAGGCACTGTGTGCGATCTCACACACGTTAGACCATGAAGGAAGGAGATCCCTGGTGATAATGATACAGCTCTGAGATGACAGAAGCACAATGGCCCAGCTAGGAGAGTTCCTTCCTCACTGCTTCTGTAACTCATTTTCAATTCTGACCACCAGTGCTCTCTGTGTGGAGATGGCATGTTCTCCTCGAGACTACACCTTTTTCCTCCAGGTGCTCTGGTTTCCTCCCCATCCCAGACGTGTGTGGGTTAGGATGTTAAGAGCCCACTGCAAATTGCCCCAGGGTGTAAGGTATGGTAGAACCTGGGGGGAGTGGGTGACAACAATAGGAGAATAAACTAGAATTAGTGTTAATGGTTGCTGGATGCTCACTGAGGACAGGATATCTTGTAGATATTCATCAGTAACTATATTGGAGAGGCTTGTAGACAGACACTTGAAATATACAGAGCACAGAGGACAGAGCCCTAATGAGACCAAATGAGATTAGTGTAGATAGGCAAAAAGGTGAGCATCAAGACTATAAGACATAGGAGCACAATCAGGCCATTCAGCCCATTGAGTCTGCTCCGCCATTCCAGCATGGCTGATGTATTACCCCTCTCAGCTCCATTCTCCTGCCTTCTGTCGTAAACTTTGACATCCTGATGTCTTGTCAAATCAAGAACCTATCAAGCTCTGCTTTAAATATACTCAATGACTTGGTCTCCACAACCATCTGTGGCAATGAATTCCACAGATTCACCACCCTCTGGCTAAATAAATACCTCCCCATTGCTGTTCTGAAGGGATATCTTTCAATTCTGAGGCTGTGTCCTCTGGTCCTAGACTCTCCCACTATAGGAAACATCTTCTCCATATCCACGCTATCCGGACCTCTCAATATTCAATAGGTTTCAATGAGATGCCCCCTCATTCATCTAAACTCCAGTGGGTACAGGCCCAGAGCCAGCAAATGCTCCTCGTACATTAACCCTTTCATTGATAGGATGTCTTGTGTACCTCCTTTGGACTCTCTTCGATTCCAGCACCTCCTTTCTTAGATAAGAGGCCTAAAACTCCAAGTGCAGTCTGACCAAAGCCTTATAAAGTCTCCACATTGCATTCGTTGCTCTTATATTCTAGTCCACTCAAAATGAATGCTAACATTGCATGTATCTTCATTAAGACCAACTCAACCAGCAAGTTAACCTTTAGGAAATCCTGCATGAGGGCGCCTGAGTCCCTTTGCACCTCTGTTGGACAAAGGGCCTATTTCTATGCTGTCCAATTCTATGATTTAAAGCTTTGTGAAAACTATTTTAAAGGCGGCAGTGTACCAGCATTTGATAAAACAAGTTGCAAACCACCACTGGCAGATGCTTTATATCACGTTAATAGCTGCATGATTATAATGTGCAACTATTTTAGTTACTTTTTAAAACTGTTTGTTTTTCAGCTTGCAAGATAAAAGTATATAGTAATGTCTGGGAGAGATACGATTGTAAGTGAGGCGATGTAGATTATTCTGGTGTGGTTGAATTCCATTGCCCGGAGTTTCTGAGCTCATGTGAACATTGAAGGAAGGGGCTGCCACCAATTCAGAAACGGAGTTATCCAGCCTCCCTGTCAGCAGTTCCAAACAGCCTGTCTGTTACAGAAACATTTGGTTCTAATGGCAAAACAAGAAGTAGTGGATGCAGCCCAGACCACCACGGGTAAAGCCCTCTCCAACATTGAGCACATCTACACCAAAGATTGTCTCAGAACAGCAGCCTCCATCATCAGGGACCCCCACCATCCAGGCCATGCTGTCTCCTCACTACTGCCATCAGGAAGGAGGTACAGGAGCCGTAGGACCCACATGATCAGGTTCAGGAACAGTTATTACCCCTCAAACATCAGGTTCTTGAACCAGTGGGGATAACTTCACTCCCTCCAACACTGAACTGTTCCCACTACTTATGGACTGAATATCAAGGACTCTTCATCTCATGTTCCAAAATTGATTGCTTTTTTTATTTATAATTATTATTACCATTATCTTTGCTTCTTTGTATTTTCTGTCAATGCCTGCAAGAAAATGAATCTCAGGGTTGTATATAGCAACATATACGTACTTGGTTAATAAATTAACTTTAACCTTTGAACTAAATGATAACAGGAAAAATGCCTTCATAATAAAAGTTAGAATTACAGAAATTGGACGCGTTTTTCAAATGAAATATATTGTACAAGTTAGCTGCAAAATGAATACCAATGCCACTTCAGTGATAATACCTTAGGGGGTTTAACAGTCTTGCAGACATCATACATCAAGGGTTTGCAAAGGGAAATGATGCAGCTTCCCAATGCTGATTAAACACAGCCTAGAACAGAAACTGAAGAATACAAACAGTATGATTGCTGAATGTATCAGTCCTGATGAAGGGTCTCGGCACAAAACGTCAATTATTTATTCTCCTCCATAAGTGTTGCCTGACCTGCTGAGTTTCTCCAGCAGTTTGTGTGTGATGCTCTGGATTTCCAGCACCTGCAGAATCTCTTGTGAGTGTGAAGGCTACAATAGGACAACGGCCACATTCTACGTTCAAAGCTCAAAGTACATTTATTATCGAAGTATGTGTACATTATGCAACCTTGATGTTCATACCCTTACAGGCAGCGATAAAACATAGAAACCCCAAAATAACCCATTAAAAAAAAGACCGCCAAACACCCAGTGCGCAGAGAGAAAACAAAATTGTGCAAACAATGGAAGTAAGTAACCAGCATTCAGAACTGAAGTTTTATAAAAGCCAGGCGTCACTGCAGCCGGAGCAAGTGACAGCATCAGTTCACTGCACAGCTGAGTTAACGTCGTGGAGCAGTGACCAAGCAGAACCGAGGCAGAAGTGGCCCATCCCTCACCTCCGGTCCCAACACCCTGATGTTCTCAATTTGGCCCAGTGCCTAAATCCTCCAAACATTGGATCATTCTTCGCTCTCAGGCAGGTGTGGGGTTTTGAACCTGCCGCCATGATTTGGCTTGTACACGACATTTCCAATTCACTTTCCCCCGCCATGCTTTGCCTTCGCCTTTGCCTCCTCCTCACGCCTATGGGTGTTGTGAATTCATGGGTATTTGAACATTTATGAACTGATATCTGAAGCCCACATTCAGGTTCAGACTAATTTATTTGTCACGTGTATATGGAAACATGCAGTGAAATGTGTCATTTTCATTAGCAACCAACACAAGCCAGGGATGTGCTGGGAGCAGCCCATAGCATAGCATGCCCACAGTGGTCAGCAGAACAACACAGAACACAGCAAGGACCAAAACACCAACGGCAAAACAAGCCCCATTCCTCCCGCCCATGCACACACATAATCTTCCAATCTCAGGATAGGCTGTCTTTGGCCTCCAGCCTCCATCGGACTTAGAGTCACAGACATTGTGCCTTCGACTAGCTCAGTGTATTCTCAGACTTGGTGGTCCAGCCATTGGGCCTCGACATTAAGACTTTTGATTGACCTTCGGACTTCAATCTGGACTTCTGAATGACCTTTGGGCTTTGATTTTCAGTATTGACTCCAGGACTTCCTGATGATGATGAATGAGGACCCCACACGAGGACCTGAAGAGAAGGCAGACAACATTTTTGTCTTCATTGGTCAGATCGCTGAGTACAAAAGTTGTGAAATCAAGTGGCAGATGCATAAAACTTTGGTTAGGCCACATTTAGAGTATTGTGTGCAGTTCTGGTCACCACATTACAGGAAGGAAGTGGAGGTTTTGAAGACGTTACAGAGTGGTTCATCAGAATGTTGCCTGGATTAGGAAGTTTGAGATATGAAGAGAGGTTAGACAAACTTGGATTGTTTTCTCTGGAGCGTTGGAGGCTGAGGGGCCATCTGATAGAAGTAACTGGGATAGGCATCTATGTGTGTGTGTGTGTGTGTGTGTGTGTGTGTGTGTGTAGGGAAGACAGAGACATTTTCCTAGTGCAAAAATATCAAATGCTAGTGGGCATAGGTGAGTGGGGAAATATTTAAATTTATTTATTTATTGAGACACAGCACGGAGTAGGCCCTTCTGGCCCTAGGAGCTGTGCTGCCCAGCAATCCCCCCGATTAAATCCTAGCCTAATGACAGGACAATTTATAATAACCAATTAACCTACCAACCGGTATGTTCTTTGGACTGTGGGATGAAACTGGAGCACCTGGAGGAAACCCATGCAGTCACAGGAACAACGTACAAACTCCTTCATATAAACTCCTCACAAGCATCAGTGGGGACGAATGAATTGAAAGAATTGAACTGAATGAATTGACTTTCTTTCTTACATCCTTCACATACATGAGGAGTAAAAATCTTCACTGTCACATCTCCATCTAAATATGCAATGTGCAATCATAGTAATTTGTAACCTATAATAAATAGAACAGTCAATGTAACATAGAGTACACTCAAACCAGCGTGAGTTCATCAGTCTGATGGCCTGGTGGAAGAAGATGTCCCGGAGTCTGTTGGTCCTGGCTTTTGTGCTGTGGTACCGTTTCCCAGATAGTAGCAGCTGGAATAGATTGCGGTTTTGATGGCTTGGGTCCCCAATGATCCTTCGGGCCCTTTTTACCCACCTGTCTTTGTAAGTGTCCTGAATCATGGGAAGTTTACAACTACAGATGCTCTGGGCTGTCTGCACCACTCTCTACAGAGCCCTGCGATTAAGGGAGGTACAGCTCCCAGACTTGTAAAGTGTTGTGCTAACCACTAACTACAGAGCCGCAAGACAATATAATACACACAGAAACACCCTCAAATTGCTGGAGGAAGTGAGCATTAACGGAAAGGAATCGACAGTCGACATTTTGGGCTGAGACCCTTAATTAAGACTCTCAGCCCCAAACGTTGCCTGCTTATTCCTCTCCGTCGATACTTCCTGACATGCCAAGTTCCTCCAGCATCTTGTGTGTGTTGGTCTAGATAATACATTGGTTGCAATTACTGTAAGTGAACGTTGCTATTAGTGGAGATGGCTGCGACTGGGATGCAGCACGTAGAGTATATCAGGGTTTAGTGTGTGTTGCTCTAGATCAGACGGTCTCAACCTAGGATGCATGGGCCCCTTGGTTAATGGTAGGGCTCCATGGCATAAAAACGGTCGGGAACTCCTGCTCTAGATAATGGATTTCCAGCCCCTCTTGTTTATACCACTTCATCAGGACTGGAAAGAAAGAGGGAAGAAGCCAGAGACATGGAGACTTGTAGGTGCTGAAAATGCACTGCCTGGGGTCGTGGTGCCAGCAGATACAATGACCTCATTCAGACAGACACGTGAACAGGTAGGGAATGGAGAGATATAGACCACCTGTATCTGTAGCTAGGTGAATGATTTAAATTGACATCATGGTCCACACACACATTATGGAAAGAAGGGTCTGTGTCTGCGTTGTACCGTTCACCGCTGTAGCACAGCAGTTACCGCGACACTATTACAGCTTGGGGTGTCAGAGTTCATCATTGTCATCGTCATTATGGGCCGTGTCATGTGATGTGGATGATCATGATCTCATGGCTATGATTTTTCTTGGCAAAGTTTTCTACAGGAGTGGCTTCTGGGCAGGAAGGGTGACCCCGGCCATCATCAATACTCTTCCAAGATTGTCCGCCTGGTGTCAGTGGTCACATAACCGGGACTTGTGATATGCACTAGCTGCTTGTATGACCATCCACCACCTGCTCCCATGGCCTGGTCTGCGCTGTATCTCAGAATAAACAAGTGAACTCAGGGCATTGTGTTCTGAGTGCTGGCATAGACTCAATGGGCTGAATGGCCTCCTTCTATACTGTGACCAAAGGATGGATTGTGGACTTCAGAAAGGGTAAGATGAGGGAACATACACTAGTCCTCAAAGAGGGATCAGAAGTGGAAAAAGTGAGCAATTTCAAGCTTCTGAGTGTCAGTATCTCTGAGGATCTATCCTGGACCTACATATCAATGCAATTACAAAGAAGACATGACAGCAGCTGTATTTCATTAAGGGTCTTAGGAGATTAGTTATGTCACCAAACACACTCGCAAATTTCGAAAGAGGTACTGTGGAGAGCATGCTAACTGGCTGCACCACCATCTGGTATGGGGAGGGGAGGGCAACTGTAGAAGATCGAAAAAAGCTACAGAAAGTTGTGAACTTAGTCAGCACCATCATGGGCGCTAGCCTCCATAATATCCAGGACATTTTCAAGAAGCAATGCCTCAAAAAGGTGGCGTCCATCATTCAGGGTCCCCATCACACATAACCTGCCCGCTTCTCTTTGCTACCATCACGGAAGAGGTACAGAAGGCTGAAGGCACACGTCCAATGTTTCAGGAACAGCTTCTTCCCCTCTGCCATCAGATTTCTGAATGGACAATGAACCCATGAACACTACCTCACTACTTTTTGAATTTTTATTTATGCACTACTTATTTAATGTAACTATTAGATATACACTTACCGTAATTCACATATGTTTTTCTGTTGTTATGTATTGCAATGTCTTGCTTCTTCAAAGACAACAAATTTCATGACATATGCCAATGATATTAAACTTAATTCTGAAGTGGATTGGGATTCCACCGACTCATCACTCACGTCTGTCCTGATGTATTGAGACATCAGCTCGAGTTCCTGTCACATGGGTTCCTGTCACTTAGCTTTGGTTTTATCTTCCTTTGTCACATGTACTGTAAATCAAAACATCAAAACATACAGCGAAAGGCATTGCTAGTGTCAATGATCAACACAGTTCAAGATGTGCTTGTCACGATGTGCGCTGCCAATATCAGAATCCTTGTGTGGATGAAAGGCAAAGTTTCAAAGTATGTTTGATATCAGTATACAACCTGAAATTCATCCTCTTCACAAACATCCACAAAACAGAGAACACTATAGAACAATAGAAACATCGAAGCCCCAAAGCCCCCTTCCTCCCTCCCTTTGCACAGGCAGCTGCAAAAGCATTGACCCCCACCCACGCCAGCAGAAGCACTGACTCCCCCCACCCACCCACCATGCAATCATCAACAGAAGCGCCAAAGAGTCCAATGATTCAACCCATCAAGCTACGGTTCACAAACCAGCACTTCGGTATCTCAGACAGGCTCTCTCGCCCAGCACAGGAGAGAATGGTCGTTCCGTTGTCATGTACCCCGTGATGGGTTAAAGAACCAGCAGAAATGGAAAACACTTTGGAGTCCAGTATTGCTATTAACTAATGATATTTATTAGTAACTACGCAATACAGTAATATAAATGCAGATATATCAAACAGGCTAGCAATGATTATATATAAGTAAGTGTGGAAATATATGAAAACCAAGCTTCTTCAAGTCTAGGGGTAAATAGATAGTCTTACTGTGATGAGTAAAGTTCAGTTCAGTTCGTGGTATTGAGTTGAGTAGTGATGGAGAGAGAGGAAGAGATTTGAGTCTTCAGGTGAGCTGATGCTGTTGATTTTCTCGTTGTCCTCTGAAATCCTTCAGAAGTCACCGACTGTGACCAAAACAAAGGAGACCGTTCTTCTGTGGTGGAATTATCAACCCAGATGAGGGTTGGACACACAAACAACTCCTCACCGGTCACTCCCTTTCACACTGATCGATCCGCCTGATCGATCCTCCAAAACCAACTTTTTCTGTAGGCACAACAAAGCTCATTGAGTGTCCCAAACCATGTGCCTATCGGTTTATCATCTGACCTTCTATTTATCTCACCGTGCTGAATGCCAGCTGTCACTCAAACAGCTCCTCCCTTCTCTGTCTGTAAGAATTTCCAAGCAGGCAGCATCCTTGTAGAAAGGTAAATATGCTGCAGAAAACCTATAACATCATCTAAAACTGTCTTCATCTCTCTCTCTCTCTTAAAAACAAGACAGCTGTGTTAAATAGCTTGCTCTCTCTCTCTTTTCAAAAGCACAGTTCATAGGGATAATTCAGGACCCAGTCACACATTCAACAATGAGAGTGGAGACCAGCAACTCACTGTTCTGATGTTACAATCTTCCATGTCGCTTCTCCAAGCCTCCCCGTCTCGAGGACCAACAGGTTCTCTCTGCCATTAAGAGAGAGAGAGGGGGAGAGAGAGAGAGAGAGAGAGAGAGAGAGAGAGAGAGAGAGGGGGGAGAGAGAGAGAGAGAGAGAGAGAGAGAGAGAGAGAGAGAGGGAGAGAGAGAGAGAGAGAGGGAGAGAAAGAGAATGAGAGAGAGAGGGAGAGGGTTCACTCGAGTAGAGGGGCCTTCCTCTGACAGGAGCTGGTGATTAGCAATCACACTGCCTGCTGTCTCAGCGTTCCAGTCTCCCACAATGCTTCAGTCGGCAACAAGAGTTTATTCATAACAATAATATTGGTGGCTCAGCCAAATGACACCCTGAGACATAATGTTCTCTAAACTAGGACCCCGTGATTAGCGCTAATTGGGAGTCCACTCAAATAATACAAGTAACACAGAATCCCCAAGCCTATCAAAATAAACATAACAAGCTTAAACAAAAAGCAGCAGGAGACCACATTACAAAGAGCGAGTTGCTCAAGAGAAAGCACAAGGGACTCTAAACGACTTGTTAAACAACACTTTAACAATTCAGATGCTCTAAAAACCTCAGAGCCCAACACTCTCCACACAGGCTTGAAGAGCTCATGATCGCGCTGGGGGCTGCACACGAGTGTCACCATGCTTCCCGCACCAACTTAACAGTTCGAACTCGTGCCTCTTGGAACTTGGGAAGAAATTGGAGCGTCCAGAGGAATCACACGAGGTCACGTGAAGGACGTACAAACTCCTTACCAATCGTGGCAGGAACTGAACCCTGATCATGATTGCTGGTGCTGTGGAGCTTAGCGCTAACCAATACGTTACCATGTACTGTACAAGCAGAGAGACACTGTTGTAGAAAAACATTAGGAGAACACTGGTCAGGTATGTAGTTCGGAGACCCATCACCGGCTGGTCCAGAGGTCAATACCAAAGATCAGAGCCAGAGGGTAAGCCAGTAGAAAGCCCGATGATTGACGCCTGGAGACTGGAGGCTGGAGGTTTGTCGTGTGTGTGTGGTGGAGAGGGTGGGAGGGAGGGGCGGGGCTTGTTTTGTTGTTATTGTTTTGTGGCTTGTTGTGTTCTGTGCTGTTGTGCTGAGCATTGCGGACGTGCTATGTTGGTGCTGGAACGTGTGCTGACACTTGCGGGCTTCCCCCAGCACATCTCTAGCTTGTGTTGGCTGTTAACAAAAACGACACATTTCACTGTATGTTTAAGATTGTTTAAGACTCAAGATTGTTTAGTGTCAAGTGTAAAGGAAAACAAAATAGTTGTTGCTCTGGATCCAAAGCAGCACAAGAAACCACAATAAGATAAAGAACACAGTAATAAAAGAACACAATAAATATGAACACATAGATAGCTCATATACAGGGATTGACTATGTTCATGAAGTATCTGTACATAAGGTGATTCTGACAGGAAATGGTAAAGTCGTAGTGATGGTTGGGGGTGTGGAGGGGTGGGTTAGTGTGTGGGGGTGTTGATCAGCCTTACTGCCTGGGGAAAGTAACTGATTTTGAATCTGGTGGTCCTGGTGTGGACGCTACGTAGCCTCCACCCCAAGGGAGTGGGACAAACAGTCCGTGAGCAGGGTGGGTGGGATCCTCCATGATGTTCTAATTCCTTTCGGTTAGTGGGTCGGCCAGTGCCAGGGATGCGCTGGGCAGTTTTGACTACCAAGTGTAGAGCCCTTTTGTCCACTGCAGCACAGTATAGACGCACATGTGGTAAATAAATCTAAATCTGAAGCCCATATCTGAATGCAGACAGAGGAGCACTTCCCCCCAAGTCTGCACTTTCATGTGAGTGATGTATCACTCAACCTAGAACATCCTGAATGGCTTGTGGTGACTCATTATCAGATGATACAAATTCTGCTTCTCTGAAGCAGATGATGAATCTGTTTGCTCTGCCTGGTGAGGATGCCTTGTGACAATTGGCAGCTGAATCTGATCGAAAACTATTTTGTTAAAGGATCTGTGTGACATTGGTCGCTCTCATCAAGCATTTTCAAGGTGATCTTCTTCACCACTTTTTCTTGAAATATCCTGCGAGTTTAAGTGGATGTGTTAGGCCGTAAGACATTAAGACCAAAAAACATAGGAGTAGAAATAGGCCATTCAGCCCATCAGATCTTCTCCACCATTCCATCATGTCCGATTTATTATTCCTTGCAATCCAATTCCCCTGCCTTCTCCCCGTAATTTTTCAAACCCTTACTAATCAGGAATCTATCAAGCATAAGACATAGGTGCAGGATGAGGCCATTCAGCTCATTGAGTCTGCTCCACCATTCCATCATGGCTGGTTTATTATCCCTCTCAGCCACCGAATGTGCAAGCCATTTGCGCCACAGAGATGATGCAAGTGCTGTAAGTCAATTAATTATTTAATCAATAGCTGCCTGAAGATAAAGCTGGTGTAATGTATGCCAGGGTCACTGTAAGCTTTCAGCAATTATGTTGATCCAGGGTCTAAAAGAAAGTCATTGGATTTTGTTGGTTTCTCATGAAGTCAGGGATTCCCAACCTTTTCTCTGCCATAACCAAAACCATGAGGCAAGGGGTCCAAGGACCCCGGGATGGGAACCCCTGAAGTATTGAGTATGTCTTTGGTGCGTACGGGGTGTCCATGGAAGGGTAGCACTTCTGGTGAAGGGGCTTGTCATGTCCATTCTGGAGCAGCTCACTCATCCCTGGGCCCCACCCGACGCTCAGCTCTCGTCTGTGGCTCTAAGTAGCTGCTATGGAAGCCCCACCCTGCTACACCACTTCAACAGGTCGATCGGGTGAGGGCAGACGGTGGGTCTCACTCACCGGTGAGATTCAGACACGCCTGACACGCATGCGCAGCCAGCTCCAGTGCGCTGGGCTGATGAGATCATCAGTGAGATTCCATGGCCAGGAAGGTGGTTCTGCAACGGTGTGTGGACAGCAAAGCCACAGAAGGAGTCATGGTCATCTACTGCAACCAAGGGAGATCCCATTTGTGATCTGCACTCATACTGCTGGACCCAGACTTCCGACGTCAAGAGAGTGCAATGGCTCTTCCACTTTAAAACTTTTCTGTGTCTCTTGTCATTGTTGGATACGATGACCTACCATCATGTTGCATCATCAAGAGTTAAGTATTTCACCCACTGCATTATTGCAATTGCAATTGGTTTATTACTGTCACAAGTACCAAGATACAGTGAAAAGCTTGTCTTGCCTACTGTTCAGACAGATCAATTCATTACACAGTGCATTGAGGAGGAAAATAAAATGTAACAGTTACAGAGAAAGTGAAGTGTAGGGGCAAGATCATAACAACTAAATCAATGTATATAAATTAACAACTTTACAATTACAATCAGAATCAGGTTTATTTTCACTGAGATATATTGTGAAATTTGGTTGATTTGTGGCAGCAGTACAGTGCAGCCTTCAAGAGGACTGCAACTTTGTGGTTTGGAGGTTCGTGTGCCTCAATGACCCAAACAGCGATGCTGGCTGGAGTCAGGGCCTTATGCTTTGGCTCTTGGCAGGGTGACCCACGCCAAACAGGTTGGCGGGTGGTCCTCCAGTCCTCCAGGTTTGGAGGTTCACACAGATCTATCAATCCTGACTGTGGGCAAACTTGTGGGCCTGAAGATAGATAAGTCCCCTGGTCCTGATGGAATGCATCCCAGGGTACTGAAAGGAATGTTTGAAGTTATAGTAGAGGCTTTAGTAATGATTTACCAAAATTCTCTGGACTCTGGGCAGATCCCAGCGGATTGGAAGACGGCAAATGTCACACCACTGTTCAAAAAAGGATGTAGGCAAAAGGCAGATAACTATAGGCCAGTTAGTTTAACATCTCTAGTTGGGAAAATGCTTGAAGCCACCATTAAAGAAGAAATAGCGAGGCATCTGGAAAGAAATGAATCCATCAGACAGACACAGCATGGATTCAGTAAAGGCAGATCCTGTTTGACAGACTTACTGGAGTTCTTTGAGGATATAACAAGTGCGGGGAGGGGAGCAGATAGATGTTATTTACTTGGATTTCTAGAAGGAGTTCAATAAGGTGCCACATAAAAGACTTATCCATTAGATAAGGATGCATAGAGTTGGGGTTGATGTATTAGCATGGATAGACAATTGGTTAACTAATAGAAAGCAGGGAGTTGGGATACATGGGTGTTACTCTGGTTGGCGATCAGTAGTGAGCGGTGTGCCACAAGGATAGGTCTGGGCCAGCAACTGTTCATGATCTACGTTATCAATCTGGAAGAGGAGGCTGAGTGTAGTGTATCTAAGTTTGTTGTTGATCTAAGTGGAAAAGCAATTTGTGCAGAAGATACAGAGAATCCGTAGAGAGATATAGATAGGTTAAATGAGTGGGCAAAGGTCTGGCAGACGGAGTACAATGATGGTAAATGCGAGGTCATCCACTTTGGAAGGAAAAATGAAAGAGCAATGAAGCTCAATGAAGCAGTGGAGGCTACTTCAGTAAATATATTTAAGACAAGGTTGGATAGATTTTGGCATAGTAGGGAAATTAAGGATGGCAGGGAAAAGGCAGGTAGGTGGTGATGAATCCATGACCAGATCAGCCATGATCTTATTGAATGGCAGAGCAAGCTCGACGGGCCAGATGGCCTACTCCTGCTCTTATATCTCATGTTCTTATGTTCTTATGACTGGTACAACAAAACTGTAATGGAAGCAGCAATGTAGAATCCTACATCTATATTCCCGAGTCTCCACCTGGGACTTGAATGGCTGACAGTAGTGAAAACTGTGAGGACCTTCATTGCTGCCCTAAACACAACAGGCAAGTACAGTGCAAAACATAAAAAATTGCTATAAGTTCCAAAAAGAAATATAAACCAAATAAAGAAGTATTGCAAAAAGAGCAAAAAATGAAGTCGTGTTCGTGGGTTCTTTGCCCATTCAGAAAACTGACGAGGAAGGGGAAGAAGCTGTTCCTGAGCTGATGAGTATGTGTCTTCAGGCTCTTGTACCTCTTCTCTGATGATAGTAATGAGAAGAGGGCAAGCCCTGGATAGTGAGAGTCTTTAAAGTCCCAGCTTGTGTTCTCAGTATCATTTATTTGCACGATTTGTCCTCTCTTGCACATTGGATATTTGTTTGTCTTTGTTATGCGAGTTTTTGTGGATTCTATTGTATTTATTTGTTTTCTTGTCGATGCCTGCAAGAAAATGGATCTCAAGGTTGGGTATGGTATACCTACTTTGATAATAAATTGACATTGATCTTTAATGGATTCCACTTTGTTGAGGCATTGCCTTTTGAAGACTTTATAGATGGTTTCTGCTTTTGTTTATCCTCCAGACCAGAGTCTTCAGTTTCCTTTTAATCCAAAGGTAAATTCATTGTTCTGAAAAATGTACTGCATGTCAGGACATTAAATTCTTTCCACTCATCTTAAAATATACTTTGCTGTCCAGTGCTTGGTTAAGGCTGTGTTGTGGTGTTCTCAAGAAAGAACATATTTATTGTCTTTCCCCCTCAATTTTCCTGAAGAGTTGGATTAAAATCAGGTTGACCAGATGTTCCTTTGGTCTTGTAGATCAGTGTGGGTCAGGAAGATATTTTGTTTCTGCGGTAAAACTGAGAGGTATAGCACTTCCTGAATATCAGTCCTTCAGTGGCCTGCTAACTTCTCTGATTTGTATCTCCAATTTTTGTGATGTTATCGCTTTTTCATCATCTTGTGGTTCAAAGATTGTGCCACACAAAAGCCAGAGTCTAATGCTTTGTCTGCAGCAATTGTTCATTGATATCTGCATTGCCGTACAATGCAAGTGCACAATTTTCTCAGAAGTTGCAGCAGTTATACTGCGGTCACTTGGTGTGGTGTCCGTGGTTGGGTTTGTTGGTTTGATATTGATTGCGTGTTTCTCTAACTTGTGAATCCACACTCAGTGACCTCTTTATTAGATACAGGAGTGGAACCTGGCATGGTCTTCTGCTGCTGCAGCCCATTCTCTTCAAAGTTCGATGTGTTGTACATTCAGAGATGCTCTTCTGCACACCACTGTTGTAACGCATGGTTATTTGGGTTACTGTCGCCTTCCTGTCAGCTTGAACCAGTCTGGCCATTCTCCTCTGACCTCTCTCATTAACAAAGCATTTTCACCCACAAAACTGCTGTTCACTGGATGTTTCACTTTCATACCATTCAAAGATTCCAAGTATAAATATTATCAAAATACATATGCAGTATACAACCCCAAGATGTCTTCCCACAGATAGCCACAAAACAAAGAAAAAAAAAGAAATAAAGAAACTCCCTGTGAACTCTAGAGACTGTTGGTGCGTGAAAATCACAGGAGATCAGCAGTTTCTGAGACACTCAACCCATCCCGTCTGGTACCAACAATCAAAGTCACTTAGATCACATTTCTATCCCATTGTGATGTTTGGTCTGAACAACAGCTGAACCTCTTGACCATGTCTGCATGCTTTTATGCATTGAGTTGCTGCCACACTACTGGCCAGTTAAGTATTTGCATTAATGAGCAGGTGTACAGGCATACCTAATAAAGTAGCCACTGAGTGTATGTATGATAGTTGTACAAATCATTGCCAGTCTGGGGGATTATTTCAAACCGTTTACACATAATGTCACTTTTATTCAGAGAACTATTCATCCCTACATTTGATCTGACACGTTACTACAGATAAATCAAGAAAAGTATCTTGAGAGAGTAATTAATGTTTATTTCTGGTGTGATAAATTCACTTAAACTGTGAGATATTCTGTTGTTGAAGGTAATATTGCAGTTTAATTGGGTGGATTGAGTTATGTCATTTTAATTGTTGTAACATTAAAAGCAGATGATTCACTTGTATGTTCTTCTTGGAACTCAACTTAACAGCTTTGCTGCTCCTCCACCTAGCAATGTACCAGTTGCTTGTGAACGAAAGACAATTGTTTTCAAATCTCTCTCTTCCAGCAATGCTACCTTCGTCAAAACTTACCATAAATATTCCTCAAAATAATTGAAGGCTGCAAACAACTATGAAGATTTATTCCACCGTCTCCTACTCGAAATACCTCTTTCCCAGTACTTCAGAACCATTAATCTCCCCCCGTCTTTCCTTTTTCATGCTATCATTAGAGTTTAACAGCTGCTTGGTATCACTGCTTCTTTTTCGCTCTTTATTGCCGTTTGGTTCGGATACATTACTGTGGCTGTTTGCCTTGTTTACAAATGTGGTACGACCTATGAAGATATATAGCATAAGGCGGTGGCACAGAAGTGTAGTGGTTAGCAAATGTTTGTTAGTGCAAATGTAAGCGTATCTGAATCTGATTCTGGATTCCCCACCACTGAGCACATCTTCAGGGAGCACTGTCACGGGAAAGCAGCATCCATCTTCAAAGATCCCCGGCTGAAATCCGGAGGAAAACACACAGAGGATGCAGAGGGGGATCACAAAGTCGAGGAAAGAGGACCGGGTCGAGACAACAGAGACTTATGGAGAAGAGGAGTTCGGTGGGTAATAAAATGGACGAGTTGACGGTGCTAGCCAGGTGTCAGAGAACATTTCGGGAGAGCAGTGTTATGTGTTTCACCGGAACGGGGCTGCACGAGGACATACCCGATCAAAACTTCTCCATGGACGGCTTCCAGACCGTTCCAGCTGACTGGAAGTGCACTGAGAACGGTAAGCGTAAGGGAGTTGGGTGCTTACTGATCTGGTTAACAACAGATGGTGCAATCCGGGTCATATTACGATCGAGGAACGTGTTTGTAGACTGGATATTGAACTTTTTACTGTTGGACTTCGGCCACATTCTACCGAGATTCAACACTGGGCGGCACGGGAGGTCGTTCCTGCCTGTGGCCATCGAACTTGCAGCTCCTCCCGTGGAGGGTCAGACACCCTGAGCCAATAGACTGGTCCTGGACTTACTTCCATCTGGCATAGTTTGCATATTGTTGTTTGATTGTTTGTGGTTTTTGTATTGCTATATTTACGCTCTTTTCTTGGTTGGTGCAGCTGTAACGAAACCCAATTTCCCTCGGGATCAATAAAGTATATCTATCTATCTATCCATCTATCCATCCATCCAGGCCATGCTCTCTCCTTGTTGTTGCCATCGGGAAGAATGTACATGAACCTCAGGACCCACACCACCAGGCACAAGAACAGTTATTACCCTTCCACTGTCAGAGGGGATAACATCACTCAATTTCACTCGTCCCATCACTGAACTGATCCCACAACCTATGGACTCTTCACCTTATGTTCTCAATATTCCAGTAACCCAGTCAGTGATGGAAGCAGCATTATTCGCAGGCTGGTGGCGCTCGTTTAAAAGAAGAGCTTTGCGGGTGGTCGGTGTCATTCCAGCTGCCCGGTCAGCGGTGGGAGCAGTGCAGAGAGGAGTAAATGAAAGTATAGAAGGGACACGTGGAGCAGCCATTTTTGGAGCGGGCCAGTGGTGAGAGTGGGAGTGTCAGGCTTCGGCTCAGGCTCTAGGTAAGTCGTCCGGGTAGGTTTCTATTAAGTTTCCCTTTATTCTTACTGTGTCAGGGGTAATTAGTGTACTTTAAATAGCCGTTGTGGTGTTCTTCATGCCAGATGTTGGAGCCCTGGGAGACCCAGAGTCCCCCGGGGAACTACATCTGTGTGAAGTGCATCTGGCTGCAGCTCCCTGAAGACCGTGTTAGGGGTCTGGAGCAGCAGCTGGGTAACCTCCGGCTTGTATGGGAGAGTGAGGAGATCATTGATCAGAGTTACAGGGAAGTGGTCACCCCTAAGTTGTAGCAGGTGGGCAGCTGGGTGATTGTCTGGAGAAGAAACGGGAAGGTGAATAGCCAGCTGGAGCAGAACACCTCTGTGGCCATTCCCCTCAATAATGAGTATCCTGTTTTGGATACTGTTGTGGGGGATGACCTGTCAGGGAAATGCCATGGTGACCAGTTTACTGGCACTGAGCATAGGTCTGTGGTGTAGAAGGGAAAAAGAGAGAAGAAGTGGTGGTGATAGGGGACTCAGTAGTCAGAGGAACAGACAAGAGTTTCTGTGGATGTCAACAGGACATGTTGCCTCCCAGGAACCAGGGTCAGGGATGTCCTGGATTGTGGCCACAGCATTTTGGAGGGTTAAGGAGGGCATCCAGATGTCTTGGTACATATTGGTACCAATGACATAGGAAGGGAAAGCAAAGAGGTTCTGAAGAGAGAATTTAGACAGCTAGGCAGAAAGCTGAGAGGCAGGATCTCCAGGGTCAGAATATCTGGATTGCTACCTGTGCCGCGTGACAGTGAGGGTAGAAACTGGATGATTTGGCAGATAAATGTGCGGCTGAGAAGTTGGTTCAGGGGGCAGGGCTTCAGGTTTCTTGGATCATTGGGGAGGTATGACCTTTTCAAAAGGGGCGGGTTGCACCTGAACCTGAGGGGAACCAATGTACTTGTGGACAGATTTGTTAGAGCTGCTGGGGATGGTTTAAACTAATTTGGCAGTGGTTTGGGAACCAGATGTGAAGGGACTCAGGATAGGACGGATGGTGAAAAAACAGGGTAGTGTGCAGTCAGACTGTCAGGAGGGGCAGGCAGAAGATAGGACAAAATTTTAGCCAGCAGAGTGAGCACCAGTACATTAGGGATGCAGAATCAAAAAGGGTAGCAAATACAGTAATCAAAGTGTTATATCTCAATGCACAGAGTGTAAGAAGTAAGGTGGATGCATCCGGACCATAGCCCCCCTTATCCTCTCCTAACCAAATGACCTATTTCAATGACCTGTCAAAATTTCTCTTAAATGTTGAAATCAAACCTTCATCCACCACTTCTATAGGCATCTAATACTGGTGTTTCCTGCAGGACAACCATTCATGCAGGAACTTCAGGACCCATCAGGGAGGAACAATTTGTACAGTTTATGTGGGGTTTCTTCGAGCTGTGGCCTGTAGATAATCAAACACTCTGTGGAACACTCTAGTTCCAGAACTGCTGGAACTAAGGGAATTTTATCTCTGGAATGCAACTGTTCAGAGTTGCATAACACAGATTGTGAGCTTAGATTCATATCCTGGAACTTACAATTGATTACCTTCGGCAGCAGAGATAACTTTCACTGGTTTCGAACCTTCCAACTAAATGCACATTTCCCTGAAAAAAAACAAGAGAGCTGAGGGGGCGGGAGGGGGAGAGCATGCGTGTGTGCGTACGTGTGTGTGTGTGTGTGCGTGTGTGTGTGTGTGTGTGTGTGTGTGTGTGTGTGTGTGTGTGTGTGCGCGCGCGCGCGCGTGCGTAGAATCTGCAAGTAATTGTTCAGAATGTATGTTTGTTATCTTTTTGATCAGAAAATGAGAGTAAAGCTCTGTTATTTTGTCATTAAGTTCATTTGGCAAATGGGTTATTTTACAATATCTTGCCTTTTGGCTAAGAAACAAATCTGCGAGGTGAATTTTGATGAGAAGGGATAAACAACAACAGATAACAAATGTTTAAAGCAATGAATTTGTCTCAAGTGTGACTAACTCTGAAGAAATACTTACAGACATTGGATACAGAAGTGACATAATCCTATGCGCAATATATTTGATCACGTATTTCTTACTCAACCTAGTTTCCTCAGGAGGTTCTTTCATTGGGTTCCTCCATTAGCAGCCCAGAAGTTTAGGCCTGCTGCCTCCTGCAGATCCATTAGTGTCCAGCTCCTGACTGAAGCCATCTTCATTCTCATTGGCGCTTGGTGGCAGGTCCTTGTACAGTGTCATGTCTTTCTAGAACAACAAGTAAACATCATTGAAAAGAATTTCAAATAGAAAAAGTCCAGATTTCAGAAAGTTCAAAGTAAGTTTATTATCAAAGTACATATATGTCACCTTATGCAACCCTGAGATTCATTTTATTGTGGAAATTCACAGTAAGTACAAAGAAATAAATAATAAATAAATAAGCAATAAATATCGAGAACATGAGATGAAGAGTCCTTGAAGTTAATCCACAGGTTGTGGGAACAGTTCAGTGATGGGGCAACTGAAATTGAGTGAAATGATCCCCTCTGGTTTAAGAGCCTGATGATTGAGGGATAATAACTGTTTCTGAACCTGGTTTTGAGGCTCCTGTACCACCATCCTGATGGCAGGAGTGAGCAGACAGCATGGCCTGGGTGGTGGGTGTCCTTGACGATGGACACTGTTTTCCTGAGAAAGTGCTGATGGACCCGTGCTCAGAGGTGGGGAGGGCTTTACTCGTGGGCTGAATGCATTATTTTTTCTAGCTTTTTCCATTCAATTATAAATTAGAAAACAAAGGAATAGAACATTTGACACTGAGCATCCATAAATTATTAAAGGTATTATACTAAACTCAATTAATTCAAAAAAAGTCAACAACCTGGTATCTGGATTTATTCCTTGCAGTTGTTTCTCTTCTGCCAGATGACTGAAGGAGCCAAGTGGATTATTGAATATAGGAAGAAAGAATACATTTGCTTAAGTCTTCATTATAAGACCATAAAATACTTATAAGAGTGGAATTAGGCCATTCAGCCCATGAAATTTGCTCTGCCATTCTATCCTGGCTGATTTTTTTAACCTCATTGTCCTGCTTTCTCCTCATAACCTTTAATCTTCTAGTCAGTTTAAGAACTTATCTAGTATGTGTATAATACTTGTGTAATATTGTAAATATATTTTTGATTAAGCATTCTTTGATGTTTACATAATTCATTACATGTATGTGAATGGCATACATTATTACATCATCACATCATATGAGAAGGTCGTTACACTACCATGTCATAAATGAATGCCTCTCTAAAAGTAAAGGACAAAGTATAGACATGTTTATCTCTGGTCCCTTGTTTTTCTTTTGATTAGTTTTTGGAGTTACAAAACATAACAGTGGTGATGAGTAAGTTTTAAAATGAACTGGAGACAACTATCTATCTGTTGAAGTGCAATGAGATGTTCAAGTTAAGAAAAAAGCTCAGCATGTTCTTTTTTCTTCACTGCAGCATGTGATAATAAAAAAAGAGGAGAAATGGCCGGCTACATTGGAAAGATAGGTGTGTTTGATTGCACAATAGGTAATTGGCTGGTGTATACTGAATGAATTGAGCAGTATTTTGAAGTAAATGAAATAGACAAATAAAACCAAGTTTCAGTTTTGCTGAGAATAATTGGTGAAAGAGTACATGGTTTTCTTAGAAGTTTAACTGCTCCAACTAAACCAGCCAAAATGAGCTTTGCTGGTATAGTGAAAGTCATGAAGGAACAATTAGAATCAAAAATATTGTTGATTGCAGAAATGTAAGATTGTTTAGCTTGTTGAATCTTATAAGAAAGTATTCAAAAACAGCTCCTAACTGAAACACAACTCACATTTAAAATAGCAGTTGAAATCACTGTATCAATAGAAACAGCAGACAGAGATCCAGTCGAGTTACAGGCAGGAATGAAAGTAAGCATGGACATAAACAGAAACGGCCTGGCCAAGCATATTGTTTACCACTGTGGCAGGGCCTCACAAACACCAGACCATTGCAAGTTTAAGGGTGATTCTTCTAGAACATGCAACAAAGTAGGACACATACAATGAGCATATTTGGCAGACAAAAATAAATGGATTGCACAAGGAAGAGAAAAAGAGAAAAAGTCAAGTTGCGGTTTCAAAGAGAACACTAATCTGCATGCTGTTGAAAACTCTGATAATGATGAGAGTGACACACCAATGGTCAGCTTTGAGATTTATGATGTGAAAATTAACAGTAGACAAACAACATGGCTTACACCAGAGTGACTGGCAAATTAATTAAGATGGAATTAGACGCTAGCTCAGCTGTTTCAGTCATTTCACAAATGAGTTTGAAGGGCATTTCAAAGATACTGAACTGAGGCCTGTAAATAACTAAGAACTTATACTGGAGTAAAGGTAACATCTGTAGGAATGATATTCATAGCAGTGAAATACAAAAACCTACAAGCCACATTGAGCTTGTATGTAGTAAAAACTGAAGGGTCAGCACTGTAAGGATAATGATTGGCTGAGACAACTACAATTTGATTGCAGATCTATCCATCATTGCATGCCCCACCTGCTACAATGGAGTCAATTGAAAGCTAACTAACAAAGATACTGGATGATGCCACAGTAGCACTAGGTAATGGATAACGGCATTGGAAAACTCAAACATATCAAGGGTAAAATAGTGTTAAAATGAAAATGCCACACACAAGTTTTGCATCTGGCTTCTTATACCATCTATGGTAAAGTAGCTTGTGAGCTAGATCACATGGAGACTGAAGGATTTCTTTTCAAGGTTGATTGGTGTCCATAGGCAACAACATTTGTCCCAGAATGTGTTTGTCAGAATCTGTGGTGATTTTAAGATTACCATCAATCCAGTTCTGAAAGTAGATCAATACCCTCTGCCCAGGATAGTGGATAACTTGCTGAAGGAGAACACTTCAACAAAGTGGACCAATCACAAACAAGAGAAAATCTGCAGATTCTGGAAATCGAAGCAACACACAGGAAATGCTGGAGGAACTCTGCAGGTCAGGCAGCATCCATGGAAGAGTATAGTCACCATTTCAGGCTGAGACCTTTCATCAGGCCTGATCAGCACTGTTGGACTTAGCTGAGGCTTACCTACAAATGGAGATGGAAGAAGAGCCCAAAGTATTTCCCACCATGAACACTCACAAAGGGTTTTATTGCTATAATAGACTTATATTTGGAGCAATATCTGCACCAGCACTCTGACAGAAAGCTATGGACCAGGTACCACAAGGCACCCAGGCACTTAGTGTTGCCTGGATGACATCATTGTTACCAGTAAGAATGATAAGGGACATCTCCAAAATCTTAAGACAGTTTTGAAAAGATTAGATAATTATTGGCACAGAAAAGCCTCTTCTCAAGGACTGGTATTCTAGAAAACTTTGTAAGTGACAATGGATCATAGTTTGTTGCAGAGCATTTTCAGTTATTCCTATAATGAATTAAGTAAGTCATGTTACATCTACACTGTACCACCTGGCTACAAATGGCAAAGAATGCACTGCAAGCAGTGACAGCAGAACACACTACACCGACACTGAATCAGAAGCTTGCCAATTCCCTGCTTGCATATTGCACCCAGCACACTGCACAACCAACAACTCACCAGCTATGCTGTTCGTGGGTTGTCCCTTGAGCTCATGCTTCGATCTCCTCAAACCCACTCTTGGACAAATTGAGGGCTCTTCAAACTAGAAGGTTCGATGTTTCACTCCTGGACATGCAGTCCTGATGAGGGACTAGAGAGCTGATCAAAAGTGGTTAGTTGGAAAGACTTAGGACAGAACTGGACCACTCTCCTACACAGTGGAGATTGCTTCTGATTTCATCTGGAGATGACACATCAATCAGTTGATGAGAGCAGTGTCAATTGTTAGAAAAGAAAGGTGTACAGATCTGTTAGAACCATTTCCTGTAGTCGCAGAGTCAACTCCTACAAGCAACACGGAGGAGGCCCCAGAACCCGAAATTGGTTAACAGCCACAAATCACACCTGCCAGGCAGAGTGATCCCCTTGTCAGCAAAGACATTATCCTACAAGAGTAAGAAATCCTCCACAGTGATTAAATCTGTAGGCCTGAATTAGACAATTTAAAATTTACTATGTTGTGCATGTCTGTATTCCAGCTGTATTATATAGTATATTTTGTATATAGTTGAGATACTTTCTATATTGAGTTGGATTTTACAGATAAGCAGGGAGGAGTGTTGTGTATTTAATATTTCAGTGATATATGACTAATGTGGATATATTGTTTGATTACATAATTCACTATGGTTTAGATGTAAGAGAATGTGAATGGCATACGTCATTGCACCACGTCCTAAGTGTGTGCCTTTCTAAAAGCAGATAATGAAGTAGAGACATGTTATCTCTGGTCCTGAATTTTTCTTTCGATTGGTTTTTGGGGTTTCAAAACATAACGTTATCAATCTCTGCCTTAAATATACTCAATGATGTGGCCTCCACAGCCATCTGTGCCAATCAATTCCATAGGTTCACCACCCTCTTTCTGAATACATTTTGCCTGGCCTCATTATTCTGAGTCAGTACCCTCAGATCTTGGATTTTTCTGCCAATGGAAACATCCTCTCTACATTCACGCTATCCAGGCCTTTCAGTGTCTGGTAGGATTCAATGAGATGCCCATCTTGTCCTTCCGAACTCTGTCAAATACAGGCCACATTCAGTTCACAACAAATAGAAACAAAAAGGAATTAAACCAGCAGAGGATAAACTGGAACAAACGAGATTCTGCAGATGCTGAAAGTTCAGAGTAAAAGACACAAAAATATTGGAGGAACTGAGCAAGTTAGGTAGTGTCTATGTGAATGAATAAAAGAGTTGATGTCTTGGCATGAGAGGCCTGTTACTCTCTGAGTTTATGACCTTATGACCTGCCTCATGATAAACAGCAGAGATGAGGTGAAAATAGTGGTGGGGAAGTGCTGGCAGAATTGGGTAGTGAGAGGTAGACAATGAGACATGGGGTAAATATGTAAAAGTAGAACAAAATACACCAGGTTGTACCTTCAGGTTGTGTTGACAAAGAATCCGGTTGACTTCCAGACGGATTGTCTAACCACACTTTTTGTTAAATAAATAACAGTCGTATAAACTTCAAGCATGTGAAGTGAATCACTTGGTACCCGGTGTCTACAAGTATTTGTTAAGAGTGAGTCACACTTGTGTAACATACAATTTAAATAGTTGCCTACTGACACATTTGTGTAAGTTGATCTAAATACAGAGGATTTAAACATAGGTTTTGTAGGACATGAAGAATATATTGCTGTCCAAGAACAGCCTACAATTTATTTGTCAACAATAATATTTATAGGACATTGAGTGGAATGTAATGCAGAAGCCATTTTCTCTTATAATAAGTAATTTCTTTAAAAAATAATCTTGATTTGAGAGTAAATTTAAATTTTTAAATGTTCTGTTAATTGCAAAGAGGCTAATTAAAAAATATTTTGTTAATTTTATCAAATATTTCTACCCACTAAGGAAACTGAATGATATTAATTTGAAGATGCATCTCAAAATATAAAAGTTTAGTTGGAAAGGGAACTATTTTAGATGTTATTATACTGCAGAATTTGCCTGAGGTGAATATTTTAGCCAACTGCAATTAGAGTGTTTTAGACAGCTTAAGGTTTGCAAATTTCTATGGATGCATGGTGCGGAGCCTTGTGACAGGTTGAGTCAGTGTCTGATCTGGAGACTCCAATGCACAGGGTTGCAACAGGATGCAAAGGGTTGTAGACTCAACCAGCTCCATCACAGGTACAGCCCTCTCCACCATCAAGGACATCTTCTAGGGGTCGTGCCTCAGGAAGTTGGCATCCATCACTCAGGACATTCATCTAGGACGGGAATTCCCAACCCGGGGTCCGTGAGCTCGTTGATTAATGGCATTGACATAAAAAAGGTTGGGAACCCCTGATCTAGGACATGACCTCTTCTCGTTACCACTACCAAGGAGGAGTGATAGGAGTCTGAAGTCCTGCAGTCAATGACTGCTGATGAAGGGTTTCCACCTAAAACAGTGACTGTTTATTCCTCTCCATGGATGCTGCCTGACCTGCTGACTTCCTTCAGCATTTTGGGTGTGTTGCTCCGGATTTCCAGCATCTGCAGAATCTCTTGTGTTTCTGATGCTTTACATCTAAATTAAAAGGGTGTTTGGCTGGTATCAATTCACAATGTTGAGAGAACCTTGGTTGTCTTTGAACTCATCAAGAAATTCAGCTCTTGATTTCTTTATGGAAATGTTGTTTGCCTGAGCACATTGAACGGTCAGACAATTGAGCACATAGACAGAGGGGGCTGCCAGACCAAAGTAACGTCCATCACCAGGGGCTCCCACCATCCAGGGAATGCTCACTGCCCACTGCTACCATTGGGCAGGAAGTATGGGAGCCTTAGGTCCCACACCACCTGGTTCAGGAACAGTTCTTACACTACAACCATTAGGCTCCAGAACTGATCTCGATAATCTGAAGTGATTCTGCTACCTGCAGACTCATTTTCAATAACTCTTTACAACTCACGTTCTCAAAATTACTTTTATTTGCAGTTTGTCTTTTCTTACATATTTGTTGTTTCTCAGTTTTCATGTATAGTTTTTTTTGTAAATTGTGCTCTACTTTTTTTTATCTGTAATTACCTGCAAGAAAATGAATCCCAAGGTAGTATATATTAACATATACATATGTACTTGATAATAAATATAATCTGAACCTCTTGTAGCAATTAAAGTGGCCACTAAATGTATGTTCATGTTCTTCTGCTGCTGTACCCCTTCCACTTCAACATTCGACATGTTCAGAGTTCAGAGATGCTTTTCTGCCCACTGATGCATTGTTGTAATGTGTGGTTATTTGAGTTACTGTCAGCTTTAACCAGTCTGGTCATTTTCCTCTGACTTCTCTCATTAACAAGATATTTTCACATTCAGAAGCAACAGTCACTAGATGATTTTTTTGATTTTTTGCACCATTCTCTGTAAGCTCTAGAGACTGTTGTGTGTGAAAATCCCAGGAGATTAGCAGTTTCTGAGATAGGTAAACCACCCTGCCAAGCACCAACTATCATCTCACAGTCAAAGTCACTCAGACCACATTTCTTGCCCATTCTGATATTTGGTCTGAACAGCAACTGAATCTCTTGACCATGTCTGCATGCTTTTATGCATTGAGTTGCTGCCACATGATTGGCTGATTATATAACCTGCATTACCAGCAGGTGTGCATGTCTACCTAATAAAGTGGCCACTGTGTATTTATCTAGTATAAGATTCTCCTCCAAATGATTTCAAAAGTAACGCATCATGCAAAGTTTGGCTGCAGTGTAACTTTCAGTGTCATTTGCCTGAATATTGATTGCTCTCATTTAGGTAGGGAAAATCAAGATTAATTAATTTCATCTTCCCTGACACAATGACATTGATGTTGCCTGAGTACTGTAAACGCCACTGAATTGAAAGGCAAAATGACGTTGCTTTGACCACAGAGATTAGGATCATGGTCACTTTCAGGAGCAAACCAAGCTGTTGCTCTCTACTGCACAGTTTGCTCCTCACTGGAGCATGGGAAGGACACCCTGGCCCAATTCTTAATGAAGGAAGGCTCCTTTCACTCTTTCTACTGCCCACAGGAGCAGCGAGTCAGGACGCACGGCCTTGTCTCCAGAGGAGGCTTTCTCAATTTGCTGAGCACCTATGCGCTTACGGAGCACCAGAACAGCTGCCGGAGGAACTCAGCAGGTCAAGCAACACCTGAGGGATGAAAGGGGATTGTTGACAATTTGCGTTGAAACACTGTATTAGGTATTGAAACATCATCGAACCACACACACACACACACACACACACACACACATCACACACACACACACACACACACACACATCACACACACACACACACACACACACACACATGCCCTTTGACCTGCTGAGTTGCTCAGCAGATTGTGTGTTGCTCCAGATTCCATTGGCTGCCGTCTCTGCTGTCTCCAATGCCCTTGGCAATACCCATTCAACATTTTAGGGGCAGCTTCTTCCCCTCTGCCATCAGATTTCTGAATGCTCCATGATTTGTGGTGTGTTTTATGAATTACACTGCACGGCTGCCAAAAAACAACAAATTTCACGACACTTTATGTCAGTGCTATGAACTCTTCTGAGATGTCCCCATCCTAGATTTTCTCTGGACTGAGCAGTGGGTGTCAGCGCTGTTGTTTTGCCCTCTGTTAACCAATTCCAATGCTGATTCAGGCCAGGACTTCCCAGCTGGAGCCCTGCGTACACGGACACAAGAAAACAGGAACAGGAATGGGCCATTTGGCCCCTCAAGCTTGTCCCACCGTTCAAAACGATCATGGCTGATCTGCCCCAGAACTCAACTCCTCTTCTCAGCCTGTTCCTCATCACCTCAATTCCACTACCCTTCAAAAATGAAGATTTGTACAAACACTACCACAGAGAGAACATGCCTCCTGTGGATCAGACTCTTTGTTTGAAGTCCCCGTCCCCTTTGTGCGTGCTCCCTCCCCACTGGCACAATCATTTTCAGTAGCAGCAAATCCCCTGTAGCTTGATAGGTGATGGATAACCCCCTAGAGCCGGCTGGACTACAGAAAGACCGCTTTGGAACATGTCAGCAGGAAGGACACACGAAAACCGCAAATGCCATTTTCATTAGGGTTTTGCACATGGAAACCCACCCATGCTGGTCTATGAACCTCACAGCTGAAGTTAACTAAGAGTGGAAGTGTGACTTCCAACATTATTTCAACATCACAAAAGCAAAGATGTAATGCTGAGGCTTTATAAAGCACTGGCAAAGCCTCACGTGGAGTATTGTGGGCAGTTTTGGGCCCCTTATCCAAGAAAGGTTGTGCTGACCTTGGAGACGGTTCAAAGGATGTTCACGAAAATGATTCCGGGATTGAAAGGCTTATCAAATGAGGAGTGTTTGATGGCTCTGGGCCTCTACTCACTGGAAATCAGAAGAATGGGGGGCGGGGTGGGGGAATCTCATTGAAACCTATCAAATGTTGAACGATATTGAAAGAGTGGATGTGAAGAGAATGTTTCTTATGGTGGAGGAGTCTAGGACCAGAGGACACAGCCTCAGAATAGAGGGACGCCCATTTAGAATGGAGATGAGGAGAAATTCCTTTAGCCAGAGAGTGGTGAGTCTGTGAAATTCATTGCCACAGGCAGCTGTGGAGGCCAAGTCTTAGGTGTATTTAAGGCAAAGGTTGATTAACTCTTGATTAGTCAGGGCATGAAGGGTTACAGAGAGAAGGCAGGGGATTAGGACTGAGAGGGAAATGGATCAACCATGATGAAACAGCGAAGCAGACTAGATGGGCCAAATGGCCTAATTCTGCTCCTATATCTTATGGCCTTATCAAAAACGAAATGCGGTTTACAGACCTGATGCAAATTGGGGGACTACTTTGTTGAGAATCTCCGCTCCAACTGCCGAAGCAGAATTTTCTGGTGGCCAACCATTTTAATTCCTGTCCCTATTCCAGTTCTGACATGTCAGTCCATGGACTCTTTTTCCAAGGTGAGGAGCAATGCCTCATATTCCACCTGGGTAGCCTTCAATCTGGTGGCATGAAGACTGATTTCTCCAATTTCTGGTAATTTTTATTCCTTTTTTTTCTCTTTTTCCCTTCCCCTTCAATCTTCTTCTATTCGTTACTCTGGCTTCTCACCTCTTTTGCCCTGCTGCCTATCACCTTCCCTTGGTGCCTCTCCTTCTTCCCTTTCTCCCATGGTCCACTCTCCTCTCCTATCAGATACCTTCTTCTCCAACTCTTTACCTTTCCCACCCAAATGGCTTCACCTATTGATTTCCAGCTTGCCCTGCTTCTAACATCTTCCCCCTTCCATTCGAGTGCTGATGAAGAGTCTCAGCCCAAAACGTTGACTGTTTATTCCACTCCGTAGGTGCTGCTTGACCTGCTGAGTCCCTCCAGCATTTTGTGTGTAATTGCTATGACTCTGAAAGTAGAATGGATCCAGTTGTATGTTCCCGTTGGCTCAGCATATGTACGCTGTGGCTTCAATGCTGATCAGAACAAATTTACTTGGATCAACTGGCCACTTGGACCAATTCCATGTTCTGCTGGTACTGTTCCAAGCCTGAGCTGCCACGTTTTTAATTAGGATCAAAGCCAAATTCAGGAAACTGTATTGTTTATACAGAGTGCTTTAAACAGAACCTCTGTATTATTTTTCTAAACTAGAGGAAAACCTCTATGGATGTGTAAATTTAATTGAAATGTATGACACATACTTAATTGATACACATTGCTAAAATAACTCTGGAAGAAGTTTAGCTTTGGCTGTCAACATCATGAAGGATCCCACCCACCCAGCTCATGGACTGTTTGTCCCACTCCCATCAGGGAGGAGGCTATGTAGCACTCATGCCAGGACCACCAGAATCAAAAACAGTTACTTTCCCCCAGCAGCAAGGCTGATCGACACCTCCACCCACTTATCCAGCAAACACTACTTTATTGCTGGGGAGGCACGGTGGTGTTGTGGTTAGCACGACACTTTACAATACTGGCGACCCAGGTTTAATTCCCGTCGCTGTCTGTAGGAGTTTGTATTTTCTCCCTGTGACAGCGTGGGTTTTCTGTGGATGCTTTGGTTTCCTCCCACAGTCCAAAGACGTACTAGTTGGTAGGTTAATTGGTTGTTGTAAATTGTCCCGAGATTAGGCTGGCATTAAATCGGGGAGTTGCTAGTGGCATGACTCAAGAGGCTGGAAGGGCCTAATCTATGCTGTATCTCAATAAATAAATAAATTTCCTGTTTGTCACCTTATGTACAGACACTACTGTGCCTAATGTCACTTTATGGACAGTCAATCAATCTATATACAGTATAAAAGCTATCTTATGTATTTATATTAATTGTGTTTTTAAATTATGATCATGTTCTTTAACTTATTGTGTTTTTTTGTGCTGCATTAGATCTAGAGTAACAATTGTTTAGTTCTTCTTTACACTTATGCACTGGAAATGACATTAAACAATCTTAAATCTTGAGTCTTGAATATTGAACTTGACAAATGCAGCCGATGTGATTATTGGCTGCCCATAGAATTTGACTGTCTGATGTTGTCAGGCTATGAAAATATATTGTGCAATTGCCTAGTAACGGCTTTAAATATTGTGAAATCAAAAACAGAAAAGCTGTTCTTTTTGAGTTACAATACATCCCAGCCACAAGCAAACTTTAATATTAATACTTTTTAATTAGTTAACCAAAAATGTGACCTTGCAAGTTCTTATCTATAAACCGAACTTTTCTGACTTGGCTTATCACAGTATCATAGATATGAAGTGGCCATTTTATTAGGTACAGCTGTTCGTTAATGCAAATATCTAATCAGCCAATCATGTGGCAGCAACTCAATGTATAGAAGCATGCAGACATGGTCTAGAGGTTCAGTTGTTGTTCAGACCAAACATCAGAACGAGGAAGAAATGTGATCTAAGTGACTTTGATCATGGAATAATTGTTGGTACCAGACAGAGTGGTTTGATTATCTCAGAAACTGCTGATTTCCTGGGATTCTCATGCACAACAGTCTCTAGAGTTTATAGGGAATGGTGCGGGAATAAAAAAAACAAAAAAGAAAACGGTGAGCACCAGTTCTGTGGGCGAAAATACCTTGTTATTGAGGGAGGTCAGAGGAGAACGGCCAGACTGGTTCAAGCTAACAGAAAGATGACAACAGCTCAGATAACCATGCATTACAACAGTGGTGTACAGAAGAGCATCTCTGAACACACAGCTCATCGAACCTTGAAGTGGACGGGCTACATCAGCAGAAGACCATGAACATACACTCGGTTGCCACTTCATTAGGTACAGGGGGTATCTAATAATGTGGCCACTGTGCATATGTTACTATATCAGCTGTCTGCAGTTCAAGTTCAAGTTTAGTTTAATTGTTATCGAGCCATACCCATGAATACAGCCAAGAGAAACAGCGTTCCTCCAGGTCGAAGATGCAAAGCACGGTACCAGCAGTACACACAGCAAATTGCACATGGCATTTAAATCACATATATTTATGATAGCATTAAAACATACAGCCACAAAATATAATATAGCCCATGTCCCTGAATGGCATGGCCTGAAGGTTTATTTATTGAGACAGCATGGAATAGGCCCTTCGAGCCACATCGGCCAGCAATCCCCAAATTAACTCCTAGCCTAATCGCGGGAGAATTTACAATGACCAATTAACCTACCAACCGGTATGTCTTTGGACTGTAGGTGGAAACTGGAGCACCCGGAGGAAAGCCACACAGTCACGGGGAGAACGTACAAACTCCCTATAGGCAGCATCGGGAATTGAACCCGGGTCGCTGGTACTGTACAGCGTTGTGCTGCCGTGCCAATCGAATGTGGTTGGGATATTGTTCCGGAACCACACTACTTCAGCCATGCTGCATATTCAACCAATCGTTTAATACTAGCAATCTTACAGGTTCAAAAATACATTCCAGTATTCTTCCGTTTTCTATATACATTCCAGCCCTCTGCACAACAGCCTATCAAAGTACTTGTGAGAATTTTCACATCAATCTTATCAGCATGCTAAATGATAATGGAAAGCGGTGTAATAACAGGCGTTGTTAGGTTAACACAGCCGCACCTGTACAGGAAAAATATGAGAGGTAATTCTCTTAGATGTTGAGCATTTATCAGAACAATACATCCAGTTCTAATGAAAGCTCTATCACCAAAAAGATAGCTTATCTTTTCTTTCAAAGAAGTCTGCTGAACGGTTACAATCATTCAATGCTTTCTCTTGTCTTCCTGTCATATTGTATTTAAAACTTCTGGCAGGTTTGGTTAAAAACACCCACCCTACCAGGTTCAGGAACAATTATTACCCCTCAATCATCAAGCTCTTCAACTACTGGGGATAATTTCACTTTCCCCAGCATTGAAATGTTCCCACAGCCAATGGACTGACTTTCAAGGACTCTTCATCTCATGCTCTCGATATTTGTTGTTTATTTATTTATTTATTGAGCTGCACTGGACTGTTGGCGGGTGGTCCTGGGTTCGAATCCAGCCGGCCCCTCGCATACTTTCCATCCGTGCTGGGTTGAGCATTGAGATAGCAACTCGGCCTCGTAAAAAACGGAGAGATGCGAAAGAAACGGCAAGGTTGCCACCCGATGCAGGACAAGGCATGGAAAGGAACAACAATTTATTTATTTATTTTTTTCCCTCTTTTTGCATTTGTGCATTTTGTTGTCTTTTGCGTACCGGTGTTTGTCCATTTTGTTGGGTACATTTTTCCATGAATTCTATTGTGTTTCTTTGTATTTGCTGTGAATGCCCACAAAAGATGAATCTCAGTGTTGTATATGGTGACATACTATATATAAATCAACTTTGAACTTTCAACAGTGATTATGAAGCCCTTCTCCACTCTCAAGTCCTTTCTGTGAATAAAAAAATGGATTGCACATTCCAAAGCACGGGGAGTTTGCACAAGTTTGCTTTCCTTCGGCTGAAAGGGGAAACCCCATTCCCAAACCTCTACCAATGGTTCTGGGTGGGTGAAACAGACTGAGTCATAGTCTTCACTTGCAAAAGCTTTGATTACACAGCAGTTTTCAGACACTTGTCCTCCTGTCCTGTGTGACATGGGACACTTGCTTAACTCTTCGAGAGTACTTTGAATTATGTTGAATATTTTCATGTTACTTCTGCTACATTCATCATTAAGGACCCCCTTCACCCAGGACTGGTCCTCCTCTCATTGCTACCATCAAGGAGAAGGTACAGGAACCTGAAGGCACACACTCAACAATTCAGGAACAGCTTCTTTCCCCGAGCCATCGGATTTCTGAAAGGACAATGAACCCACGAACACGACCTCACTGTTTTTATCCTCACTTTCTGCACTTGATTTTTACTTTAATTATGTATGTATACATGTAGTATTGTGCAAAAGTCTTAGCCACATATTCTTGTGCAGTAGTTTTCTATGACTCTACCTTTATGGTAGCTAACAATAATTAGTATATGTTTCTATCTTCCCTTCACATACTTTATGTAAATCAGTTCCGATTGGATGAAGATTTTTCACCAGAACACCTTATTTAAATTGCTTCTAGATAAACCTCTGAAATGGAATAGCACTAGAAAATGCCAAAAACACCATAAAACCGTAGGATATAGGAGAATAATTAGGCTGCTATGCCCATCGAGTCTGCCTCACCATTCCATTATGGCTGATTTAATAGCCCTCTCAACCCCACTTTCCTGCCTTCTCCCTGTAACCTTTGATGGACAGACTAATCAAGAACCTATCAACCTCCTCTTTAAATATACCCAATGACTTGGCCTCCATAGCTGTCTGTGGCGATCATTTCCACAGATTCACCACCCTCTGGCTAAAGAAATTCCTCCTCATCTCTGTTCTAAATGCATGTCCCTCTATTCTGAGGCTGCACCGCTGGTCCAAGCAAGTCAGCAAGTTAGGCAGCATCTGTGGACAGAGAAACGGTGTGAATGTGACTTTCCTTTTTCCCCCACAGATGTGGCCTGAACTGCTGAGTGTTTCCAGCACTTTCTGTTTTATTTCAGATTTCCAACATCTGCAATGTTTTGATTCCTGGGAATGGAAATTAGATGACGTTGGGTATTGTGTCAATCCTCTCTGCTCACTAAATAGCTGATGTCTCCAAGAATTTCACTTGGATCTTGGGATCTGACAATAACTTTCACAGAGTGATGTACACACACTGCCCTCTTTACTGGTCACCTCCTGTGCTTAATGAAGTGCTCACGGAGTGCATGCTCGTGGTCTCCCGCTGCTGTAGCCCATCCACTTGATGGTTCGATGTTTTGTACATTCAGAGATACTCTTCTGCACACCACTGTTGTAACGTGTGGTTATTTGAGTTACTGTCGCCTTCCTGTCAGCTTGAACCAGTCTGGCCATTCTCGTCTGACCTCTCTCACTAACAAGTCATGTTAACCCACAGAACAGCCGCTCACAGGATGTTTCTCTGTTTTTCACACCATTCACTGTAAGTGCTAGAGACTGTTGTGTGTGAAAATCCCAGGAGATCAGCAGTTTCTGAGATACTCAAACCACCCCGTCTGGCACCAACAATCATTTCCCCCAGTCAAAGTCACTTAGATCACATTTCTTCCCCATTTTGATGTTTGGTCTGAACAACAACTGACCATCTTGACCATGTCGGCATGCTTTGATGCATTGATATGATTGGCAGATTAGATATTTGTGCTAATGAGCAGGTGTACAGGTGTACCTAATAAAGCGGCCACTGAGTGTGGAACACTACAGTACAGGACAGGCCCTTTGGCCCACGATGTTGCACCAACTGAATTTATGTTTTCAGGTTTATTATCACTGACTCATAGGACATTAAATTTATTGTACAGTACAAAGATGTAAAATGACTATGAACTAGAGAATAAATAAATGGTGGAAAAGAAGGAATAAAGAGGTAGTGTTCATGGGGACGTTGTTTTCAGATGATTGGAGGAAAGCACAGGGGCAACGTCTGACGTAGGTGAGTGTGTGCAACTTTCTGCCAGGAATGGTGGTAGAGGCAGATGCGGTAGAGATATTTACGAGATTCCTTGATAGACAAATGGATGATAGGAAAATGGAGGTCCATGTGGGAGGGAAGGGTTAGATTGATCTTGGAGTAGGTTCAAAGGACTGTACAACATTGTGGGCTGAAGGGCCTGTACTGTGCTGTAATGTTCTATGTAGAGATACAGCGTGGTAACAGACCCTCTGGCCCATGGAGCCTGCACCTCCCAGTCACACCCATTGACTAATTAACCTACTAACCCATACAGCTTTGCAATGTGGGAGGAAACCAGAGCACCCGGAGGAAATATCTGTGGTCACGGGGAGAAGGTGCAAACTCTTCACAAACAGTGAACCCAGGTCGTTGGCATTGTGAAGCGATATGCTAACTGCTACAGTACAGTGGCGCCCAACGCTACTGTTCTATGTTCTATAGAATCCAAATCAGGTTTAATATCTCTGGCATATGTTGTGAAATTTGTTGTTTTTGGGGCAGCAGTACAATGCAATACATAATAATATAAAAGCTGTGAATTACAGTCAGTAAGTATGAGACTGAGCCCCTTTCAGACTCAAGCCGAACTACAGAGGATGGGGAGGAGGTCCGGCCCCTGCACATGTGGCACACAGGCCCTCTGGCGAGTGGACACACCCTGGCGCTCGTGAACCAGATCCCCAGCTATGGGTAAGCAGACCCACTGCCTTGTGGGCAGCCTCAGGAGAGACGAAGGCTACGGGAGTAAACCCAGACAGCAAATCCGGAGTGAAGCCCCGAAGGCAGCTGGACGTCATTGAACGTCGTTCTGGCAGCTCCTGCAGCCAAGCTGGTGCCAAATGTATTGCTTCATAAACTTTCCTTTGGTGAGGCCGAGAGGGGAATCTTGATGACTGGGCATCTCAGGATCTCCATACCTTGTGCCCAGGCTTGTGATGATGATGATCATCACCCATTGTCCTTTGAGACAGGTGGATATAAAATAGTTAAATTAATTATTAGTGCATAAAGTAGTGAGGTAGAGGTAGTGTTCATGGGTTCAATATCCACTCAGAAATCTGATGGCAGAAGGGAGGATGCTGTTCTTGGATTGTTGAGTGTGTGCCTTCAAGCTTCTGTGCCTCCTTCCTGATGGTAGCAATGAGAACGAGGGATGAGCTGGATGATGTGGGTCCTGAATGATGAATGCTGCCCTTTTGAGGCACTGCTCCTTGAAGATGTCCTGGATGCTGCGGAGATTAGAGTCCATGATGGAGCTAACTGAGTTCACAACTTCCTGCAGCTTCTTTTGATCCTGTGCAGGAGCAACTCCCCCCCCCACCATTATCACCCCCACACCAGATGGTGATGCAGCCTGTTAGAATGCTCTCCACGGTACATCTGTCGAAATTTACATGTCTCTTTGGTGTCTACCAGATCTCCTCAAACTGCTAATGAAATGTAGCTGCTGTCATGACTTATTTGTAGCTGCACTGATATGTTGGTCCCAGTTAGATCCTCAGAGATGTTGACACCCAGGAATTATAGATAGAGACACCTAACTGTCTGAAAAGGAGGATATAATATTTCACTTATACACGACTATATACTTAATCAGAGAGTTGTTGAATCTCTCCCTGGGCAGGGAAACATTGTTTAACAGCATAAAAAAAAGTGATGCTTAAACCAGAAAGCAGATTATATCTAAATGCACAGAAACGCCACAGGCCAGAAGTACAGGAACTAATCCTCCATTGAAAAAATTAATGGCTCGCTGCGTTGGCTCGCTGACATGAGGAGATGAGTTAGACTGAGAGTGTAGTAACATGTTGGCTCCACATAACTGGAATTTCTCGCATACTCAACTTTGACCTTCCTCCCATTGAATAGAAAACAACTTCATGTGCAGACTACAGCAGCAGCAGCTTTATTAATTACCAACAGAAGTATTCAGACACATTTATTTTATAGAATGCAGAAATACAATTGGAATTAGAATCAGAATCAGGTTTATTATCACTGACGTAAGCCATGAAATGTGTTGTACACTAAGGCATAAATATTACAATAAGTTACAAACATAATGAATGTTGCGGAAGAGGAATAGTGAGGTCGTGTTCATAGACCAGAGGGGAAGAAGATGTTCCTAAAACGTGGAGTGTGTGTCTTCAGGCTTCTGTACTTCCCCGTCAATGTTAATAACAAGGAGACGGCATGTGCTGGACGGTGAGGATCCTTAATGATGGACATTGCCTTTTTGAGGCATCGTTTCTTGAAGATGCACATAAAATACTGGAGGAATTCAGCATCTAAGATAGTTGACATTTTGGGCCGAGGCCCTACTTCAGGACTGAATATCTCAGGAACATAGCTTGAAGATGTCCACAGTGGTGGGTTTGAGCCTGTGATGGAACTGACTGAGTCTACAACCCTCTATAGTGATGTTTCAGTTCTTGACTCATTAATTATGCCTTGTAGGGAAAATATAACTTAATGTGAAAGTGAAATGTGTATGTTTATGAAAATTATAGTACAGATTCAATAGAAATTTACAGGATATATCTTGAATGCCTTTGCCAAGGCATATTAAAGACCTGGGTCTTGTTCTGAACACAAAAAAGACCCAAGTCCTATATCAGCCATCTCCCAGCCAGCCATTTGTCCAGTCCTCCATAAAGGTTGACGATATTACTCATGAAAATATAAACCACTTTCCCTACCTTGGCAGCATTCTCTCCTGAAAAACAGACATCAATCATTGCCCGAGTAAGTGCTAGTGGAGCCTATGCAAGATTAAGGAAAAGAGTCTTTGAAGACTGCGACCTACAGGTCCAAACAACACTTTTGGTCTATAAAGCAGTTGTTCTTCCTACTGTATGGAGTTGAATCATGGGCCACCTACAGTCAGCACCTGAAAGCCCTGGAACAATAACACCACTGATCCTTATGAAAGATTTTGGGGATCAGCTGGAAGGACAGACACACAAAGACCAGTGTACTGGAGGAGGCCAACATGAACAGCATCTCCACCTCGATAAAGCAGCACCAACTTGATGGATAGGTCATGTCATTCAGATGCCTAGCTCACATCTCCTCAAACAGACCCTCTGCTCCCAGTTGAAGGAAGGTCAGCGAGCCCCTGGCGGGCAAAGGAACCGCTTCAAAAATAACATCAAAATCAGCCTGAAGGAATTCAACATTGCATCTAAAACCTGGGAAAACATTGGACCCAATAGATACACCCAGAGGAAATCTGTTCAAGAGGGAGCTGTGCTACATGACAGCCGACTTCCTTGTGCCACAGGGAACAAGTGGCAGCTGTGTAAAGGGGACTGAACAACCAAAAGACCCA
Organism: Mobula birostris; assembly: GCF_030028105.1. NCBI lineage: Eukaryota > Metazoa > Chordata > Chondrichthyes > Myliobatiformes > Myliobatidae > Mobula > Mobula birostris. Next base: position 5,972,347 of record NC_092395.1, read on the forward strand.
ACCACTAACCACAGCCATACCGCACCAACATTTGTGAATCCCTGATCAGCCTCTACAGTTACTAGAGGACCCAACAGTAGGCAAACTCTTAGAAGAACATCATACGCGACTCAAGTGATCGCACTATTACATTATTACTTTATTTATTGACTTTCCACTGAAGATCTAAGCTAAGACACATCAGGCCAAATCTTCCTGGAAAATAAGACCATGACATATAGGAGTAGAATTAGGCCATTTGGCTCATCGAGACTACTCTGTCATTTCATCATGGCTGATCCAATTTTCCTCTCAGCCCCAATCTCCTGTCTTCTCCCCATATCCCTTCATGCCCTGACCAATCAAGAATCTATCGACCTCTGTCTTAAATACACATAAAGACCTGGCCTCCACAGCTGCCTGTGGCAAAGAATTCCACGGATACTTGCACATTAATGATACTTCTGGCAAATGAAATATCACCTGTTCATTTCCCTCCATAGTTGCTACCTGACTCGCTAACTTTTCAAACTTTTGGTGAGAACTGGAAGAAGTTACCTGAAACAGCTTATAGGTAAATATAGGAAAAGGCAGAGAGAAAAGAAGAAAAAGGAAGCCCTTTACTAAAAGTAAAAGCAGAGTAATTAAATCACAAAAGGAACGAAGGTGTAAGGCAAAAGTGACGGTAATAGAATAACACTGGATTCAAGATTCAAAATTGTTTAATGTCATTTCCAGTACACAAGTATAAAAGAGAATGAAATTATTGTTACTCCGGATCTGATGCAGCACAAAAAAAAAATCACAAGGAAATAAAGAACACAATAATAAAAAAAACACAATAAACACATAAGATAGCTTATATGTGCAGATTGATTTTATGTCCATAAAGTGACGCTGGGCACAGGAGTGTCTGTACACAAGGTGACTGACAGGAAAGGATGAAGTTGTGGTGGTTGGGGTGTGGAGGGGTGGGTTAGTGGGTGGAGGTGTTGATCAGCCTTACTGCTTGGGGAAAGTAACTGTTTTGAGTCTGGGTCCTGGTATGGATGCTACATAGCCTCTCCCCCAATGGGAGTGGGACAAACAGTCCATGAGCAGGGTGGGTGGGATCCCACATGATGTTACTGGACTTTTCCCTGTACCTTGCTGCTTATATGTCCCTGATGGCAGGTAGGCTGGTGCCAATGTTGCACTGGGAAGTTTTGACTACCTGTTGTAGAGCATTCCTGTCCACTGCAGTACAGTTTCTGTACCAAGCAGTGATGCAGCTGTAGCACAGGAAAATGAGGACAGATCTAACAGAAAGAAAAAAATTAATTAAGTTTAAATAAGGGTGAGGAAGGGTCTTAGCCCTAAACATTGTTGGTTTATTCCCCTATATAAATGCTGTCTGACATGCTGAGTTTCTTCAGCATTTTGTGTGTGTTGCTCTGGATTTCCAGCATCTACAAAATCTCTTATGTCTCTGTTTTTAACCTATTGTTGTACAGAAGTGATTGCTGGTCAGACATTTTAGTTAAACACCAGTAACTGAAATTCTCAGAAACCATTAACATCAGGGTTCAAGGCTGGAAGCAAGTAAAGCCTAAATGATTGGTCCTGGCTGATTCTAACTCTACCTCGCCACTGAGAACCTTGACTAACTTCTATTGATGCACAGTGCAGAGTATCATGACTGGTTGCATCATGGCCTGGTATGGAAACACCAATGTCCAGGAATGGAAAAGCCTACAAAAAGTACTGGAGATGGCCTGGTCCATCACAGGAAAAGCTCTCCCCACCATTGAGCACATCTACAAGAGCGCTACCACGAGCGGGCAGCATCCGTCATCAAGGACCCCCACCATCCAAGCCATAGTCTCTTCTCACTTCTGTCATCGTGAAGGGGCTACAGAGTAGCCTTAGATCCCTCACCACCAGGTTCAGGAACAGTTATTATCCTACATCCATCAGGTTCCTGAATCAGTATGGATAACTTCACTCGCCTCAACACTAGACTGATTTCATAACCTACAGACTCACTTTACAACTCATGTTCTCAGTACTATCTGTTTATCTATCTATCTATCTAATGTATGTATGTATGTATATATTTATTTATTGATTTATTATTGTCAGTTTATTTTTATTTGCATATTTCATCTTTTTTTTACGCATTGTCAGCCTTTGTGTGTAGATTTTCATTGATTCTGTTGTATTTCTTTGTTCTACTATGAATGCCTGCAAGAAATGAAGCTCAGGGTAGGATATGGTGACATTAAAGCACTTAGATAACAAATTGACTTTGAACTTTGAACAGATCTGACCAGCTGATATGAGCAACCTCAAATCCCAGTGATTGACTGATCTTTCTTGTGAAGCTCTTAACCAGCTGACAAGTGGTTAAAACCTTAAATGTCAGCTTTAAATACCGACAATTGAAATGATTAGGGTAATTTTATCTTGTCATAATTAGAACCCTGTCTTCCCTAAAATTGGGTTTATGATTTGGTTGTTGCAATTAGTTCTGAGGGTGACGAATAAAACCTAGGAAATGGAATATTTGATACCTGAATCTCAGTGTTATGTGATACAGTTTTAATTTTAGCCAGACTGGACAGAACTGAAGATCATTGCTGGTTGATCTCATGTGAGGCACTGGTTACTCCTGACTGCCATTCATATCAGCACATCTCATATTTCCCAGCTTTTCCCCCTTTTCTCTAACCCATGTTGTCCCAGTCTTGGGAGAGTGTGATGGGAAAGTCTAGAGAGAACTTCACTCTGTATCTCCTACTCTAGGAATGTGTGATGGGACGGTGTAGAGGGGGCTTTACTCTGTAACTCTTAGTCCTGGGAATGTGCAATGGGACAATGTAGAGGGAGCTTTACTCTGTATCACTCATAAGGACATTAGAATATAAGAAATAGGAGCAGGAGTAGGCCATCTGGCCCATTGAGCCTGCCCCACCATTCAATAAAATCATGGCTGATCTGTCCGTAAACTCAGCTCCATCTGCCTGCCTTTTCCCCATAACCCTTAATTCCCTTATTATGTAAAAACCTATCTAACTGTTTCCTAAATATATTTAGTGAAGAAGCCTCAGCTGCTTCCCTGGGCAGAGAATTCAACAGATTCACCACTCTCTGGGAAAAACAGTTTCTCCTCATCCCCATCCTAAATCTTCTGCCCTGAATCTTGAGGCAATGTCCCCTAGTTCTAGTCTCACCTACCAATGGAAACAACTTTCCTACTTCTATCTTATCTACCCCTTTCAAAATTTTGTATGTTTCTATAAGATCCCCTCTCATTCTTCTGAATTCCATAGAGTATAGTCCCAGGCGACTCAATCTCGCTGCATAGGTTAACCCCTTCATCTCTGGAATCAACCTGGTGAACCTCCTCTGCACTGCCTCCAAAGCCAGAATATCCTTCCTCAAGTATGGAGACCAGAACTGCACACAGTACTCCAGGTGCGGCCTCACCAGTACCCTGTACAGTTGCAGCATGACCTCCCTGCTCTTAAATTCAATCTCTCTAGTAATGAAGGCTAACATTCCGTTTGCCTTCTTAATAACCTGTTGTACCTGCAAGCCAACTTTTTGCGATTCATCAACAAGCACTCCCAAGACCCTCTGCACAACAGCATGCTGCAATCTTTCACCATTTAAATAATAATCTGCTCTTTTATTATCCCTTCCAAAGTGGATGATCTCTCATTTACCAACATTGTATTCCATCTGCCAGCCCTTGGCCCACTCACTTAACCTATCTATATCCCTCTGCAGACTCTCCACATCCTCTGTACAATTATTTTTCCACTCAGTTTAGTGTCATCAGCAAATTTTGCTACACTACACTCAGTCTCCTCTTCCAAATCATCAATGTAAATAGTAAACAGCTGCGGGCCCAGCACCGACCCCTGTGGCACCCCATTCACCACTGACTGCCAACCAGAGAAACACGCATTTATACCAACCCTCTGCATTCTATTAATTAACCAATCCACTATTCATGCCAATACACTTCCTCCGACTCCATGCATCCGTATCTTATTTATAAGTCTCTTGTGCGGCACCTTATCGAACACCTTCTGGAAATCCAAGTATACGACATCCACCTGTTCCCCTCTATCCACTGCACTCATTATGTCCTCAAAGAACTCCAGTAAGTTTGTCAAACAGGACCTGCCCTTTCTGAATCCATGCTGCACCTGTCTAATGGAACCACTCCTTTCTAAATGTTTCACTACTTCTTCCTTAATGACAGTTTCAAGCATTTTCCCAACTACAGACATTAAGCTAACTAGCCTATAGTTGCCCGTCTTTTGCCTACATCCTTTTTTAAAAAGTAGCATGACATTTGTTGTCTTCTCATCCGCCGGGACCTGCCCAGAGTCTAGAGAATTTTGGCAAATGATTACCAACTTGTCTACTATAACCTCTGCCAATTCCCTCAGCGCCCTGGGATGCATCCCATCAGGACCAGGGGACTTAACTACCTTCAGGCCCTCTAGTTTGCTCATCACTATCTCTTTAGTGACGGGGGAGTGTAATGAGTGTACAGGGAGCTTTAGACTGTAACTCTCACTCTGGGAGAGTGTTATGGGACAGTGTAGAGTGAGCTTCACTCTGTATCTCTCTGTCCTGGGCTAGTGTGATAGGACAGTGTAGAGGGAGCTTCACTCTGTATCTCAGCCCTTGGAGAGTGTGATGGGACAGTGTAGAGGAAGCTTAACGCTGTATCTCAGCCTTAGGACAGTGTAGACCTTTCCATGAACAGGAAATGACTCTGCACAGCTGTGGACCTTGAGATGAATGCCCTCCTGGTGATAACGATGTTTTGTGGAAGCACGCAAAGCTTCTTTGCTCCTTTTGGATATTTTCAGTCGCTGATTGGATGGATCTTGAGCTGGCAAGAAATATGTCTTACTTCAGAATAAGAATCAGTTTCAGCTTTTTATCACTGATGAATGTCATGAAATGTGTGGTTTACAGCAATAATAGAAGAAAAAATTACTCTAGGTTACAAGTATTACAAGTTATTATATGCAGTGGATACAGCCAAGTCCATGACAGGTAAAGCCTTCCCCACCATTGTGGTCATCTGCATGGAGTGCACTGTTGCAGGAAAGCAGCATCCATAATCAGGGGTCCTCGTCACCCAGGCCAGGCTCCCTGCTCACTGCTGCCATTAGGAAGAAGGTACAGGAGCCTCAGGATCCACACCACCAGTTTCAGGAACAGTTATTATCCTCCAACCATCAGCCCCTTGAACCAAAGGGGATAACTTGACGTAACTTCACTCACCCCGTAACTGAACTGTTCCCACAAACTATGGACTCACTTTCAAGGACACCTCATCTCATTTTCTCGACATTTATTTATTATTTATTAATATTAATATTATTTCTTTTTTCCCTTTCTTTTTGTGTTTGTACAGTTTGTTTTCTTTTGCACATTGTTGGTACAGTCTTTTGTTGATTCTATTATGGTTATTAGACTTATCGGGTATGCCTGCAAGAAAATGAATCTCAGGGTTGTATATGGTGACATATTTGCACTTTGATGATAAATTTACTTTGAACTTTGAATATGAGTTCGATTTCAATATTTAAGAGGTATTTGGATAAGTACCTGGATTGAAACGGTATAGATCAGGTTCAGGTTGATGGGACTAGGCGGAGTAATAGATTGGCATAGACTGGATGGGCTGAAGGGCCTGTGTCTGGGCTGTAATGCTCTACGACTCCATGAAGTTAAAATTAGTGAAATGTTTAATTGTAAACTCAGAGATCCACATTGTATTTACTAAAGTACCAATAATCTACCTGTGAACTAGTTAGCAAATAGCTGACAGCGCATTGGTACAGCATAAAATTTAATCTTTGCAGCCTGTTAACATTCCTCTCAACTCTGGTCACTTTGTTTTCTGTCACAATATTGTTTTCACAGACACCTCCTGAAGGGACCCTTCATCATTTCTATATAACTTCACTCTGATAGTTGTAAGACAGTGGTGTGAAAACTAGTGTGCAAGCTGTTGGACGCAGGGATTTCAGACTTCAGATTTAGATTTATGTTCAAAATATACATTGAAGCATACGGTGAAATGGACTGTTTGTGTAAGCAACCAATACAAGCCAAGGAAGTGCTGGGGGAAGCCCACAAGTGTTGCCACACTTTCTGGCACCAGCAAAGCATACCCACAACGCAGCAGACAACAAGCACAAAAAAATCACAACAGCAGCAAAACAAGCCTCTTCCTCTGTCACACCCTCCCAAACACACTGTAGTCCTTCAACTACAGGACGGGCCTCCCAGCCTCCAGTCTCCAGGCTTTGGCCATTGGGCTTCAACTTCCACACTACTGATCAACCTCGGGGCTCTTATCTGCGCTATTGATCTCCAGACCAGCCAATAATGGGACACTGAACTCCAGTCTGGAACCCTGGGCCTACTGACTGCCTAGCTCTCGTGCCTCCTTGTGCCTCCAGCTCTCATGGAATTCTGGTCGCTGGCCTTTGAGCACAGAGTGAAGACCTGGACTGCGGATGTCTCGTGTAAGTACTAGGGATAAATTAGAATAATGTGCAAACTCTTAGGGAGTTTAACGTTGGTACTAACTGTGTTTATGCAACAGAATAAAATAATCTTGCCACTTTTACATTGTATCACACCTTAGTTTGTCTTTGGTGCAAATAATCGGTAATTTTCCATACTCCATCTTGCCCAGAACAAACTGTGCATCCTCACATCAGCCATTACTGTCTGGTTTGGTGCAGCATCCCATCAGAATATACAAAAACTACAGCCAACTGTCAGTTCAGCAGAAAAGATTATTGGGTGCAGTCTACCACCACTTCAGGGCTTTTATGTGTCCAGGACAAAGAGGTGGGCAGGAAAACCATTAGCAATAAAGTTAAAAATGAAAAATGCTATAGGAACGCAGTGGGGCAGGCAGAACCTACGGATTTTAGTGAACAGTTGACTTTCGGGCTGAGACCCTTCATCAGGAAAAATCATTGTGGACACAATCCACCCAGCAAATTGCCTTTCCCAAAAGCTCTCTTCTGGGAAACGCTGTAGGGTTTCACACCATCTTCAAAAAAGTTTCTTCCCCCAGGCAATTAATCTGATGAACCATTCTAGTTGTCTCCCAACTCCACTCTATCTATTACCCGCCTCACTAAATTATACTGTGAACACTATAAACCACTTTTTAAAACGCTGTTTACATTGTAATTACATGCTGGCATTTATGTATTTATCCACATTTTATTTCATATCCATACTTCTAACTTTATTAGCTTTTTTATACTTAGTTTTATATTGCGTATATATATTTTATTCTTTGTGATTGTTGACTGTTGTTGTTTTTTGTTGCACGTCATGCCCTAACCAACACACCACAGCAAATCCCGAACACGTGTAAATGTATATGGTGAATAAAGTTGAACTTTATCCTTGATTGTTGATTTTTAAACCCACAGCGTTTCTAATTTTACTGCTTAATGAGTTACTTAGTATTCAGGTGTGACTGGAGTCCTTCCTTTTGCCTCTCCAGACTCTCTCAATGGATTCATGTGTCTGTCATCAGGCCAAAGTAAACAAAATAAACACTCAGATATTGGTTTCTTCACATCCAAGTTAAAGTCCGGCCAATGAAGAAAGCAGATTACATAACTCGAGTACATGCTAACTGCGGTATGTGGCTGATAAATTGCCGAATGAATTCGTCTGGCATATGAGCTTTGCAGGTCTCACACAGATGGCCATGTTGCTTGGGTCTGATTGCGTCCTGGACGTACTCTTTTGCATCTTCAGATGAGTTGCTAAAAACCCTTCCTGAATTTCTCAAACACGAGGAATTCTGCAGGTGCTGGAAATTCAAGCAACACACATCAAAGTTGCTGGTGAACGCAGCAGGCCAGGCAGCATCGCTAGGAAGAGGTACAGTCGACGATTCAGGCCGAGACCCTTCGTCAGGACTAACTGAAGGAAGAGCTAGTAAGAGATTTGAAAGTTTGAGGGGGAGGGGGAGATGCAAAATGAGTTGGCTGGGTCTTCAGATAAGCTAGAAAAATACAGCCGATGACGCCACCCGAGGCAGTGGCAGGCTGATTCACGACGAGCCCTTTCTGAAAGGTTAAAGGGGTATTATTGCCGCACGTGGAGAGGGGTCACTTCCTGGGACAATCAGTGCCAAGAACTAGGTCCAATTCTAAATGCTGCTGGGAGTGTAATGTGCAGCTTGTTCTGCTGCAGGAAATGTATTCAATCTGGTTTAGACAGAAGCAACACACATCAAAGTTGCTGGTGAACGCAGCAGGCCAGGCAGCATCTGTAGGAAGAGGTGCAGTGGACCTCTTCCTACAGATGCTGCCTGGTCTGCTGCGTTCACCAGCAACTTTGATGTGTGTTGCTTGAATTTCCAGCATCTGCAGAATTCCTGTTGTTTGGTTTAGACAGAACTCCACTTTGAATAAAACTGATGGCAGGTTTCAGCCTGAAACATCAACTGCTTGGTCCTCTCCGTGGCTGCTGTTCCTCCACCATTTTGTGTGTGTTGCTTTAAACAAAACTGAAATGTTTCTGGGTGGCACGGTAGCCTAGCTGTTAGCGTAATGTGATTGCAACACCAGTGACACCAACCATTTATTTATCTTGTAAATTGTAGCAATTTTATGCCTTTACCATGTACTGCTGCCATAAATTCAAATATCGTGTCATAAACAAGAGAAAATCTGCAGACGCTGGAAATCCAGAGCAGCACACAAAATGCCAAGGAACTCAGCAGGCCAGGCAGCAGCTAAGAAAATGAATAAACAGTTGACGTTTTGGGCTGAGATCCTTCTTCAGGACTGGTGAGAGGTCTCAGGCTGAAATGCCGACTGTTTGCTCTTTTCCAAAGACGCCGTGGGCCTGCTGAGCCCCTCCAGCACTGTGTGTGTGTGTTTCTCTGCAATTTCTTGCAGTCTTGGGCCAAGGAGCTGCAACCAGGGGCGTGAGGGTAGTGAGGGAACATTCTGATGAGACGGTAAATCACCGTGGTGTTGGCGAATGTCAGCAATGACTCAAAGAGCCATAGGTTTTATGCTCTTATTTTTAGATAGTTCATTAAAAACATTCCTTCCATGCCTCAATCTGTGATTATATGACGCTCTATCTAGAGGTTTGTACTCAGAGACCTCACAGAACCCGAGCTTGTAGGTAGGTACTATCGGTCGTCGTCAATCCTAATCTTCAAAACCGGCAATGTGGTTCTGGGTGAAGTGTTGATATTATTACAAGGTTGTTATTTACAATCCCATTTTAACATATCATGGTTACCATGGTTACCACACGAGGCAACAAGCAAAACAATTCAAATGAATCATGTACACAAGAGATTCTGTAGATACTGGAAACCCAGAGCAATGCACACAAAATGCTGAAGGAACTCAGCAAGTCGGGCAGCATCTATGGAAATGAATAAACAGTTGATGTTTTGGCCCGAGACCCTTCATCAGGACGGGAAGGGAAGGGAGCAGAAGCCAGAATAAGAAGGTAGGGGGAATGGAAGAAGTTCAAGCTGGCAGGTGATAGGTGAAGCCAGGTGAGGAGGAAGGAGGATAAAGTAAGAAGCTGGGAGTTGATAGGTGGAAGTGGTAAAGGGCTGAAGAAGAAGGAATCTGGTAGGACAGTTGAACTTGGGACAAGGGGAAGTAGGAGGGGCACCAGAGGAAGGTGATGAGAAGGAGGTGGGAGGGAAATCAGAATGGGGAATGGCAAAAGGGAGATGGGAGAGGGAGCAGAAATTTCCAGAAGTTGGAGAAATCATTGTTCATGACGTCAGGTTGGAGTATTGGGCCCTATGAAATCTATTGTCTATGCAGTAGATAGCATCAGATTGCCAGCAACAAGAGACCTCAATAACACTGTTCCTTTTGCTTAAAAATAAATATAAGCTAATTCCACTCTCTAAGGAATTGTGGAGAGGGTTTAAAATGGTACAAATATTAGTGCTGTGAGTTGAGAATCCAATTTCTCCCTCTGGCCAAAGAAGACGAATCATTTTAAGTGTCTAGTTTGACCGCAGTGTTGTGACAAATGTCTAGCATTACAGACTGAACAATATCCAAGAACTCCAAAGCCATATGCTCGCATGTCTATTTGTTTGAGAGCGTCGAGTCGTTTCTGGACTGTGACTTCAAGATGGTTGGACCAAGACAGGAACTTGAAGTTCTCAATCCTTTCCACATCAACACCATTGATGGAGGCAGGAGCCGGTGCACTATTCCCCGCTTCCTGAAGGCAATGACCAGCTCTTTTGTTTTGTAGACACTGAGGAAAGGGATGTTGTCATGACACCCAGTTACTAAGCTCCCTATCTCCTTCCTGTACTCCATCTCGTTGGTCTTTGAAATGCAGCCCACTACAGTGGCATAACATGGAGTTAGTACAGCACCTGGGTGCACATTGGTGAAAGTTCAAGACAGGTCAATAGGGTTTAGTGGGGACGAATTCCTAATGGCACCACACATTTCACTGTGATAAGAATTCGAATGTGCTTTCAGCTTCATCTTGATGGAGGACCATATTATATCTCTTTTTGAACTCCTTGAGCATACAGATTGTGTAAACTTGTTCACTGGGGCACATTCAGACCAGGTAATCCCAAGTTGCCTTTGACGGGGAGTGGCAGATTGCCGCGAGACACGAGCTCTTTCTTCTGAACGTGGAATATTTCCCTCCTGAGATGATTCCAGGTGCACATTGCAACAAACTGCAAATTAACACGGCCTCCAGGGATGGATCCCAGTGAAAGCTGCTGGAACCCTGTAGAATTCTTTACACCACTTAACATACCCGGCTAAATTATTTTTAAGAGCATAATTACAGGAGGTTCAGCAAATAGAGTATCAGTATCAATATTTTCTGTTGGCCCATTGCCCAAAATTTCCTGAGCGGTTAAACCTCATGTCTTCAATCTCCTTGCATGAATTCAAAGTTTACCAACTGCACCTCTATACCTTTCTAGAACATAGAACACAGAACAGTACAGCACAGTACAGGCCCTTTGGCCCACGATGTTGTGCCAAACTTTTAACCTATTCTAAGATCAGTTTAACCTTTCCCTCCTATATAGCCCTCCACTTTTCTATTATTCATGTGCCTATCTAAGAGTTTTTTAAATGTCCCTAATGTATCTGCCTCTACCACCACCCCTGGCAGGGTGTTCCACGCGCCCACCACTCTCGGATTACAACAATTTATCACTGACCCCGCCCCCCACTATAATTTCCTCCAATCATCTTAAAATTACGCTCTGTGATATTAGACATTTGTGCCCTGGGGAAAGTCTCTGCATAGCCACTCGATCTATGCCTCATCATTCAAGATTCAAGTACATTTATTATCAAAGAAGGTATAAATTATCCAAACTTGAGATTTGTTTGCTCACAGGTATCCACAAAGCAAGAAACCCAAAAGAACCTAATTAAAGAAAAAAAGAACGAATATAAAAATAAAAGACCAACACACAATGCGCAAGAGAAAGAAAAATAATGCAAATCATGCAAACAATTATAGCGAACAACAACAGTATTCCGAACTAAAATTGAGTCATCAGATCTGAACCCCGCAGCAGCTCGAAGTAGGCTAAGAGCTTTGCTTATCAGTTCATCAGACCAGCAGGCACAGAGCACACCAGCTGGGGCAATCTTTATAGCCTCAGTGTCATAGAGATGACCACTGCGGGGAACGGGCGAAATCGGCTTTCATCCTGACTGACACCCTGCTTTTCGAGTTTATCTGGGCTTGTGTTTAAATTGACTCAACAGCAGAACAGAGAGGAGTAAAGGTTGTGGAGAGTGGGCAAAATCGGCTCTCAACTCCAATCTGGGCCGTCTTTTTAAATTGTCTAAATGGCGCATTGCACCTCACAATAGGACCTAGGCATCGTTACTGCGAAAGGGCCCAGGCCTAGACAATGCTGTCCAGTGACTCGCTTTCGGCCCAGATTCCGTCGCTCAGCCTGAAGCTGCTTCCAAGCTCTTCAGGTCAGCTCAGAGCCCAAAGTGATTCCACATCACTCCTGGGCCAGTTGAACAAGCATCAAAAATTCTCTGGCTGGGCCCTGATTTCACCTTTCAGCACCCAGAGTGATCCAGCCTTGCTCCTGGGCCAGCCTCACAGGCATCGGACCTCCATCTGCAACACATCATCTCAGTTCATCCCCTCAACTCACCTCACCATCGCCTGCCCCTTCACTTTTAGCATCGATAATTTAACACAATTTACCTCAGAAAACGTATTTATAGTGATTTTTTTTAGATGGATTTTTTGACTACCAGAAGCCGTTGTCTTGTACACCTCTCTCAAGCCAAGTCACCTTTCTACTGGAAAAAAAATTGTTGGATATATCAAAGTTTAAGTTATAACCAGGATCCATTTCATTCCTTGTTCTCGCATGTCACAGGGATTATTCAAAGACAGGAACAAATGCCAAGCTGACTAGCATTTCAGAGCAACAATAAAATTCACTGCTAGTTGAGATTCCAGAGACATCCATGTTTCTGAAGCAGATAAACTTTTTTCTCAAAGTTGCTGCACAAGTTGATAGGGTGGTTAAAAAGGAGTATGGTCCGTTGGCCTTCATCAGTCATGGGACTGAGTTCAAGAGCCATGAGATAATGTTGTAGCTCGATAAATCCCTGGTTAGACCACAGTTGGAATATTGTCTTCAGTTCTGGTCATGTCATTATAGGAAGAATGTGGAAGTTTTGAAAAGGGTGCAGAGGAGATTTACCAGAGTGTTGCCTGGACTAGAGGCATGTCTTACGATGATAGGTTGAGTAGGATAGGGCTTCTCTCTTTGGACTGAGGGAGGATGAGATGCGACTTGATAGAGCTGTATAGGATAAGAGGCATTATTTGAATGGATAGCCAGAGACTATTTTTCAGGGTGGAAATGGTGAATACAGGGGGGCTATTTTAAGGTGATTGTAGGAAAGTATGGGGGACATTTCAGAGGTAGGCTTTTTGCACAGATAGTGGTGGGTGCATGCAATGCCCTGCCATGGATGGTGGTAAAAGCAGATACATGAGGGACGTTAAAGAAACTCTCAGAGAAGCACATGAAAGATAGGAGAATGGAGGGCTATGTAGGATAGAAGGTATCTTGGAGTGGGTAAAAAGTTTGGCACAACGCTGTGCACCAAGGGGCCAGTACTGATTCACTGTTCTAGGTTTCCATGTAAGAAGATCTGTGAGTGATTAAGTTCTTAATGAACAAAGATCGTGGCCTGGAATATATGATTTAGAATCAGAAGTAGGTCCCTTAATCTCTCCACCATTCAATAAGAACATAGAAGTCACTTAACCTCTGCATACATGCCTACCCAGTAACCTTTACCCCTTTGCTTGTCTAGAACCTATTGTAAAAATATTCACTGTTTCCACCACCCTCTGAGGAGTGATCCAAAGACCCACATCCTCCCAAGAGAAAAAAAAATTCACCTCATCTCTGTCTCAAATGGATGACTTTTATTTCTACTTTTTCACACAAAAGGAAATATTCTCTCCATACCAATCAGCTAAGCCTTCTTGCGATTTGTAAAATAACCTACTGCAAGAACTGAGAGCATCAGGGAGCATCTCTGGATGCAAAAGAGATGGTCGACGTCTTGCATTGAGACCCTGCATCAAATCTTGATCTGGACCATTGACCATCTCTTTGTTGCCACAGATGCTGCCTGCCCGACTAAGCTCTTCCGGATTTTTTTTTTGCTGCTGATTCCTGCATCTGTGGTCTCTTTCACCCCTCTCGACATCTTGCATCTTGTCACCTCTTACTTTTCTGCACACAAGGCAAGCCTGTTCAACCCCTCCTCAAAAGGCAGCTTGTCCATTTAAGGTATTAGAAAATAAACCTTCTCTGAACCATTTCCCGTGCACTTACACCCTTCTTTAAATAAGGACATTTATCCACACACTTTCTCACCAATGCCTTATAAAACTGATGCAAAACTTCCTCACCAATTCCCTTCATGAAAAACCATAGCATTCTGGGAAGTTCCCTAGTTACCTACTCTACACAGCGAAACATATGAGGAACAGTTAATGGCTCTGAGCCTGTACTCACTGGATTTCAGAAGAATGAGGGGGGATCTCATTGAAACTTACCAAATATCGAAAGCTCTAGATATAGTGGAGAGGCATGATAGCATGGTGGTCAGCACAGCACTTTACAATACAGGCGACCTGGGTTCAATTCCTGCCATGGCCTGTAAGGAGTTTGTATGTTCTCCCCATGACCACAATGGCTTGCTCTGGCTTCCTCCATTGTAAATTGTCCCATGATTAGGCTGGATTACATTAGGGGTTTGCTGAGCGGCACGGCTTGAAGGGCTGGAAGGATCTATACCGTGTTGTAGCCCAATAAATAAATAGATAGATAGATAGATAGATAGATAGATAGATAGATAGAGTGGACGTGGAGAGGATGTTTCCAATTGTGGGGAAGTCTAGGACCAGTATAGAAGGACATTCCTTTCGAACAGAGATGAGGAGGAATTTCTTTCATGAGAGGGTGTTGAAACTGTGGAATTTATTGTCGCAGACAGCTGTGGAGGTGAAGTCATTGTGTATATTTAAAGCAGAGGTTGATAGTTTCTTGATTAGCAGGAGCATCCAAGGTTGTGGGGAGGAGGCAAGAGAATGGGGTTCTGATAAAAAAATAGATCAGGCATGACGTAATGGTGGAACAGGCTGAATGGACAAATGGCCTGACTCTGTTCCTACGACATGGTCTTGTAGTTATATGGCTTGGGCAGCATCCGAAGGGGAAAAGGAATCATTAGTGGCTTAACTTCCAGCATCTGCAGACTCTTGTGTCCCACTAGGTTAAAAATGTAGTTAAAGTTAGTTACACCACAGATTATTTGTGTACAGATTGTTTATGACAATTTAGGCGTTCACGTACGTTATTCATTTGTGGAGTCTTTATGCAATTTGTTTTACATTATCAGTAACACCAACTAAACTGTTGACATTTGTGTAGTGGTTAGCGTAATGCTACTGCAGCACCAATGATCGCTGATCAATGTTCAATTCTTGCCCCTGCCTGTAAGGAGTTCATATGTGCTCCCAGTGGCCGCATGGATTTCCTTCGCGCGCTCCACTTTCCTCCCACATTGCAAAGATGTACAGGTGAATGAGTTGTCGACATGCTATGTTGGTGCGGGGAGTGTGGTGATACCTGGGGGCTGTCCAGCACAATCCTTGCTGATTTGATTTACCCCTCTACCATCAGGCTCTTGAACTAAATGGGATAAATTTACTGAACTTCACTTGCCCCATTATTAAAGTGTTCCCACAACCAATGGACTCACTTTCAAGGACTCTTCATCTCATGTTCTCGATATTTATTATTATTATTTCTTCTTTTTGTATTTACACAGTTTGTTGTCTTCTGACCTAGTTGGGTGGTGTTTCATTGATTCTGTTATAGTTATTATTCTATAGATTTATTGAGTATGCCCCCAATAAAATGAATATGGTGACATATGTGTAAGTTTATTTTGAACTTTGAACTGGTTGGTCATTGCAAATTGTCCCATGATTAGGCTAAGGTTGATGGGTGGCGCAGCTCTTTGGGCCATAAGATCCTGTTCCACGCGGTATTTCTAAATAAGTAAAATGAATGAAAATATATTTTAGTATTCTTGTTTCAAAGCCTCTAGCAAAGTGCATCTTAGTAAATGGGAAAATGAAACTGCAAGGATCCTCAGTCACACTAGGGGTTAGAGCACTGTTTTCTAACCTTTGCTATCAGAGCTTTAAATTGGTCTAGACTGCCGCGAAGAAGCTCTGTTCTCACTTGCTGACAGCTGTTATAAGTCATAAGTTAAATTGGTCTGAGTACATTCAATGCTTTTCCCAGTGGACAAGAGTACACAGAACAAAACTGTCTACAGTTTTGCTATACTTGGCCCTGATTCAGCTGTCTTACATTGGAAGGGGAAGAGGAAAACTGCGAGGAATGGAAATTCGGTGAAGGTGTAATGTAGTGAGGACCGAAAGGTGGTGACCTGGGGTCCTGGAGAGATGGTCAGGTGAGAGGACAGATGAGATGCTTTGATTGTCAGATGTAATGGAGATGTTATGGGCATGAGTTAATGCCGGCTCTTGAACTAATTCCACAACCTGTGGACCCACTTTCAGGGACTCTGTAAGTCATTTTATATAATATATAACCATATAATGATATAACAATTACAGCACGGAAACAGGCCATCTTGGCCCTTCTAGTCCGTGCCGAACTCTTACTCTCACCTAGTCCCACCAACCTGCACTCAGCCCATAATCCACCATTTCTTTCCTGTCCATATATCTATCCAATTTAACTTTAAACTAGTTTAACGGGGAGGGTATACCTGGGACAAAGTGCTGAAACAGATCTAGAGACATGTGACTCATAGTACCCTCTTTACCTTTCTCCTGACCATAGCAAGCAACACTCACAACATGCTGGAGAAACTCAGCAGGTCGGGCAGCATCCGTGGAAATGGTCAGTCAACGTTTTGGGCCAGAACCCTTCGTCAGGACTGAAGAAGGAAGGGGCAGAGGCCCTATAAAGAAGGTGGGAGTGGGAACATAGCAGGCATGTTCCTTATTTCAGCACCGACACAATTGTGGAAGAACTCAGCAGATCAGGCAGCATCTACGAAGGAGGGTAAACAGTCACTGTTTCAGGTCGAGGCTCTTTGTCAGGAGAACAGCTGCCCAAACATGGATTACACCATTTTTTACAGCTGAGCACTTGGTAGGGATTGAAAATTTCCCTCTGTTTGGTTCTTCTTTCTTCAGGAGGAAGGTTGTTCTATCTAATAGATGCTCTTAGATATCTGGAATCTAAATATCTGGGAATCTGGAGAACCAGGACATGCCTTGTTCCCATTGCTGCCATCAGTAAGGAGGTATGGAAGTCTGAAGGTACACACTCAACATCAGGAACAGCTCCTTCCCCTCCCCCATTCGATTTCTGAATGGACATTGAACCGATAAAGACTATATCACTACTTCTTTATTTCTATTTTTGCACTACTTATTTAATTTAACCATTTAATATATATATATACTTACTGTAATTCACAGTTTTTCCTCTTTGTTAATATGTAATGCCTTTTACTGCTGCCGCAAAAGTCAACAAATTTCAGTTCCAGAAAACTTGAAAATTGCAAATATCACTCCACTCGTCAAAAAGGGAGAGAGGCAGAGAAAGGAAACTATAGGCCAGTTTGTCTAACTTCAGTGGTTGGGAAGATGTTGGAGTCGATCACGAAGGATGAGGTCTCAGCGTACTTGGAGGCAAATGATAAAATAGGCCATAATCAGCATGGTTTCCTCAAGGGAAGATCTTGCCTGACAAATCTGTTGAAATTCTTTGAAGAAATAACAATCAGAATAGACAAAGTAGAATCGGGTGATGTTGTGTACTTGGATTTTCAGAAGGCCTTTGACAAGGTGCCACATGAGGTTGCTTAGCAAGCTACGAGCCCGTGGTACTACAGGAAAGATTCTAGCATTGATAAAGCAGTGGCTGATTGGCAGGAGGCAAAGAGTGGGAATGAAGGGAGCCTTTTCTAGTTGGCTGACAGTGACTAGTGGTGTTGCACAGGGGTCTGTGTTGGGACAGGTTCTTTTTATGTTACTTGTCAGTGATTTAGATGATGGAATTGATGGCTTTATTGCAAAGTTTGCAGACAATATGAAGATAGGTGGAGGGGCAGGTAGTTTTGAGAAGTAGAGAGGCTACAGAAGGACTTAGATAGATTAGGAGAAGGGGCAAAAAAATGGCAGATGGAATATAGTGTCGGAAAGTGTATGGTCATGCACTTTCGTAGAAGAAATAAAAGGATTCACTATATTCTAAGTGGAGAGAAAATACAAAAAGCTGAGGCACAAAGGGTCTTGGGAGTCCTTGTGCAGGATTCCCTAAAGGTTAATTTGCAGGTTGAGTCTGTGGTGAGGAAGGCAAATGCAATGTTAGCATTTATTTCAAGAGGTCTCGAATGTAAAAGCAAGGGTGTAATGTTGAGAAGCGCTGGTGAGGCCTCACTTGGAGTATTGAGAGCAGTTTTGTGCCCCTTATCTTAGAAAGGATGTGCTGAAACTGAAGAGGTTTCTGAGCAGGTTCATGAAAATGATTCCAGGATTGAATGGCTTGTCGTATGAAGTGTGTTTGATGGCTCTGAGGCTGTATTCATTGCAACTCAGAAGAACGAGGGGTGACATTATTGAAACATGTTGAATGCTGAAAGGCCTTGATAGGGTGGATGTGGAAAGGATATTTCCCTGGAGACATTAAACCTGATTCTGATTCTATTGAAATAAGGACCACTACCACAGCCACCACTTACTCTTGCCTACACTGCTCTAGAATACATGGATCCTGGCTTGGCCTCTACAGCCACCTGATGACCACCAATAGACAACCATATAACCATATAACCATATAACAATTACAGCATGGAAACAGGCCAACTTGGCCCTTCTTGTCCTTGCTGAACACTTACTCTCACCTAGTTCCATCTACCTGCACTCAGCCCATAACCCTCCCATCCTTTCCTGTCCATATACCTATCCAATTTCTTTTTTAAATGACAAAATCAAACCTGCCTCTACCACTTCTACTGGAAGCTCATTCCACACAGCTACCACTCTCTGAGTAAGGAAGTTCCCCTTCATGTTACCCCTAAACTTTTGCCCCTTAACTCTCAACTCACGTCCTCTTGTTTGAATCTCCCTCACTCTCAATGGAAAAAGCCTATCCACATCAACTCTATCTATCCCCCTCATAATTTTAAATACCTCTATCAAGTCCCCCCTCAATCTTCTACACTCCAAAGAATAAAGATCTAACTTGTTAAACCTTTCTCTGTAACTTAGGTGATGAAACCCAGGTAACATTCCAGTAAATCTCCTCTGTACTCTCTCTATTTTGTTGACATCTTTCCTATAATTCAGTGACCAGAACTGTACACAATACTCCAGATTTGACCACAACTCCTTAGGAGAACATCATACTTGACTGGAGTGATCACACCACTACTAATAATACTACTGGAACTGATTCCAGGTCTGGATCAAGTGATGTGTGTAGTCCAACACTGGAAGGTAGCTTCCAAGAACCTACTCACCCAACAGAACCCTGAGCAGTCTGTGAGGGAGTCAATGAGTTGCTTTGTATTCTAACATTGACTCAGCACTCAGATCACAGCTGATACCACAAAGAGATCTTTGGCAGCTCAGCTGTATGAAGACAGAGCTGATGGCAGTGTCCTGAAGAAGAGTCTCAGACAGAAATACCAATTGTTTGTACATCTCCATAAATGCTGTCTGATCTGCTGGGTTCCTACAGCAATTTGGGTGTGTTGCTCTAGATTTCCAGCATCTGCAGAATCTCTTGTCTCTGTGTTTTCCATGCACATTCTGTCAACTGATCTGGATATTCCTGTATGAAGACTTTCCAGAAATCTTTTTGGAATCGGAACTGGTATTGTTTTATTATTGTTGTGATGTACCAAGGTACAGTGAAGAGCTTGTCTTGCTTTTGTCCGTGGGCAGCACAGTAGGGAGGGCTAGCATAACGCTTTACAGCACCAGCAATCGGGGTTCAACTCCCGTTGCTGTCTGTAAGGACCTTGTACTTTCTCCCCGTGACACCGTGTGGGCTTTCTCCACGCGTCTCAGCTTCTTCCCCCATTCCAAGATCGTGCAGGTTTGTAGTGGTTAGTAAGTGTGGGTATGCGATGTTGGTACTGGAAACGTAGTGACGCTTGCGGGCTGCCCCTGTGCGTAATCAGACTGTGTTGGCCGTTGACACATGTACATGTGACGAATAAAGATAATCTTTAATCTTCCATCCTGTTGCTATGGGTGCCAAGGTGGAGATACGTCTCTACCAAAGGAGGTGTAACGCACTCCTTCCCTCCGTTAGCCTGCAGGTCATCTCTGGGCAAGGTGTAGCACCTGCTTAGCCCCCCGATCGGGGTCACGTGAAGTCATGGGAGCAGGTGGTGGATGGTCATGTGAGCAGCTGATGCATAACACAAGTCCTGGTTACGTGACCACTGCCACCAGGTAGACAAACTCTGAAGAGTATTGATAATGGCTGGGGTCACCCATCTTGTAAAGACACTGCTCAGAAGAAGAAAATGGCAAACCACTTCTGTAGAAAAATTGCCAAGAACAATCATGGTTGTGGAAGGATCCTGATCACCAATGTCATATGACAAGGCATGAAGAGACGATGAAGATGACTTCTCATACAATTTGATTCTTTATAACTGTGCATGGAGGTAGTACAAGGTAAAACAATACCAGAATACTGAATAAAGTGTGACAGTACCAAAGAAGTGCAGTGCTTGTCAACAATAAAGTGCAAGATCATAATGGCTAGACCGTAAGGTCAAGAGTTCTCCTATCATACTAGGGAACTGTTCAGTAATCTAATAACTGTTCTTGAACCCGGTGGGTTATGTTTCCAATCTTTTGTATCTTCTGCTCGTTGGGAAGAGGGAGAAGAGAGAATATCTGGGTTGAGTGGGATCAGTGTTCATGATGACTGTTTTACTGAGGCAGTGCGAGGTATAGACAACGTTCCTGGAGGTAAGGCCAGTTCCTGTGATGCGCTGAGCTGTGTCCACACCTCTCTGCAGTTTCTTGTGAGCAGTTACCATACCGAGCCATTATGCATCCAGACAGAATACTTTCTACAGTGCACCAGTAAAATTGGCAGGAGTTGGCAGGGACTTGATTTTTTTAAAGGCATTTGTGAGCTTTCTTGGCTGTGACATCATTGTAGTTGGACCAGGATGGGCGATAACACTTTATACTTTATTGTCACCAAACAAATGATACTAGAATGTACAATCATCACAGCGGTATTTGATTCTGCGCTTCCCACTCCCTGGATTACAAATATTAAATATTAAAAATAGTTAAAATTAGTACATATTAAAAATTTAAATTATAAATCATAAATAGAAAATAGGAAAATGGAAAGTAAGGTAGTGCAAAAAAACCGAGAGGCAGGTCTGGATATTTGGAGGGTACGGCCCAGATCCGGGTCAGGATCCGTTCAGCAGTCTTATCACAGTTGGAAAGAAGCTGTTTCCAAATCTGGCTGTACGAGTCTTCAAGCTCCTGAGCCTTCTCCTGGAGGGAAGAGGGACGAAAAGTGTATTGGCTGGGTGGGTCGTGTCCTTGATTATCCTGGCAGCACTGCTCCGACGGCGTGCGGTGTAAAGTGAGTCCACGGATGGAAGATTGGTTTGTGTGATGTGCTGCGCCGTGTTCACTATCTTCTGCAGCTTCTTCCGGTCTTGGACAGGACAACTTCCATACCAGGTTGTGATGCACCCTAGAAGAATGCTTTCTACGGTGCATCTATAAAAATTAGTGAGGGTTTTGGGGGACAGGCTAAATTTCTTTAGTTTTCTCAGGAAGTAAAGGCGCTGTTGGGCCTTCTTGGCAGTGGACTCTGCTTGGTTGGACCAAGTCAGGTCATTTGTGATATTGACCCCGAGGAACTTAAAGCTTTTGACCTGCTCCACTTGCACACCACCGATGTAAATTGGGTCGTGCGGTCCGCTACTCCTTCTGAAGTCAACAACCAATTCCTTCGTCTTGCTGACGTTGAGGGATAGGTTTTTGTCTTCGCACCATGCCACCAGGTTCTTAATTTCCTCTCTGTACTCAGGCTCATCATTACCCGAGATACGGCCTACAATTGTTGTGTCATCAGCAAACTTATATATTGAGTTTGATGGAAACTTGGCTACACAATCATGGGTGTACAGTGAGTACAGCAGGGGGCTGAGTACACAGCCTTGTGGGGCACCGGTGCTCAGAGTGATTGTAGAGGAGAGCTTGTCCCCTATTTTTACAGCCTGGGTCCTGTCTGTGAGGAAGTTGAAGATCCAGCTGCAGATCTGAGTGCTAAGGCCCAGGTTCTGGAGCTTAGGAACCAGTTTATTTGGAATGATGGTATTAAAGGCAGAGCTGTAGTCAATGAAAAGGAGCATTACGTATTGCTGATGTTCATACTTAGGAACTTGCCGGATTAATGGTGAATGATACTCCAATATCATTATATTGTGTTACATTAGGGAAACTAATCAGCAACTTGTCATTTTGTTATTCATAGTTCTTAATCAGCCACAGGAGAATGCGAAGAATAAGTACCCTTCATCATTTTTCGAATGACTCCATGACCCTGCAGATGCCAGACACACTTAGCTTTTTCCTGCAGCAAGTTTCTATTTCCTTTATACTTCGAAATGACAGCTTCACTTCTTTCTCCCCCCTCAAAGCATGTCTTATTTGTCATCTGCGGCTATAACAACAGGATGCTTCTAATTTTATTAGCTGACCCAGTTAAGGGCTCTTTTCGATTAAGGAGTAAGTTGTTCATTCACCTTAGCAACACTCTCAATGTCATTCATTTCTTGTGTTGTTTTTTCCCCTTGTTTTTTTTTCATTGGGACTGAAGAACTGTATTTCATCTGTGGATCACCTTCTCCAGGCTGTTATGACAACAGGTAGCTGTATTTAAAAAAAAAATCAGTAGATGCTGGCAATCTGAAGTAAAAACAGAAAATTTTGAAAAAATTCAGCAGGTCAAGTAGAGTATGAGGAATATTTTCACAAGCCCTGCCTGAACTGCTGAGTTCTTCCAGCAATTTTTGTTTTGAGAATCGAGTTTGGTTATCGTGGAGTTTGCTAAACTGGAAAGGGATTGGTAGATCTTGAAGATCAGTGCTTACCTCTGGAATCATTGGGATCTTTAAGCATCCTATGTGTGTTAGATGTTGTGGTGTTCACCGAGCTAGGCAATTAGCTTGCAGATGTTTCATCACCGGTCAAGGTGACATCCAGAGTGCGCAGTTGTTTGGTGTTTCTCTCTGGGAGCGCTCACGTTTATCAGAATCCTGACCAGGTTTAATAACATCGGCATATATCGTGATATTTGTTCACTTTGCGGCAGCAGTATAATCCAGTGCGTGATATATACCACCCACCCCACGTCCTGATTGACTACCCCTTCAGTTGACATGCAAGAAAAAATCTGCAGATGCTGGAAGTCAAAGCAGCAGACACAAAATGCTGGAGGAACTCAGCAGACCAGGCAGCATCTATGGAAAAAAGAATATTTGTCATTTTGGTCTGAGACCCTTCGGCAGGACTGGAGAAAAAAAGATGAGAAGTAGCTTCAAAAAAATCTTTTTTTCCTCTGCTTTTCTTCTCCAGTCCTGCTGAAGGATCTCGGCCCGAAACATTGACTGTCCATTTTTCCTTAGATGCTGCCTGGCCTGCTGAGTTCCTCCAGCATCTTGTGTGTGTTGCTTCAGCTGACCTTTGAATTCTTTTGGCTTGCTTTTCTTTGGCTCGTAGGGGTTTGTAGGTGACGACTATTTTGATATGTTTGTTTACAGAGTTATCAGAAGAGAACCATAGTTCTAAAAATTCTTGTACTTGCTTTGTGTTTGCATAAAGTGTGTTTCTCTTCTGATAGGCAGGTGAGAAGAAGTAAAGGCCAGAGTGTGGAATAGAGAAGAGGCGACAGGGAGAGAAAAAAATTGTATGTTCTCACTGTGAATGCGTGGGTTTCCTCCAGGTGCCACGGTCTCCTCCTACATTCCAAAGACATATGGTCAGAGTTATGCGCTTGCTAAGATGGCAGCAGAAGCCTGGTGTCTCTTGTGGGCTGCCCCCAACACATCCTCACTGATTTGATTCAAAGCAAGATCCAAAGCACATTTAATATCAAAGAACGTATAAGTTATACACCTTGAAATTTGTCTGCTTACAGGCAGCCACAAAGCAAGAAAGTTGAATAACCCAATTTAAAAAAGACCAAAAACCACTGGGCAGAATAAGAGAGAGGGAAAACACACACACACATCATGCAAACAATAGACGCAAGCCTGGGTCAGACAGAGCCCCAGTTCCACTCCTGGAGAAGCTGGAGTAGGCCCAAGCCAGGCCTCCCCTCAGACCAGCGGACAGAAACCCACAGCAGCTGGATCAGTTCACAGACTCAGCGCCGCGGAGAAAGGAATAAACATTCATGGGAGAGTGAGCAAGATCAGCCTGTTGCTCACCTTCATACTGGACACTTGGGCTTCCAGTCTACCTGGGCCAATGTTTAAATTGTCCAAGCACTGGGCAGTGCCATGCTGCAGGACCTGAAGCCAGGCATCCCGATAAGCTTGGGCTGCCCAGACTGAAGCCATCCTCGATCTCACCAAATTGGCTTGGTGCTTGGAATGCTCCAACCCTGCATCTGATTGGCAAATAGGCATGAACACGGTTCCGCAATGACTCCTTCCCATATCACTCATTCCATCTCTGGTACTGATTTGATGCAAAACTGCAATTAATAGTATTTTTCAGTGTTTCGATGTACATATGACAGATAAAGCTAATCTTTACCTTTACAGAAGAAGTGCAGACAGACAATAACAAGATAGATTGCAAAGTCAAGAGGCCCTCTTATCACACTGTTCAAAAGTCTTATACCAGTGGGACAAAAGCTGGTGATCAGGCCAGTACAAGATGGAGAGCAAGCTGTTGCCCACACAGCAAGCCTCCCCTCTCCACGCATCTGATGAACGCAAAGAGAAGGCAGAGACTGATACAGTTTGGCACCAGCGGTGTCGCAGGAGTTGCCAGTCAGCGTTGAGCTCAATGTAGGATTGCTGTAGGCATTCCAGCTCCGGACTTCTCCCTTGGGGTTTACTCCCGAAGCCTTCCCATGAGTGGGTGTAGCTGCAAGGCAGCTGATGATAGTCCTGATGAAGAGTCTCGGCTTGAAACGTCAGCTGTTTACTCTTTACCACGGATGCTGCCTGACTTATTGAGCTTCTCCTGCATTTTGTGTGGGTTGCTTTGGATTTTCATAATCTGCAGACTTTCTTGTGTTGGAGGTTTGAAATCAAAGTTCTCTTCTCCTTAAGGCTGTATTAACTCTAGGCCAATTAATTACATTGTAAGTAGTGCAGATAAACTTGGTGTCAAACTTTAGGACAGAGTTGGTTAAATTAGTTAAGCCCCATCAATTCTACTGGGGCATTGACAGTAGCTTGGGAGAATCCTCTGTCCTGGACAGTCTTTCACATGATCTCTCTGTGTAGCACATCTCCTTGGTGTATCCTTCCTCTCCCAGGGATGAGGTCTTTGGAGCTTCTGCTGGAGTTTCTGTAGCTCTGTGTTTTTATGGGATGAGGTTGCTAGCCCCATGCCGAGCCCTCCCTCTCTCACAGGTAGGCTTGGGGTTGTCAATGGCGGGGTTCTTAGGGTACAGCTGTTAAGTTAGTGTCAGTGCAAATGGTGCATCAAACTAGAGTTTGTCATCTACACAAGGGCAAGTATGCACGGGTGTGATGAAAAACTTACTTGCAGCAGTGTCTCAAGTATATAACATTAGAGACACAACGTTCACAAGAAAACATAATTATTCAAGAAACAATGAGAGGAGAACAAAATAAAACAAGGTCTATTGTAGAGCAAAATGGTCATAATGTTGCTACCCTGAGGTTGTGATTAGGACTGGACAATTTGAACATAGAACACAGAACAGTAGATCATAAACACAAAAGATTCTGCAGGCACGGGAAATCCAGAGTACTGCACACAAAATGCTGAAGGAGCTCAGCAGGTCAGGCAGCATCTATGGAGGAGAATAAAGAGTTGATGTTTTGTTCTGGCTTTTCCTCCCCTTTCTTTCCAGTCCTGATGAAGGGTCTTGGCCCGAAATGTCGACTGTTTATTCATTTCCATAGATGCTGCCTGACCTGCTGAATTCCTCCAGCATTTTGCACACAGAATATTACAGCACAGTTCAGGCACTTTGATCTATGAACCAACCTTTTAACCTATTCTCAGTACCTTCCCTTCTATGTAACCCTCCAATTTTCTATCATCCATGTGCCCATCTAAGAGTTTTTTAAAAGTCCCTAATTTATCTGGCTCTATCACTATCCTTGGAAATGAGTTCCACACAATTATACTCACTGTGTTGAAACTCTCTGACACCCCCCTATACTTTCCTCCAATCATCTTAAAGTTATACCCCCTTCATATTAGCCATTGCCAACCTGGGAAAAGGTTTCTGGCTGTCTACTCTGTCTATTGTTGTTACCATCTTACACATCTTTATCAAAATACCTCTTATTCTCTCTTCACTCCAGAGAGAAAAGCACTAACTCACTCACCTTCATAAGACATGCTCTCTAATCCAAGCAGCATCTTGGTAAATCTCATCTGCATCCTCTATAAAACTTCCGTTTCCTTCCTATAATGAGGCAACCAGAACTGAACATTATATTCCAGGTGCGGTCTAACCAGAGATTTATAGAATGACAGTGGCCTTGTAGCAATTAGCATAACGCCATTATAGCGCCAGTGACCCTGGTTCAACTCCGGCCTCCGTGTGTAAGGAATTTGTGTGTTCTGCCCATAACTGTGTGTGTTTCCACCAGCTGCTTCGGTTCCCTCTCACATTCCAGGGACGTACGGCTAGGGTTAATAAGTTGTGGGTGTGCTATGTTGGCACCGGAAGCATGGCGACATTTTCAGACTGTTCAACACAATCCTTACTGATTTGATTTGATGCAAATGACACATTTCATTGTGTGCTTCATAGTTTTGATGTACAAGTGACATGTAAAACTAATCTTTCAAACAGTTCATGCTGGCCTTCAGAGACACTTGAAGGAGCATATTATGAACCGCCTCTGGTTTCTCTTCTCTCTCCCTCTCTCTCTCTCCCTCTCTCTTATTTATTGCCCGTTGCCCA
Source organism: Mobula birostris (assembly GCF_030028105.1). Taxonomy (NCBI): domain Eukaryota; kingdom Metazoa; phylum Chordata; class Chondrichthyes; order Myliobatiformes; family Myliobatidae; genus Mobula; species Mobula birostris. The sequence goes on from NC_092395.1 coordinate 5,999,159, forward strand.
TTATGTTGCTGATGTTTAAGGCAGCAATGAAGGTTCTCCATCTCTGTCACACACAGCTATAGAAGGATTCTTCATTGCTGTTTCCATAACAACGTTTTTTGACCAGTCAGGGTTGTTAGCCTTGAATGGAACCCCCAAACCTGGAGGACCGGTGGACCTCTCTTAGTCTGCCCTCTACCCTTTGACCTGTTTGATGTGGGTGACCCTGCCAACAATCAAAGCACGTGGCCTGACTCCCGCCAACATAGCTCTCTGGGTCATTGAGGCAGACAAGCCTCTTAACCTTATGACAAAGTTGTTATCCTCTTGGAGGTCTCTGTTTCTCGGGGTAGAGGTTAATTATCACATGAGTGTTTCTGGATGGTGTGAGATCTCTAAATAAATAAATGAATGGACATAACCTCATTGTTGGTTCAAGAACTGAATGGTTGAAGGGAAGGAGCTGTTTGGTGATGTGGGACTTCAGGTTGCTATACCTTGACGAAAGGAAGCTGAGTCGTCTGAATGAGCGTGAGCGGTCCAATTTCTACATTCTATAATACAGTTACCACTCAGCCATGGACAGTCGCAAGCCTGACTGTGAAAGGAGGAAGGCTAGGCATGGGACTGGCAAATCCATCTTGTAAAATCCAGTGCTACAGAAACGCCTACAGAAGCTCTGAAGGTTACATCACTGGGAGAGGAGGCATCTTTGAAAATGGGCTACACTTGGGGACAACTTGAAAGACTGGCCCAGGGGACTCTGGCGGGCTGCAAACGGCGGCCTGCGGCCCAATACAGATGACGGGATTAAGAAGAAGAAAAAGAATGTGGGTATTTGTAAGTTCCTTTGCAATTCCCAAATCCAGTCTCTCTTGTGGCACTTCTCTGCAATCATATTGCATTTGCTAAAACATACTCAGATTATTGAAAAGCTGCAGATAAAGGTTTTACATTGGGGAAACAACAGAGATGGTTATTATAATTATCGCAATATAGGCTGTAATAAAAATGCTGCCTTGAAAGGTCCCAAGCCCAGATGTGAAAGGAGGAGGGTTGGGCATGGGGATAGCAACCCCATCCTGTAAAAACCCAGAGCTACAGAAACACCAACAGAAGCTGCAAGGACCTTATCCCTGGGAGGTGAAGGATCTTCACTTGGAAGACATATACTGTAGATGTGCTACACCTGGACTTGAAGAACTGGCCAAGACAGAGGACTCTGGTGAGCTGCTGTTGGCGGCCTAACGCCCAAAGGGGGCAAAGAGGAGACCTCTCGGGATTAAAGTTCATCTGCTAAAGAAGAAGAAAGAGGACAGTCACAACACAGATTGGTCATTGATAATAGACAAATTTCATTCACTTTACGTATTTTAGTTAAAACTAATACATTCACCTGAATTAACCTAAAATGCATCACTGAATGAAACATGAATAAAATAATTTGACCCCTTAATGTGAAAGACAACTCCACCATGGACGGTCCCAAGTCTGGCTGTGAAAGGAGGAGGGTTGGTTTTGGGGAAAGCAACCCCATCCCGTAAAAACCCAGAGCTACAGAAACGCCACCAGATGCAACAAAGACCTCAACCCTGGGAGAGAAAAGATCTTTGTCTAGAAGACGTATGAAGTCATCTGGTAAAAACAGAAGCCACCTTTGGCCCAGGACAGGGGACTCTGGTGAGCTGCTGTTGGCAGCCTTAAGCCTCTGTGGGGATGATGGGCTTAAGTAATTAAGTAATATCACAGTTTCAGCTAGTGACAGGCACACTTTAGTTTCTTTATATTAATTAACTCAACATAAGGAGGAATCTCAGCAAGAAATGTCAGTGTTGGTACATAACAGGCAGTTAGCATTGCTTTGAAATCTTTGATTCAGGAAATAGTGTGTTTCAGTTCAAACTACTTCAATGGAGTTTTCAGCCAATTAATCTGCATTGATTCAATTTTGTATAATTCTGGGATTAATACTTTAATTAATCTGCTGGCTGATAACATTTTAACAAACATTATCTCTATAAACACAGATTTCTAGTTTGTAGGCGTCTAATGCATCTTCCAGAGTTCCACAGAAATGGTTGCAAATATTAGTCAAAAATCCTTCGTCACACAGCATCATTAGGAAGTCTCCTGTGGAATAGATTGTTTTTCTCCCAACAGAGCTTCCTTGTGTAACTCTTATTTGGTTCAGTGAGCATCCTTTTTCAATACAATGCTCATTCAATGTTCGTTTGGAGCATGCAAATGTACTGCATATGTAAACATATATAGAAAATGTACTCAGGCATCTCTGTGGATTTTTGACAGGTGTCGAAGTTCTGTAGGCACATTCACAAACATAAAATTACCATATACTTCATATACTTGTCTCTTCACACGGCTCCAGTGAAAATGTTTGCATTGCAATTATTAAGTGGTCAATCAAGAGATTCTGCAGATGCTGGAAATCAAAATGCTGGGAAAAAACTGAGCAGGTCATGAGGATTAGAAAGAAGCACTCATGTAATGCCAAGGCATTAGTCGGACCACATTTGGAGTATTGAGAGCAGTTTTGGGCCCCAAATCTAATAAAGGATATGCTGGCACTGGAGAAAGTCCAGAGGAAGTTTACAAGAGTGGTCCTGGAAATGAAAGGCAGGATGGCATGAATGCCGATTTCTCTAACTTCTGGTGATTTTTCCCCCCTCCCCATCTCTCTTTTTCCTTTCTCCATTCTGGTAACTCTCTTAGCTTTCCTTTTCTCCTCTCCTCCCTCTAGTGCCCCTCCTCATTCCCTTTCTCCCACAGTCCCCTCTCCTCTCCTGTCAGCTTCCTTCTACCACAGCCTTTTAACATTTCCACCTTTTTCGTTTCAGCCTCTCACTTCATTCCCCCCCTTCCCCCACCTTCCTTATCACTTTCTAGTTTGTATGACTTCTTCTCCCCCACCTTCGTATTCTGGTTTCTTCCTCCTTCCTCTCCAGTCCTGATGAGGAGTCTTGGCCGGAAACGTCGACCGTTTACTCTTTTCCATCGAAGCTGCCCGGCCTGCTGGCTCCCTCCAGCATTTTGTGTGTGTTGCTGAGTGGTGCGGCTCATTCAGTGCTATCTCTAAATAAAATAAAAGTTATTAAAATGACCTGCTGATTTCCTCCAGTGTTTTGCGTGTGCTATCACAAATTGTGTTGCTTTTTAAATTGGTGTTGGTATATCTCAGCATCATCATCATCATTATGTGCCGGGTCATATGATGTGGGCGATCAGGATCTTTCCATGACCATGATTGTTCTTGGAAAATTTGTCTACAGAAATCATTTGCCATTGCCTTCTTCTGGGCAGTGTTTTTACAAGACAAGTGACCCCAGACATTATCAATACTCTTCTGAGATTGTCTGCCTGGCATCAGTGGTTGCATAACCAAAGATTCCAAGTACATTGATTATCAAAGTATGTATGCAGTGTACAACTCTGAGATTCATCTTTCTACAGACAGCCATGAAACAAAGAAACACCATGGAGCCTGTTTAAAGAAATACATCATACCCCCACGCAAAAAAAACAAATCGCGCAGACAGCAAGAAAAAAGAGCACAAACCACAGAATACAAAACACCAAATCTTAAAGCTGTTGAAAGAGCCCAGGCATATTCAGTTCAACTTGGTTCAGTACCATCCAGCACCGTGTTCCTCCTATCTGCAGGCCTCTGCGCTAGATGAACAGTCTGAAGGATGTTGCCCTTGTCATGTGTTTGCTGGTGCCATCTTCTTCTGATTGTGATCTGCACCGGCTGCTCATACGACCATCCACCACCTGCTCCCATGGCTTCACGTGACCCTGATCGGGGGCTAAGCAAGTGCCACACCTTGCCCAAGGGTGACCTGCAGGCTAGTGGAGGGAAGGAGCGCCTTACACCTCCCTTGATAGGGATGTACCTCCATCTCCTCACCACCTATACTTAATTATTTTTTTTCTCTTTAAGCTAACAAATAAGACAAGTAGTAAGACAGGTAACGCTATCAAGACAGGTACTTGCCAAATGGAAAAGGCAACTAGGCAGTGTATAGGAGATCCTAAACAGCTCGCTCAGTTTCTGGTTGCAGATTGTCAGGAATGTTATGGAGTTTTCAAAAGTTTTCCCTAATCCTCAAAGATAATTAAGTGAAATTTCAGATATTTGTCCAACTTTACAGCCTGAATCATTCATATTTACATATCAGAGGAATAAAATCTACTGAAGCTTAGCACGTCATGTTCCATATTATATTTGATCATGTTTATCTAAGCTTATCTTTTAGGTTTAATTTTATAATCAAATATTTGTTCTGCAATTTTTTCAGTTGTTCTCTTATTTTGACAGAAATTAATTTTCCACGAAGTAATGAATATATAGAATTATTTTGTTCCGGCTTTGAGGTGAGTGAGTTTGGTATTGGCTGACTTCGGCACAACGTGTAGAGTCCATTTAGACAACATCATTAGTGTTGGTGTGTGGAAATGATAGTGTAGTAGCAGAGCATGGTTATGCACTTTGTTAGAAGGAATAATGACATGGGCTATTTTTGAAATGAGCAGTAAATTTAGAAATTAGAGGTGCAAAATGCAAGGATAGACAAAAACCCTTCTTTGTCTATCCTGACTATTATTTCCTCAAAGAATTCCAACAGATTTGTCAGGTAAGATTTCCCCTTAAGGAAACCATGCTGACCCCGGTCTACTTTACAATGCACCTGCAAGTATGCCAAAATATCATCCTTGTTAATAGACTCCAACATCTTCTCAGCTACTGAAGTCAGGCTACCTGGCCTATCATTTCCTTTCTTCTGCCTCCCTCGCTTCTTAAAGAGTTGAGTGATATTTGCAATTTTTCAGTCCTCTGGATCCATTCCAGAATCTAGTGATTGTTGAAAGGTCATTATTAATGCCTCTACAATCTCTTCAGCCACCTTTTTCAGAACCCTGAGGTGTAGTCCATCTGTTCCAGGTATCTTCCTTCAGACATTTCAGCTTCCCAAGTACCTTCTCCTTTGTAGTAGTTATTCCACTCACTTCTGCCCTCACACACTTGAATTTCTGCCAAACTGCCACATTGAAGACGGACGTAAAATAATTACTAAGTTTGTCCTCCGTCTTTGACCCCCATTACTATCTGTCCTGCATTATTTTCCAGTAGACCAATATCCAATCTCGCCTCTCTTTTACTTTTTATACATCTGAAAATCTTTTGGTATCCTCTTTGATATTATTAGCTAGCTTATCTTCATATTTCATCTTTTCTCTCCTTATGGTTTTATTAGCTGTCTGATGTTAGTTTTTAAAAGCTTCCCAATCTTCTAACTTCCCATTAATTTTTGGTATATTATATGTCCTCTCTTTTGTTTTTATGCTGTCTTTGACTTCCCTTGTCAGCCATGGTTGCCTCATCCTCCCTTTAAAGTGCTTCCTCTTTGGGATGTATCTATCCTACACCTTCCAATTTGCTCCCAGAGTCTCCAACTATTGCTGTCCTATTATCCTCGCTGCTAGTGTCCCCTTCCAATCAACTTTGCCAGCTCCTCTCTCACGCCTCTGTAAATCCCTTTACTCCACTGTATTACTGATACACCTGACTTTACTTTCTCCCTCTCAATCTGCAGGTGAATTCTATCATATAATGATCACTGTCTCCCAAGGGTTTGATTTTACCTTAAGCTCCCTAAACAAGTCTGGTTCATTACACAGCACCCAATCCAGAATTGCCTTTCCCCTAGTGGGCTTAACCACAAGCTGCTCTAAAAAGCCATCTCATAGGCATTCTCCAAATTCCCTCTCTTGAGGTCCAGCACCAATGTGATTTTTCCAATCTACCTGAAGATTGAAATCCCCAATGACTATTGTAACATTGCCCTTTTTGCATGCCTTTTCCATTTCCCTTTGAAATTTATATCCCGCATCCTGGCTTCCGTTTGGGGGCCTGAATATACACTGCCTATAGAAAGTATTCACCCTCCTTGGAAGTTTTCATGTTTTATTGTTTTACAACATTGAATCACAATGGATTTAATTTGGATTTTTTTTGACACTGATCAACAGAAAAAGACTCTTTCATGTCAAAGTGAAAACAGATCTCCGCAAAGTGATCTAAATTCATTACAAATATAAAACACAAATTAATTGATTGCATCAGTGTAAAGCAAAAGTTCCCAACCTTTTTTATTCCATGGACCAATATCATTAAGCAAGGGGTCTGTGGAACAGATTGGGAACCCCTGCCCTAAAGTCAATGTCGAGTTTGCTGTCTGTACAAGTTTAAGCATGCACAGATGCAATGAAAAGCTTATTGCAGCAGTGGCACAGGCACAGATCATTAGATACAGTAAGCAGCATTCACAAGAAAAACAGATTTCAGATAAAACACACACAGTTTTTACAAGGAAGAGCACAGAACAAAAGGAAATCCTTGTAATACAAGTGGTCATTGTGTTGTTATACTGGGGAGTGATTAGGGTTGTCCTGGTTGGTTCAAGAACAGAATGGTTGAAGGGAATTAGCTGTTCTTGAACCTGGTGTTGTACAACTTCAGGCTGTACCAAGCTATGATGTGTCCAGGTAGAATGCCTTCTATGGTGATTTATAAAACATGTATAATACTTCAGTGGGCTCAATAGGTACATTTAAGTCAGAGAAATGTATTCAATATACATCCTGAAATTCTTTTTCTTTGCAAACATCCACAAAAACATAAGAGTGTTATATATTATATTAATTTGTTGTTACATATTTGTAAAAATAAATATTATATAAAAATAAAGTCAAAAGTTAAAATCTCTTCTTGGATCCTCACTTCCTCTGTCTCTGAGTGAGTTAACTGATAATCTGATAGTTAAACACGCTATGAGAATTTTGATACGATTCCGAAAATACTGTAGCTTATTGAGATTTTCTCTTTCGAGTCCCATTTTTTCTAAGTATTCTTTTAAACCCTCTATGATTGATGTGGCTTTTAAAGAATGGGGTAGATTAGGTATTAAATGCTTTCAGGACTTGTTTGTAGAGGGAAGCCTGTCTTCGTTTGAACAACTGTCAACTAAATATAGTTTACCCAAAACTCATTTTTTTTCAATACCTACAAATAAGAGATTTTATTACAGTCTCAAATAAGTACATTTCCTAAAAGTGCTGATAAGAATCTATCAGATGTAATTTTTAATTTGAAACCTTTTTATAATGGATCTATATCTAATATTTATAATATGCTGTTAGGAATGAGAAGTGTTCCTTTAGATAAAATTAAAAATCTTTGGGAACAAGATTTATAGACTTCAATTTCTGAGGAAACTTGGAATCAAATTTTTAAGTTGGTTAACACTTCATTGTTTTGTGCCCACAACTCTCTCCTACAATTTAAAGTGGTCCATAAGGCCCACATGACCAAGGATAAGTTGTCTTGTTTTTATTTAGATATATCTCCGTATTGTGATAAATGTAACAATGGAGAAGCTTCACTCATTCATATGTTTTGGACATGCCTGAGTCTTGGAAAATATTGGAAAGAAGTATTTCAAACTTTCTTGATACTTTTCAAAGTAAACTTTAAGCCTAATCCTTTGACTGCTTTATTTGGCATTGTTGGAGGAAAGGATATTATTCTGGAATGATCTGACTTGCACATTTTGGCTTTTATGTCTCTTTTGGCCGGAAGGACGCTCTTGCTTAAATGGAAAGATGCGGCCCCTCCTATTCACGCCCAACAGTTATCTGATGTGATGTCATGTTTAAATTTAGAGAAGATTCGATGTTCAATCTCTGAAACTAGCCAAGACTTTCAAATATTGTGGAGGCCTTTTTTGAATTATTTTCAAAACCTTTGATTTGCTGTTAAAGCACAGGTGATGACTAATAATTCTTTTTCCTTTTTTTCTTTACTAATCAGCTTCGGTCTTGGTAGTGGGTTAGATTTTTTAATGTAATAAAATTACTATATTTCAATATTATGAATTAATTAATCTGTATGAATATAGGGTAAGGAGTCCTTATATGCGATCTAGTATAATGTATTGATATATTTTTTTCTCATACTCTGTATTCTTATATGTAAAGTTAATAATAAAAATATTGGAAAAGAAAAAGTTAAAGTAGGGATATGGAATAAAATATGTATAAATACCAGCATGTATTTATGATGTAAACAGTATTATTAACAGTGGTTTAAAGTGTTCAAGGTGCGGTGACAGGGAAATAGATAGAGAGGTAGGGAGGCTTGGCCAATAAGAAAGGAACCACCTTTTGTGGTGAATGGAGAGAAGGTTCTCAACAGAATCTTTTTCCTTCTCTCCCTGAGTAGGAATGCCTAATACTAGACGACTTGCATTTAAGGTGAGAGGGGAACAGTTTAATGGAGACGTGCGGGGCAGGTTTTCACTTCTTGTATCATCTTACAAGGGGTCCATTCAAGAGTCGGATAATTATAAAACATCAGCTTTATAGTCTTCACTGAGTCCTTAACCTCCACTAAAGGTAACCGAGGTGAAGAGTGGTGGGTGCCTGGAACGGACTGGTAGTGGAGGCAGTGGAAGCAGCTTTGAACAATAATCGTGTATACGAGGCTGTAAGACATGGGAGGATATGGATTAAATGCAAGCAGAAGAGACTAGCACAGACATTATGGGCTGAATGGCCTTTCCCTATACTGTTGGAATTGGAATTAGTTCATCATAGTCATAGTCATAGTCATACTTTATTGATCCCGGGGGAAATTGGTTTTTGTTACAGTTGCACCATAAATAATAAATAGTAATAGAAATAGTAATAATAATATTACTATTAGTAAATAGTAAATAGTAATAGTCATCGAAATAATAAATAGCAATAGAATAGTAATAGCAAATAGTAATAAATAGTTAAATAGTAATATGTAAATTATGCCAGTAAATTATGAAATAAGTCCAGGACCAGCCTATTGGCTCAGGGTGTCTGACCCTCCAAGGGAGGAGTTGTAAAGTTTGATGGCCACAGGCAGGAATGACTTCCTATGACGCTCTGTGCTGCATCTCGGAGGAATGAGTCTCTGGCTGAATGTACTCCTGTGCCCACCCAGTACATTATGTAGTGGATGGGAGACATTGACCAAGATGGCATGCAACTTAGACAGCATCCTCTTTTCAGACACCACCGTCAGAGAGTCCAGTTCCATCTCCACAACATCACTGGCCTTATGAATGAGTTTGTTGATTCTGTTGGTGTCTGCTACCCTCAGTCTGCTGCCCCAGCACACAATAGCAAACACGATAGCACTGGCCACCACAGACTCGTAGAACACCCTTCTTGTCACATGTCTAATTGAGATACAGTGAGAAAAGTTTGTAAGAAAGAAAGAAAGACACGATTTTCACAATCTGCAGGCTTTATTAGAATTGTAATTGTAATTAGTTTATTATTATGACATGCATCGAGGTGCATTGGAAAGTTTATCTTGCACACTGTTCATAGATTTCAAATCATTACACAGAGCACTGAGGTAGAACAAGATAAAACAATAACTCTGCAGAAGAAAACAATAGACAATAGAGAATAGGTGCAGGAGTAGGCCATTCGGCCCTTCGAGCCAGCTGCAGAGAAAGTGCAGAGCAAGTAAAATAATAAGATAAAGATCATAATGAATCAGAATCAGAATCAGAATCAGGTCTATTATCACTGGCATGTGATGTGAAATTTGTTAACTTAGCAGCAGCAGTTCAATGCAACACATAATCTAGCAGAGAGAGTAAAAAACAAACAAGTAAATCAATTACAGTATATGTATCTTGAATAGATTTAAAAAAAGTGCAAAAACAGAAATACTGTATATTAAAAAAGTGAGGTAGTGTCCAAGGATTCAAAGTCCATTTAGGAATTGGATGACAAGGAGGAAGAAGCTGTTCCTGAATCACTGAGTGTGTGCTTCAGGCTTCTGTATCTCCTACCTGATGGTAACAGTGAGAAAAGGCCATGCCCTGGGTGCTGGAGGTCCTTAATAATGGACGTTGTCTTTCTGAGACACTGCTCCCTGAAGATGTCCTGGGTACTTTGTAGGCCAGTACCCAAGATGGAGCTGACTAGATTTACAATCCTCTGCAGCTTCTTTCGGTCCTGTGCAGTAGCCCCTCCATACCAGACAGTGATGCAGCCTGTCAGAATGCTCTCCATGGTACATCTATAGAAGTTTTTGAGTGTATTTGCTGACATGCCAAATCTCTTATAACTCCTAATAAAGTAGAGCCACTGTCTTGCCTTCTTTATAACTACATCAATATGTTGGGGCCAAGTTAGATCCTCAGAGATCTTGACACCCAGCAACTTGAAGCTGCTCACTTTCTCCACTTCTGATCCCTCTATGAGGATTGGTACGTGTTCCTTCATCTTACCCTTCCTGAAGTCCACAATCAGCTCTTTTGTCTTACCTATCTTATCAAACACGAGATCCATCCAAGAGTCTGATAATCATAGAAGATCAGCTATATAGTCTTCAGTGAGTCCTTAACCTCCAATAAAATCCATTGAAGGTAACCCAGATAAAAGATAAAGAGCAACACATACAAAATCCTGGAAGAATTCAGCAGGTCAGGCAGCATCAATCGAAATTAGTTCTGGCCGAGACCCTTCATCAGGACTGAGAAGGAAAAGGGAAGATGCCAGAATGAAAAGGTGGGGAGAGGAGAAGGAGGCTAGCTGGAAGATGATAGGTGAAGCCAAGTGGGTGGGAAAGGTCAAGGGCTGGAGAAGAAAGCATCTGATAGGAGAGGAGAATGGACCATAGGAGAAATGGGAGGAGGAGGGGACCCAGGGAGAGATGATAGGCAGGTGAGAAGAGGTGAAAGGATAGAATGAGGAATCGAGGAAGGAGAGGTGGAAATTGTTCATCAGAAGGAGCAATCAATATTGATGCCATCAGGTTGGAGGTTACCTAGGTGGAATATGTTGCTCCTCCACACTGAGGGTGGCCTCATCCTGTCATGAGAGGAGGCCATGGATCGATACATCGGAACAGGAATGGGAATGGGAATTAAAATGTTTGGCTATTGGAAATCCCGCTTGTGGCGGAAGGAGCGGAGCTTTGGGCACAGAAATTATGGGCTGATGTGACTGTACCTGCGCAGCACTGTTGCACATCCTATCCGACAGGGAGTTCTGCACCACCAGGTTCAGGAGCAGTTATTACCCGACAGCTATCAGACTCCTGAACCAAAGATTCAAAGCACACTTATTATCAAAGAATGCATAAATTATACACCTTGAAATTCATTTACTTATAGGCAGTCTCAAAGAAAGAAACTCTAATTGCCCAGTTATTAAAAAAAGACCAAAAACCACTGCGCAGAGAAAGAGAGAGAGAGAGGAAAAAGCACATTGTGCAAATAATAGAAGCAAGCTGACAGCATCGCAAACCGGACTGAGTCCCGGATCCACTCCCGGAGCAGTCGGGGTGGGCCCAAACCAAGCCTCGGTCCCCAGTTTTCACACCAGCGGGGCACAAATGCACAGCAGCCTGCTCAGTCCACAGTCTTAGTGCCATGGAGTAAGGAAAAAATATTCACAAGAAAGTGAATGAAATCAGCCCGACTCTCACCTCCATACCCGACACTCGGGCTTCCAGCCTATCTGTACCAGTGTCCAAACACTGAGTAGTGCTACGTTCTGGAACTTGGATCCCAGTACCCCGATATGCTTGGGCCGCCCCGCCCGAATCCGTTCTCAATCTCACCAAATCGGCTCGGGCTTGGAGCCATCCAACTTCGCACCCTGGTTTGGTGGACAGGCGTCGAAACTCTTCTGCATCAGCTCCTTTCCAAACTGCTGACTCCATCTGTGGTAGGGATACGAACTCCAACTGCTTCCTCAACGGCTTGAACACATTGCACCTCGTAATGTCCCAGCACGGCTCATCGACCTAACCAGCCTTGCCTCCATTGTCTGTGGCAATAGTTCACCACAATTTGCCTCATGAAAAATGTTAAAAGTAATGTTTTTAGTTGAGTTGATTCTCTTGTCTTACAATTTAGCAGTAAGCTCTTGCACATCTTTGGTTGCACCTTCTTAAATTGGAAGATCCCAACCAGCATGGATAACTTTACTAAACTCAACTGTGAACTGATTTCGCAACCGTTCTTGAAGGCGGCATGGTTACGTTGTGATTAGCACAACACTTTAAGGTACCAGCGATCTGGATTCAATTCTCGACGCCGTCTGTAAGAAGTTTGTATGTACTCCCTGTGACCACATGAGTTTCCCCCAGGTACTCCAGTTTCTCCCACAGCCCAAAGAAGCATTGGTTGGTAGATTAATTGGTCATTGTAAATTGTCCCATGATTAGGCTAGGTTAAATTGAGGGTTGCTGGGTGGTGTGATTTGTTGGGGTGGAATCTCCACACTATATTCAATAAATAATCTCCACGCTGAATCTCTGCACTATACCTCAATAAATAATGTCTGCACTGTGTCTCAATAAATAATAAATGAACCTACAGACTCACTTTCAAGAACCCTCCAACTTGCGCCCTCAATATTTATCTATCTATCTATTTTTCCTTTATTTATTTATTATTGTTAGTTTACTTTTGTGTTTGTACATTTTGTCTTCTTTTGCACATTAACTGTTTGTCAGTCTTCGTTGTTTATCGTTTTTCATGAATTCTATTGTATTTATTTTCCTGTGATGCCTGGAAGAAAATGAATCTCGAGGTAGTACGTGGTGATATATTTGTACATTGATAATACATTGACTTTGAACTTTGACTTAAAGTGTTTCCACTACAAATCGTATGTAGAATTAGTAATTTGAAATGAGTGGCTAATTTCTGGCGCTTGCAGTTCCACGGTCACGTTAACAAGCATCGCATTGTAATGTGGATAGAGGGTGGCTCTCTAAGTACTGCTTTTGTGCAGATTGCCAAAGACTATTACCAAAGATCAGCAGTAAAATGAACACATTATACAATGCAGATCTGAGATAAATACGCATATTATCCAAGTATTATTGTTATCATTGGCAGGGAGATTTCCACCGCTTGTTTGTCCAATGCAGATTATTTGGCACATAGAACCTCTTGCCCTTATAGAAGAAAGTCTAGATGGTGCAGTCCTTGATAATAGATGCTGCTTTCTTGTGTCAGCGCTCCTTGTAGTACATGGGACGGACATTTTAAATGGTTTAGCATGGACTAGATGGACTGAAGGACCTGTCAGTGTGCATGACTCGATGTACATAGATCTCCCCGTATATCTTCGCAAAATGGCGCTGGCGATATACGATGACCTTTTGCAAGATATACATCTTCTGAGCTGCTATTGCTGCAACCTGCAGCCTGTAATTTCCACTTAAGGAATGCACTTTAGTTGGCCCAGTATCATTGCTGATTAACGGGAATCGGAAAACACACGCTCATGCCTCCATCATACTTTATTTTACTTGTGCACAGCGAGAGCAGCAAGGCCCCGTCAGAGCACTGTTCTGAAGTCTGAACAGAGAAATGTCATTTTTATACAGAATTGAGTACTGGCTACAGATATTCACCATTTAGTAAGCTGCATGCAGTACTGTGCGAAAGCCTTAGACACACACACACACACACTTTTATACATAGCTAGGGTGCCTAAGACCTTTGCACAGTATTATATTTGTCACTGTGGAGCAACATCTATGGAGAGGAATAAACAGATAATGTTTCAAGCTGTGAGACCATTCATCAGGACTTGCTCATGGTCGAGGAGTCGGAGGGCAGCAGAGATCACAGTGAGAGGGTGCAGTAGGAGTGTCTCACTGAACTCTCGTCGAAGAGACGACTTAAACTTCTTCAGGGTAGGCATGCCTGGAAGAGACTCCACAGAGGAGCAGCAAGTCATAAACACAAGAGGATCTGCGGGCGCTGGCAGTCCAGAGCAACGCACACAGAATGTTGGGAGGAACTCTGCAGGTCAGGCAGCTTCTATGGAGAGGAACAAAGAGTGATGTTCCAGGCTGAGACCCTTCTTCAGGACTGCACATGCTCAAGGAGTCAGAGGGCAGCCGAGGTCACACAGGGGATGCAGTGAGAGGGTCTCACTGAACTATCGTCAGAGAAAGATTTAAGCTCCTCTGGAGTGGGACTTCAGCAGGTCATGCAGCATCTGTGGAGAGGAATATGCAGTTGATGTTTCAGGCTGAGGCCCGCCATCAGTTGCTCAATTTTTATTCCTGTTCCTTGAATATGGGCTCACACAGAGATTGCCATCCCCACAGTAGCTGAGCCTCCTCCTTTGCATATTTGGGGACTGTCCTCCCCACAAAAATATCCCAGTGACACTTCATAACAAGACTCACAGATGCTGCTGGGTTAATGCCATTATGCTTCTTGCCAAATAAGTCATTTCCCATTATATTACTTCATCATATTTCTGGAAGAACAAAGTTTCCTGTACTTCAGGAGGTCAACTTTGAAAGCTTGCAGCAGGATCTGGACCAGCTGGAAAAAAAGGCTGAAAAATGGCAGATGGGATTTAGTGCAGACAAATGTGAGCGATTTCACTTTGGGGGCCACCATAGCGTAGCGGTGAGTGCAACCTTACTACAGCTCGTGGCGGCATAGTTCAGAGTCCAATTCCGGCATCCCCTGTAAACAAGATAGTGCGTTCCTCCCCATGAAGCATATAGGTTTCCTCTGGGTGCTCAAGTTTCCTTCTACAGTCCAAAGCTGTACTGGTTAGCAGGTTAATTGGTCACTGTAAATTGTACCATGATTAGGCTAGGGTGAAATTGGGGGTCACTGGGTGGCGCAGCTCGAGGGGTCAGAAAGGCCTGTTCCGAGTTGTATCTCGAAATAAATAAAAGAGGTCTTACACAGCGAACAATAGGGTACTGAGGAGTAGATGAAAGGGAACTGGAATACAGATCCATAATTCCTGAAAAGTGGCATCACAGTAAATTGGAGTATTGAGTACAGGAGTTGGGATGTTATGGCGAAGTTGTATCAGACATTCGTGAGGCCTAATTTGGAGTACTGAGTGCAGTTCTGGTCGCCTACCTACAGGAAAAATATCAATAAGATTGAAAGAGTGCAGGGAAAATTTAAAAGGATGTTGCTGGGGCTTGAGGACCTGAGTTGTAGGGAAAGGTTGAGTAGGTTAGACTTGATTCCCTGGAGTGTAGGAGAATGAGGGGAGATTTGATAAAAGTATACAAATTATGAGGTGTATTGACAGGTCAAATGCAAGCAGGCTTTTCCCACCAGGGTTGGGTGAGACTAGAAATAGAGGTCATAGGTTAAGGGAGAAAGGTGAAATGTTCAATGGGAACATGAGGGGGATCTTCTTCACTCAGAAGGTGGTGAGAGTGTGGAACGAGTTGACAGCAGGAGTGGCAGATGCCGGTTCGATTTCAACACTTAAGAGAAATTCGGGTAAGTTCTTGCAGGGAGTAGGTGTGGGTTTATGGGACTAGGCAGACTAACAGTTCAGCACAGACTGGATGGGCTGAAGGGCCTCTTTCTATACTGTAGTGTTCTATGACTGTAATTTGCAAACTGAAGAGTGAACTTTGCACAGAAATCTGATGCAGTGTAAGTTACCACAAAACTAACTTTACAACTCATGTTCTTGATATTTATTGCTCATTTATTATTATTGTTTTCATTTCTTTTTCTACTTGCACAGTGGTTGTCTTTTGTACTTTAGTTGCTAGTCCATCTTTGTTGTGTGCATTTTTATACAGTACTGTACAGACAGGGAGAAAAGAGAATTGTGTGAATATACTGTTTTGTACTTTTCTTGTTTGTCAGTGTTAGTGCGTAGTCTTTCATTGATTCTAGTGTATTTCTCTGTTCTACTGTGAATGCCTGCAAGACAACGAATCTCATGCTTGTTTATGGTGATATATACATACTTTGATAATAAACTTTCTTTGAAATTTGAGTATAAAAGAATGGAAGGAAATAGTCCTTAACAGCAATGAAATGTGTTCCTGGTCTGTACTTGAAAAAGATTCCAGGTTAAAATATTTTATGAGCTTCCACATGACAGATGTAATGTTCCACTGTCTACCGTGTGTATGTATTACATATTTACAATACAATAATATTATTTGTCTTTGCCTTATTATTCATTTTTACTGCTGGTGTAAACCCTTCAGTTGGTTTGACCTTGAAATGAGTGTACTGATTACAACTGTTCCCAATCTCAATTTTAAAAATGTAAGTATATAAAGAGGATTTAAACTTCTTCAGGGGAGGCATACCTAGAAGAGACTTTACAATGGAGCAACAAATCATAGACACAAGAGATTCTGCAGATGCTGGAAACACACACAAAATGCTGAAGCAACTCAACAGGTCCCTGAATAAAGGTGATTGTGTCACTGCTCCTCCCTCAGTCCAGGACAGATACTCAGCATGGACGTTGGACCATTCACTGTAAATAAAAACCTTTCAGTATTTACTCTACTTCCAGTCTTTTGGAGTAATTGATAGTGCATCAGATACATCGAATATAGAACAGTACATCTCAGGAACAGGCCTTTTGGCACACAGTATTGTACTGAACCAAATAAATTAGTAATCAAGTGGCTAACTAAACTAATCTCTTCTGCCTACACAACGTCCATATCTTTCCATTTTTTCCTTACGTTCATGTGCCTATCTAAACATCTCTTAAAAGTCCCAAACGTATCTCCCTCTACCACCACCCCGGGCAGTGCATTCCAGGTGCCTCCCACTCTCTGTGTAAAAAACTTGCCCCCCACATCTCCTTTGAATTTACTCCCCCTCCACCTTAAGTATATGCCTTCTGGTTTTCGACATTCAACACTGGGAAAAAAGTCTGAATCAGAATCAAAGGGCTGGAAGGACCACTCCACACTGTATCGCTAAAATATATAATGTAGGTAGTGCAAAAAGGAACAAAAGTATACATAGTCATAGTCATAGTCATACTTTATTGATTCCGGGGGAAATTTGTTTTCGTTACAGTTGCACCATTAGTAATAAAACCATAAATAGTTAAATAGTAATATGTAAACTATGCCAGGAAATAAGTCCAGGACCAGCCTATTGGCTCCGGGTGTCTGACCCTCTAAGGAGGAGTTGTAAAGTTTGATGGCCGCTGGCAGGAATGACTTCCTATGACGCTCTGTGCTGCATCTCGGTGGAATGAGTGTCTGGCTGAATGTACTCCTGTGCCCACCCAGTACATTACGTAGTGGATGGGAGACATTGTCCAAGATGGCATGCAACTTGGACAGCATCCTCTTTTCAGACACCACCGTCAGAGAGTCCAGTTCCATCCCCACAACATCACTGGCCTTACGAATGAGCTTGTTGATTCTGTTGGTGTCGGCTACCCTCAGCCTGCTGCTCCAGCACACAACAGCAAATATGATTGCAATGGCCACCACAGACTCGTAGAACATCCTCACTAACTCACTATAACTACAATTGTCCTGCATATATATTACTCTTTTATATATAATTATAATTTATACAGGGAAAGTTACTGTCTGTCTACTCTCTCTGTGCCACAATTTAAAGACTGGTTTAAAAGTCTATATTTATTTGCATAACATTAACCACGGCACATGAAACAAATTTATTACATTATATCTTCAAGTACTAATATTTTGTTTCACTGTTCCCCTCTGTTTTACTGTGTAACAGAGAGACTTACATTTACGGACAGTGCCTTTCCATTTGTTAATCTCTCCCCATTGATAGTGTTGTTGAATTTGACTGTTTAATTCTTAGATTAGATTGCTTGTTCTTTTCTTTCAGTTTAACAATTCAATAGATCTTATATGCACATAACAGGTTAATATGATATAGTGGCTATACAAAATAGAAGTCTTGAAAGCTCTGGAAATTTCTTAGTTCTGTATTATTTCACTAACTACTTTCTCATTGGTTAATGGTCCTGCAGCATTGAATAAGTGTATTTTCGTTGGTTAACCCTTATCTACAATTTGAATGAAAATTTTCCTTATCTCTGTGGTATAAAATAGTTAAACAAAATGCAGCACCATCTTCCTTTAGTAACTTAGTCCCTTGTCTTTAAGCTTTCTGCTACTAGCTTCTATCAACATTTTAAAAAATGACTGTGAGGTGACAAGTTTTGTGCCTCCTTCCCGGCTTTCAAAAACCCTTGGATTAAAAAGATCAGAACCCAACAAAGTGCATCGAGAGCCTAGCCACTGTACAGAAACAAGTGCCACAAATAGTAACAAAATAACTAGCCCAATAACCTGTCTGCTGTACTGGTGCTAAAATGAGATTGTTGGTGGCACATTAGCATAGCAGTTGGAGTGACATTATTCCAGCTTGGGGCGTACTGGAGTTTGGAGTTCAATTTCAGTGCCATCTGTAAGGAGTTTCTGCATCTTCCCTGTGAACTGTGTGTGTTTCCTCTGGGTGCTCTGGTTTCCTCCCACATTCCAAAGGTGTACTGATTAGTAGGTTACGCTCAAGACTGTGGAGATGACAGTGGACTTCAAGAGGAGCCCCCCAATACTTCTCCCACTCACTATACTCAACAGTATTGTGTCTGCTGTGGAGACCTTCAGGTTTCTGGGTGTCACAATCTCCCAGGACCTGAAGTGGACACCCAACGCGGACAGTCTTATCAAAAAGGCTCAGCAGAGTTTGTATTTCCTACGTCAACTCAGGAAGTACAACCTACCTCAGGAGCTGCTGATTTAATTCTGTTCAGGAATAATCCAGTCTGTTCTCTGTTCGTCCATCACTGTCTGGTTTGGATCAGCTACCAAACAAGACAAGAATAGACTCCAAAGAACCGTCAGGGCTGCGGAAAGGATTATTGGTGTGAAGCTGCCCTCGATCCAGGACTTATATGCATCTGGAGTCAGGAAGCGAGCAAGCAGCATCATTGTAGACCCATCACACCCTGGACATCACCTGTCCCAACTTCTTCCTTCTGGTAGGCACTTTAGATCACTGTATGCCAGGACTAATAGGTACAAGAACAGTTTCTTTCCGTATGCCATCAGTCTTATGAACACTTGAATTTTAGTCTATTATAAACCAAGTCCACCTGTACATACACAGGTATACCTCATTGTATATAGTTCACGATTATTTGCACTATTGTTTTGTTTGCTTTTTGATTCTGTACAGTGAGAGCTCAGGGAAACCGGCATCAAATTCCCTGTATGTGTCCACATACTTGGCGATGATAAAGGATTCTGATTCTGGTCATTGTAAATTCTCCTGTGAGTAGGCTAGGTTAAATAGGTGGGTTGCTAGGCTCATTGGGCCAGAAGGACCAGTTCCTCACTGTACAGTCCTGTGCAAAGTCTCAGGCACATGTATATAGCCAGAGTACCTGAGACTTTTGCATAGTACTGTGGTAATTTTATGTATTGTGCTGTACTGCTGCCACAAAAAAACCCACAAAGTTCATAACATATGTGAGTGATGATAAACTTGATTCTGATATGGGACTCTATTGTGGACTGATAGTGGGAAGGGGGCTGGGGGAAGGGAATCATCGTTGGGAAAGGGGGAAGGAGAGGGGAGGGAGTGGGGAGCAGCAGAGAGACATTCTGTAATGGTCAATAAACCAATTATCAAATTATCAAATTAATCTTCCCTGTGTGTGTGTGTATATATATATATATATATACACACACTAAGACTGACCATACTGTATCTCTAAATAAATAAATAGATCTTTCAGCTCAATTTCAAATTTCAAGATTATTGTCATGGGCGTAAATACCCAGGGTACAAACACCATGAAGATTAGCTTTCTGCAGCAGCAGCAGCACAGTACTTGACAAACATAAATTACATAGATGTAAATGAGCATAAATTATAGATAATTTACATACAAGAGTAAATAAAATAAATATAATAAGATCAGTACAAGTTGAGAGAAATATAATCTGAGGCAGAAGGGATTTTTCAGTTCAACAACCTGGCGGCAGTGGGAGAAGAAGCTATTGATTAACCTTGAGGAGTCGGTCTTCAGATTTCATCATTAAGGACCTCCATCACCCAGGACATGCCCTCTTCACATTGCTACCATCAGGGATGAGGTACAAGAGTCTGAAGACACACACTCAGTGATTCAGGAACAGCTTCTTCTCTCCTGCCATTGTATTTCTGAATGGACAATAATCCCACGTACACCATCTCACTACTTTTTTGCCCTACTAACTTAATTTAACTTTTATATATACTGTATATTTAGACTTATTGCAATTCACAGTTTTTACTATTATGCATTGCGATGTACTGCTGCTGTGTGAGAAGTTTCACACCACATACCGGTGATATTAAACCTGATTCTGTGTCTCCTGCATGTTTTATCCAAAGCCCTGATCTCCGACGTTGCAACACTCCCTGCTCATTGCTAGCTTTGACCCACAGACTCACTTCCATGGGACTTTTTTGTTGTTCTCCATCTCTCTCTCTCTCTCTCTCTATATATATATATACACATACAGAAAGGTGTTGGGATAGGGCCAGTAACATCATGAAGGATCTCACCCACCCTGCTCATGGACTGTTTGTCCCACTCCCATCAAGGAGGAGGCTATGTACCATCCACACCAGGACCACCAGACTCAAAAACAGTTACTTTCCCCAAGCAGTAAGGCTGATCAACACCTCCACCCACTGACCCACCCCTCCACACAACCCCCAACCACCACTACTTTATCACTTCCTGGCAGTCACCTTATGTACAGACACTCCTGTGCCTAGCGTCACTTTATGGACATACAATCAATCTGCAGTATAGACAGTAAATAAGTTGTCTGTGCATTTATATTTATTGTTTTTTATTATTGTGATCTTTATCTTACTGTATTTTATTTAGTGCTGTGTTGGATCTCGAGTAACAATTATTTCATTCCTCCTTACACTTGTGTATCAGAAATGACATTAAACAGTCTTTATCTTGGACTCATGTTTGTAGCATTATTTTTATTTCTACAGTTTGTCTTCTTTGTGCATTGGTTGTTTGCCAGTTTTGTCTGTTTATGTATAGTTTATCCTTAAATTCTACTGCATTTATTTTTCCTGTATTTGCCTGCAAGAAAATAAATTTCAAGATAGTATATGATAGCTATACATACTTTGATAATAAATTTACTTTGAACTTTGACATTGCAATTCCTGGTTGAGGCATGAGTGGCCTTGCTGAACAGAATTGGGTGGAAAGTAATCCCCACAATATCAGGGTGGCTTCCATTCTGAAATGTGCTTCACATTGTTAATGTTTAGACCTGCAGAAAAAATATGGGGGGATAGCTCACAGCCTTTATCCCAGGGTTGTGGAATTAAGAACTAGAGGGTATATTTTAAAGGGTGAGAGATGATAATTTCCAGGGATCTAAGAGATAAGATTTTCATCCCAAGGGTGGTTAGGATATGGAACGAGCTGCCAGGGGAAGTGGCTGAGGCAGGTACAATAACAACGTTTACATGATTCCCGGACAGGTACATAGATTGGAAAGGTTTAGATCAGGGGTGGCCAACCTTTTACATTCGATGCGCCAATTTTTTCATGCACAAGTTCAGATGCGATTTTTTCACGCACGAGTTCTATATTAACATATTTTCACAAGAATTGAATGGGAGTACAAGAGCTGTATGGTGCATCTGAACTCGTGAGTGAAAAAATTGATGCATGGAATGTAAAAGGTTGGCCGCCCCTGGTTTAGATGAATACTGGTTACTTTTGAGCAAATGGCACTAGGGTTAGGTGGGGGTCTTGGACAATTTGGACCAGTTCAAAGTTCAAAGTAAATTTATTATTAAAGTGTATATGTGTCACCATATGCAAACCTGAGACTCATTTTCTTCCAGGATTTCACAGTTAGTACAACGAAACACAACAGAATCAATGAAAAGCCGTACACAACAAGATGGCTGAACAACCATTGTGCAAAAGACGACAAACTGTGCAAATACAAAACGATAGAAAAAGAACAAAATAATAATAATAAATAAATAAGCAATACACATTGAGAACATGAGATGAAGAGTCCTTGAAAGAGAGTCCGTAGTTTGTGGGAACGGTTCAGTGCTGGGTTGAGTGAAGCTATTTCTCTAGTTGAGGGTTTCCCAACCTTTTTAATGCCATGGATCCTTACTATTAACCAAGGGGTCTGTGGACCCGCAGGTTGGGAACCCATGTTCTGGTTCAGGAGCCTGATGGCTGAGGGCTCATAACCGTTCCTGAAATGGGTGATGTGGGTCATGAGGCTCCTGTACCTCTTTCTTCATGGCAGCAGTGAGGAGAGAGCATGACCTAAGTAGTAGGGGTCCTGGATGATGGATGCTGCTTTTCTGTGACAGTGCTCCGTGTAGATGTGTTCATTGGTAGGGAGGGCTATAACTGTGATGGACTGGACTGTATCCAGTACTGCTTGTAGGCTTTTCTGTTCAAGGGCATTGGTGTTTCCATTCCAGATTGTGATGCAACCAATCAGTGTACTGTCCACTGCACATCAATAGAAGTTCTTCAAAGTTTTTGGTGACATGCCAAATTTTTGCAAACTTCTTAGAAAGTAGAGGCACTGCTGTGGTTTCTTTATAATGACACTTACATGCTGCTCTAGGACAGATCCTGTGAAATGATAGCACTGTGGAATTTAATGTTTCTGACATTCTCCACCACCTGTCCCTCGATGAAGACCTTTGGTTTCTTCCTGCTGTCGTCTATGTCGTATGACTCCATGGCACGGATTATCACAATCAATTCCAACACGGTCACCAACCAACCCATCCCCACACCACCCCCCCCCCCAATGTCCCACCCTCTAGTGCCAGAGGCACAAACAACAAGCCACACTTACCTCTTGCTTCCTTTATCTGTGTTTTCTCATTTACCATCATCATCGTCATTTTGTGCCATGTCATATGACATGGGCGATCATGGTCTTTAACCATGGTTGTTCTTGGGAATTTTTTCTACAGAAGTGGTTTGCCATTGCCTTCTTCTGGGCTGTGTCTTTACAAAACAGGTGACCCTAGCCTTTTCAGGGATTGTCTGCCTGGGTCAGTGGTTGAATATCCAGGACTTGTGATATGCACCAGCTGCTCATACGACCGTCCACCACCTGTTCCTGTGTCTTCACGTGGCCCTGATCGGGGGATACTACACCTTGCCCAAGGTGACCTGCAAGCTAATGGGGGGAAGGAACATCTTACACTTTCTTTGATAGAGACGTCTCTACACCTCACCACCCTAGAAAATAAATTGTACACAAAAAAAGAAATAGTGAGGTAGTGTTCATGGGTCCATGGACCATTCAGGGCTCTGATAGCTGAGGGGAAGAAGCTGTTTTTGAATCATTGAATGTGGGCCTTCAGGCTCCTGTATACATCCTCCCTGATGGTAGTAATGAGTTGTGGGAAGGAGATTGTTATGCCTCCTCTGGTAGAGAAGTACCTCCACCCTGTCACCCTCATTCACCATCGGGCAAGTTAAAAGGAAGTTGCCCTCCAGAGGCCACGAATGGAAAAGTTGGGAATCAGTGCTTCTGCGTGCTTCCCCTACAGCACGTAAGCTTGAGACATATAACACGATGAGGGGCATAGTCAGAATAGACAGCTGATATTTTACTCCACACAGGCTGGAAATGTCTAAAACTGGTGGGTATGCATTTAATATGAGCAGTGGTAAAATCAAAGGAGCCATGTGAAGTAAATGCTTTACACAGAGAGTGGTGGGAATGCACTGTCAGGGGTGGTGGTAAAGGCATTTTAGAACAGGAGTTCCCAACCTTTTTTATGCCATGGACCCCTACCATTAACTGTGCATCCCAGGTTAGGAACCCTTGTTTTAGAGGCTTTGAGATAGGCAGAAAATTGAGATATATGGACCATGTGCGGGGAGAAAGGATTGGTTTAATTAGGCACCATTAGCTCGATTAGTTCTGCACAGCTTTGTGGGCTGAAAGGCCCTTTCCTTTGTTTTAATGTTCTATGTTTTCTCATATATCAGTGTGCATACATGCAACCTCAAAAGTTTATTTTTCATTTTCCTGCTGCTCTTAGATGGGTACCATTAACATTCCCTCTAATCTTTTTACAACTGCGTGGAACAACCATTGCTCGGAGCAGGAATTTTTACACCACTTGAAAACTGCGTGGAACTTTAAATGGCATTGGTGTTTCAGCAGGCAGATGCTTCTTTATAACAGAAAGCTACTGACTTCCATTCTGTGTTTATTGTTACAATTTGTAAAATCTTGGAACTTGAAACATTGATAATGTAAATATGTTGAAGCTCTAAAATGTTTCAAAGTAAAGGTTGTGGCATGTTTATTATTTTGAAAATCTATGGATTTTTTCATTAACATATAATTCATTATAAGGTATTTCACAATTATATTAGCATAATTTCAAAAGAAAAAGAAAATTCCAACTGTGTGGCAACAATGGCTATGTGCACAGGAGCATTTCAGTTAGTGTACAGCCATGTGCCTGCGTAGCTTAGAAGGAACAGTGGGTTTCACCCAGAGCTCCTCATATTCAGGCTGCTTTGAGGCTGTTCTGATGGATGAGATGTTCATGACTGCAATTTCTTGATTTTGGATCTGATGAGCTTCACAAAGATTGCCCCACACACAGCAGGAACCAACTAAGCTCTTGACGCTGGGGTTGAAGGTTGTGGGAGCAACATATTTCTCACAATGTTTAATAATTCTTTCCTAATAGTTCTTACCCTCTGCAGGGAGTTGCAGACACAGCCCAGTGCATTATGGAGACTAGCTTCCCATCTATGGACTCCTTCTACACTTCTTGATGCCCCAGTAAGGCAGCCAGCATAATCAAAGGCCCCACCCACACTAGACATTCTCTCTTCTCCCCTTTCCCATTGGGCAGGAGATAAAAAAGCCTGGAAGTATGTATCGCCAGACTCTAGGACAACTTCTATCCTGCTGTTATCAGACCCTTGAATGGACCTCTTGTAAGATAAGATGGACTCTTGACCTCACAATCTACCTCAATATGATCTGCACTTTCTTGTTTACCTGCAAAGCTGTTACACTTTATTCTGCATTGTGATTATTTTTACCTTGTTCAATGCACAGTGTAATAATTTCATCTGCATAAGCAGTACAAGACAAGCTTTTTACTGTATCTTGGTGTATAAGACAATAATAAGCCAATCATTCGTTCATTACATGCCGCGTTGTATGAGATGGATGATCATGGTCTCTCCATGACCATGATTGTTCTTGGCAAATTTTTCTACAGAGTTGGTTTGCCATTGCCTTCTTCTGGGCAGTGTCTTTCCAAGATGGGTGACCCTAGCCATTATCAATACTCTTCAGAGGTTGTCTGCCTGGTGTCAGCTGTCACATAACCTGGACTTGTGATGTGCACCGGCTGCTCATACGACCATCCGCCACCTGCTCCCATGGCTTCACGTGACCCTGATCGGGGGGCTAAGCAAGTGCTACACCTTGCCCAAGGGTGATCTGCAGGCTAACGGAGGGAAGGAGCACCTTACACCTCCTTTGGTAGAGACACATCTCTACCCTGCCACCCAATTAAACCAAACACATTCATTTCCTCACTGAGATCAGCAGGAGTGAAGGAAGACGAGAAGTGGCTTGATAGAGATGTACAAAATGATAAGAGGCACAGATTGAGTGGACAGTCAGAGGCTTTTTCCCAGGGTGAAAATGATTGATACAGGGTAGTGTAATTTTAAGGTGATTGGAGGAAAGAACTTGTGGGGGGGGGGTGGGTTGGGTGATGTCAGAGGGAAGTTTTTTTATGCAGGAAGTGGTAGGAGCATGGGACATACTGCCAGGAGTGATGGGTAGAGGCAGATACATCAGGGACATTTAAGAGACTCTTAGTCAGACAAATGGAGGGTAATGTGGGAGGGAAGCAATAGATTGATTGAACTTCGAGCAGGTTAAAAGATTGACACAATATTGTGGGCCGAAGGACCTGTTCTGTACTGTAATGTCTTATTTTAGTTTAATTAGAGATACAGCATGGAACTGGGCCTTCCGGCCCAACAAGTTGCACTTCAAGTGATGCTGATCAGGGGCTAAGCAGGTGCTACACCTTGCCCAAGGGTAATCTGCAGGCTAGCGGAGGTATGACAGTGAGCAATTTCAAGTTCCTGGGTGTCAATATCTCTGAGCACCTAACCTGGACCCTACATACCCTACATACTGATACAACCATAAAGAAGGCAAAACTATGGCTGTATTTCATTAGGAGCTTGAGGAGATTTGGTTTGCTATCTAAAACACTTGAACACTTCTACAAATGCACCATGGCGAGTATTCTGATTGTATCGCTGTCTGGTATGGGGGGAACGGGGGTGGGGGCGGCTAAGGTACAATATCGAAATAAACTGCAGAAACTTGTAAAATGAGTCAGCTCCATCATGGGTACTAGCCTCTGTGGTATCCAGGACATCTTTGAGGAGCGAAGGGTACGTCCCCATCACCCAAGACATGTCCTCTTCTCACTGTTACCATCGAGAAGGAGGTACGGGAGCCTGAAGACACACACTCAGCGATTCAGGAACAGCTCCTTCCCCTCTGCCATCTGCTTTCTAAAAGGACACTGAACTCGTGAATACTACCTCACTACTTTCTTGTTTCTGTTATTTTGCACTTCTTATTTTAACTATTTAACAGAACTCAGTATTTTTTCTCCGTATTTATTTATCATGTATTTTATTGTACCGCTGCCGTAAAGTTAACAAGTTTCATGACATAAGCTGATGATATTAAATCTGATTTGGAGTCTGGCCTATTTAACCCTAGCCTAATTACAGGGTAATTTACAAGGACCAATGAACTTACTGACAGATACACCTTTGGAATGTGGGAGGAAACTGGAGTACCTGGAGGAGACCCACGTGGTCACATGAAGAACGTTCCCACTTCCTACAGACAGCATCGGAATTGAGCTGAGAACTGTGACGCCCCCGAGCTGTAATCGTTCTATGCTTTCCATGTTAAACCTGATCCTGGCGCATGAAGCAATCTAGACGATTGTTACAGTTTCATTCATACCATCCTTCACTAGTAGGAAAACACAAGTCGGGCAATTGCTGTGTGAAATGTGAGAGCTAACCCACCCTTCTCACACCCAATGATTGCCAGCTGGGCTGAAAACAAAAAGCAGGTAGAAATCTATGGAAAAATTGTGGGATAAACAAGGTACCTCCTGGGAGTTGCTGAATTACTTTATTTAACCTTGCAGAAATATGTTTGGAGTGGTTATCTCTTGGCATCTATTGGTTGCTAAGCGATCATTTTCATTACTCACGATCATGAGATAATTCATACTGATATCAGGCTAACTTCTTTCACCAAATGAAGGACTGACAGACTTCAATTTTTCATAACGTCATTTCATTCAACAATTTACTGCAAACCCATTTGCCCTGTCCCATCCACCGAAAGTAATGAGGAATACCGTGTCTTTAGAGAGTAGAAATGATGTTCACTGTCAGGGTTATTGCAAGGAGCTTCAGATAGTGCGTGACTCCCTCAAAACGTAAGGGAGGTTTTATTTTTTTTTTGGGATGACCCTGTGACCAAGCCTGTGGATGATACAAAGATAGGTGGAGGCGCAGCTCGTGTTGAGGAAGTAGAGAGGCTACAGGACGTCTTCAGACAGAATAGGAGAATGGGAAAAAAGTGGCAGATGGAACACAGTGTTGAGAAGTGTATGGTCATGCACTTTGGCAGAAGAAGTACAAGCGTATTTTCTAAATGGAGAGAAACTTCAAAAATCTGAGATGCAAAAGGATTCGAGAGTCCTTGTGCAGGATTCCCTGAGGGTTAATTTGCAGGTTGAGTCAGTGATGAGGAAAGCAAATGCAATGTTAGCATTCTTTTCAAGAGGACTAGAATATAAAAGCAAGGATGTAATCTTGAGGCTTTATGAGGCACTGGTGAGGCCTCACTCAGAGCATTGTGAGTCAGTTTTGGGCCCCCAGTCAAAGAAAGGATGTGCTGACATTCAGGAAGGTTCAAAGGAGGTTCACAAAAATGATTCCAGGATTGAATGGCTTGTTGCATGAAGGATGTTTGATGGCTCTGGGCCTGTATTCACTGGAATTCAGAAGAATGTAGGAAGACCTCATTGAAACCTTCTGGATGTTGAAAGGCCTCGACAGAGTGGATGCGGAGAAGACGATTCCTATGGTGGGGGAGTCTAAGACCAGAGGACACAGACTCAAAATAGAGGGACGTCCTTTTAGATTGGAGATGATGAGGAATTTTTTAAGCCAGAAAGTCGTGAATCTGTGGAATTCGTTGCCACAAGTGGCTGTGGAGGTCAAATCATTGGGTATATTGAAGGCAGAGATTGATAGATTCTTGATTAGTCAGGGCGTGAAGGCAGGAGAAGGCAGGAGATTGGAACAGAGCAGGAAAATGGATCAGCCATGATGAAATGGCAGAATAGACTTGATGGGCCTAATGGCCTAATTCTTCTCCAATAGCTTAAGATCTTATCATCTTATTTCATATAGAGATACAGTATTGAACAGGTTCTTCTAATCCCACTGCCTAGCAACCAAGCTGGCAATCACTGGACAGTTTACAATGACTAATTAACCTACTAGCTTTCAAATCCCTTACTCACTCTTCCTTCAGTTAGTCCTGACGAAGGGTCTCGGCCTGAAACGTCGACTGCACCTCTTCCTACAGATGCTGCCTGGCCTGCTGCGTTCACCAGCAACTTTTATATGTGTTGCTTGAATTTCTAGCATCTGCAGAATTCCTGTTGTTAACCTACTAACTGAAATGTCTTTGGACTGTGGGAGGAAAGCAGAGAACTGGGAGGAAACCACATGGCCACAGGGAGAATGTACAACTCCTTACAGATAGCGCCACTATAGAACTCTGAGCTCTGGAATACCCTGACTTGTAATGGCATCGCGCTAGCTGCTACACCATGGCTGTAAAAGTTGGGTAGTGAATTTGTCCGTGAATTGCTTCTCAAATCTCTGGATTTAATCTTGGAATAATATGGTGCTGCAGTGCATTGATGGTACTGTAATGCTTTGCATAATGCTATTACAGCACCAGCATTCGGCACCAGTGCCCACTGCTGTCTGTAAGGAGTCTGGATGTACCCTGTGGATTTCCTACGGGTACTCGTTTCCTCCTACATTTGAAAAGCGGACAGGTTAGTGAGGGTTAGTAAGTTGTGGGCATGCTGTGTTGGTGATGGAAGTATACTGACACTTCATGGGCTGTCCCCGGCACATCTTTGGACGGTGTTGATCGCTGAAGCAGGCCTAGCATTTCATACTATTGCCTGGTGCTGGTGATGCATTGAGCTGTTGTAACTACCCGTTGAAGAGCCATCCTGCCCTGCTGCAGTGCGGTGTCTGCACCGCACAGTTGTGCAGGGTGTTAGGGTGCTCACAATTATGCCTCTGTATAAGGCCGTGCATAGTCCAGCTCTCCTCAGAAAGTAGAGGCGTTGGT
The DNA here is from genome assembly GCF_030028105.1 of Mobula birostris. Classification (NCBI taxonomy): domain Eukaryota; kingdom Metazoa; phylum Chordata; class Chondrichthyes; order Myliobatiformes; family Myliobatidae; genus Mobula; species Mobula birostris. The sequence goes on from NC_092395.1 coordinate 6,028,545, forward strand.
GAGCTTTCTTGACTGTGGAGGATGTGTTCTGGGGCTATGAAAGCCTGTGCAAGATGTGCACTCCCAGGAGTCTGAAACTAGAAATGTGAAAGGACTTCAGAGTAAACGTGAATGATTTCAGATCTAGGTCCTTTCCAAAGGCCACCCAAGCCTTGCTCTTCTTGCTGCCATTGGGCAGGAGGTAGAGGAGCCTTAGGCCTCACACCACCGGGTTAAGCAACAGCTATGACCTTTCAACCATCAGTTTCTTAAACCAGCATGGAAAATTTGACTCACCTCAACATTGAACTGATTCCACAACCTACGGACTCACTTTCAAGAACTCTACATCTCATGTTCTCAGTATTATGTATGAGTTCATTTATTTATTACTTTTAAAAATTTTGCACACTTGTCTTCTTCTGCACCTTGGTTGTTTGTCCATCTTTGTATGTGTGTAGTTTTCCATTGATTGCATTGCATTTCTTTGAATGAATGCCCACATGAAAACAAATCTGAAGGTAGTGTATGGTGATATGTTACTATACGTACTTAGATAATTAATTTACTTTGAACTGAGTAACAGCTTTTTCCCCCAGGCTGTGAGACTTCTGAACACCCTGTTACCACCCAGCACACATTATCTATGACAGCGCCAGTAGCCTGATACTGTTCACATAAAATGCTGGAGGAACTCAGCAGGCCAGGCAGCATCTACGGAAAAGAGTAAACATCCGATGTTTCGGGCCGAGGTCCTTCTTCAGGACTGGAAAGGAAGGGGAGAAGTCAGAATATGAAGGTGAGGGGAGGGGATGAAGAAGTACAAGGTGGTAGGTGAGAGGTGAAACTGGGAGAAAGGGAAGGGGTGAAGTAAAGAGCTGGGAAGTTGATTGATGAAAGGGATAAAGGACTAGAGAAGGGGGAATCTGATAGGAGCGGACAGGAGGCTATGGAAGAAAGGGAAGTGGGGGAGCACCAGAGGGAGGTGATGGGCAGGTAATGAGAGAGGGAAATAGGAAAGGGGAATGGTGAAGCAGTAGAGTGGGGCATTTCTGGAAGTTTGAGAAGTCAATGTTCATGCCATCAGGTTGGAGGATACCTCGGAATATAAGGTGTTGCTCCCCTAACCTGAGTGTGGCCTCATCCTGGCTGTAAAGGCGGCCATGGATTGACAGTCGACACGGGAATGGGAATGGGAAGTAGAATTGAAATGTGTGTCCACCTGTTCTATGTTTAAATATGTGTTGTATATGCACTTTATGTCAACTTGTACATTGTCTCCACTGCATCAGTTCCCAGAGATATCCTTTTTCTTCAAAAAAATGCGTTTTCCTTTCATCCACCATTGATCCTGCACTCACCCACACCTTCTCCATTTCCTGAACATCTGGGCTCACATCATCTTCCTGCCACCTTAACAGGGATAGAGTTTCTCTTGTCCTCATCTATCACCTCATCAGATTCTGCATCCAACACATCATGCCCTGTAACCTCCACCATCTTCAATGGGATCCTACCATCAAACGCATCTTTACCTCCCGCTACTCTTCACTTCCCACAGGGATAGCTCCTTCTGTGATTCCCTTGTCCATAAGACCCCTCCCACTAATCTCCCTCCTGGCAAATATCCTTGCAAGTGACAGATGCACTACACCTGGCAATTTACCTCCACAGAGCCCCAAACAGTCCTTCCAGGTGAGGTAACACTTCACCTGTGAATCTGTTGGGGTTGTGTATGGTATCTGCTGCTTCCGATGGGACCTCCTGGACATTGGTGAGACCTGACGTAAATTGGGGGATCTCTTTGTTGAGCACCTCCGCTCCATCACCAGAAATGGGAATTCCCAGCGGCCAACCATTTTAATTCCTATTGTCATTCCCATTTCGACATGTCAATCTACGGCCTCCTTTTTTGCTACAATGAGGCCACCCTAGGTGGAGGAGCAACAACTCATACTCCGACCAGGTAGCCTCCAACCTGATGGCATGAACATCACTTTCCTCTTCTAGTAATTTTTCCCCTCTCCCTTCCTTCTTCTTCTATTCCTCTCTCTGGCCTCTTACCACTTCTCCTCATCTGCCTATCACCTCCCCATGATGCCCCTCCTTCTTCCCTTTCTCCCATGGGTCCACTCTCCTCTCCTATCAGGTTCCTCCTTCTCCAGCCCTTTACCTTTCCCACCCACTTGGCTTCACCTATCGCCTTCAGCTGGTCCTCCTTCCCCTCCTCCCACCTTTTTATTCTGGCATCTTCCCCCTTCCTTTCCAGTCCTGATGAAGGATCTCAGCTGGAAACATTGACTGTTCATTCATCTCCATAGATACTGCCTGACCTGCTAAGTTCCTTAGCATTTTCTGTGTGTTGCTCTGGATTTCCAACATCTAGATAATCTTTTGTGTTTAATATCTCCAGACTATTTACTTTTTTTAATCATCTGTTAATATTTTTATGTTAGTATTATTTTTTGTGCTGATTGTGATATATGTACTGTGCTTTGCACCCTGGTCCCAGAGCAATGTTGTTTCGCCTAGCTGTACACATCTGCATGATTGAATGACAATAAACTAGTACTTGAACTATAAATATTAATGCTTAAATACAACACACAGTCGGAAAAGAAGCCTGGACTTAAGAGTGATTTTTTTCAAAATATTCGGTAGTAAAATTCAAAGTAATTTCCTGACACCACTCTTTTTTCAGGATGCTCCTTGGACTTCTCAAGGAAAGATATTAGAACTATGAACACATATGGCAATTATTATCCATCCACAGTTTTTAGGCGCTGGGAAAATGTACCAGAATTTTAAACCATATTTTTTGTGAAGGAAAATGCATATATCATTTTCTGAAGGTTAGAGGGGTAGAAATCAAAGGAAATGTGTACTTTCAGTTTTATAATTCTGAAAAAACAGTTTGTATATGTGGACGGACAGAAGGGGAAATATTTGGATAAACATTTAGAAGAATGAAAGAGAAGAAAGCACATGATAAAAGATAACACACACCAGCTTCTTTGTCATTTGAACCTTTTGCCAACGTAAACAGGGAGTTGTCTGGGCCTAAAGCTATCTTTTCATTTTGTGTTGCTGTTTCCTTGTGTTTATGAATTATTTTCTGTTTTTTTTAAACATAAAAGAAGAAATTACCCACAGAAATTCAATAAAAAATAAAGTCAGGAAATCCCCATATACTGTTTACATTTGAAGGCAAACATGTTGAATATGTGGTCTAACATCTGCAGTATGTGTTTATGCACCTCTGTATTTTCCTCTTCCAGTTAGTTCACCCTATTTCCCTCACATGGACAGTGACTTGTATGGGGCCTGTGTCTTACTGGGACCCCATTAGTCCAGGGGAATTTCTAACTCAAAATGACTGCTCTCTCTTCCTGACTGTGGTGATCTGTCAGACAGAGGGGAATGTGGGTGGATCCCAGATTCCTAGTGCTCTGCACTTTCCTACAATTCCATCTGGGAACACCTGGATAAGATGCACTGCCTCCTTGGTGTTCAGGAGCCTGCCACTCTCAGACAAGGAAGAAAGACATAAATTTTCACGAACTCCATGTTCTAGTGAAATTGGAATCCGAATTTTCACAGGGAAAGCCCTCCTCACCCTTGAGTACATCTACATGAAGGGCTGCCACAAGAAAGCAGCATCCGTCATCAGGGACCCCCATCATCAAGGCCAGGCTCTCTTCTCGCTGCTGCCATTGGGAAGGAAGTACAGGAGCTTCAGGACCCAAACCGCCAGTTCTCTCACCACAGCTCTGAACTGATTCCATAACCTATTCAACTCACATTCTCAGTATTATTTATTATTATTAGCAAAGCACACAAAATGCTGGAGGAACTCAGCAGGCCAGGCAGCATCTATGGAAAAAAGTACAGTCGAAGTTTCAACTGCCGAAGGGTCTCGGTCTAAAATGTCGAATGTATTTTTTTTCCATAGATGCTGCCTGGCCTGCTGAGTTCCTCCAGTATTTTGTGTGTGTTGCTTGGATTTCCAGCATCTGCAGATTTTTTCTTGTTTGTTATTCATTATTACGTGTATTTGCATAGTACGTCTTGTTTTGCATATTGGTTGTTTGTCAGTCTTTGTGTGTAGTTTCTCATTGATTCTACTGTATTTCTTCAAATCCCTGAGTCTACTGGAGGCTGAAAGCCAGGAGGCAGCCTGATCTGGTGTGTGTGTGTGTGTGAGAGAGAGAAGATGGGACTTGTTTTGTTGTTCTTGTTGCATGTGTTGTTCTGCCGAGCATTGTGGGTATGTTGGCCCCGGAATTTGTGGGCTGACTTGTGGCAGCCCCTGGCACATCCTTGGGTGTGTCAGTTGTTTAAAAAAAATGACACATTTCACAAACATGAGAAAATCTGTCGATGCTTTGAATCCAGAACAACACACACAAAACGCTGCAGGTGTCACAACCATGGATACGACAACAAAGAAGATATGGCAATTGCACTCGTGAATATGCATGTGTCAGCTAATTACTATTTCATTGTGATGGTATTTAACTCCATTGTTTTCGTCACAGCGCTTGTTGAGATTTGAGCAAAGCACAGCAACATTTGCTGCCTGCTTGCATTCGGCCTTACCTGAGAAATTGGACTGTCGAGCCAACTGACTCTGAAGACTAGTGGTATCTGCTTTATATTTAGTTATTCCTTTCAACAGCAGCGTTGGCTTCATTTTTCATTTGAGAGTTTTAGGCCCTGTTTGGCCTAACATTTATTGTTTTCTTTTCCCTCTAGCACAGTTTGCATTAAAGTCTGTGAAATATTGACCCTCTTCAGTGTCACTCACTCCGTACTTGGGCCAAATCCGAACGTAGTGACAGAAGGAACTCAGCAGGTCAGGCAGCATCTATGGAAATGAATGAACAAACGACGTTTCAGGCTGAGACCTTCCTTCAGGACACAGTTGACTGTATGTTTCAATGTACATGTGGTAAATAAGTGAGTGTGAAACATGGTTAGTTGGCTGAGTGGGGAGACATGACATGTTATTATTAACCATATTTTTTGACTGAAATAGTTGAGCTTAGAATTGAAATTAAAACAGTTTTAGAAATAAAGTCACCACTGGTGTTTGTGGATCTTAGCAGCAGGACCAGGCTAAAGAGTCTCTGTATTGGTAAACACAAGAGATATGTTGGAAATCCAGAGCATCACACACAAAATGCTGGAGGAACTCAGCAGGTCAGGCAGCATCTATGGAGGCAAATAAAGAGTCAACATTTTAGACTGAAACTTGATCCTGAAGGAGGGTCTCAGTCCAAAACGTTGACTGTTTGTTCATCTCCATAGATGCTGCCTGACCTGTTGAGTCCCTGCAGCATTTTGTATGTTGATGTTCCAGTACTGGTAGTCTGTATTACACAACCACTTTAGTTGGAGACCTACCCAAATCAATTTGCCTGATGTATCACGATAGTGATTAGATTTTTGTTATTATTTTTGCCTTCTGTCTAGGCAGCAAGATGGAAAATCACTCTGATGAAAAATTGTGATTCATAATACACAGCTCAGGAGGAAGCATTGTTTGAACAAAACTGAATATTACACAAAGCCACATATTATTAGAAAAAAAGAGTAACTGCTGAAATAAAAAAACATTATAAATGTCTGTTTTATTTAATTTAAGCAATCTATCATTTTCTTCCCTCTGAAAAGAAATAGAAAAGAAGGATTTTTAAATAATCATTATTAAATATGGAGCAGGCATGTCACGGGATTACAAGATGCCAGGAGAGCCTTGATTACAATTTGCAGTGAGAATGACACTGATAGATGAAGTTTAGAAACTGCAGAACACCCTGGGTATTAGAAGTATATTTCACTTTTTTGTTAAATAAAATTACCAACGTGGAGCATATTTGAGTTTGTATTTATATGACTTTCCTTCAAAGGTTAGATTCTATTCAGTTTCTCCCTCGAATATTAGACCATAAGACATAGGAGCAGAATTAGGCCATTCCGCCCATCGAATCTGCTCTGCCCTTCCATCATGGCTGATTTATTATTCCTCTCAACCCCATTTTCTTGCCTTCTCTCTGCAGCCTTTGACACCCTGACTAATCAAGACCCTAACAAGCTCCACGTTAAATATACTCAATGATTTGGCCTCCACAGCTGTCTGTGGCAATGAATTCCACAGATTCACCGCCATCTGGCTAAAGAAATTCCTCCTCATTTCTGTTCTAAATGGATGCCCCTCTATTCTGAGTGCGTGCCCTCTGGTCCTAGACTCCCCCACTATTGGAAACATCCTCTCCACATCTACCCTGTCGCTAGGTTTCAATCAGACTCCCAGCCCTTCATTCTTCTGAGCTCCTTTATTAAGCACAGCTGTATACCTGCTCAGTAATGCACAGATCTAATCAGCCAATCATGTGGCAGCAGTGGGGCCCTCCAAAGCTCAAGGCCGACCATGGATGCTGTACCCTAGCTTTCTACGTGATATGCAACCCAGGGCAGTACGGTAAGGAGGGCATGGGGCAGGTTCCCCCTTTTCCTGCAGCCGATGAATCCAAAGGAGCATCAACGACTGACACAATTTGTTATCTGCAGAGGTTTGAGATCAGAGTTTTCTTTCTTCTAGATGTTCTGCCAACCACAGCTGATGAGCCCTGTCTGTTTTAAGGTGCCAGTAACATGCTCCTGCCCCTTCTCCTGTTAGTAGAAACAGTTCTGCCAGGCTTAAGAGCTAAATCACACTTGAAGACCAGGAGCTGGATTTGGTTGTCTGAGGCTACGTGAGAAGCACGTCATTAGGAGCATTTGATGGGGAGTGGGAGCTTATTCCCATTACCACCCCCAACTATGACAACCTTAGAAACCCTGGCAGCAACTTAATGCATTAAAACATAGTCGAGAGGTTCAGTTGTTGTTCAGACCAAACATCAGAATGGGGAAGAAATGTAATGTAAGTGACTTTGACTCCGGAATGATTGTTGGTGCCAGACAGGGTGGTTTGAGCATCTCAGAAACTGCTGATCTGGGATTTTCATGTACAACAGTCTCTAAGGTTTACAGGGGATGGTGCAAAAAACAAAAAAGAACATGGTGAACCACAGTTCTGTGGATGAAAGCTTACTTATTCTGGTCCTTACAGTTTACTGTCAAGCTTGTCTGTATGTGACATACTGAATGTAGTGTGAGAGTGCCTTCTGGGTAGATGATTTGTAAACAAAACAAACAGCAGCTCGTTTGTACGTCACCTCTCCACCTCTCCTGTGTGTTATTCACGGCCACCCAGCTTCCCAGTGCCATAAACTTAACAATGGCAATGAGCTGACAGCCCTCGCGCGATATTCATTGTTTCTTTCCCTTCGGTAGTAACAGTCCGTGTGAAACGCTGGCAGTGTACCGCTGTGTAAAGGGGGTGAGCGAGAAGAAAATGGTGACAGGAAGCATGGTGAGAGATGAATCCGAGGGGAGAAAGTGAGAACAGGATGGTTAATTAAAACAACCAGCTAACCTTTCTGGAATGTAATTGTCTTTGAAAATGGTGACAATGTTTGGAAACAAGTGTTCATCTTGCCGAAGGGTCTCGGCCCGAATCATCGACTGTTTACTCTTTTCCATAGATGCTGCCTGGCCTGCTGAGTTCCTCCAGCATTTTGTGTGTGTTACAATGTTTGGAAATATGGGGTCTAATGACAAAATGACAGAGCAAAGGAGTTCATACACTGAAAGATTTGAATATTTTGCACTGGAAAATCTAATTTCAGATGATATTTGTGCTCCAACTTTTGTGACTGTGATTGGTGCAAAAATGTTTAATTTATTACCAGGTCTTGTGCAACCTACTAAGCCCAGCAATAAGCCTTATCAGGACATTGTTAAAGTCTCAAAGGACCACAATTCCCCTAAATCTTTGATTATTGTTGAGAGGTTTAGATTTCATAAGAGAAATCAAGAGGAAGGTGAGTTTATTTCACAGTTTGTGCTGGTGCTGAAGCAGCTCGACATGGCCACTCCGGTGGGGATGTCTGTTATTTGTCAAGTAGGGTGCCGTGCACAATCCTGATTTGATAGAGATGGATGTGAGAACACGGAGGAACATCTGGTGAAACTTCTGAAATATCTGTTTCACTGCTGCTGCTACTGTGTGATCCAGAATCTCCAGAGGGGAAGGGCCCGAGTCCTCGGCTTTGCTTGTTGCTCGGCGGCCGGGGCGGAGGGGCTGGTCGGAGGCTCGAAGTTTTCGGACAGACTTAGAGTCCGCTGCGGTCGGGTGCTTCCAATGGTGCTGCATCGGCAAGTTGGCGACGCTTGGAGGTTCATGGCAGGGAGAGTTTCTCCCTTCTACCGTCTGCGTGAGATGATGAGCTATCGGGACTCTATGACTTTTTTATTACCATGCCCATGGTCCGCTTTTTATCAAACTACGGTATTGATTTGCACTGTTGTAACTATATGTTATAATTACGTGGTTTTGTAAGTTTTAGTCTTAGTTTGTCCTGTGTTTTTTTTGTGATATCATTCTGGAGGAACGTTGTATCATTTTTTAATGCATGCATTTCCAAATGACAATAAACGAGGGCTGAGTGTCCTCATAATCTAAAAAATTGTCTGGACACTGTGATATTGGGCAGTTGCTGAACAACACATTATGTGACAGATTCTTACGTGGTCTGCGTAGGGAGGCAATTCATCAACGTATGCATACAGAAGACAGACGGACATTGGGGAAGGCAGTTGAGATTAGTACGTCTATGGAGATGCAGCTAAAGAAGCACAGCTATTCCACTGACTTTAACAATAAGGCACCTATTGGCATTCAATGTTACCACTGTGGCAAAACTGAGCGCTCAGCAAGAGAATGCTGGGTATGAGGATTTAGACTGCCGACGCCGTGGCAAGAAGAGGCATATCGGACGTGCCTGTAAAAGTAAAAAAAGCACTGTCAACCAAAACACTGTAATAAAGAAAAAATGACTTTTGGAGAAACAAAAGGAAATATATGAACAAGACGGAGCACACTGGGGACAGGCTGAGTGACTCTTACTCTGTGGTTGAAGAAGCTTTTAATTTTTTCTCTGTTTTAGGACACTTGGATGGCACCTCCTGTACCTATTAAAGTAACCACAGTGTATATGTTTATCTCTTCGTTCTCTAGGTTACAATACGAAGCTCTGTGTGATTAGCTGCCAGCACTGCAGTTATTATTCATGTTAGACAGGGTAAATTTTGGTACTCATTCAGAACAAACTATTTAAGTTATGATTGAAAATTTAAAAACTTTGCAGGGAGGAGCAGTTTTAATTCTATAGAAGTTTCTTTTGGAGCTTCAAAGCAGCTAAGCTGAGTTTGCTCAGCGAGTCGTAGGCCAGAATTCTGTTGAATTTCTGCAGTTTGTATTTCTTCCTCCTTCTATCTGTCAGACACGGTGAATGATGACTCATCCTTATTCTGTCAAAAACTGAACATCTCTCCCTCCCCCCACCACCACAGAATGGTGAGATAATCCAGTAAACAACAACCAAAGTCAACAGAACATCGGACACCTCCCTGGATCGCTAGCAAAATAAGAGATGTCTTCACTTAAAGTGAAAGAGGAATTTTTGCTTTAAAACTGCGAAGTATAATTAATTCTCTCACAATAAGTAACATCCCAAAACATTTGGAACAGCTTCTCCCCCTCTGCCATCAGATTTCGGAATGGTCCATGAACACAGGAACATTACAACAGTAATAGTGGTAGTAGTAGGCAGCCTTCGATCCCAGGGGATCACGGGTTTGTGCCTCTGGTGGGCTGTGTCCTCTCCAGGGCCCAAGCCTGGGCGGGAAGATTTGAAGCACCGGCTGTTGCCCATTCTGCGGATTCCCCCTCTCCACGTCACTGATGTGGTCCAAGGGAAGGGCAAATGCTGATACAGTTTGGCACCAGTGTCGTCGCAGAGGGTGCCAGAGTGAAGTTGTAGACAACATCAGGCTGCCTTACGGATCCTGGCTCTGGATTTCTTCCTCGGGGTTTACTCCCGAAGTTTCTCCCATGGATGGGTATGGCCGCAAGGCAGCGGAGGTTTAAAATCAGAGTTCTCCTTCTCCTGGGCGCGCTGCCATCCAAGGCTGACGAGCCCCACCTGCCCGAAATTACAACAGTACCTCGCTATATTTGCTCTCTTTTTGTACTACTTAATATACTGTACAGTGTATATATAAAATATTATAAAATACACATATATTATATATAAAGTAGGGAGTCACTAAATAGGCACCTTAGGGAGTCCAGTTTTGGTAAAACTTTCTAATCGGTATGTTTTTGGACTGGGGAAGGAAACCGGAGCGCCTGGAGGAAGCCTATGTGGTCACGGCGAGCAGATTCACCCTTCATTGAACTCTAAACTCTGACGCCCCGGTGGCGGCTGGAGATAGGTCTCTACCAAAGGAGGCGTAAGGCGCTCCTTCCATCCGCTATCCTGTAGCTCACCCTTGGGCAAGGTGTAGCACCTGCTTAGTGCCCACCGTACGCCCCCCCCACCACCCCAAACCTGGTCAGGGTCACCAGAAGCCATGGGAGCCGCTGGTGGATGGCCGTATGAGCAGCTGGTGAAAGATCATGATTGCCCATGTCATACAACACAGCACATAACCAACGAACGGAAGTGTGTTAGCTTATACTGAACACAGAACGTTACAGTACAGACCCCTCAGCCCGGGGTGTTGGCTGACCTTGTAACCTTCTCCAAGATCAATCTAACCCTTCCCTCCTTAATAGCTCTCTATTTTTCTGTGCCTATCTAAGAGTTTCTTAAGTGCCCTTAATGTATCTGCCTCTACTGCCTCTTCTAGCAGGGCGTTCCATGCACTCACCACTCTCCATAGAAAACCTTACCTCTGACATCCCTTCAAATAATGTCCCCTTAGCCATTAGCCATTTCTGTCCTGGGAAAAAGTCTATGGCTATCTACACAATCTATACCTCTTGTACACTTCCAGCAAGTCTTCTTAAATTGGTTCAATTGCTGTATGAAGAACTAAATGGGACAAACTACAACAAGACCCTGAACCAGTGTTAATGACATGCGGGGCCAGTTCCAGTTTCAGCAGAGTTCAGTGTTGTTTTTATACCCTCAATGCAAATCGTGTCATGTCTCACTGAAGAATAAAAGACATCATATAATTTGCACAAGTTGAAAAGCATAAAGATTTAATAGAAAATATGGAAATAAACCACAGCTGAACAGGGCGACAACCCGGACGATCAAAGCAGCTGAATGCTAACTGCTACCTCAGATACCGCCGATCAGACAGGACAGCCTGTATATCATTCTCAGTAGGGCAAGGAACGTATTCAAAGATATGAATGAGACTGTTAAAAGTCATTTAGTCGGGTCACTTTGTTTGCAAATCTCTCTTCAGTCTGCCAGAGTGTAACCTCCCTCAAAGCATGTTGCTGCTGAGATGCATGGCTCACTGATATCTGATATCCTGTCTATAAATACAAATGATGTATCCTTCAGGCAAATAAAGTGGGATGTTGCCATTGTAAAATCTAATTGACTGAAAGATGCTCAAGGTGTAGAAAATTGCCAATGTCCTTTATAATTGAATTGGAATCAGAATCAGGTTTAATATCACCAGCATATGTCATGAAATTTTGTGGCAGCAGTATAATGCAATATATGATAATATAGAAAAAACTGTGAATTGTAGTAAATATATATATTAAATAGCTAAATTAAATAAGTGGTGCAAAAACAGAAATTTAAAAAGTAGTGAGGTAGTGTTCATGGGCTCAATGTCCATTCAGAAATTGGATGGCAGAGGGGAAGAAGCTGTTCCTGAATTGTTGAGTGTGTGTCTTCAGGCTCTTGTACCTCCTCTTTGACGGCAGCGATGAGAACAAGGCATGTTCTGGGTGATGGGACTCCTTAATGATGGATGCTGCCTTTTTGAGGCATTACCTTTTGGTTTGCTCAAATTGATGGCTTATTGCTCTGATTGTTAAATATAGCTCAGAAAAAGTGACATAATTATTGCGTACTTATTGAAAACAGAACAGCAAAGTTCAAAAGTTCAAGGTACATATCATCATCATCATTATGTGCCATATTGTGTGACATGGCCAATCATGGTCTTACCAGCATGATTGTTCTTGGCAAATTTTTCTACAGAAGTGGTTTGTCATTGTCTTCTTCTATGCAGTGTCTTTACAAGACAGGTGACCCCAGCCATTGTCAATACTCTTCAAAGATTGTCTGTCTGGTTTCAGTGGTCACATAACCAGGACTTGTGATATGAATCAGCTGCTCATACGACCATCCACCACCTGCTCCCATGGCTTCACGTGACCCTGATCGGGGGACTTAGCAGGTGCTACACCTTGCCCCAGGGTGACCTGCAGGCTAGTGGAGGGAAAATGAACCTTACACCTCCTTTGGTACAGATATATCTCCACCACAATGTTTAACAGACACCAGACTGTGTAAATACAAAAAAACCCATAAGACCGTAAGATATAGGAGCAGAGGTAGGCCATTCGACCCATTGAGTCTGCTCCACCATTCAATCACGGGCTGATCCAATTCTTCCGGTCATCCCCACACCCCTGCCTTCTCTCCATTCCCTTTGATGCCCTGGCTAATTGACTTGGCCTCCACAGCCCCTCATGACAACAAATTCCACAGATATACCACCCTTTGACTAAAGTAATTTCTTCGCATTTCTGTTCTAAATGGACGTCCTTCAATTCTGAAATCGTGCCCTCTTGCTCTAGAATCCCTTACCATGGGAAATAACTTTGCCATATCTAATCTGTTCAGGCCTTTTGGGCCATTTAACATTCGGAATGTTTCTATGAGATCCCCCCTTATTCTCCTGAACTCCAGGGAATACAGCCCAAGAGCTGCCAGCCGTTCCTCATACAGTAACCCTCTCACTCCTGGAATCATTCTCGTGAGTCTTCTCTGAACCCTCTCCAATGTCAGTATATCCGTTCTAAAATAAGGAGCCCAAAACTGTACACAATACTCCAAGTGTGGTCTCACGAGTGCTTTATAGAACCTCAACATCACATCCCTGCTGTTATATTCTATACCTCTAGAAATGAATGCCAACATTGCATTTGCCTTCTTCATCACTGACTCAACCTGGAGGTTAACCCTTAGGGTATCCTGCACAAAGACTTCCAAGTCCCTTTGCATCTCTGCATTTTGAATTCTCTCCCCACCTAAATAATAGTCTGCCCGTTTATTTCTTCCATCAAAGTGCGTGACCATACACTTTCCAACATTATATTTCATTTGCCACTTCTTTGCCCATACCCCTAAACTATCTAAGTCTCTCTGCAGGGTCTCTGTTTCCTCAACACTACCCGCTCCTCCACCTATCTTTGTATCATCGGCAAATTTAACCCGCAAATCCATTAATGCCATAGTCCAAATCATTGACATACATCGTAAAAAGCAGCAGTCCCAACACCGACCCCTGTGGAACTCCACTGGTAACTGGCAGCCAGCCAGAATAGGATCCCTTTATTCCCACTCTCTGTTTTCTGCCGATCAGCCAATGCTCCACCCATGCTAGTAACTCCCCTGTAATTCCATGGGCTCTTATTTTGCTAAGCAGCCTCGTGTGCGGCACCTTATCGAAGGCCTTCTGCTATTATTTTAATCCAAAATAATAACAATAAATTATTAAGTAATACTAAGAACATGAGTTGTAGAGCCTTGGAAAGTGAGTCCATAGGTTGTGTTCAGTGATGAGTTCTGTGTTGGGGTGAATGAAGTCATGCAGGTGACTGAGTGAAGGGTTGAAGGATAAATCCTGCAGACGCCGAAATTCTGAAATGGGACAGGAACCACTGGGAATGCCCACCTGGTCAGTCAGCATCTGTCAATCTAGTTTTCCCTCATCGGTATTGGAGCCAGTAGTAGCTGCTGATAACCCAAAGAACTGCAGACCCTGCTTCCTTCAGTGATTGTGGTTGCTCCATGCAAGTAGAGTTAGGAACTCAACACCCATCGCCTGTGACTGCCAGAAGGCCAGTTACCAGGCAGAGGAGACAAGGGTTGAAAGTGGGATTGGTGGTGGGAATCCTTAGGTTGTGGAATCAGCAGGGTATTAACATGAGAAGAAGACAAAATCAAATCAAAGCACAGGTTTCAGTGTTTGTTCAGTGGGGGCTAGAATTTTTTTTTATATCACTAAACTTACTTAAATAAGTTATTTTTAATGATTTTTTTTGACAATTGGGCTTGTTTAGAACAGTGCAGGATAGGAAATTGGCCCTATGGCCTACAACATCTGTGCAGAAGATAATGAAAAGATAATAGGTTTATTTTGCTATCGTTAAAGATTTCACGAGGAGCATCACTTTCCAGGATTAGTTGGGATGAGTTTTGGATTTTGGTGATCTATGAGTGAAATACAGAACTTATTTTGGCCTTAGCTCTGAGCTCCAACTTGGTTAAATAAATATGTGATCATTCAAGTTAGTCGAGGTCACAGAGTCTACAGCACAGAAAGATTCCCTTTGGCTTATCTAGTTCACGCCAACCTGGTCTTCAGCCCAATTCCATCGACTTGCACTGTGACCATAGCCCTCCACACCTCTTGCATCCATGAGTCTATCCAAACTTCTCTTAAACATTATCTTGTACCCGTATTTACCATTTCTGCCAGACTCTTGTTCTAAACTCAAAGTCAAAGTGAATTTATTATCCAAGTACATATAGTATGCCACCACATACTACCATGAAATTCATTTTCTTGCAAGCTTTCATAGAAAAAAAAGAGATCAATAGAATTTATGAAAACTATACATATACAAATAATAAATACACAAACAAACAAACATCAAATAAATAAATAATTCCGAGAACTTGAGTTGTAGAATCGTTCAAAGTGAGTCAGTAGGTTGTGGAATCAGTTCCGTGTTGAGGTGAGTGAAGTTATCCACGCTGGTTCAGGAGCCTGATAGTTGAGGGGTAATAACTGTTCTTGAACCTGGTGGTGTGAGACCTGAGTCTCCTGTACCTCCTTCCCAATGACAGCAGTGAGAAGAGAGCATGACCTGGATGGTGGGGCAATGATGATGGGTGTTTCTTTCCAGTGGCAGTGCTCCTTGTCAATGTGCTCAGTGATAGGAGGGCTTTCCTGAGATAGACTAGGCTGCATCCATTGCTTTCTGTAGACTTTTCCATTCCTGGGCATAGGTATTTCCATACCAGGCCGTGATGCAGAATTACTCTATGAATATAACTCTAAACACATTTGTTGATTTCAAGATCCCAGATTTTGCTCTCAGATTCTATGCATTACTGTCCTCCAGTCACTCACAGGAACCTCCCTGATCTTTCTATCTCCGAGCCCACTCTGTTGAACTCTGACCCCTGTTAGTTTAGACCCAGCAGGCATCTTCCACATCCTGTATTCCAAGAGTTCAAATGGTGGGAAACACAGTGTAAGCAATGTTCCCTTCATTTGTACTGCGGATCTTTGACATGTCCACACCCACACACGGAAAGGCCCAAATTCTCCCACCCTCTCTCCTTCTGAGCCATCCAGCAGAAAGCCTGTAGGAAGTGGCGGCTCATCTGTTTACATCCGCATCTCTCTCAGCACCTCCGTCTGGCCTGGAGCCACTGAAATCAATGGAAATTAGTTGGTTCTATACCAAGCGGTTGGACAAACTTGGATTGTTTCCTCTGGAATGGTGGAGGCTGAGGAGAGATCTGAGAGAGATTTATGCCTCTCATAATCATAAGATTATGAGAGGCATAGATAGAGTAACAGACAGCATCCTTTTTTTCCCCATGATTGGAATGTCTAATATGTGCATGCATTTAAGGAGAGGGGGGTAAATTCAAAGGAGATGTGAAATACAGGTTTTTAACACAGCGTGTGGTGGGTGTCAGGAATGTGCTGCCTGGGGAGGTGGTAGAGGCAGATACATTAGGAACTTTTAAGAGATATTTAGATAGGTGAGGTGGAGATACTGTACGTCTCCACCAAAGGAGGTGTAAGGTGTTCCTTCCCTCCGCTTGCCTGCAAGTCACCCTTGGGCAAGGTGTAGCACCTGCTCAGCCCCCAATCAGAATCACATGAAGCCATGGGAGCAGGTGGTGGATGGTCGTATGAGCAGCTGGTTCATATCACAAGTCCTGGTTATGCGACCACTGATACCAGGCAGACAATCTCTGAAGAGTATTGATAATGGCTGAGCTCACCCATCTTTTAAAGACACTGCCCAGAAGAAGGCAATGGCAAACCACTTCTGTAGAAAAATCTGCCAAGAGCAGTCATGGCCATGGAAAGACCCCGATCTCGTACATGGCACATAACGATGATGATGTTGAGATAGGTGCATGAACGTGAGCAAAATGGAAGGGTATGGACATTCTGTAGCATAAGAAATTAGTTTAGTTAGCTGTTTAATTACTAATTAAATTGGGTCAGCACAACATTGTGGGCTGAAGGGTCTGCTGTTGTGCTCTACTGTTCTGTGTTCAGACTGGTTCACCTTGGAAAACAGTAACTTCTCAGTATGTACACACACAGACTGATATCCTATTATGCTACCTGGATGTCATCAAGGCTGGAGATTTACAGAACTGTGCAAAAGTCTCAGGCATATATACTGTGTACAGCTAGGGTGCCGAAGACTTTTGCACAGTACTGTATTAATTTTATGTATTGTACTGTACAAAAAAAAAACAAATTTCATGACATATGTGAGTGATGATAAGCCTGATTCTGATATGGGTCTCTATTGTGGACTGAGAGTGGGAAGGGGACAGGGAGAGGGGAATCATGGTTGGGAAAGGAGGAGGGAATGGGGAGGGAATGGGAAGCACCAGAGAGACATTCAGTAATGATCAATAAACCAGTTGTTTGGAATCAAAGTTCAAAATACATTTATTATCAAAGAGGTATACATTATACAACCTTGAGATTTGTCTCCTAACAGGCAGCCACAAAACAAAGGAACCCAAAAGAAACCATTAAAAAAAGAAGGCTGTTAAATACCCAATGTGCGGCGAAAAAAACCCACATCATGCCCATAAAAAAGAACCCATAAAAATAAAAGAACCCATTAAAAAAGGATTGTCAAACACCCAATATGCAGAGAGAAGAAAGCACACCATGCAAACAGTAACCACAGGCAAATAGCGACCTGAACAGAAGTCTGCAAATAGAGTCCCATAGTTCAGCGCAGAGCCAAGTCATGGAGCAATGAGTTAAGCTGGCCGTCCCTCACTTTAGGCCCTGACACCCTGACCTTTTCAATCTGGTCTGGCGCCTAAACTGACATCTAAACATCAGGTTCCATCAACTCAATATGCTCAAATCACCACCCCGGTTTGTCCTGTACCCAACCTTTCCAATTTGGCATGGCACTTAATCAAGTAAACTTTCAGGGCTAGGTATGTCTGCACATGCTCCACTCCTAACCCATCCCTACTCCCCTGCCACTGGCACTCCTTCTCTGCCACCCCCCCCTTGGCGCTCCGTCCTCGCCATTCCCAGCACTCTTTGCTCCCGTCAGATTTACGAACTCGCTCTCCGCTCCACGCTGACTAATGCAGTACTTTGCTGAAGTCTTAGGCACCTTAGCTATATAGCTGTGGCTAAGACTTTCTCACAGTACTGTATCCCAACCTTAGCTCAGGAAGTTTGTGCTGGTTTCAATTTCTCCAGTCGAGAAAAGGCCGTAACATCGAAAGACGTAGGAGCAGAATTAGGCCATTCAGCCCATCAAGTCTTTTCGGCCATTCAAGTCTTCTTCTCAGCCCCTATTTCCTGACTTCTCCCAGTGGATCTGGAAATAGAGATCTGGAAATTCCTTGAAAGTAGCATCACAGGTAGTTAGAGTCGTAAAGTGAAAAACAAGTGAAAAATGGACAAAGAACAATCTCCATTTGGGTGAGACTAGAACCAGAGGTCAGAGGTTCAGGGTGAAAGGTGAAATATTTAAGGGGAATGTATTTACTTACTTATTGAGATACAGCACACAATAGGCCCTTTTGGCCCTTCAAGCTGTGCTGCCCAGCAATCCCCCTGATTTAATCCTAGCCTAATCATGGGACAATTTACAATGACCAATCAACCCACTAACTGCCAGTTCTTTGGACTGTGGAAAGAAACTGAAACACCCGGAGGAATCCCACGTGGTCACTGAGAGAACATACAAACTCCTTACAGGCAGCAGTGGGAATTGAACCCAGGTGGCCTGTACTGTCCTGAGGGGGCCCTTCGTCACTCAGAGGGTGGTGCGTGTGGAATGAGCTGCCAGTGGAGGTGTTGATGTGGGTTAGCCGTCAGAAATCGAAGTAATGAACACAGGATTCAGGACGTAGCTGAGGATTAGTTCTGGTACGAGCTTGTAAATGTTGTCACAGAGAAGTTTGTGTGGGTTCAGCATGTCACCAAAAAACTTTGACAAGCGTTTATAGATGCTCAGTGGGAGTATCCTGAGTGATTGCAGTGCCACCTGGTATGGTAGCACCAATGCCCGAACTACAGAAAGTGGGGGGGGTGCACTGGAATCAGCCCAGTCCACCACAGGCAAAACTCTCCCCACCACTCAGCTCATTTACAAGGAGCACTGAGTCAAGAAAGCAGCGTCCATCATCAAAGACCCTGATATCCGGGCTATGTTCGCAGCTTAATACTCCGACTGGGCATGAGGTACAGAAACCTTAGCTCCAACACAGCAGCAGGTTGAGGAACAGTTATCACCCTGCAACCACCAGGCTCCTGAACCGGCATGGGTAACTCCACTCACCTCAGCCCATGGACTCACTTTCAGAGACGCTACAACCCGTGTTCTCAGTATTACTTTTTATTTATATAGTTTGTTTTCTTTTGCATATTGGTTATTTGTCAGTCTTTGTTTATGTCTAGTTTTTCATAAAAATCTATCATATTTCTTTTTTCCCCAACAAATCCCTACAAGAAAATGAATCTCAAGGTGATATGTGGTAACATACAATCAGTGGCCACTCCATTAGGTGATGGAATGGAACCCGGTGTGGTCAGAGTGGTCTTCTGCTGCTCCTGCCCATCCACTTCAACAATGGAGGTTCTTGTCTGTTCAGCGATGCTCCTGTAAGTCCCCTGTGCACCCTCTCCAAAGGTTCTACATCCTTCGCACAATGAAGCAATCAGACATGAACACAATATTCTGAGTGTGGTCTAACCCAGGCTTTGATAGCGTTGTAACATTAACTCATGGACTCAATCCCCTAACTAAAAAAGGCCAACAGACCATATACCTTCTTAACAACCTTATCAATTTGCATGGCAACTTTAAGGCATCTATGGACATGGATCCCAAGATCCCACTGTTCCATGCTGCTAAGATTCCAATCTATGCAGCATCCTGGTAAATTTCCTCTGCACCGTCTCTAAACAGGTGGCGGGGCGGAGAAATGTCTCTGCCAAAGGAAGTGTAAGACACTTCTTCCCTCTGCTAGCCCGTAGGTCACCCTTGGGCAAGGCGTAGCACCTGCTTAGACCCCTCCCCGATCAGGGCCACGTGAACCCATGGGAGCAGGTGGTGGATGGTCGTATGAGCAGCTGGTGCATATCACAGGTCCTGGTTATGTGACCACTGACACCAGGCAGATAATCTCTAAAGTGTATTGATAATGGCTGTAAAGACACTGACCAGAAGACGTCAATGGCGAACCACTTCTGGAGAAAACTCTGCCAAGAACGATCATGGTCAAAGACCAAGATTGCCTACGTCATAGGACATAGAAGATGCTGACGATGTTGACCCTGTCTCAAGCTTCCACATCCTTCCTGTGATGAGGTGACCAGAACTGAACACAATGTTCCATGTTGTTGAGGCGACTGCTGTGAGTGAGAAGTTGGCAAACTGAATGTTGCTCGCTTTGTTTCAGCCTTGAAGAGCTGAGGTGCGGCCAACTTTGTACGCAGCTCCTATCAGCAACCTTGGTGCACTCATTTTTATCTTTCCAAGCTGACAAATTTGTCTTACGAACGGGAGATCCAGAGGGTTGAGCCCTTTCAGGAATTAATAACAATAGCGGACCTCCGGCGGAGTTGAAAATGGATTAAAAACTCCTCTACAGTGGGGAAATGGTGTTAAGAGTTGGGTAAGAGGGGAGAAAAGTACAAAGTTCCATTAGTGATTACAAATGAGGCTCATACTCAACCTCCAGGAAAACACCTATTACCCCACATCACCCTTCTGAGGTAAATCCCTCATGGATGGTCCCAAGCCCGACTGCAAAAGGAGGAGGGTTGGTCATGAGGCTAGAAACCCCAAGGATCTAGGAGCACCAACAGAAGCTCCAAAGATCTCATCTCCGGGAGAGGAAGGATCTTTAAAGATGGTCTACACCTGGGGACAACTTGAAGGACTGGCCCAGGACCAGGGACTCTGGTGAACTGCTGTCAGCGGCCTATGCCCCAGGAGCAGTAATAGTCTTAAGAAGATGAAGAGGACCCTTCTGAGGTGGGGCATACTCTGAGGAGAACTTTAACAAAGAATATGCAACTGCATACAGGCACTGCCACATTACAGGGAGGGTTTTGTTCTGAGAAAATAGGCCGTATCATAGATTACGCAACATTAGTCAAAAAGCATAAGTTGAAAAAAAATGTTGACTTGCTTACTTTTTCCACATAAATTCCGTGACAGCAAATTTTATTCCTTATCACCAATTTTTGAACGGATTTTTGAACTGAACCCCTGTAACTGGAACAGCTGTGAACACAGAGATCACTTGGATTTAATAAAGCGTTTGTAAATGGTGTAATTTTAATACTTCTGTTATGTTACAAAGCTTATAAGAGCAAAAGGTTGATGGAATGTGTATTAAGTTTTTAAACTTGTAAAAGCCAAAGGCTGAAAGGATTTTGCAGAAAAAGAGGCAAAAAAAGATATGAAGATAGTTGGAGGGGCAGGTAGTTTTGAGGAAGTAGAAAGGCTGCAGACAGATTTGGACAGGGCAGGAGAATGGGCAAGGAAGTGGCACATGGAATACCGTGTCAGGAAGTGGATGGTCATGTGTTTTGGTAGAAGAAAGCATAAGCTATTTTCTAAATGGAGAGAAAATTTAGGAGGAGGGAGGAGGGAGGAGAAGATGGCGGCGTGACGCAGCGGGTGCGGCCTCTCTGGTGAAATGATACCGTATTTGGTTAAATGGGGGCCGTGCACAATTCTGATTTGATGGAGATGGACGTGAGAAGCACGGAGGAACATCTGGAGAAACTTCTGAAATGCCTGCTTCGCTGCTGCTGCTACTGTGCGATCGAGAATCTCCGGAGGGGAAGGCCCTGAGTCCTCGGCTTTGCCTGTTGCTGGCGGCCGGGGCCGGGGTCGAAGCGCTCAGCAGAGATGGTGCTCGGTGCTCGGTGTCGGAGGGCCGGTCGGAGGCTGGAAGTTTTCGGACAGACTGAGAGTCGGACTGTGGTCGGGTGCTTCCAGGATGCTGCATCGGCAAGTTTGCGGCGCTGGAAGCTCATGGTAGGGAGAGTTTTCTTCCTTCTATTGTCTGCGTGAGATGTTGGGACTTTCGAGAGACTTTGAGACTTTTTTTAACCATGTCCATGGTCTGTTCTCTATCAAATTATGGTATTGCTTGCACTGTTGTAACTATATGTTATAATTATGTGGTTTTTGTTAGTTTTTCAGTCTTGGTCTGTTTTGTGTTTCTGTGATATCACACTGGAGGAACATTGTATCATTTCTTAATGCATGCATTACTAAATGACAATAAAAGAGGACTCCTTGTCCTCATAACCTAAAAAAAATTGAAAAATCTGAGGTGCAAAGGGACCTGGGAGTCCTCGTGTAGGCTTCCCTAAAGGTTAACTTGCAGGTTGAATTGGTGACGAGAAAGGCAAATGTAATGTTAGCATTCATTTCAAGAGGTCTAGAATATAAAAGCAAGGTTGGAATGTTGAAGCTTTATAAAGCAATGGTGTGTTGAGCAGTTTTGGACTCCTTACCTAAGAACGGATGTGCTAATATTAGAGAGGGTTCGGAGGTTTATGAAAATGATTCCAGGATCGAAAGGCTTGTCATATGACGAGTGTTTGATGGGTCTGGGCCTCTATTCGCTGGAATACCGAAGATTGAGGGGTGACTTCATTGAAACCTATCGAATGTTGAAAGGTCTCAACAGAGTGGATGTGGAGAGGGTCTGGTGGGGGAGATCTAAGACTGGAGGGCACAGCCTCAGAATGGAGGGGCATCCTTTTTGAATGGAGATGAGAACAGATTTCTTTAGCCAGAGCATGGAGAATCTCTGGACATCGTTGTCACGGGAGGCTGTGGAGGACCAGTCACTGGGTGTATTTAAGGCAGAGGTTAACAGAGTCTTGATTAGTCAATGCATGAAGTGACATGAGGAGAAAGCAGGTGATGGTGCTGAGATGAAAATGGATCAGTCATGGTCAGAGCAAGCTCGATGGGCCAGAGCCTAACTCTGCTCCTGTATCTTATGGTCTTATGGCATTTAGAGTTATAAAGTCATAAAGCAGAGCAACAGGCCATTTGGCCCATCTGAACTGTGCTGACCACAACACTCTCCCTGCTAGTTCCACAATCATCTAAGCCCCTCCTTTCCATGTACCTATCCAAATTCCCCTTAAATATTGCAATTGTAGCCACCTCGACCACTTCCTCAGCAGCTCATTCTAGGTACTCACTACCCTCTGTGTAAAGAAGTTACCTCTCAGGTCAATTATGATGCTTCTCCTTATTATTCTTTCTCAGACAGGTTTTCCTGGTTGCCGTGTTTGAATTGTTGTTTTCATATGTCAGGGGTAGTTCCCCTTCGGTAATTGTTCTTTCTTCATTTCCCTCTTTTGATTTGGGTGTCTCCCTCTTCAAGTTCTGATCTATTATTTCTTTAGATTGTTACCGGTCAAAATGTGATGCTGATGGGCTTGGATGGGATAGCTGAAATGTGGCAGGCAGGATGTGGGGTGGGTGCAAAGCCAAGAAGTTTGCACTACTTTAGACAGGAGAGCAAGGCTTTTCACTATGCTCCCTCAAAGAGTAGACCAGCAAAATCTTAATCACTACAGGTTAGCAACACTGTGACTGCAAAAGGACTTTTTTTTGTTTGAATTGCACTTTCTTGGAAAGATTGTGTATGATTTGTACTTAATTGATGGTTTTCTTGTGAATGCTGCTTATACGTTATATCCTCCCATGGCTCAATCTCCTCAAGTTCAAAGTTTAAAGTACATTTGTTATCAAAGTACGTATATTGTATGCAACCTTGAGATTTGTCTCCTTGCAGGCAGCCACAACATGGAGAAACACAATAGAACCCATTAAAAAACATGTATCAAAGATTGTCAAACACCCAATGAGTGAAAAAAGTCATATGGCGCAGACAATAAAAACGTGAACAAATAACACACAGAGCATGAACCACAGAGACCCTGAATGTGAATCCACAGAAATGGAGCCAATTCAGTGCTGAGGCGAGTGCTGATGGTTGCAGGCCACAGGCACAGAGTCACTGAAGTGAATAAACCTTGCAGAGTAGTGGGCTGAGCACAGGTTCTCCTCTTCTATAAGATGTCTTCTTCTCCAGCCCTTTACTTTGCCACCAATCGCCACCCAGCTTCTTACTTCTTCCTCACCCCCACCCAGCTGGATACACTTTTCACCTCCTAGCTTGTCCACTTTTCTCACCCCCCACCACCTTCTTATTCTGGCAACTTCCCCCTTCCTATCCAGTCCTGATGAGGAGTCTCGGCCTGAAATGTCGGCTGTTTATTCCCCTCCATAGATGCTGCCTGACCTGCTGAGCTCCCCCAGCATTCTGCGTGTGTTATATGTTACGTTTTATCACAAGTCCTGGTTATGTGACCACCAACACCAGGTAGACAATGCTTGAAGGGTGTCTCCCATCTTGTAAAGTCACAGCCCAGAAGAAGGCAATGGCAAGCCACTTCTGTAGAGAGATTTGCCAAGAACCATCATGGTTAAGGCCATGACTGCCCACATCATACAACACGGGCACAGAATGGTGATGATGACAGGTTACGTGCCTGTGATGGTGCTGCAAGTAATCTTTTCATTCCACCTGTGCATATATGTTGTTGTGCACATGACACGGTAAGTGTAACGCTTTACAACGTCGGGGACCGAGGTTCAATTCCAGCCAGTGTCAGCAAAGAGTTTGTACGTTCTCCCTGTGGCTGTGTAGGTTTCCTGCAGGTGATCTAGTTTCCACCCGCACTCCAAAAAAGCTATACAGATTAGGGTCAGAAAGTTGTGGACATGCTATGTTGACGCCATAATTATGGCAACACTTGCGGGCTGCCCCAGCACGTTCTCTGACTCTGTTAGTTGTTAACGCAAACGACATATTTCACTCTGTGTTTCGTTGCTTCGATTTACATGTGATAAATAAAGCTAATCTTCATCAGTAAGAATTTTTATCTTTAAATTAAGTTTAGATCACATAACGCTAATATGGCAAAGTGCCCACATCTCCTGGGCTATGGCCTTTAGCTTGTGGGAGGAGAGGAGACTGAGCAACTCATAGTACATCATTTTACCAAGTCTCTGTGGATTGGTAATACCATCTCCACCTCGCCGATAATTAACAGTGGCGCACCTCAAGGGTGTGTGCTTAGCACACTGCTCTGCTCTCTCCATACCCATGACTGTGTGGCTAGGCACAGCTTAAATGCCATCTATAAACTTGCTGACGACACAACCACTGTTGGTAGAATTTCAGATAGTGACGAGGAGGTGTACAGGAGTGAGATAGATCAGCTGGTTGAGTGATGTCACAACAAGCAGTGTCAGTAAGACCAAAGAACTGATTATGGACTTCAGAAAGGGTAAGACAAGGGAACACACACCAGTCTTCATCGAGGGATCAAAAGTGGAGAGAGTGAGCAATTTCAAGTTTCTGGGTGTCAGCATCTCTGAGGACTTATTTTGGGGCAACAAATCTGGGACACATCACCAAGGATCTCACGTGGTCTGTACATATCATCGGTGTGGAGCAAAAAATCACAACAGCGCCTCTTTCACCTCAGATGGTTGAAGAAGTTTGGCATGAGTCCCCAAATCCTAAGGACTTTCTACAGGAGCACAATTGAGAGCATCTTGACTGGCTGCTTCACTGCCTGGTAAAGGGGAGGGGACATTGCACAGGATCGAAATAAGCTGCAGAAAGTTGTGAACTCAGTCAGCTCCAACACGGGTACTAGCCCTTCAGCATCCAGGACATCTTCAAGGAGCGGCGCCTCAAAAAGGCAGCCTCCATCATTAAAGACCCCCATCACTCAGGATGGTCCAGCTTTCTGGGCGGACTCCTGGGAAGTTATGGGACAGGTACATCATTGGTGACACAGCAGACAGCAGAAGCCAGAGTCTGGAGCAACACACAAAAAGCTAGAGGAACTCAAAAGTTCAGGCAGCATCTGTGGAGGGAAATGGACAGCTGACCTTTTGGGTTAAAAAAACAATGGATGCACCTCATCATCAAGGACCCCACCATGCTCTCTTCTCACTGCTGCTATCAGGAAGAAGGTACAGGAACCCACGGTTACATGCTACCAGGTTCAGAAACAGTTATTACCCTTCAGCCATTAGGCTCCTGAACCAGTATGGATAACTTCACTCACATCAACTCTGAATTGATTACACAACCTATGGACTCACTTCCAAGGACTCTACAGCTCACATTTTCAATATTTATTGCTTATTTATTTATTATTATTATTATTTTGTTTTAGTATTTGCACTTTGATTGTTGGTCTGTCTATGTTGTGTGCGGTTTTTCATTGATTCTTTTGCATGGGTTCCCAATCTGAGGTCCATGGACTCCTCGGTTAATGGTAGAGGTCCATGGCATAAAAAAGTTGGGAGCCCCTGTTCTATTAAATTCCTTTGCAGTTACTGTGAATACCCACAGAAAATGAATCTCAGGTTTGTATTTGGTGCCATATACGTGCCTTGACAATAATTTTACTTTGAACTTTGAACTCTGATGGGTACATCTGTAGAAATTTTCTTGCTTAAAAATACAATAACAGATCTATGACATTAATGAGAACTGATGATGAGATTTATCGTTGAAACAGGATTACAATAATGGTGAACTTGGAGGTTAGATTCTGCTAATACATCAAAGACAATTTATTGCATAAAGAACAAGCAAAAATGCAAAGCTGCAAAAGGCAATGTGAGTCAACACAAGACAAATAAACAAACTGAAGCTACAAAGAATGCTTGGGGGAATAACATCCCTAAGTTAATTAGATTCACATTGAAAAATGATAAAGAAAAAGATGTGTTGAAAACAAAAGTGTTGGACTGTAAATTAGTTTAGTTTCAGTGGGATGCAAGGAAAAGAGCTCGGTTTAATTGGCTGGAGGTTAATTAAGTATGAAACTGAAAAGACATAGACTAAATATGCACCTACCAGGGGTATGACAGGCTTGGGTTCAATAGATCAACAGGGACATTTGATCAAAGCGAGGTTGATAAAGAAAGGTAGAGTACAGAATAAAACCTTAAAGAATTAGGAAGTATAAAGGAAGATTGAGCAGGTTGAGAGGAAATCTGCTGTAAAATTTCTCCCAAGCAGAGAAAAGATAAAAGTCGGCTGCCTGAGCAGTAAAAAGAATCATCAGGTAATTAAGACTGAGGTGGTTTGGTTAATAATTTGGTCTTGCTTACATTTCTGCCAAGCGTTCTGGCCAGGGTCTTCACTTGGGGCTGTTGATGTGGTGAATCGGGTAGCAGAATTGAACCATTAGTCTGCCAGGCGTATGTGCACAATCTCAGGGTAGTCTGTACGTCAGTTCCTCATGTGAGGTACACACTCAGTGGCCACTTTATGCATTTTCTCCTGTACCCAATAAAGTGGCCACTGAGTGTACTTTTGTGATCTTTTGCTGCTGTAACCCATCCACTTCATGACTTGACGTCATGTGTGTTTAGAGATGCTCTTCTGCACACCACTGTTGTAACGCATGGTTATCTGAGCTATCATCGCCTTTCTGTCAGATTGAACCAGTCTGGCATCTCTCTTCTGATCTCTCTCATTAGCAAGATGGTTTCACCCACAGAACTGCCGCTCTCTGGGTGATTTTTGTCTTCCGCACCATTCTCTATAAACAGACAAAACTGTTGTGTGTGAAAATCCCAGGAGATTAGCAGTTTCTGAGATACTCAAACCACCCTGTCTGGCACCAACAATCATTCCACAGTCAAAGTCACATTTCTTCCCCATTGTGATGTTTGGTCTGAACAACAACTAAAGCTCTTGACCATGTCTGCATGTTTTTATGCATTGCATTGCTGCCACATGATTAGATATTTACACTAATGAGCAAGTGTACAGCTGTAACCAATAAAGTAGCCACTGAGTGTAATTGTCACTGAGACGTTGCTCATTAGTAGGACGAGGCATTCGATCTTTAAACCAGTAGGGGAGACATCTCTTTTTGTCATCAAATGGGAAACAATAATACCTATACTGGAAACACACAGTAGGTCAGGCAGCATCTACAGAGGGGAATAATCGTGACCCAAGACCTGATAGTCTATTCCTGTCCATAGATGTTGCCCGACCTGCTCAGTTCCTCCAGTATTTTGTGTGTGCAGCTCTGGATTTCCAGCATCTGCAAAATCTCTTGAGTTTATACCGTCTTTATTTTGGTAGGTTCAACATATTGAAGCATCTATTTCACAGAATAGTCTTCCTCCTGAGGGAAGGAGAGTTAAATGGAGGGAAATTTTCAGTTCCACAAACAAAAGAGATTCTGCAGATGCTAGAAATCCAGGGGATCGTGCACAAAACGCTGGTGGAACTCAGCAGGCTAGACAGCATCTATGGACATTTGACATAGATGCTCTCTGTTGAAATGTCAGTTGACATTTCAGGCCAAGTCCTTTCATCAGTTTCATGTCCACAATCTTTCATCAGATCTGGGAAGGAGAGAAATAAGGAATGGCAACATACAAAAGACTGCAGATGCTGGAATCTAGAGCAAAAACAAACAAATTGCTGGAAGGACTCAGGGGATCAGGCAGCATCTGTGGAGGGAAAGGAATGGTCAATGTGTCAGGCTGTGACCCTGTGCCAGGATTGAAAGTTTAGAGGGTAGATAGCCAGTATGAAGAGCTGTGAAGAAGGGGTGAGGCAAGAGTTAATTCACAGCTACTGAAGTTGTCTCTTTCAAAAGAGAAAGGGAAATAAGTATCTTGTTAGTATAAACTTGTTTCTCTCCTTCCCATTTCTGATGAACGTTCCTAAGTTGTTTCCTTTTCCAGAGATGCAGCCTAACCTACTGAGTATTTTCCATCTTTATTACAGAGCTCCTCTAAAATCCAAGTTCAAAGTCAATCTGTTCAATGAGGTGAGTGAAATTATCCACACTGGTTCAGGAGCCTGATGTATGGGGGCTTACAACTGTTCCCGAACCTGGTGCATGGGACATAAGGCTCCTGTACCTCCTTCCTGATGGCAAGAAGTGAGAAGAGTGCATGGCCTGGTTGGTGGAGATCCTTGCTTTTTTATGGTAGTACTACTTGTGAATGTGTTCAATGGTGGGGAGGGCTTTGCCTGCGATGGACTGGGCTGCATTGAAACAGACTCTACACAGTTCTGTTGAGAATTTCCTGTGCACTTGTTTGACCGGCTGGATTATGAGTCATGTAAGTCGTTGATGGAGATCTATCTTAAACACTTAAACACTACAGATTCATGAGGCTTTATGGAGATCAAGTGTAAGTCCTCAAGTTCATTTGACCAGTTCAAACTGGAAAACTTATTGATTAACATGGACTAATCAATGATACCACCTCAGTTTATAAACATGAGCTGATCAATGATGGCACCTTAGTTTTGTCAGCAACTTTGTGAATTTCGTAATTTCAGGAGATAGCAAGGTGCACAGATAAAGCAGATTGTGTGGATACAGTATTCCATTAATAATTTCCATAAGGCATTTGGTAACATGCCAGGGAAATGATTGGTTTAGAAAAGGCAAATTGTGGATTGGGGTGTGGAGGCTGACAGTTATAACTTGGAGCTCGTAAGGGGGGGTGATCATTAAATGAAATGGATCTGCTGCTGCTGGAAAAAGCTTTTCTGTGGTTTTTATACCCTGTGTAAGTAGGTCTATGACAATAAACGAACTTGAAACAAACTCCATTGGGGTGTATGGTCTGAATAGAGCTGAAGACGAAGAATTATTAGAATAATTGTACAGATTGGGATGGGGTGTGTGGCAAACAATGATTACTACATAAGCACAGGAGGCTCCACAGATCTTGAGCAACACACAAAATGCTGGTGGAGCTCAGCAGGTCAGGCAGCATCTACGGAGTGAATAATTAGTCTATGTTTTGGGTTGAGACCCTTCATCAAGACTGGAAAGGAAGAGGTCAAAATAAAGTTGGATGAGGGGAAGAAGTACAAGGAGTGGGAGGAGAGTGAGAAGTACAAGGAGTGTGAGGAGTGGGAGAAGTGGGGGAAGTGGGAGGAATGGAAGGAGAAGTACAAGGAGTGTGAGGAGAGTGAGGAGGAGTACAAGGAGTGGGAGGAGAGTGAGGAGTACAAGGAGTGTGAGGAGTGTGAGGAGGAGTACAAGGAGTGGGAGGAGTGGGAGGAGTGGGGGAAGTGAGAGGAATGGAAGGAGAAGTACAAGGAATGTGAGGAGTGTGAGGAGTACAAGGAGTGGGAGGAGAGTGAGGAGGAGTACAAGGAGTGTGAGGAGTGTGAGGAGCACAAGGAGTGGGAGGAGAGTGAGGAGGAGTACAAGGAGTGTGAGGAGTGGTGGAAGTGGGAGGAATGGAAGGAGGAATACAAGGAATGGGAGGAATGGAAGGAGGAGTGGGGGGAGTGGGAGGAGAGTGAGGAAGACTACAAGGAGTAGGAGGAATGTGAAGAGAGGGAGGAGGAGTACCAGGAGTGGGAGGAGTTGGGTAATGGGTGAGACAACATGATCGGGAAAGTGGGTGAAGGAGTTGAGATGAAACAAGAAGCTGGGTGGTTGGAGTAATGAGCTGAAGGAAAAGGAACCTGATAGGAGATACTGCCTGGTTTGCTGAGTTCCTCCAGTGTTTTGTGTGGTGATCTCCTTGGAGAGGACAAGGGAAGGCGAAGAGCACCAGAAGGAAGCTGTTGGGAAGTTGAGAAGAAAAGTGGAGAGAGGGGAAACAATGATTACTTATTAGTGAGGTAGATCAGCTGGTTTAGTGGTGCCACACAAATAGCCTTGCATTCAGTGACTATAAGGTGAAGGAATTGATTGTGGACTCCTTGAAGGGGAAGTCGAGGGAACACACCCCGTCTTCATTGAGGTATCAGTAGTGAAAAGGGTGAGCAGTTTCAAGTTTCTGGG
Source organism: Mobula birostris (assembly GCF_030028105.1). Lineage (NCBI taxonomy): Eukaryota > Metazoa > Chordata > Chondrichthyes > Myliobatiformes > Myliobatidae > Mobula > Mobula birostris. Next base: position 6,058,851 of record NC_092395.1, read on the forward strand.
TGTCAACATCTGTGAGGATCTATCCTAGGCCCAACATATCAATGCAGTTACAAAGAAGGCACGACAGTGGCTATATTTTATTAAGTGTTGGAGGAGACTTGGTATGACACCAAAGACTCTGACAAATATCTACAGATAGACTGTGAAGGGCATCCTAACTGGTCACATCACTGCCTGGTAGGCAATGTAACTGCACAGGATTGTAAAACGCTGCAGAAAGTTGTAAACTCAGCCAGCTCCATCATGGGCACTAGCTTCCCCTGTGTCGAGGACCTCTTCAAAAGGAAATGCCTCAAAAAAGGTGGCAAAAAGGGATCCCCATCACCAAGGACATGCTCCCTTCTCATTGCTACCACCAAGGAGGAGGTATAGGAGTTTGAAGAACACACACACACACACACACACACAACATTTTAGGAACATCTTCTACCCCTCTGCTATCAAATCTCTGAATAGACAATGAATCCATGTACACTACCTCACTGTTTTTTTTTGTTGCTCTCCTTTTGCTCTGCTTACTTAATGAAATTTTAAAATATTTCTTATTGTAATTTATATTTTTTATTATTATTTATTGCAATGTTGTGCTGCCAAAAAACACCAAATGTCACGACATATGCCAGTGATATTAAGACCACAAGACCATAAGATATAGGAGCAGAATAAGGCCATTTGGTCCATCGAGTCTGTTCTGCCATTTCATCATGGATCATGGCTGATCCATTTTTCCTCTCAGCCTCAATCTCCTGCCTTCTCCCAGTATCCCTTCATGCCCTGACTAATCAAGAACGTATCAACCTCTGTTGTAAATATATTAAACCTGTGTCTGATTCAGATTCTGATAGTGTGTAATGTGAAGTCTATTCCAAGTAGTACAGTAGGATCAACAACCTTTACAAAGTTTGTGAAATCAAAGTGATTTAAAAGGTAATATAAAACAGAAAACCAAGGACCCATTTGGCAGTCACAGTGCTAAGCAATAACCCACATGAAAAGCAGGATTCGTAAATAGCTTCCTTTTAAAAAAAGTTTTAGTGCAACACATTAATAACAATCGAGCTGTTATAAAACAGCCAGCAATCTTTTCCTCGTTAATCGTGAAAGCTAAGTAACAGCTGCCAAAACTGAGGGAGTTACGGACTTGATGTCATCTCTGGCCAATGTCCAAGTGGTTGAATGGAACAGGGGAAATATTTTGCAGTTCTTTGTGGCTGATTCCACGTGTTTTATCAGAGTGAAAGCACACTGTCTGAAGTGCTTCTACGATTGAGGACTGGCCATGACATTCCTACTGCTGATAAATAGTGGAACTCAAGGTTTTCTGTATTTGCATTCAGGAATCTCTCAACGATGCCATTGCCAAGCTACAAAACTCCACGTTGGGCAAACAGCTCTTAGAGTCACAGTCGTAGAGCACCACAGCACAGAAACAGTCCCTTCGGCTCATCTGTTGCATGCCTAGTCCCATTATCCTGCACCTGGACCATAGGCCTCCACACATCTCCTGTCCATGTACTTATCCAAACTTCTTTTAAATGTTGAACTCGAACCTGTATCCACCTCTGGCTGTTTGTTCCACACTTACGTGAGGAAATTCCCTCTCACATTCACTTAAATGTTTCACCTTTCACCCTTAACCCATGACCTCTAGTTGTAGTCTCACCCAACTTCAGTGGAGAAAGTATACTTGCATTTACCCTATCTATACCTCTCATAATTTTGTATACCGCTATCAAGCCTCCCCTCATTCTCCTACACTGGTGGGAATAAAGTGCTTTCCTATTCAGCCTTTCCCTATAACTCAAGTCCTGACGGCATCCTTGTAAATTTTCTCTGTACTCTTTCAATTTTATTGATATCTTCTTGTAGGTGGGTGACCATAACTGTACACAAGACTCCAAATTAGGCCTCACCTAATTTCTTGTTGCCGTTTACGTGATTTGTTTTTAAGCGCATGGGGGGGGTTGGTGGTGGTTGATGTTTTTCTTTGAATGGCTCCCAAGGTGTTTCTTTGGTTCATGGCTGTCTGGAGAAAGCGAATCTCAGGGCTATCTACTACATACATTATTCAATAATAAATGTATCTTGAACCAACATCTTTATTTTATACAGTACAACCTCAACATAACATCCAAACTCCTCCACTCAATACATTGAGTTATAATTCTTGACAGTTATGGTCACTGTTTAGCGAAGAGTTTGCTCCATGATGTATTTTATTCAGTCTACAAGATTTTGTTCAGATCTAGTACTGGGGGGTGTATGGGGTAGCACCAGGGAGGGGTAGGTATCCAAAGAGGGGTGAACTCTGGTGAAGGGGATATTCCAGGGCAGCTCAATCACTCACCTTTAGTCCCCACTGGACTCTCAGCTCTGCCCTGTGCCTGCAAGAAACTGATTGCATGTGATAGCGGCCACACCCTGGTACACCTCTTGAACAGGCGGGTTAAACTAGGTGAGGGTAGCCGGTGGCCTCATTCTCCAGTGAGACCGCCACCTGTCCTGGCATGCAAAGTCTGCTCTGGCGGACTGGGCAGATCAGATCCACAGTGAAATCCAGAGGTCCGGAAGGCGGTTCTGTGACGCTCCGTGGAGAAGGTGAAGGTGAATGTAGGCGAAGGGCATGACAAGGCACAGAAGACATCATGGTCATCTGCTGTAACCAAGGTTAAGACCTCGGTTGTCACGCTTGTTTGTACCACTGGACCTGGATGTCTGGGGTCGAGAGAATGGAATTGACCCAGTGCTACAGATTTTTCTACTTCAAAGACTCTCACACACAGGTTTCCTGTCTGTATTGGACATGCTGGACCACCACCAGCAATATGAATATTTCCACAATTAGCTTGTATAATTAGAGATAATGTCACCTTCTTGGGGTGGATGGGTGTCGTCAGAAGAATGGAACAAAATTGCAGGTGCTTAGACTTCCTTTATAAAGACAAAGTTAGCTTTATTTGTCACATGTACATCAAAACACGCAGTGAAAGACGTTGTTTGCATCAATGAGCAACACATTCCGAGAATGAGCTGGGGGCAGCCTGCAGTGTCGCTATGCTACTGATGACAACAAGGCCACCCCCTGAACTCACTAACCTGCACATCTTTGGGATGTGGGAGGAAAGCAGATCACCAAGCGGAAGCCTATGTGGTCGTGCGGAGAAAGTACAAACTCCTCACAGACAACGGTGGGAATTGAACCTGTCATCGGCACTGTAAAGGGTTACACTAGCTACTACACTACAATGCTGCCCAAGTAGAACATTAATTACATTCTCCAAAATATCTTCCACTTTAGGTTAACTCCTCTCTCCTTCTCCAGCTACTTACAAGACCCTATGTCTTACAGCCTTATTCAGGGCATCAATGGTTACGGGGAGAAGGCAGGAGACTGGGGCTGAGAGGGATAATAAATCAGCTGTGATGGAATGGTGGAGCAGACTCGATGTGTCAAATAGCCTAATTCTGCTCCTATGTCTGCTTATGGTCTAACTTTAAAATCAATGGTGATGTTGAACAATGTCAATAATGTCATATTAATATTCAATAGGTTTAATCCTAATGAATTAGATCTACAAAGCTCTGATAAATAGATGAAAATTTTAAAAAATGCAAATTTTAATGTATATGTTAGTTCCAAGAATTTTCTCTCACCTACCACTTTTTCATGCTGTTGAAAATGTTAAGGGAGGTCACCCTATTCCATACCACAGGTATTTTACCCTGGATCTAACCAGGGTAATGGGCCAAACGCAGGAAACTGGGACTAGATAGGTGGGCACCATGGTCAGTATGGAATGGTTTGGCCGAATATCTCTATACTGTTGTATATCTCTATATTCAAACTTGAATTGACAATATTTGGTGATCAAAGAGTCTGCAAATTAGAATTCTTCCAAGCACTGAAGTTGGGAATAACAATAGTATAATATTTTTATTAAGGGGCTTAACTTTAAGGTGAGTGGAAGAAAGTTTAGGGAGGATGTCACAGATATGGTTTTACACAGAGGATGGTAATTATGTGGAATGCTCTGCCAGGCAGATACATTAGGTACATTCAAGAGACTAAGATAGGCACATGAATGACAGAAAAATGAAGGCCTACATAGGAGGGAAGGTTTAGATTGATCTTAGAGTAGCTGAAAAGGTTAGCACACCATTGTGGGCCAAAGGGCCTGTACTATGCTGTTCTGTTCTGTGTTGTATTTCAGTGCTGGGAGAACATGCCGCAAACTGCATATTTCTTACCTTTTATTATCTCTTCATGTCTCCTAGGAAACAGGCTTTAGCGATGGAAGGAAAGAATCTAAAGGTAGGAATGATTGATGAACTGCCACTGAGGTCTCCTCACTAGGACAGCGAGCTGCTTACTGTTTACCTGTGCTGTGCACTACATGCATTTTGAATGATATTTTATTAACTTATTTATGGTAATATCTTGTTTGCTGTGCTGTGTATGATATATGTTGTGTTGGTATACCATGGTCCAGTGGTTATTGTTTCGTTTGGTTGTATATATGTACAGTCAGCTGACAATAAGCCTGAACTTGATGTTGAAAAGACTGGTAAGTAGAAAGCTCTAGGTCAGGGGTTCCCAAAATTTCGTATGCTGTGGACCTCTACCATCAACCGAGGGGTCCATGGACCTTGGGATGGGTTATTGGAGAAGGATTTATGCATAGATATCTATGCGACCAATCAAAACATTCTTATATAAACAGAGAGTAACACCTACGAAAGCTCTGCAGCTCACATTCTCAATATAATTTGTAAACTTTTTATTATTTGCATGATTTGTCCTCTTTTGCACATTGGATTTTTGCTGGCCTTTGTTTGGTATGGTTTTTCATGGACTTTATCGTATTTCTCTATTTATTTGCAGGTGCCTACAAGAAAATAAATCTCAAGGTTGTTTTAGGATACAGACTTTGATAATAAATTTACTTTGAGCTTTGAAATGCCGGAGGAATTCAGCAAGTCAGGCAGCATCTATGGAGAGAGGTAAATAGACAACATTTCAGGTGGAATCCCTTCATCGTGTCTCAGCCTGAAACGTTGACTGTTTATTCCTCTTCATAGATGCTGCCTGACTTGCTGAGTTCCTCCAACATTTTGTGTGTGTTGCTGTAGACTTCCAGCATCTGCAGAATCTCTTGTGTTTATGGTTCTTATATAAATGGCTACTTTAAACATGGCAGCTATGGTTTGAGTGGCTATGCCACTTCCAAGCATAATAATCTTTGACCTGAAACAAATTATACAGTGCTGTGCAAAAGTTTTAGGCAATAATATAGCTAGGGTACCTAAGACTTTTGCACAGTACTGTAGTAATTTTATGTGTTGCACTGCACTACTGCTGCAAATAAAAGCACATTTCATGGCATATATGAGTGATGATAAACCTGATTCTGATATGGGCCTCTCTTGTGGACTGAGAGTGGGAAGGGGGCAGGAAAAGGGGTATCATGGTTGGGAAAATGGCGAAGGGAGAGAGGAAGAAGCGGGAAGCATCTGTAATGATCAATAAACCAATTGCTTGGGATCAAATGACCTTGCCTGGTGTCTCAGGACTGCATGTGTCTGTACCCGTGCCACCCCTGCCACTCCTTCTCTGCCATCTGTCCCATACCCTTCCCATGGTGCCCCACCCTCACCACTCCCAACATCCTCTGCTCCCATTAGAATTACAAACTCTCTCTCCACTCTACATGGACAAATACAGTACTGCGCAAAAGTCATAAGCACCCTCGCTATAGACTGTAGATATGCCTAAGACTTCTGCACAATACTGTATATTGTTTAGTTTCTAACAAAACTGCCTAATCTTAATCTTAATGTGCATTTCCTGAAATGTATACAGGTGCAGGAAAATCAAATAAACAGACTGTGCAAATTGGTGAAGTACCTATGACTAATTCCGAGCTAATATTCAGGAGTTATGAAACAGAAGCGATGTCATAGCTGGAACAAAGTTCTTTGTGGCTTTGTTTTTGATCATTGGGACATCTTTTTGCTTCTTCATACTGTTACGTCTTGTAAGTCCAAAACATCAAACTAATTGAAAGGAAACACGAAGGCCGGGAATGCTTGTCTTAGTTTTGTTTTTTATTTTACTGAGACGACGCACGTTGCATGTGGTAGGGTGATGATGTCTGCCATCCGCGTACTTTGTAATGTATTTACAATATTACTCAAATATTACTGAAATCTTCAATACACAACAGTCCACCCTGCTTTGCTATAAACTCTGTCAGTATACACATTATATTATATAATACAACTACAAACGTTTATACTAATCAGACATCCACAGCATGGTAAATTTTAAACTATCCCATTCTGGCCTAAAGATTTATTCATTGTGGAGGATTTCTTACCTTTGTGGGATAATGTCTTTCCTGACAAGGGAGTTCACTCTGTTTGGCACTTGGGTCTTGTGGCTGTGAGACAATCTCAAGTTCTGGGGCCTCCTCCATGGTGTTTAGAGGAGTTGCCTCTGAGACTGCAGGATGTGGTTCTGACAGCTCTGGACAGCTTTCTTCTTCTCTCTCCAAGATGCTCATTCAGCATTTCCATGATTAGTCATCCTCTTGAATTTGATTTTGTCATTGTGTCCTCCAAGAAACGGAGCCCATCTCTGCACTCATGCTGTTGCTGTCAATGGAACACCCTTCTGAGGATTGAAAATGGACACTAGCGGTTGATGATCACTAATGAGGGTAAACTCTCTCCCATACAAGCACTGGTTGAAGTCTTTTACACCCCAAACCAGACTAAAGGCTTCTTGGTCAATATGTGCATAACTTTTCTCTGCTATGGTAAGGTAATATGATTGAAAGGCTATGGGGTGTTTCTGCAATCAACAATGATTTCAGTTCTAACTGTTGCTGCATTACTTTCACAATATCAGCAAAGCTTATTTCGGCTGGTTTGGTTGAAGTAGTTAAATTTCTAAGTAAACTGTATACCTTTAAGCCCAATTCACTCAGCAAAACTGGTACTCACTTCTTCTTGGCTATTTCATTTGCTTCAAAATACAGTTTAATTTTCTCAGTATACACATTCCAGTTATCTCTTGTGCAGTCAAATACATCTATCTTTCCAATGTTACCAGCAATCTCTGCTGTTTTACAATTTATGATTATTATCACTTGATGCTTGCAGTTTATGAACTTGTGAATTTGTCTATTCTCAACCTTTTTCTTAACTCAAAGACTTTCTCCTTTTGCAGAAAAAACATTCTGCAATTTTTAAAAAACTTGGATGTCCCACTGCACTTCAACAGGTAGGTAGTCGCCTCAGGTTTGTTTAAGAACTTACTTATCACCACTTGTTTTGTAACTGCAAAATATCAAGCTAATTGAAAGGAAACAGAGCCACAGAGTCTTAGTTTCGTTTTATACTCTAGAGAGGTGAGCACGTATGACATGGTGGCTTGATGACGTTTGCCATTCACGTACTTTTACATATTGTCCACAATGAATTATGTAAATGAACAAGAATGCTTAATCAAACAATATATTTACAATTGTACTCAAATTTTACTGAAATGTTCAATACACAACACTTTTGAGGCAAATCAATTATTCTGAAATCTGTATAGATCCTTGCATCCGAACAGATAAACATCCTTGAAGTGCTCCTTGAATGGAATGTACTTGCATCACTGTGCTGAAAAAGGTTTGACAATTAGATTTATTTATTTATTTATTTTTATTTACTTGAAGATACAACGTGGAACAGGCCCTTCCAGCCCAATGTACTGCACCACCCAGCAACCCACTGATTTAACCCTAGCCCAATCACAGGGCAATTTACAATGACCAATTAACCTACTAACCGGTATGTCTTTGGACTGCTGGAGGAACCCAGGCATTCTACGAGGAGGACTCCTTACAGATAACATCGATATTGAACTCCGAACTCCAACGCCTTGAGCTGTAAGCTCTACGGCACCGTGGTACCTACTTAAAGATAGTACACAGAACAGGGCCTTCTGGCCCAACGAGCTGTACAGGCCAGCAAACCACCAAAAATTGTCCAGACAATGCTCTCATTCATATTGTGCAGTTGATTAATTTATGCCCATGGTATAGGTAGTTGCAGCCTGATTTAGATATCCCATATCTTATCACTGCTCTGAGATGAAAATGTGAACTTCAGTTCTGGAGAGAAGTTTGACCCTACAACCGCCTGACTCAAAGATAACTCAGCCTTCTGACAAAGCTGACGCTTAAAACCAATTTGTTTTCATCTAGCTTAAGAACCCACTGGAGACAAGTGTTCATTGATCTTGTGTGCGGTCACACTATTTGCATGTCTGATGCAATCAAGCTTTGGTCAAACTCTTTCAGCTATTTCAATAAAATTGAATTTATGCAAATCTGAGCTTCCTCTTTGGGCTCTTTGCCTGTCTCTTTCACTTCCTTTATTGTCATTTCTTTATTGAAATTTTTGAAAACTACTTCTAAAATGTTTGGATTTTAACAAATGAAGAGTAGATCAAATTAACCATTGCAAAACTTAATTAGAAAATCCTCTATTTTTTTTTATTTGTCCAAGAATTCCTGATTTCAAAGATGTTCACCCCCCAATTATTTATCACCAGGATGGAATATGGAAGGTTGGACATAGAGTTTTCTGTTGATATTTTTACTTATTTTATATCTTTCAACTTTTATTTAGAGATGCAGTGTGGAAGAGGCCCTTCTGCCCTTTGAGCTGCACCTCCCAGCAACCCACCGATTCAACCCCGGACAATGTACAATGACCAATCAACCTATTAACCAGAATGTCTTTGGACTATGGGGGGAAACCCATGCATCCCATGGGGAGGACCTTCAGACTCCTTACAGATGACATCAGTATCGAGCTCCAAACTCTAATGCCCTGATCTGTAATAGTGTCACACTAAATGCTACGCCACTGTGACGCCCTATTTAGCAATACAGTGCAGAACTGGTCATTCCAGTCCTTCGAGCCACGCCGCCCAGCAACCCACTGATTTAACTCTAGCCTAATCACGGGGTGATTTTCAATGACCAATTAACCTTCTAACCAGTACATCTTTGGACTGTGGGAGGAAACCAGAGCACTCGGAGGAAATCTATGCACCCACGGGAAGAAATGTACAAACTTGTTTACAGAGGACATTGGAAATGAACTCTGCACTCCAATGCCCTGTGCTGTAACAGCATCGTGCTAACTGCTACACTATCGTAGCACCACATGTCTACATTAAGCCATATTTTAGTGAACCAAATGATGGAGCAAACTAAACCTAAAACTGCAGTAACACTCCAATAACCTGGCACTTTCAGGACATTGGTGATGCAGGCTGAGCAGATTTTCAGGACTCTTTGATGTTACATCTTGTGGAAAGGAACAGGGACAATAGCATTAAATCCACACTGCTCCCCCAAAGGAAAAAAATGACAATAATAATCCTCGACCCCCTCACCTGCAAAAAAGCACAGTGACAGTAGCATCAAAACCCCCAGCCCCCACCTTACACACAAAAAAATTCCAGATCACCCACCCACCAAGCAGCCACAATTAAGAAAACACCAAAAATCTGAAGGAAACCAATATAAAGTACAGTCCAAAAATCACATATATCTCAGAATATCGGAAACATCTTTCCATCAGCATACGAAGGGAGTGGCTGAAAACTCAACAAATCAGCAAAAACATTTTCAACTTAATAAATATGGAGGAATAAGGTATTTAAGGTGGGGGGCTAGATGGGAGGCAGGGTTTAAGGGTCAGCACAACATTGTGGGCCGAAGGGCCTGTACTGTGCTGTACTATTCTATGTTCTATGTTCTATGTTCTAATATCAAACGCACTTTCATTTAATTTCCCCTATTCCCTACTCGGATCTTGTACCTCTTCTCACTTGCGTATCACCTCCCCTCAGTCCCATCCTCCTTCCCTTTCTCCCATGGTCCATTCCCCTCTCCTAACATATTCCTTCTTCTCCCATCTACCTGGCTTCACATCATCTTTTAGCTATCCTCCTCCTCTCCCCGAACCTTTTTATTCTGGCATCTTCCCCCCTCCCTTCTCAGTCCTGATGAAGGGCCTCAGTTCAAAACATCGACTGTTTATTCAATTCCATTGAGCTGCCTGACCTGCTGCGTTCCTCCAGCGTTTTGTGTGTGTTGCCCTGGATCTCACATATTTTACATGTCACAAATTCACAGTTATACAGAAGAAAGTAGACTCAGTGGACTGAATTGCCCAATTCTTCTCTTAGGTCTCATGTCTCGGGGAAACAGCCTGATGCCCTCCAAGTTATTTGTTTTATATTTTCTGTTTACTTAGAGATTTAGGCCTAATGAGCCTGCGTTGCCCGATCACACCCATTGACCAATTAACTTACTAAGCCGTACTTGTTTGGAAAGTGGGAGAAACTTGCGCACCATGCGGTCACGGGGTGGGCGTGGGGGAGGAGAACGTATAAACTTGTTACAGACAGTGGCAGGAATCAAACCTGGGTTGATGGCGCTGTAACAGTGTTACTCTAACCATGATGCAACTGTGGTACCCATCTGATCATAGTTAGCCTATATTCATCTTACCTCCCCTATCCGTCTATTTATCCAAATGTCCTTTAAATGTTGTTGTTCTACCTGTCTCAACCTCCTCCACTGGCAGCTCATTCCTGATGTGCACCACCCTTTACATCAACAAGCTGCCTCTCATGTGCCTTTTAAATCTTTCACCCCTCAACTTTAACCTATGCCCCTTAATTTTTCATTCCCCTTTCCTGGAAACAACAGCTATGTATGCTTACCCTACCTTTTCCACCACCTTCCCCTGTGATCTTAAAAAGAATGCAGAGAAAACTTACAAGGATGTTGCCAGGACTTGAGTTATAAGGAAAGGTTGAACAGCTGAGGACTTCATTTCCTGGAGCATAGGAGAATGGGGGGAAATTTGATAGAAATGTATAAAATTATGAGGGGTGTAGATAGGGTAAACACAAGCAGGCTTTTTGCACTGAGGTTGGGTGAGGCTAGAACTAGAGGTCATAGGTTAAGGGTCAAAGGTGAAAAGTTAAAGGGGAACATGAGGGTGAACTCAGAGGGTGAACGGGCTCCCAGCAAAAGTGGTGGATGTGGGTTTGATTTCAACATTTAAAAGAAATTTGGATAAATGCACGGATGAGAGGTGCATGGAGGGCTATGGTCCAGATGCAGGTCGGTCTGACTAGGCACATTAATGGTCTGGCATAGACTCGGTGGGCCAGCTAGCCTGTTTCTGTGCTGTAGCACCCTATGGCTCTGTCTCCATATACCTCTAATGAGGTAACCCCTCAACTTTCAAACCTCCAAGGAATAATGTCCTTACCTGCCCTACCTCTTTGTGTAACTCAGTCCCTCCAGTCCTGTCAGTACCTGCTCTGATCTCTTTCGAGTTTAATCTTGTCCTTCCTATAACAGCGTGACCAAGACAGTATACGATACAACCCAAACTGCAGGCATGGTGTTGTAATATATTTTCCAGTGATCTTGCCAATTGTAGAGAGATGGAAAGGTACAAGCATTGTGGATTATCTCCCTACCTATGTTCCTGCCCCCCAATGTTCTGGCCCCCAGCCCAAGTTCTGTCCGCACACCCATCCCGCAGTCTGAACCCCATCATCAGTTGCAGTCCAAGTACTTGACTCGAGCTGCACACCCGTTCTGCACCCTGGACAAATGCTAGATGCCATAAGAACATAACATACAGGAGTATCCATCATTCGTTCAATATATGCATGTCATATGACGTGGGCGACCACGGTCTTTCCATGACCATGATTGTTCTTGGCAAATTTTTCTACACCAGTGGTTTGCTATTGCCTTCTTCTGGGCAGCGTCTTTACAAAATGGGTGACCCCAGCCATTATTAATGCTCTCAGAGACTGTCCGTCTGGCACCAGTGGTCACATAACCAGGACTTATGATATGCACCAGCTGCTCATGCAACCATCCACACCTGCTCCCATGTCTTCTCGTGACCCTGATTGAAAGGCGGGCCAAGCAGATGCTACATCTTGCCCAAGAGTGGGGAAAGAGTGCCTTACACCTCCTTTGGTAGAGCCATATCTCCACCCTGTTACTCTATAGGAGTATAATTCAACCATTTTCTTTTCGAGCTTCATCACAGCCTGGTATGGAAACATCAATGCCTTGAATAGAAAATCCTACAAAAAGTAATGGATACAACCCAGACCATCACGGGTAAAGCCCTCCCCACCATTGAGCACATCTACATGGATCGTTGTTGCAGGAAAGCAGCATCCATCATCAGGGACCCCCACCACCCAGGCCAGGCTCTCTTCTCGCTGCTGCCGTCAGGAAGAAGGCACAGGAGCCTCAGGACTCACACCACCAGATTCGGGAACAGTTATTACCTCTCAATCATCAGGATCTTGAACCAAAGTGGATAACTTCACTCAAATTCACTGAACAGATCCTACAACCTAAGGACTCTTCATTTCATGTTCTCGATATTTTCTGCTTATTTATTTATTTATTTATTTATTTATTTATTATTATTATTATATTTTTCTTTCTGCATTTGTGCAGTTGGTTGTCTTTTGCACACTAGTTAAACAGCTGAGTTGATGTGGTCTTTCAATGATTTTGCTATTGTTAATTTTCCATAGATTTATTGACCATGCCCCCAAGAAAATGAATTTCATGGTTGAATATGGTGACATATATGTACTTTGATAACAATTTCACTGTGAACTTTGAACTTTGAACCTCATTCTGCCACCTTCTTCTGAATAACCCTTAACCAATCAAGAACCTATCAATCTCTGCCTTAAATGAGATTAGTAGGTTCCTGATTGCTAATGAGGTTATATTTTAACTTGAGAGGTCTGACCTGGCCTTAACAGCCCTCCATGGTAATAAGCTCCAGAGATTCACCAATCTTCCCCATAACCCTATTCCAATCAATAACCTATCAGTCTCTGCCTTAAATACACCCAGTAACTTGTCCCTCCACAACTGTTTGTGGCAACAGTTTCCACAGATCTACCACCTCTGGCTGGAGAACTTCTTCCTCATTTCAGTTCTAAAGGGAAGTTCCTTTATTCTGAGACCCTGCCCTCTGGTCCTGGACTCACCTGCTAATGGAAATATTCTCTCCCAGTCGTCTCTATCCTGGCCTTTCAGTATCCGATAGAGTTCAATGAGATTCCCTTTATCCTTCTGAACTCCATTAAGCACAAGTCCAGAGACATCAAATGTTCTGGTCAAATGTCAGACCATCAGGTATTCACAGCTGATTGCCGGATTACTGAAATCTTATCTTATGGCTACAATTACTGGATTCCTTAAGATTGTCATAACTTATGGGTGAGCGTAGTGGGGGAAAGCTCCCACTACCTATCAAATGCTCCCAATGGTGTGCACCTCAAACAGCCTCTGACAACCAAGTCCAGTTCCTGGCCTTAATGTGGGGCTCAGCTACTGAGCCCAGAGGAACCGTTTCTGCAGACAGGAGAAGGGACAAGGGCGGGTTACTGGTGCCTTCAAATCCGATGCTCTGGGCAAATGGTGCTCATCAGCCATGGTGATGAGGAGAAGGAAAACTCTGATCTCAAACCTCTGCTGCCTTGCAGCTATACCCACTCATGGGGAAGGCGTTGGGAGTAAACCCTGAGGAAAAATCCGGAGTTGGAGTCTCCAAGACAGACCTACATCAAGTTCAATGCTGACTGGCAACTCCTGCAACACTACCGGTGCCAAACAGTATCGGTCTCTGCTTTTCCTTTGGATTCATCAACTGCATGGAGAGGGGGAGCTTGCTGCATCGGCAATAGCTTGCTCTCCACATTATACTGTACTACCCTGGCTTGTGTACTGACAGCTAGGATGCAATAGTTAGGGTCAATGGAGGGCCACAATAACTGAATTTGTGTGTTAATTCCATGAAAGCCTCAGAGTGTCAAGGTCAGGAACCATGAAACAAACTTCTGTCACAGAAAATTTTGTTGAAGTGGAATAAAGATGCAAGTGAAGTGCTGAAGGAAAGAATGACAGAGGATATTTTAAATTGAGAGCTACTTTGAGAGACATCTCCCAAAGGTGTCAACGGAGCTACTTTTAATTCTGCACAGCCTGTTACATCATTTTTCATGTACAGTTGGACATATAACAGACTGACAATTAGGTTAATTAGGGTGAGGAAGACTCGTGCCCGTGGTGATCATAAATTAGCAACATCCTTGACATGAAGGAAATTATCTCAAACTTCAATGTGTTCCACATATTCAAAAGGAAATGCATATTTCCATGTACTTCTTATGATGCAAATGAAAACAAATTCTATATCACAAATTATGATGTCTCTGTTATATTGTTATTTTATTAATTAGTCCCATTAACAGTTAATTTTTTTTGAATTAATGATGAACTAGTTTATTGATGTATCCAATTAGGTCCTCTTAATGTGAATTTCTGTATTCTTTACATGAGGATTCTTGTAAGACATGTTGAGTTGATCTTGAGTTCACATTTCATAAACGGTTGCTTCTGTTAACTTTCAGTTTGAAGAATAAGTTCACATCAGCCCCTGTGGCTCCATGTTTAATCCTGATCCATCTTGGGCCATTGGGGTGGGACATTATGGGACTGAAGTATGGATTGTATACACTATGTAACAGAAGAGATTCTGCAGATGCTGGAAATCCAGAGCAAAACACATCTGAAGGGTCTCGGCCTGAATCGTCGACTGTCTGTTCATTTCCATAGATGCTGCCTGACCAGCATTCCACTAGCATTTTGTGTGTGTTGCTCTGTACTGTTGTAATGCATGGTTACTTGAGTGGCAGGAGTTGCCCTTCTGTCAGCTTGAACCAGTTTGGCCGTTCTCCTCTGTCCGCTCTCATTAACAAGGCGTTTTCGCCTACAGAGCTGCCACTCACTGGATGGTTTTTGTTTCTTGCACCATTCTCTATAAACCCTAGACTGTTGTGTATGAAAATCCTAGATCATCAGCAATTACTGAGATACTCAAACCACTCCCTCTGGCACCAACAACATTCCACGGTCAAAGTCACTTAGATCACATTTCTTCCCCATTCTGATGTTTGGTCTGAGCAACAACTGAACCTCTTGACCATGTCTGCATGCTTTTATGCATTCAGTTGCTGCCACCTGATTGGCCGATTAGATATTTGCATTAACACGCAGCAGTACTGGAGTACCTAATAAAGTGACCATTGAGTGTATACACAGAAAAGCAATACCCAGCTGATGTAATGGCCAATAATGGTTGATGAGGTTATGTTGTAGGTAATGGTTGATACCCAAGCACGTCCATCTAAACACTATTATATTTTTACTGCAGAATTACTGTAAACTCAGCAGCAAGAGACTTCACTTATTGATGTTCATCATTTTCTTATTTAAGTCGCTACATTAATTTTGATATCAGGATAACTAGAAAGCCAAATCTAATGGGTATTTCCAGTGTACAACCAGGCCTTTCTGGGTTCTGGGTGTTTATTGCTGTCCCTGATGTTACTAAAGCAATAAGACTTGAGGTCATTTTCCAGGCTGTGCTGACAAGTTACAATGTGGCACTAATAGCTTCTCGTTCAAGTTTAATTGCCATTCAACCATACGCATGTATACGGCAAATCCTCTGGGGCCAAGGTGCAAAAGACAGCACGTACAGTCACACACAGCGCATATAGTTATGATCCAGCACATACGGTCACAAGATCATCTTTGCACAGACTTTGAGTAGCATGGACTGAAAGTTGACAGATTGCCATTGGTGGGCAGAATGGTTTACTCAGAGGACAGCGATAACAGAATTGACCTCCAGGGTTCTCTGTGGTCCCTGTGCCGTGGTGAGATGCTGCCTGTCAGGCCCAGGGAGAGGAAACACTTTCCACACACGGATCGGAATCAGCTTTATTATCACCGACGTACACTCTGAGGCCACGTTGTTAGATATCTCTTGAGTGTATGTTCATGGTCTTCTGCTGCTGTAGTCCGTCCATTTCAAGATTTGACATGTCATACATTCAGAGAT
The DNA here is from genome assembly GCF_030028105.1 of Mobula birostris. Lineage (NCBI taxonomy): Eukaryota > Metazoa > Chordata > Chondrichthyes > Myliobatiformes > Myliobatidae > Mobula > Mobula birostris. The sequence goes on from NC_092395.1 coordinate 6,074,898, forward strand.
ACACCACTGTTGTAACGTGTGGTTATTTGAGTTACCGTCACCTTCCTGTCAGCTTGAACAGGTCTGGCCATTCTCCTCTGACCTCTCTCATTAACAAGGTGTTTTCACCCACAGAACTGCTGCACTCTGGATGTTTTGTGTTTTTCGCACCATTCTCTGTAAACTTTAGAAACTGTTGAGTGTGAAAATCCTAGGAGATCAGCAGTTTCTTAAATCTTCCTGTCTGGCACCAACAATCATTCCACAGTCAGTCACATAAATCATATTTCTTCCCCGTTCTGATGTTTGGTCTGAACAATAACTGAACCTCTTGACCACATCTGCATGCGTTTATGTATCGAATTGTTGCCACATGATTGGTTGATTAGATACTTGCATGACCGAGCAGGTGTACAGGTGTACCTAATAGAGTGGCCAGTGAGTGTATTTGCTGCCGTTGATTGTAACAATATTCCACCAGCTGGAGACCTGTGGAGTTCAGTAACATCAAGATCTGAATCTGCAATGGCATCCCAGTAAATTAAATCAGGAAAGCTCTCCAACGCCTCTACTCTCTGAGGAGGCTGAAGAGAGCCGGACTTAACACATCCATACTCACATCATTCTACAGATGCACAGTAGAGAGCATCCTAACAAGCTGCATCACTGCATGTTATGGAAACAGCACTGCGGCGGACAGGAAGAATCTACTCCGAGTAATTAAAACTGCCTCATGCATCACCAGCACCAGCCTACCCACCATCAAAGGCATATAAGCTGAAAGGTGGTTGAAAAGGGCCAGTAATATCATGAAAGCTCCTACCCACCCTGCTCATGGACCGTTTGTCATCAGGAGTTACTTTCTCCAACTCCTCCACCCGCTAACTTACCCCTCCAGTCCCCCAACCAGCACTACTTTATCATTTCCCGTCAGTCACCTTACGTACAGACAATCCTATGCCTATCAATTTATGGACATAGAATCAGTCTATCTATATCTATGTATATATGTATATAAGCTATCTGATGTCTTTAAATTTATTGCATTTTCTATTATTATGTCTTATTGTGTTTTTTTGTGCTACATCGAATCTGGAGCAACACTTATTTTGTTCTCCTTTACACTTATGTACTAGAAATGACATTAAAAAATCTTGAACTTTGATCTAATAATCTTCTTAACCTCAATGGCAGATCAGGATCTTAAAAACTCTTAAAAGAATGGAACAATGCCAACTTATGTCTATTCTGCTGACATCAGCTTTTGAAGTCTGTCATATCAATAAATAAGAAACTGTTTCAAATTGAACATGCCTAACTCTGTCTACCCAGGGAATTCCCCATCACCTGTGTGTTTCTCTAATGATTTCAGGTGAGTCTTTCACATTAATATTTCTGTCTCTTTATGGTGTCTTTCAAGAGCACACATCAAAGAAGAAGCACTGAGCCTCAAGTCTCAACCTGAGAATGAATGACTTATTGTCTCTCTAATTTCCTTTCTCTCCTTTTAGGAAATGTTCTTCCCTCTCTGATTTGCATCATCTGATCACTGGAATTGCTCAAGTCCAAGAATGGAAAAACCTAAAAAAGTGGAGACCTGGTAGTGGGTATAGCCCAGTCCACCAGCGCATCTACTTTCTTAGAAGTTTGTCATCTGAAACTTCGACAAACTTACCCATTCCCTTACTGACATGTTTGTCCATGGCCTCCTCTACTGCCATGATGAGGCCCACTCATGTTGGAGGAGGGAACCTCATATTCTGTCAGGGTAGTCTCCAACTTGATGGCAAGATTTTCTAACCTCGTAATTTCTCCTCCTCCTTTATTTCTTTTTCATTTCCCAATTCTGGTATCCCTCTCACTCCTTCTCACCTACCCACCACTTCCCTCTGGTGCTCCTCTTCTTCCCTTTCTTCCATGATCTACAGTCCTCTTTTATCAGATTTCTTCTTCTTCGGTCCTTTATCTTTTCCACTTAGTACCTCTCAGCTCCTCACTCCACCCCCCTTCCACCTTCTTATTTTGGCTTCTACCTCCTTCATTTCCAGATCTGATGAAGGGTCTTGGTCCAAAATGTTGACTGTTCGTTCCCCTCCATAGATGCTGCCTGTCATGCTGAGTTCCTCCAGCATTTCCAGGCCTTGTCAAAGGCTTTGCTAAAATCCATGCAGACATCATCCACTGCCTTGCCTTCATCAACTTTCCTGGTAGTTTCCTCGAAAAAACTATAGGATTGGTTGGACACAACCTACCACGCAGAAAGCTGTGTTGATCACTCCACTATCTCTTCTGGTTCTCTGGTTCCCATTCCCCTGCAGCTCTAGTTTAAACTTCTCCCACTGTGCAGCGCTAGCAAATCTTCCCTCAAGGATATTAGTCCCCCTCCAGTTCAGGTGCAAACTGTCTCTTCTGTTCAAGTTCCAACCTTCCCTGGAAGAGAGCCCAATGATCCCGACACCAACTCCTTAGCCACGTATTAAACTATATGACCTTCCTATTTCAGGCCCTCACTAGCACGTGGTTTGGGTAGCAATCCTGAACCCACATCCTTGAAGGTCCTGCCATTTAACTTAACTCCTTATTCCCTGAACTCATTTTGCAGGACCCTGTCACACTTCCTACCGTGTCATTGGTACCAATGTGGGTCACAACCTCTGGCTGATCACCCTCCCACTTAAAAATGCTGTGGACTCGATCCAAGATATCCTGGACCCTGACACCTGTTAGGCGACATGCCATCTGGGAATCTTGTTCTCATCCACAGAACCTCCTGTTTGTTCCCCTAACCATTGAATCTCCTATCATTACAACTTGCTCCTTCACCGCCCCCCCCTCCACCTTCCCCTTTGAGCCACAGAACCAGACTCACTGCCAGAGACCTGACTGCTGTGGCTTTCCTCTGCTAGGTCATTTCCCCAATAGTATCCAAAGCGGTATACCTGATGTTGAGGGGAATGGCCAGGTGGGTACCCTGCACTGCCTACCTATCTCCTTTCCCCCTCCTGTTGGTCATCCAATTACCTGCGTCCTGCACCTTGGTTATAACTACCTCCCTGTATGTCCTGTCTATCAACCCCTCAGCCTCCCAAATAATCTGGAGTTCATCCAGCTCCAGCTCCAATTCCTTAACGCAGACTGTAAGAAACTGCAGCTGGATGTACTTCTTACAAGAGTAGTTGCGAGGGACACGGGAGCTCTCCCTGCCTTCCCACATCCCGCAAGAGGAGCATTCCTCTATCCTGCCTGACATTCTCACTGCTATATCTATGTAAAGAGAAAGATAGAAAAATTAAATGGAAGAAATCTCTTTCCAGCCTCTGACTCTCCCCACCCATGCCTCTGTGAGCCAAAGCCTAAAGTTCCCACTCTAACACTGACCTACTCACACAGTGATCGCTTCCACAATAGTTGCTCTGCTTAAACAACTTTTTTTTTAATTAGGCCTTCCCAATTACACACACCCCAATGTCTCCTAGTGACGTGTAGTGTGCAAAATGTCCTGGATGCCCCACTCGCTTATTTTGAAATCTACCTCTCACTACTCACCCTCCAATGTCTCCTAGTCATGTATGGCACACAGAATTTCATCCTTAAGAAGGAAGAGAGGCAGAAGAAAGGAAATTATAGGATAGGTAGCTTAACTACAGTGGTTGGGATGATGAAGAAGTCCATTATTAAGGATGAGGTTTTGGAGTACTTAGAGGCACATGATAAAATAGGCCAAGTCAACATGCTTTCCTTCAGGGGAAATATTGTCTGACAACTCTGTTGGTATTCTTTGAGGAAATAATAGGCAAGTTAGTCAAAGGAGAGTCAGTGGATGTTATTCACTTGGCTTTTCAGAATGCCTCTGACAAGGTGTTGCATATAAGGCTGCTTAACAAAGATAAGATCCCCTGGTATTACAGGAAAGACTCTAGCATGGATAGAAGATTTGATGACTGGCAGGAGGCAAAGAATGGGAAAAAGGGGGCCTTTTCTGGCTGGCTGCCACTGACAAGTTATATTCATTATGGGTCGATGTTGATGCATTATATGTCAACGATTTGGGTGACAGAATTGGTGGCTTTGTGGCCAGGTTTGCAGATGATACAAAATAAGTGGAGGGGCAGGTAGTGTTGAGGGAGGAAGGAGTGCACAAAAGGACCTAAACAGAATGGGAGAATGGGCAAAAACCTGGCAGATGGAATATAATGTAGGGAAGTGTACAGCCATGCACTTTGATAGAAGGAATAAATGTGCAGACTATTTTCTAAATGGGGAGAAAATTCAAAATTAAGAGGTGGGAGCTCTGTGCTGGATTCCTGAAAAGTTAACTTACAGGTTGAGTCAGTGGTGAGGAACGTAATTACAGTGTTCTCTGAAGCCTATCGAATATAGAAAGCCCTAGATAGAGTGGAAGTGAGGTGAATATTTCCTATAATAGGCAGTCTTGACCAGACGGCCAAGCTTCTGAAGAGGGATGTCCATTTAGAACAGAGATGAGGAGGAAATTCTTTAGCCAGAGGGTAGTGAATCTGTAAAATTCATTGCCACAGATGGCTGGGGGGGGCCAAGTCATTGGGTATATTTAAAGTGATAGATTCTTAATTAGTCAGGGTTTCAAAGGTTACGGGGAGAGGGCGGGAGAATGGTGTTGAGAAGGATAATAAATCAGCCATGATGGAATAGTGTAGAAGACTCGATGGGCCAAATGGCCTAACTCTGCTCCTTTGTCTTATGGCATGAGAGTTCTGTTCGATCAGACCATGGACCGTAAGACCATAAGATATAGGAAACCGTGGGAAGGGTCCTTGACTGAACTGAATTGGATTGGATTGAATTATTCTTGTCAAATGTACTAGGATACAGTGGAAACTTGTTTTGCATGCTAACCATGCAGATAATTTTATTACATCAGTGCATTGGCGTAGTACAAGGGAAAACAATAACCAAAATTGTGCAGCATGGGCACAGGCCATTTGGCCCATCTGGTCTGTACTAACCACTGAGGAAGTACAAGGGAAAGCAATAACCAAATTCACACAGGCCTTTTGGCCCAACTGGTCTGTACTAACCACTGAGGTAGTACAAGGGAAAACAATAACAGAATGTAGAATAAAGTGTTACAGTTACAGAGAAAGTGCGGCGCAGGCAGTTAATAAGATACAAAGTCATAATGAAGTAAATTGTGAGGTTAAGAAGCCATACTATCATACCAGAGGACTATTCAATAGCCTTGTAACAGCTGGTAAAGAGCTGTCCTTGAGACTGCTGGTGTGTGTTTTCTTTCTATTTTCTGCCCAATAGAAGAGGCGAAAGCGGGAATGCCCAGGTGGGTGGGGTCTTTGATTACGTTGGCTGATGCCCGATCCCAAGGCAGCAGAAAGAGTAGGCAGCGTCAAAGGAGGAGAGGGTGATTTTTGTGATGGACTGGGCAGTGTTCACATCTCTCTGCAATTTCTTTTGCTCTAGGGCGGAGCAGTTGACATACCAAGCTGTGATGCATCGAGGAAGGGTCTTGGAAAAATTGGTGAGGGGTCATTTGGAACTTGCTGAATTTCAGTTAACCGTATTACTTAGATTAACCAGAGAAACACACACAAAGTGCTGGAGGAACTCAGCAGGTCAGACAGCATTGGTAGAAATTAATAAACAGTCGATGTTTCGGGCCAAGACCCCTCATCACAATTCTCATCATCAGTCTTGATGAAGGATCTCAGCCTGAAACATCGACTGTTTATTGTTTTCATGGATGCTGCCTGACCTGCTGAGTTCCTTCAGCCTTTTGTGTGTGTTTCTCTGAATTTCCAGCACCTGCACAACTTCTGTGTTTATTGCTTAGCTTCACCCATTCTTTTACACCTCTCAGTTAATTTACTCCAGAATCAATATATATCTTCTTATATGTCAGACTTAATCGTCTTTAATTTCAGGCAATGAAGTGATCCCCTCTGACGTGTTCTTGCAAGCAGTTTACTGAGTTGTTTAAATAATATTCACCTCTCTTCCATTCCTGTCATTCCCATTCACATTCCATCTTGTCCTATTCCCAGCTCTTCACATCGCATTTTGTCCCATTCCATTCTCTTCCCATTCCCTGCTTTTCCCAGTGCCTAGGGAAGTTTCTCAGCTTTAGTTATAACTTTGAGTTACGCACCACTCTTCCTCCTTTAGACAGCTATGCCCACAAAGTTAGACTCAACTGATTAACTCTTTAATCCATATAGCAAAAAACTGGATTATTCAGTGAAAGCTTAGAAAATGAAATACGGCACGAAAATGGGGCGGTATGGGCTTACATTTAAAGTGGAGGTTGATAAGTTCTTGATTTGTCAGGGTGTCAGAGATTACAGGGAGAGGGCAGGAGAATGGGGTTGAGAGGGATAGTAAATCAGCTGTGGAACGATGGAGCAGACTCAGTGGGCTGAATGGCCTCATTCTGCTCCTATGTCTTATGGTCTTATGTATTTAACGAAACAGACCATTCGGTATGACAAGGCAACACTCACTGAAGACAACTTGCCCTGGGGTTAAAGGACTGTGTATGTGTGTGGAGGGGTGGTGGGGGAGAGGGAGGTGGGAGGAACGGGGCTTGTTTTGCTGTTGTTGTTTTGTTGCTTGTTGTGGTCTGTGTTGCTCTGCCAAGCATTGTGGTGGAGTGTGTGGTGATGCTTCCAGGCTGCCTCCAGCACACACTTAGGTGTGTTGGTGTTAATACCAATGACATATTTCAGTCTATGGTTTGACGTACATGTGGTAAATAAACAGACCTGATTCTGAATCTGAAAGTCTGAATCATCATGCTTCCACTTCCCCGAATCCTACACTACACTAGTACTTTTTTTCATCAATGACCATGATCCTTCTATTGAGGACACAGAACATACTGGTGCAATCCTACACTACCGTCACATCCGCCATACTGTCTGCATTGGTGCAGCGTCCTCTCACGGTACATAAAAACTACAGCAAAACTACAGGGGTGTTGGCATTAAAGACTGAACTGAAATCGAGGAAGAGAATCCGGACGTATAACCCAGGGGAGTCGGGGTAGAGACCTTGAAGACTAGGTGAAGTCGAGACTGATGTTAGCTGCATTACCTACGGATCTGTTTGCTCTGTGGGTGAACTGCAGCAGACTGAGGAAGGTTTGAGTTATGGATTTGAAGAATGATATGACCAGCCTTCTTTAAGCAACACACATCAAAGTTGCTGGTGAACGCAGCAGGCCAGGCAGCATCTCTAGGAAGAGGTACAGTCGACGTTTCAGGCCGAGACCCTTCGTCAGGACTAACTGAAGGAAGAGTTAGTAAGAGTTTTGAAAGTGGGAGGGGGAGGGGGAGATCCAAAATGATAGGAGAAGACAGGAGGGGGAGGGATGGAGCCAAGAACTGGACAGGTGATTGACAAAAGGGATATGAGAGGATCATGGGACAGGAGGTCCGGGGAGAAAGAAAGACGGTGGGGGGGGGACCCAGAGGATGGGCAAGGGGTGTAGTCAGAGGGACAGAGGGAGAAAAAGGAGAGTGAGAGAAAGAATGTGTGTATAAAAATAACAGATGGGGTACAAGGGGGAGGTGGGGCATTAGCGGAAGTTAGAGAAGTCGATGTTCATGCCATCAGGTTGGAGGCTACCCAGACGGAATATAAGGTGTTGTTCCTCCAACCTGAGTGTGGCTTCTTCTTTACAGTAGAGGAGGCTGTGGATAGACATGTCAGAATGTGAATGGGATGTGGAATTAAAATGTGTGGCCACTGGGAGATCCTGCTTTCTCTGGTGGACAGAGCGTAGGTGTTCAGCGAAACGATCTCCCAGTCTGCGTCGGGTCTCACCAATATATAAAAGGCCACATCGGGAGCACCGGATGCAGTATATCACCCCAGCCGACTCACAGGTGAAGTGTCGCCTCACCTGGAAGGACTGTCTGGGGCCCTGAATGGTGGTAAGGGAGGAAGTGTAAGGGCATGAGTAGCACTTGTTCTGCTTTTTTAAGCTTTCTTTATGACTTCTGTAATGGTCAGTAGTTATTGAGTCCAGTAAGATTTGATTACTTTTTGAGGATTAGATTATGAAGACATGTAGTCCCCTTTTATTGTCATTTAGTAATGCACGCATTAAGAAATGATAAATTATTTCCTCCAATGTGATTATCACAAAACACAAGACAGACCAAGACTGAAAAAACTGACAAAGCCACATAATTATACATATATTTACAACAGTGCATAATACCATAACTTGATGAAGAAAGTCTGTGAGCACAGTAAAGTTCAAAGTTTCTCAAATATCCCACATCTCACGCAGACGGGAGAAGGAAGAAAAACTCTCCCTGCCATGCCGACCACAATCCGACTCTGAGTCATCCGAAAACTTCGAGCTCTGATCAGCTCTCCGACACCGAGTACTGAGCGGCATCTCTGCCGAACGATCCGACCTCCTTCTCGGTCGCCAAAAGCAGGCAAGGCCGGGGATTTTGAGGCCCACCCTCTGAAAGATTCACGACCACACAGTAACGATAGCAGCGAACGGGCGTTTCCGAAATTTCTCCAGATGTTCCTCTGTGCTTTCACGTCCATTCTCCATCAAACCAGGATTGTCCACGGCCCCTATTTAACAGATATAACATCATTTTTCACTGGAGAGCTGTGCACGCGTGGCGCGTAGCCATCTTCTCCTCCTGCCGGATTCTCCACATTCCCATCAGTTGCCCCTAGGATTTAATTTCCACGTGCATTCTTGGGGCAATTGACTAACCACCTTCACCGGTATGGGATGTGAAGGAAACCAGAGAACCAGGAGGAAGCCCATGTGGTCGCAGGGGAAACCTGCAAACGCTATGCAAGAACCACTCGTGGTCTGTGCTGAACTGAGGTCGCTGGTGCTGAGAGGCAGCGAGTACTCTAGCTGTTTTACTGTGACTGCCCAGTAACCTTCTGGGATTGTTTTATATGTGGATTGCACATCACCAGCAGTTTGAGAACTCGTACAAAAGTTAATACATTCAAAGATCGGGTCTGGTGGCATAGTGGTTGGGTTATTGGACCAGAAACTAGAGTTGAGTTAATCAAAAGATGTGAATGTGAAATCAAGCAGGCATCTGAGGAACTTAAACTCAACTCAATAGGTATATGTGGAATTTAAAAAAAAACTATTCCCCTCAGCCCCCCTCTTCCTCTATTCCCCACTCTGACCTGCACCTCTTCTCACCTATCTATGACTTCCTACTGGATCCCCTCCTCCTTCCCTTTCTCTTATGGCCCACTATCCTCTCCTATCAGATTCCTTCCTCTCCAGCCCCCTCTCACCTTCCAACTAGCCTGCTTCCCCTACCCCCCCAACATCTGATGTCTTCCCCCCTTTCTTCTCAGTCCTGTAGTAGGGTCTCAGCCCGAAACGGCGACTGTTGATTCATGACCATAAATGCTGTCTGGTCTGCTGTGTTCCTCCAGCATATTGTGTGTCTTGTTTTAAAAAGCTATTTTCAGTGACTGCAACCAACAAACTACAAGATCTCTCCTCCTTTACCTACCTAATCTTCCCCTTCTTACCTGGAATCAGATTCAAATTCAGATTCAGATTTACTTCTTGCATTTACAGACCTGTGCAAAAGTCTTAGGAACATTCAGTATACTGCACGTAGCTAGGGTGCCAAAGGCTTTGCACACTACTGTATTTGTCAATGTGGAGCGGAGAGTGAGTTTGTAGATCTGGAGGGAGCAAAGGATGTTGGGAGTGGCAAGGGTGGAGTGCCGTGGAAGGGGTGTGGGATGGGTGGCAGAGAAGGAGTGCCAGGGGCGGGGAATGGCACAGATAAAGGCACACCCATCCCTGAGACACCAGGCGAGGACATTTGATTCCAAACAGTTGGTTTATTGATCATTACAGAATGTCTCTCTGGTGCTTACCACTCCCTCCCCTCCCCCTTCCCCTTTTCCCAACCATGATTCCCCTCTCCCTGTCCCCTTCCCACTCTTAGTCCACAACAGAGACCCAGATCAGAATCAGGTTTATCATCACTCACATGTGTCATGAATAGTGGCAGAAGTACAGTGCAATAAATAAAATCACTACAGTACTGAGCAGAAGTCTTAGGCTCCTTAGTGTTCTCTGTGTGTGTGTGTGTGTGTGTGTGTGTGTGTGTGTGGGTGCCTCAGACTTTTGCACAGTACTGTACATTGAAATGCATCATATATGTTAAAAATAACCAGTACAGCTAAGTGATGCCAACATAGCAAACCCACGGTGTTATGCAGAATAACACAAGTAACAACAAAACAAGAAACAGCAGCAAAAACAAGCTCCTTTCCCACTCCTCCACTGACCCATCCCCTCACACACACAAACAGGCCTCCAAACCCGGGTACGGCCTATCCACCTGGGCTTCCATTCACCTGTCAGCCACCAGCTTGAGCTTCTTTTCTGGCTTCTGCTCTTTTCCTTTCCAGTCCCAATGAAGGATTTCAGCTTTGAAATTTCGACTGTTCATTTCCCTCCAGAGGAGCTGCCTGAGTTCTTCCGGCATTCTGTGCGTGTTTCTCCAGATTTCAGGTTTCTTCTATCTCCCTTGTGCCTACTGGTTTCCTCTCGTCTTTCAGGGATGGGAACCTGGCATTCTTACCTGGTCTGGCCTCTACTCACACCAGGCGCACCAGCATGGTTAACTCTTAACCACCTCCACAGCGCAAAAGTTCAAAGTTGAAAATTTCAAAGTAAGCTTATTGTCAAAGTACACATATGTCAGCATTTACATATCTGAGACTTATTTTCCTGCAGGCATTCACAGTCGATATAAAGAAACACAATAGAATCAATGAAAGACTGAGCCCATCAGGATGGACAAACTGTGCAAATACAAAAATAAAGAAAATAATAATAATAATAACACACGACCAGGAGGGTAACACAAAAATATCAAAATACATAATAAAAGGCCAACAAATTCATGAAGATAAATGCAGGAAATGCCAAGGGAAACCAGAAACAATCCAAACACATTACAGGATCCTGCAACAGTTTAACTCAATCTGATTACTCACACAGTCACAATCAGGCGGCAAACATCATTCACCAAAATCTTGCTTTAAAACACAAACTTGTAAAAGGCACCATACCTTAATATATATACAAGCCTGATCCAGTTTCAGAGTTAGAGTCCCACAAATTATATTATGACATCCCCTTCTCGCAATTCTTCCGTCTCCGCCGCATCTGCTCTCAGGATGAGGCTTTTCATTCTAGGACGAGGGAGATGTTTTCCTTTTTTAAAGAAAGGGGCTTCCCTTCCTCCACTATCAACTCTGCTCTTAAACGCATCTCCCCCATTTCACGTACATCTGCTCTCACTCCATCCTCCCGCCACCCCACTAGGAATAGGGTTCCCCTGGTCCTCACCTACCACCCCACCAGCCTCCGGGTCCAACATATTATTATCCGTAACTTCCGCCACCTCCAACGGGATCCCACCACTAAGCACATCTTTCTCTCCCCCCTCTCTCTGCTTTCCGCAGGGATCGCTCCCTACACGTCTCCCTTGTCCATTCGTCCCCCCCATCCCTCCCCACTGATCTCCCTCCTGGCACTTATCTGTGTAAGCGGAACAAGTGCTACACATGCCCTTACACTTCCTCCCTTACCATCATTCAGGGCCCCAAACAGTCCTCCCAGGTGAGGCGACACTTCACCTGTAAGTCGGCTGGGGTGATGTACTGTGGCCTTTTATACATTGGCGAGACCCGACGCAGACTGGGAGACCACTTTGCTGAACACCTACGCCCTGTCTGCCAGAGAAAGCAGGATCTCCCAGTGGCCACACATTTTAACTCCACATCCCATTCCCATTCTGACATGTCTATCCACGGCCTCCTCTACTGTAAAGATGAAGCCACACTCAGGTTGGAGGAACAACACCTTATATTCTGTCTGGGTAGCCTCCAACCTGATGGCATGAACATCGACTTCTCTAACTTCTGCTAATACCCCACCTCCCCCTCGTACCCCATCTGTTACTTATTTTTATACACACGTTCTTTCTCTCACTCTCCTTTTTCTCCCTCTGTCCCTCTGAATATACCCCTTGCCCATCCTCTGGGTTTCCCACCCCCCACCCCTGTCTTTCTTCCCGGACCTCCTGTCCCATGATCCTCTCGTATCCCCTTTTGCCTATCACCTGTCCAGCTCTTGGCTCCATCCCTCCCCCTCCTGTCTTCTCCTATCATTTTGGATCTCCCCCTCCCCCTCCCACTTTCAAAACTCTTACTCACTCTTCCTTCAGTTAGTCCTGACGAAGGGTCTCAGCCTGAAACGTCGACTGTACCTCTTCCTAGAGATGCTGCCTGGCCTGCTGCATTCACCAGCAACTTTGATGTGTGTTGCTTGAATTTCCAGCATCTGCAGAATTCCTGTTGCTTAAATTATGACAGATCAGTTACTACAGATAGGACAATCCGTTATAACAGTCCAGATATACTAATACAGGATAAACAAGCAAGAACAACTTACCTAATGGATGTAGCCATTCCAAACACACAGAACATACAGAAATCAATAAGTGAAAAACACCAGAAATATGCTGAATTAAAATAGGAAACTGACAGACTATGGAACATGAACAGGGTATACACTGTCCCAATAGTAATATCTACAACTGGTATCATCACAAAGTCACTGTTCAATAGAATTAACCAGTTATGCCTACGGAACAATATTTATGTAAATCTTCAGAAAGCCACAATACTAAACACGACTAAAACAGTCTAAAATTTCCCAGCATTTAAGAAATGAGTGCGCTTGGCTATGCCCATACCTTACGTTTTACCAGCTTGAACTGGGAGAAAGTAAATAATAACAGCAATAATAAATAAATAAATAATCAATAAATATTGAGAACATGAGATGAAGAGTCCTTGAAAGTGATTCTATAGGTTGTGAGAACAGTTCTGTGATGGGGTGAGTGAAGTATCCCCTCTGGTTCAGGAGCTTGATGGTTGAGGGGTAATAATTACTCCTGAACCTGGTGGTGTGGGTCCTGTGGCTCCTGTACCTGCTTCCTGATGGCAGCAGCAAGAAGAGAGCATAGTCTGGGTGGTGGGGGTCCTTGATGATGGATGTTCAGGGGCAATAAATTACAGCATTGGTGGTGATGGCCGCATCCTGTGTATGAATGTTTTTAAACAATACATGCAACATCAATTCTACATCTTTCCCTGGCAAACACACACGGAACTGACGCAGGGTCTCGGCCCGAAACGTTGACTGTACCTCTTCCTTGAGATCCTGCCTGGCCTGCTGCGTTCACCAGCAACTTTGATGTGTGTTGCTTGAATTTCCAGCATCTGCAGATTTCCTCGTGTTTGCGTTTTTAAACACACAGAACTACTTGCTTTTCTAAAAGGTACATTATTAGATAACCTTTGATTTGTCAAAATAAATGCAACACTTCCCATAGAATTAATTTTGCCTTATCGTAGAATATTCTCAATCTTCCCCACTGAAAAGAGGGAAACTATCTTTGGTCTATTTCCTTAACACTTCATGTTTAATATTAGTATTTTAATCTTTCAGTAAAATTCATTGCCTTGTCTGACAAGTGTTTGCATCATCTCATGTATTGCAACCCAAATTCAGAAACAGCCTGATTATGTACATACTTCCTTTCGTTTTTATGCTTGTGTATATTTCCTCTTGGAATATTCAGCTTGAAAATGACATCCAATTGAAATCTTGTGATGATTTCAGCAGCTGGTTTTAAGAAAATCAGTTGTATAGCTGCTGGTATCAAGATTATCCCTATATGGTACTGAAGTAACACTGATTTTATAAGTCACCTTTGCTTAAATAAAATAATCCTGTTCTATTTATCACATCTTTTGCACTTTGCTTTATTCATATAAATCCCCTTGCATTACAAAGCTTTTGAGAAGCTCAATAATATTTGCAGCCAACCATGTTTGTTTGTCTGTTTATTTATTTATTTATGTTTTGAGATACAGTGTGGAACAGGCCCTTCCTGGCCCATCAAGCCGCGCTGCCCAGCAACCCACCGATTTAACCCCAGCCTAATCACAGGACACCCTACAATGACCAGTTAGCCTACTAACCAGCATGTCTTTGGATTGCGGAAAGAATCTGGAGTACCTGGATTCCACAGGGAGGATGTACAAACTCTTTACAGAGGACGCTGAACTCCGGCGCTCTGAGCTGTAATAACGTTACGCTAACCGCTTTGCTACCGTGGTGCCTTTTATGATTAAAGCACCCCCTCTGATTGCTATTCAGAAGAAACACTGAAACACAGGGGTTCCCAACCTGAAACTCCTCGATTAATGGTAGGGTTTGCTGTTGTTCCTTCTCACACCTTATGGCACATCGGGCGGCATTTTTTGCTGTTTTCTTAGCAATTGTCTGTTTTTTTATGAGGCTGAGTTGCTAGCTCGATGCTCAATCCAGCATGGATGGGAAGCATGCCAGGAGATGGCGGGATTCGAACCCGGGACCATTTGCCTCGAAGTCTGGTGCTGATCCCACTACACCACTGGCCGGCCTAAATGACAGGGGTCCATGGGATAAAAAAGCTTGGGAACACCTGCAATGCATACTTTGTAAAATTCAAGCATCTGATACTTATACTCAAACCTTTACTTGCTTCATCCTCTATTTTCTCTTTGCAAGACAGTGATTATCATCTCCAACACTTTGCTTCTAACTTACAGAACGCTTTGCTGAACTAGCAGCCGTTTCTCAGGGAAACGCACGGCGGAAATGTGGAGGTTGGCTAGGGAGCACTTGCACGGAGTTCTGTCGGGTCTGATCCTGCTGACGCCTCCTGGCCTTGCTGCACATACAGGGTTCTCCCTGTTTCCACCCAGCCAACAGGACTCACCTGCTGCTCCTGCCAGACTCATCACCTGCAGCCTATTTACCCCCAGTTTTCAACCATGGCCCTTGTTCACTCATCAAACCAGCTGGCCTCAGCCACTTGCTCCTAGCTTCCACTCTCCCTGCCTGAATATTGTTGTCTGTTGTGTTAGTTTCTGTTCTCTATTGTTTTGTGGCTCCTCATGGCTTGTTACTTTGCGGTCTATTACTAAAAGTTATCGATTATTGCTGAATCCTCTCCGCTGCTCTGCTTTTGGGTCAAGTTTTCTCAACATTTCCTGACAGTCTTGTCCCATTGAGACAGGGAAAGGATGGGATGGTGAAGGAAACATGTGGACCATCTAGCTAAGAGCAAGAAAGGTTTAGGAAGCAAAGATTACACAGGGCTCTGGAAAGCTACAGGGTAGCCAGGAATGAGCTTAAGAATGGACTTTGGAGAGCCAGAATGAGACTTGAGAAGGCCTTGGTGAGTAGGATTAAGGAAAACACTAAGGTGTTCTACAGTACGTGAAAGACAATAGGATGACTAGAGTGAGGGGAAGATTGATCAGAGATAGAAGAGGAAATATATGCCTATTAGGGTGCCATGGCAACTTCGCAGGGTGTCAGAGTTCGGAGTTCAATTCTAGCGTCCTGTATAAGAAATTTGCACGTCCTTCCCATGCAAATGTGGGATTCCTCGAGGTGCTCCAGTTTCCTTCCACAGCCCAAAGCCAAACTGTTCAGTAGGTTTATTGGTTATTGTAAATTGTCCTTTGATTAGGCTAGGGGTAAATAGAAGGGCTGGAAGGGCTTGTTCTGCACTGTATCTCTAAATAAAAATAAGAAACAAAATAGAGCTTGAGGAGGTTGTTAATGAATATTTTGCTTCAGTATTCAGCAATGAGAGGACCTCGACATTTGTGAGGAACAGTGTAAAACAGGCTGATAGGCTAGAACATGTCAATGTTAAGTAAGAGGATACGCTTGAACATTTGAAAAACATTAGGATAGATACAGTAAGGCCCCGAAGCCAGACGCAATACATCCCAGGTTACTATGGGAAGTGAGGGAAGAGAATGCTGCCCCTTTGGCAATGATCTTTGCGTCCTCACGAGCCACAGGAGTAGTCCCAGATGATTGGTGGGTGGTAAATGTTATTACTTTGTTCAAGAAAGGGAGCAGGGTTAACATTGAGAGATTACAGACAGTGAGTCTTAATTCAGTGGTGGCGAATTATTGGAGAAGTTTCTTCGGGATAGGATTTGTGAAGGGCAAGTCGTGTCTCATGAGTCTGATTGAATTCTTTGAGGATGTGACAGAACACATTGACGAGGGCAGAGCAGTGGATGTAGCGTATATGGATTTTAGTAAGTATTTTGATAAGGTCCCATGGGAGGCTCATTCAGAATGTCAGGAGACATGGGAACTTGGCTGCATGGATCCAGAAATGGCTTGGCCATAGAAGGCAGAGGGGTAGCTGTATATGGAGTGTATTCTGGAGGTCAGTGAGAGAGGTGTTCCACCGGGATCTTGTCTGGGGCCCCTGCTCTTTCTGATTAGGATGAGGAAGTGGAAGGGTGCGTTAGTAGGTCTGCAGATGACATGAAGGTTGGTGGTGTTGTAGATAGTGTAGAAGGTTGTCGGGGGATACAGCGGGACATTGATGGGATGCAGAGTTGGGCTGAGAAGCAGCAGATGGAGTCCCACACAGAAAAGTACAAAGCGATTCACTTTGGAAAGTTGAATTTGAAGGTAGAATATAGGGTTAATAGCAGGATTCTTAGCATTGTGGAGCAACAGAGCGATCTTCAGGTCCACGTCTATTGATTCCTCAAAGTTGCCACACTGTTGATAGAGTATTTAAGAAGGTGGATGGTGTGTTGACCTTCGTTAGTTAGGGGATTGAGTTCAGGAGCCACAAGGTAATGTTGAAACTCTATAAAACCCTGGCTAGACCACACTTGGAATTTTGTGTTCATTTCTGGTCGCCTCATTATAGAAAGGATGCGGAAGCTTTCGAGTGGGTGCAGAGGAGATTTACCAGGGTGCTGTCTGAATTAGAGAGCGTGTCTTATGAGGAAAGGTTGAGTATGCTAGGGCTTTTTCTCTTTGGAGTTAAGGAGGATGAGAGGTGACTTGATGGAGGTGTACCAGATGATAAGAGGTATACATCGAGTGGAGAGCCAGAGCCATTTTCCAGGGCACAAGTGGCTAATAGTAGAGGGTGGAGTTTTAAGGTGTTGGGAGGAAGTATGGTGGTGGTGGGAGGGGGAGTTTTAGAGGTAAACTTTTTATACAGAGACTGGTGGATGTATGGAATGTGGTGGTAGAGGCCGATGCACCAGGGACATTTAATAAACTCTTCAATAGGCACATAGATGTTAGAAAAATGGAGGGCTATGTGGGAAAGATTTATCTTAGTGTTGGTTAAACGGTTAGCACAATATTGTGGGCTGGAGTGTCTGTAAAGTTCTATAGTCTACATAATAGAACTTGAACTAATGATGGCCAACACTCCATATGGATTCTTAATCACCCTATCAGTCTTTGAGGGGCCTATGGACTTGGATCCCAAGGTCTCTCTGTTTCTCCACACTACTAAAAATCCTACTTTTAATGCTGTACTCTTCCTTCAAGTTTGACCTTCCAAAGAGGGCTGATCAAATCTTGAAACCTTTGTAATTTAGTCATTTACTACCTGACACGTGGCCTGGAGTTGTGGATAATTATGCAAGCAGCTTACCCATAAAGTTTGAGTGCTACTAGTTCATTGATGTGGCCCATCATAAAAACAAGGGACGCTGGAAATCCAGAGCCATATACAAAATGGCCAGGCAGCATCTATGGAGGGGAATTGACAGTCGACATTTTGGGCCTATTCAGTCTATGGCGGCCTGTTCTTTTTTGCCTAGTCCCATCTAACCACACCCGAACCATAGACCTCCATACCCTTCTCATCTATATACTTATCCAAACTTCTCTTCGATGTTGCAATTGGACCTGCAGCCGCCGCTTTGCTGGCAGCTCATTTCACACTCTCACCACCCTCTGAGTGAAGACGTTCCCCTCAGGTTCCACTTAAACATTTCACTTTCACCCTTAACCTATGACCTCCAGTTCTGGTCACACCCAACCTCAGTGGAAAAACCTGCATGGGCTATCCCTGCCTATACCCCTCATAATCTTGTACACCTCTATAAGATCTCCCCTCACTCTCCTGAGTTCCAGGGAATAAAGTTCCATCCGCGATGCTTCCCTGCTGCAGAGTATCCGAGCTGTACTGGCTCTGAATCCACTACAATGCCTCTATCACTGAAGATACTGCATTAGAACTATGCCTTTGGGAGGTCTGCTTCTGGGAGCCCTTAAGTGAGTCCAGGGCTAATAGATCCCAGGGCCTGAAAGCTATTAAGATAGCAATTACACTAACGAATATCTCATAGGTCTTTGGGGAAAAGATTCAGTGGTGTGCTGCACACAGAGTTTCTGGTTAGGCAGTGGATATGCATTAAAGATGAACAAACCAAGTTGCAAAATGTAGCAATGAAGGAAGCCCAGATACTTGAGCTGGATGGAAAAGGCATTGCTAACTCCAGCCACTGAGGAAAGAGGGAAACAGTTTGGTCTACAGTCAAAATGCCTAGACATTTACGCACTGTGACGGAATGATTAAGCTCTTTCTTTGTCTCCTTACAGGCAGAACTTCAATGGGATTCAAATCCAAACACTCTAAAAAAACCTCTAGATCAGGGGTTCCCAACCATTTTTATGCCATGGACCATTACCATTAAGCAAGGGATCCGTAGACACCAGGTCGGTGACACTTGCCCTAGATTCAAGATTTGAGATTGTTTAATGTCATCTCAAGCGTAAAGGAGAATGAAATAATTGTTACTCTGGACATGATGCAGCAGAAAAGAACACAATAAATATAAATCCATAAGATAGCTTATACATATTGATTATACGCCCATAAAGTGTCACTAGGTAACTCTGACAGGAAATGATAAAATAGTGCTGGTTGGGGGTGTGGAGGGGTGGGTTAGTGGGTGGAGGTGTTGATCAGACTCACTACTTGGGGAACGTAACTGGTTTTCAGTCTGGTGGTCCTGGTGTTGATGTTACGTAGTCTCCTCCCTGATGGGAGTGGGACAAACAATCTAGGAGCAGGGTGAGTGGGATCTTTCCTTTCCGTATACACGTCCTTGACGGAGGGTAGGCTGGTGCTGGTGATGAGTTGGGCAGTTTTGACTACCGTTTGTAGAGCCTTCCTCTCCGCTGCAGAGCAGTTTCCATACTACAGATGTAGTGTTGAAGATATCCTGACTGGTTGCATTATGGCCTGGAACGGAGACTCCAGTGTATAGTAACACAGAGAGTAGTGGACCCAGTCCAGTCTATCACAGGTACAGACCTCCCCACTGTTAACAGGAGGTGTGGCCTTAAGAAGGTGGAATCTGTCATCTAGGGACCCACCATCTTGCCCTCTTCTTGCTTCCTACCGTCAGGCAGGAGGTACAGAAGCCTGATGTTCAATACCACCAGGTTCAGGAGCAGGTATTACCCTGCAGTCATCAGGTTCTTGAATTGACCTGCAGAGCTCTGACCCTACTTCAGCAATGGAACTCTAGCAAGAGAGAAAAAAGGGGGAAAATATAAGAACATAAGAAATAGGAGCAGGAGTCGGCCATCTGGCTCGTCGAGCCTGCTCCGCCGTTCAGTAAGATCATGTCTGATCTGGCCATGGACTCATCTCCACCCACCTGCCTTTTCCCCATAACCCTTAATTCCCCTACTATGCAAAAATCTATCCAACCTTGTCTTAAATAGATGGAGCAGGGTGTCGAGTGGAGGGTGAAGATGGGAGATCGTAAAAACAGGAACACAAAACAGTACCAACAAAGGAGATGAGAAAAGTAACTATTCTCTTTTATCTCTCTCCCTCATCATTGAAATGTTCCTACAACCAATGGATTCACTTTCAAGGATACTTCATCTTATGTTCTCAGTATTTATTGCTTATTTATTTATTATTCTTTCTTCTTTTGTATTTACATAGTTTGCTGTCTTCTGCACTCTGGTTGACAGCCCTAGTTAAGCGGGTTTTCACTGTTTCTCTTATAGTAATTAATCTATAGATTTGTTGAGCATGCCCATAAGAAAGTGAATCTCAGTGCTGTATATGGTGACATATACAGAGTCTGATAATAAAATTTACTTTGAACTTTGAACTCCATCTATAATCCACCTCCACCCCCTGCTTACCTCCCGCTATTTGGCACTACCTGCCTGTCACCTTATACTGCTTCTCAGTCCACCAATCATCTCAGAATCCACTCTCCTTCCCGGCTCTCAGACCTGGTGCAGGGTTTCAAACCGAAGCAGCAAGTTCCTTCCTCCCACAGATGCTGCTCGACCCATGGAGTTCCTCCAGAAGATCGTTTGTTGCCCCAGATTCCATCACCCATGTCTTATCGCGTATGAACCACCAGTAGTGTTATACCGTTTAGTGGGTCAGTAGGTTAATTGGCCACATGGGTCTAAGTAGGTGGTGTGAGCTCATTGGGCCAGAATGGCCTGTTACCGTGCTGTATCTCTAATTAGATTAGATTATGAGGCCACTCAATCCTCCTTTATTGTCATTTAGAAATGCCTGCATTAACAAATGATACAATGTTCCTCCAGAATGATATCACAGAAACACAGGACAAACCAAGACTAAAACTGACAAAACCACATAATTATAACATATAGTTACAACAGTGCAAAGCAATACCGTAATTTGATAAGGAACAGACCATGGGCACGGTAAAAAAAAGTCTCAAGTCCCGATAGCCTCATCATCTCACACGGACGGTAGAAGGGAGAAACTCTCCCTGTCATGAACCTCCAAACGCCGCAAACTTGCCGATGCAGCACCATTGGAAGCACCCGACCACAGTGGACTCTGAGTCCGTCTGAAAACTTCAAGCCTCCAACCAGCCCTTCGACACTGAGCACCGAGCACCATCCTCTGCCGAGCGCTTCAACCCCGCCCCGGCCACTGAGCAACAAGCAAAGCCGAGGACTCGGGGCCTTCTCCTCCGGAGATTTCGGATCACACAATAGCAGCAGCAGCGAAGAAGGCATTTCAGAAGTTTCACCAGATGCTCCTCCGTGCTCTCACATCCGTCTCCATCAAATCAGGATTGTGCACAGCACCCTACTTGACAGATAACAGATATCATTCACCGGAGTAGCCACTGCGAGCTGCGTTGCGCCGCCATCTTCTCATCCCGCCTCTCCTTCATATTAAAAATAAATATGAAGCTTACGTGGTCACAGTGAGAATGTACAAATTTCTTACAGACGGTGGTGGAATTGCACCCAGGTTACTGGTGCTGTGACAGTTCTATGTTAACAGTGCTACCCACTGAATTGAATTGAATTGACTTTATGTCTCACAACCTTCACATACATGAGGAGTAAAAATCTTTACGTTACAAAGTTGTGGGCATTATGTTGTCTTTAAACTGACAGTGCTGACTGTGACCTCTGTAAACACCAGAAATCAGGGGTGCAGTCATGTGACTAAAGCAGCAAGTGGACAAAAGTATCGATCACATCTTCCGAATTTCTGTTTCACTGTGCCTGTGCACATCCTAGATGCTGCTGACAATCTATAAAAGCAGGGCTGACAGAAAATACCCATAGTTTCACTATCATTACCAATACGTGCAGTATTGTGGGCTATTTCAATTTCTGGAATTTCTATCATTTTCATATTAGATTTTGAGAACACTCAGTCCTCTTTTATTGTCATTTAGAAATGCATACATGCATTAAGAAATGATACAATGTTCCTCCAGAGTGATATCACAGAAAAACAGGACGAACCAAAGACTAACACTGACAGAACCACATAATTATAACATATAGTTACAGCAGTGCAAAACAATACCATAATTTGATGAAGAACAAACTATGGTTAAAAAAATGTCTCAAAGTCTCAAGTCGATCGATATTTGATGGTTCCTTAAGGTTGTCATAGCTGGGGTGGGGCACTGGGGAGGCTGAGGGGATAAGCTCGAGGCTCTCAATAGTGTGTGTCTCAAATAGCCTCTGACAACCAAGTCTAACTCCTGGCCTTCACGTGTGGCTTAGCTGTTAAGCCTGGCAGAACTGTTCCTACTGACAGATGGGCAAAGGTGGGTTACCGGTCCCTTAAAACCAGTCACCAGGCAGGTGGGGCTTGTCACCTGTGGCTGGCAGCTCATCTACGAGAAGGACAACTCCGATCCTGAACTCCGCTGCCTCGTGGCTATATCTGCTCATGGGGAAGGCTTTGAGGGTAAACTCCTGGAATATCTCTGGAGCTGGCAGTCCTACGTGGAGTGCTGCTTTGCCACAGCTGCCAGACTGTATCACTCTGCCATGGAGAGAGGGAGCCTGCTGCTTGGGAAACAGCTTGCTCTCCATCATGTACGTCACAGGCTTGTGTACACAGCTAGGATGCACCTTCCATGGTCGACCTCAACCAATAGAACCCTCATATTTGATGAAGGAAAGTAAATATCCAAACCATGAGAAGAACATAAATTAATATTTTTAGTTGCAGACGGTGCAGATTTTGGCAGAATTTGCTTAAACATTTTATACCATGGCTGGAAATGTTTTTTTAAATTACAGTTTCAGATGAAAATAGAAGATAACAAACTTGGTCTTCGAACAAAAGTTGCCTAGAAGTTTGTTAGGGTCCATAGAGAGGTGTTAATCAGTTGCTGGTTCTAGTTTCATTCACCCTCCTTTCCAGTCCTGGTGAAGGGTCTTGGCCCAAAATGTGGACTGTTTATTCATTTCCATAGATGCTACCTGACCTGTCAAGTTCCTCCAGCATTTTGTGTGTGTTACTCTGGATTTCCAGCATCTGCAGAATCTCTTGTGTGTATGAGTTGCATACCAACAACTACATTGCTCCACCTCCTGTAAGTTCAGTAGGACCTGAAGCCCAGATGACCAGGACCAACTAATAAGGCCTTGCTCGAGGAAAGTGCTTTGCTAAGCCAGGGCATGCAGATGGGAGCAGGAGCAGGGAGATCAGGGCTCTGGGCGGTATCTGTGGGGGTAGACACTGCAATGTGGACCAAAGGATGTTCTGGGTCAGAGCTTGATGCTGACAAGTGATGAATCCCTGGGAGATCGGGGGTGCAAAGGAGAGCCAATTAGTGGGCATATTGATATCAGGATCCAAGCATTTCAATGGCATCTGGTGGTGTTGAGATAAAGCATTGACAGGTCCACGATGGGACAATGTGAATGGGTCTGTGACACAACAACATACAGTAAACAACAAGTGAACAATGAGACAGCTTGGGTGTATTCAATGTCAGGTGTGTGTGTGTGTGTTTATGTGTGTGTGTGTGTGTGTGTGTGTGTGTGTGTGTGTGTGTGTGTGTGTGTGTGTGCACGTGTGTGCGCATGCTTATGTGTGTTTGTGTGTGTGTCAGAGTGTGTATGTGTGTGTGTGTGTATGTGTGTGTGTGTGTGTGTGTGTGCGTGTGTGTGTGTAGGTGCGATGGAACGATGTGAATCTGTCTATCACCAACAGGTGTGTGATGGGACGACATGAATGTGTCTACCATTGACAGGTGTGTGATGGAAAGATATGAATGAGGCTATCATCAACAGGCGTGTGATGGGACGACATGAATGTGTCTACCATTGACAGGTGTGTGGTGGAACGACGTGAATCTGTCTATCACGAGCAGGTGTGTGATGGGACGACATGAATGAGTCTATCATCAATAGGTGTGTGATGGGACGACATGAATGTGTCTACCATTGACAGGTGTGTGATGGAATGGCATGAATGAGACTACTATCAACAGGTATGTGAAGGAAAGACATGAATGTGTCTATCATCAACAGGTATGTGATAGAAAGACGTGAATGTGCCGATCATTGACAGGTGTGTGATGGAATGACGTGAATGAGAATGAGAATCAGGATCAGATATATCACCTGCATATGTTGTGAAATTTCTTAACTTTATGGCAGCAGTACAATAAATAAAATAAATAAAGAGAAAAACTGAATTACACTAAGTATATATATGTCTATTAAATAGTGAAGTTAAAATAAGTGGTGTAAAAACAGAAATAAAAAAAGTAGTGAGGTAATGTTCGTGAGTTCAATGTCCATTTAGAAATCTGATGGCAGAAGAGAAGAAGCTGTTCCTGAGTCGCTGAGTGTAAGCCCTCAGGCTCCTGTACCTCCTACCCGGCAGTAGCAGTGTAAAGAGGGCATGTCCTGGGTAGTGGGGATCCTTAATGATGGATGCCACCTTCCTAAGGCACTGCTCCTCGAAGATGTCTTGGATAGTACGGAGGTTGGTACCCATGATGGAGCTGACTAAATTTACAAGTTTCTGCTGCTTATTTTGTTCTTGTGCAGTAGCCCCCACCTTCCTCCCAGACCAGACAGAGATACAGCCAGTCAGATTACTCTCCATGGTACATTTGTAGAAGTTTTCGAGTGTTTTAGTTAACAAACCAAATCTCCTCAAACTCCTAATGGAATGTAGCTTCTGTCTTACCTTCCTTATAGCTGCATCAATATGTCCTCAGAGATATTGACATCCAGGAACTTGAAATTGCTCAATCTCTCCACTGAGGATTGATTTCTGTTTCCTCATCTTACCCTTCCTCAAGTCCACAATCAGATCTTTGGTCTTATGGACTTTGAGTGCCAGGTGGGTGCTGCAACACCACTCTAATAGCTGGTGTATCTCACTCCTATACGCACTCACGTCACCATATGAAATTCTGCCAACGATGGCTATATCATCAGCAAATTTATAGATGCTGTTTGAGCAATACCTAGCCACACAGTCATGGATGCAGAGAGAGTAGAACAGTGGGCTAAGCACCCATCCCTGAGATGCGCCAGTGCTGATTGCCGGTGAGGTGGAGATGTTATTGCCAATCGGCACAAATTGTGGTTTTTCTGGTTAGGGAGTCGAAGATCCAGTTGCAGAGGGATGTACAAAGGCCTAGGTTCTGTGACTTTTTGATCAGGACAGTAGGAATGATGGTATTAAATGTTGAGTTATAGTCAATAAACAGCATACTGACATCGTTGTTTGTTTTGTCCAGGTGATCCAAGGCTGCGTGGAGAGCCACTGAGATCACGTCTGCTGTAGACCTATTGTGATGATAGGCAAATCACAATGGGTCTCAGTCCTTCCTGAGACAGGCGTTGATTCTAGCCATGACCAACCTCTCAAAGCATTTCATCACCGTAGATGTGAGTGCTACTGGATGGTAGTCGTGCCCTTCTTGACCACTGGTATAATTGTTGCCTTTTTAAAGCAGCTGGGAACTTCTGACTGTAGCAGCGAGAGACTGAAAATGGCGGGAGGAGAAGATGGCGGCGCGATGCAGCGCATGCTGCCTCTCCGATGAAATGATATCGTATTTGTTAAATAGGGGCTGTGCACAATTCTGATTTGATGGAGACAGACGTGAGAAGCATGGAGGAACATCTGGAGAAACTTCTGAAATGCCCGGTTCGCTGCCGCTACTACTGTGCAATTGAGAATCTCCGGAGGGAAGGCCCCAAATCCTCGGCTTTGCCTGCTGCTGGCGGCCGGGGCTGGGGTCGAAGTGCTAGGCAGAAATGGTGCTCGGTGCTTGGTGTAGGAGGGCTGGTCGGAGGCTTGAAGTTTTCGGACGACTCAGAGTCGGACTGCGGTCCGGTGCTTCCAGGGTGCTGCATCGGCAAGTTTGCGGCGCTGGAAGCTCATGGCAGGGAGAGTTTCTCCCTTCTACCGTCTGCGTGAGATGATGGGACTTTCGAGAGACTTTGAACTTTTTTTACTGTGCCCATGGCCTGTTCTTCATCAATTACAGTATTGTTGCACTGTTGTAACTATATGTTATAATTATGTGGTTTTTGTCAGTTTTTCAGTCTTGTGTTTCTGTGATATCACACCGGAGGAACATTGTATCATTTCTTAATGCACGCATTACTAAATGACAATAAAAGAGGACTGCGTGTCCTCATAATCTGATCTAAATGTCTTTGAATACTCCCGCTAGTCGGTTGGCACAGGTTTTCAGAGCCTTACCAGGTTCTCTATTGGGCCCTGCCGCCTTGCGAGGGTTCACACTCTTGAAAGACAGCCTGACATTGGTCTCCAAGACAGAGATCACAGGGTCATTAGATGCTACAGGCATAGCAAAATGTGTTTTGATGGATGTGAATGGAGAAACCATCAAACAGTCCATAATGAGGCTTCTAAGGCATTGACCAGATCGTACTTGGAATATTGTAAGCAGTTTTGGGCTCCTTATCTAAGAAAAGATATTTGGGCATTGGACAGGTTCATGAGAATGATCTCAGGAATGAAAGGGTTAACCTATGAAAATCATTTGATAGCTCCGGTTGGCCTGTCCTCACTGGAGTTTAGATGGATGGCGGAGGGGATTTCATTGAAAGGCCTAGATAGAGTGGGTGTGGAGAGGATGTTTTCTATACTGGGGAGAATGGGACCAGATGGCACTGCCTCAGAATAGAGGGATGTCCCTTCAGAACAGAGATGAAGAAAATTGCTTTAGCCTGAAGTTGGTTAGTCTGTGGAATTCATTGCCACAGATGGCTGTGGAGGCCAGGTTATTGGGTATATTCAAAGCGGAGGTTGACAGGTTCTTGATTGGTCAGTGTGTTGAAGGTTATGGGGAGAAGGCAGGAGAATGGAGTGGAGATGGACGGAATGGCAGAGCAGACACAGTGGGCCAAATGGCCTAATTCTGTTCCCATGTCATATGTCTTGTAATTTATAATATAACAGCATGAATGGAGTACCCTCAACATCTCAATGACACAAGAACATGAATGCAGAAGCCATCACTAGGCCCACAATGGAATGATGTGAACAAGTTTCTCCAGGCAAAGCTCTAAATTAACTTTGCACAGGGAATGACATCATCATCAATGACTCCCATGGGAAAAATGGTTGATACATACAAGAGGGATTAGCAGCAGGAAGTGCCCAGTGCAGTTTCTGGAATGGCTTAATTCAACTTGGGAACCAGAATAATTGCATTCCACTCTGGAAAAGATCAATTTCCACACTGAATGCAATGGGGGCTGTGCGTCAGATTTCTAAGGACCTTGGCTGGGTATCTTTTTCTGCCTGTCTGGTGTAAAACCTCATGTGATTAGGGGAGTAACAGTGATGATTTCTTCAAGGAGACATGTTAAACAAACATAAAATAGCTCAGCCTGAATTTATTAAGTTTACTCTCTTAGACTGACTCATCCTTTGGTTTGCAGCCATAGCTGATCTCTTCACAGAGTTCAGACAGCTGTAAAAGTTGTTAGACATATTTATTAGGAAGGTTCATCCAAATGTCACATTTCCTTAAACCTTCAGCCATCTTCGTCAGCTCCTGCAGAAAGGATCATCAGGGTCTCTCTTCCACCCATCTGAGGTATTTATCAGGAGTACTGTGTACGCAGGGCCCTTAGCATCGCCAATGATCCTTCTCATCCCTCCAACAATCTCTTTGACTCCTACCATCAGGCAGAACGACAAGGGCTATTAGAGTGGGAAACAGCTTCTTCCCTGGGACGAGACACTACTGAACCCTTTACCACCTCCCAGCTCTCATCATGTATGAAGCGTCAGTAGTGGTACACTGTTTACTTTTTAATTTGTGTTGTAAATGCACCTTATGCTAAATGTCAATCCTATGGAAGATATTTTATTGTTTGTTAATTTATTTGTGGTAATATTACTTTATGTGTTATGTGTGTGAGTTACATAGTTACATGTACGGTGTCGCCCATCTTGCTCTCAGACATTCCATCTCTCCCAGAAGTTCCGGGAGTGTCTCGCATATTAACGGTGGCTCCCTGATGCCCGCAAATTATATACAATATCCTGGAAATCAATTTTTTTGAGAGCGAGCAAGAGAGAGAGTGAGAGAGAGTGCGCGAGCGAGAGTGAGAGACAGCAAGCACGAGAGTGACCATGAGAGAGAGAGAACAAGCGTGAGAGTGAGAGAGAGAGAGAGAGAGAGAGAGCAAGAGAGCACGAGAGCAACCATGAGAGAGAGAGAGAATGAGCACGTGCGCGCGTGAGAGAGAGAGCGTGCCATGGGAGAGTGTTCCAGAAAAAGAAAATATAAAACGTACGTCACCCCAGACTACCCTAAAGTGAACCCCTGCCTAATAGGGGTCAAAAATAATGACAGTGTTGCTCGCTGCACTGTTAGCAACAGTGACTTTTCTATTGCCCATGGTGGGTTAAGACTGTAAAAGACGTGTTGAGGTGAGTTTAACAGGTGTCATTCATTCATTAGCATAGTTAATGTTATTTAAACTAGCTGGCTAGCTGCTAAGGAGCTACTCTATTGCAGACATCCCACCTCTTCCGGAAGTTCCAGGAGTCTCCCGCAAATTGATGGTGCTACCTCCCTGAAATGAGTTTTTGCAGGGTGGGATGTCTGTGCTCTGGAGAGGCTGTTTCGTTTGGCAGTATACATGGGTATGGTTAAATGCCAATAAACTTGAACTTGAAAGTTATAAAATTTGTGGCTATTTCAATGTCCTGATGTTGGAGTGGGTTTATTCCTCAACTTCCTTTGGGTTCCTTCACTTACTGCATCCTCTTTCAGGTTGGGGGCCTATTTAAAGAGATTTAATTTCCAGACAAGTGGCATACACTTTTACTAACCTTTTAAGTCATTCAGGCCTATGTTAGACATGAATGATAGCTGAATTATGATAGAAAAACAGATAATTACCGTAGCAACGGTGCAAAATGCGTCACAAATTGTGTAAGTGTAAAATTTATCTTAGTATCAATAAGATTTCAAAAAGAGTCTAATCAGGAGAAATCTGCACCGTTAAAAGTGTAAAATTTGAGTTGTCATAAAGTATTTGAGATTGCATATTCCACCTTGGGCCAGTTTCTGCGCAGCATTATTAATACATGATATACTGTAGAGACACAATTATTTTAACACGTTCTGTTAGGCAAGTAAAGATGAAAGTAATAAGATAAGTATCCCAGACTTGTGTTCAGAGGTTATTCCCGAATTAAAGATGGAAACACAAGTCATATCAAAAGAATTGATGAGGTGGACACTGGATATTGGATCAGTATTAACTGTTCCTGATTGCTTGGTTGTTCTATGTTATCAGCAAATGGTTTCATCATAGCAATAATACAAGTTTCCAGATGAAATCTTGTGTCCACTCCCATTGTCACGGTGTGAAAGATTATTGGAGAGGAATTTTCACTCTGGGAAATTAATGAGTGAATATATTGATAGGTTGGGTAGTGGGGTGGAGATACTTCTCTACCAGAGGAGGTGTAAGGAGCTCTTTTCCTCCGCTAGCCTACAGGTCACTCTTGGGCAAGGTGTAGCACTTGCCACCCTGGATCAGGGTCATGTGAAGCCATGGGAGCAGGTGGCGGACGGTCTTATGAGCAGCCGGTGCACATCACAAGACCCAGTTACGTGACTACTGACATCAGGTAGACAATCTCTGAAGAGTATTGATAATGGCTGGGGTCACCCATCTTGTAAAGATACTGCCCTGAAGAAGGCAATGGCAAACCACTTCTGTAGAAAAATTTGCCAAGAACAACCATGGTCATGGAAAGATCATGACCATCCACATTATACAACACAGCACATAACGATGAACGATATTTATAGAAATGATTACTTCATTTGGTCTCTTACACTTTCCCAATGGTATCCCATGGGGACTCTGTCTCTAAGCTGATACAATGGACAGGTGAGGTAAGTTCTACTTATTTTGGGTGCCACTATAGTGTAGCGGTTATCACGATGCTATTGAGGCATGGAGAGTTGGAATTCGGAATTCAATCCCTGTGTCCTCTGTAAGGAGTTTGTACATTCTCTCTGTGGAATGTATGGGTTTCCTCTGGGTGCTCTGGTTTCCTCCCACCTTCCCAAGATGTATCGGCTAGTAGGTTAATTGGTCACTGTAAATTGTCCCGTCATCAGGCTAGGAGGTTGCTGGCAGTGCAGCTCGAAGGGCTGAAGGGCCTATTCCATGCTGTATCTCTAAAGAAATAAAGTAAAATAAATAAACTTTATCTTTTGCTTTTCTTACTAAAGAAAAATTCCTGGCCTCACAATTTGCTTGCAAATTGAAAAAAATTTATACAGAAGCATAAACACAAAAGATCAGGCAGATGCTGGAAATCCAGAGTAACACACACAAAATGCTGGAGAAACTCAGCAGGTCAGGCAGTGTCTATGGAAAGGATTAAAGCGTCAATGTTTTGGGCCGAGACCCTGATTTTCTCCAGCATTTTGTGTTTGTTACTAGACAGAACCAAATGTTTCATTTGTCTATGTTGTAATATTTTTAAATATATATCAAACATAAGCTTAATTCATCATAAGGGCCCCAGCCACTTCCCCCACCCAGATATTTTCTCTTCCCTCTCCTCCCATCAGGCAGAAGATACAAAAGCCTGACAGCACATACCACCAGGCTCAAGGATGGCTTCTATCCCCCTGTTACAGGACTACTGAACGGTTCCCCTGGGTGACAAGACAAACTCTGGACCTCACGATCTAACTCATTATGGCCTTGCACCCTATTGTCTATCTGCACTGCACTTTCTCTGTAGAGTCATAAAGTCATAGAAGACTACAGCACAGAAACAGGCCCTTCAGCCCATCTAGTCCATGCCAAACTATTATGCTGCTTAGTTCCATCAACTTGCATCCGGAGCATAGCCCTCCTATCCATGTACTTATCAAAACTTCTCTTAAATGGTGAAATTGAACCCACATCCATCACTTCCTCTGGCAGCTCGTTCCACACTTGCACCACCCCCTGAGTGAAGAAGCTCCCCCTTATGTTCCCCTTAAACATTTCACCTTTCACCATTAACCCATGACCTCTATTTCTAGTCTCACCCAGCTTCAGTGGAAAAAGCCTGCTTTCATTTACCCTATCCACACCACCAAAAATTTTATATGCATTACCTCTACCAAATCTTCCCTCATTCTCCTTTGCTCCAGAGAATAAAGTTGTAACCTATACAACCTCTCCCTATAACTCAGGTCCTCAAGTCCTGGCAACATCCTTGTAAATTTTCTCTGCACCCTTTCAATCTTATTGATGGTTTTAAACTACTTGGTGTTACCATTTCAGAGGACCAGTCCTGAGCCCAGTACATAAGTACCATTATGAGGAAAACATGGCGGCACCTGTATTTTCTTAAGAGTTTGTTAAGTTTCGGCATGACATCTAAAATTTTGACAAACTTCTATAGGTGTGTAATGGAGAGCATATTGACTGGCTGCATCACAGCTTGGTATGAAAACACCAATGGCCTTGAATGGAAAATGCAACATAAAGTAATGGATACAGCTCGGTCCAACATGGGTTAAACCCTCTCCAGCATTCAGCATATCTACATGGAGCACTGTCATAGGAAAACACCATCCATTAAGGACTCACACAACCAGGCCATGCTTTTTTCTCGTTATCACCATCAGAAAGGAGGTACAGAATCCTCAGGACCCACACCACCAGGTTCAGGAACAATTATTACTCCTCAACCAGAGGGCATATCTTCACTCGCCCCTTCACTGAACTGTTCCCACAATCTATGGACTCACTTTCAATGACTCTTCATCTCATGTTCTCAATATTTATTGCTTATTTATTATTATTATTTATTTTTGTATTTGCACAGTTTGTTGTCTTTTGCACACTGGTTGTTTGTACATCCTGTTGGGTGCCATCTTTCATTGATTCTATTGTGCTTCTTGTATTTACTGTGAATGCCTGCAAGAAAATGAATCTCAGGATTGTATATGGTGACATACATGTACTTTGATAAGAAATTTACTTTGAACTTTGAACGTTGATTTTCTAGATGTAACACTTTATTCTGCATTGTTATAGATTTACCCTGATCTACCTCGATGGACTGTGTAATGATCTGATCGGTGGACGTATGCAAGACTGGGTTATGACTGTACCTCAGTACATGTGATAATAATGAACCAATTCCAGTTGCAACTTAACTTCCTTCAGGAAGAAGGAAGAGGAGTACAGGACCTCAGTTTGAAGTAAATAATCAAGCAATTTACCAAAGTCTTGGTACTTCAGGACAGTTCATTTGTGGTCAGCAGCCAATTGTTAATTGGAACACACCAGGACCAGTATACTTTGGCGCAATTAAGCGGCTGTCCCAATAAGCCAGTTTTATGAAAATAATTAATAAGTTATAAAAAAGACAAACTACCATTTAACTGAGTTGCAAAGTATGTATTTAAATGAAATACAAAAGAAATAAAAACACTACCTATACCACTACGGTACTATAAAACCGTGTATTAGTTCCTAATAATTACCTACGGAGGAATTTGTCCAGTGTCCGCTGCTGCGTTCTTTTAATTGACTGTAAATGAACAAAATTGGTGCAGACACCTTGTGCAGATACTGGACTTTATACAATGCTTCTGACATTTCCAACCTCCAAATCTTTATTTTCATTGTAACATTCAAGAGGATTGTCGATAGCTTCAAATTCTTCGTAGTTCCTAACTTGTTGAAGTAGTGAAATTGTTTCAGTTTCACTCTGGCTGTTTCTGGCATCTCCAAGCGTGAATACTTGAAACCGCAGTGAGTAAAACAGTTCTGAATTGTCTTACTGCTTATTTCTCGCCGGCTGTCAGTGACAAAAATCACTCCTTTTTGAGCAAAAATCCACGCTACTGACACTATTTGAAAACTGTTCCATCCAAGCCAAGTGAAGTGTCTAATGGACACACAAGTGCACGTGACTGATGCTAGTTAGAAACTGTTTGCCAACATTTCCTGTCCCAATTAAGTGGCATAGTGACTCCAAATAAACAAAGGGAATCCTGGCTATTTTCGTGATTAGATTTTGTTCTTTAAGAGTTGTCCCAAATAAGCCCTGATTAACCAATGGCTCAATTAACTGGAATTCACTGTAATTATTAAAAGTAATAGATTCAGTCGTAGGGTCACTCAACACAGAGACAGGTCTTTCAGTCCATGCTGGGTCTCAGCCTGCTTGCAAAATAAGGAGGGTTGGACATGGAGTTAGCAGCCCCATCCTGTAAAAATTCCGAACTACAGAAGCACCAACAGAAACTCTGGAGGCCTTAACCTTGGGAGAGGGGGGAATCTTCGATGGGCTGCACCTGGGGCCATCTTGAAGAACTGGCCCAGGACAGAGGGCTCTGGCCAGCAGTCGTTGGTGGCCTGTGCCCTAGTAGGGGTGATGCCCTCTTCTATTAGCCATTTTGACCCTGGGAAAAAGTCTCTGGCTGTCCACTCTATCAATGCCTTTTGATCATCTTGTACACCTCTATCAAGTCACCTTTCACATTCCTTCGTTTCAAAGGGAAATCCCCAGCTCACTCAAACTCTCCGTGCTCTTGAATTCCGGCAATGTCCTGGTAAATCTCTACCCTCTCCAAAGCTTTCATACCCTTCCTATAATAAGGCAATGTTCCCAGTGTGGTTTAACCATGGTTTTATAGAGTTGTAACATTATCACATGGCTCCTGAACTCAGTCCCTCAGCAAATGAAGGCGAACACTCCATACCTTTTTTAACCACCCTATCACCGTTCAGCCTGTTCACAAGCTTTACTGTCGCAAAATGATGAGCAACACACACAAAGTGCTGGAGGAACTCAGTAGGTCAGGCAGCTCCTATGGAGAGGAATAAACAGTCGACCTTTCAAGCTGAGATCCTTCATTAGAACTGGTTTGGGTGGGGGGGGAGGTGGCGATACGTCTCTACCAAAGGAGGTATAAGGTGCTTCTTCCCTCCGCTAGCCTGCAGGTCACCCTTGGGCAAGGTGTAACACCTACTTAGCCCCCCAAATCAGGATCGTGTGAAACCATGGGGGCAGGTGGTGGATGGTTGTATGAGCAGCTGGTGCACATCACAAGTCCTGGCTACGTGGCAGCTGACACCAGGCAGACAATCTCTGAAGAATATTGATAATGGTCACCCATCTTGTAAAGACACTGCCCGGAAGAATGCAATGGCAAACCACTTCTGTAGAAAAGTTTGCCAAGAACAGTGATGGTCATGAGACTATGATCGCCCATATGATGACACAGCACATGATGATGATGATGATAGGGTCTCGGCTCAAAACGTCAACTATTGATTCATTTCCATAGATGCTGCCTGACTTAATGAGTTCCTCTAGCATTTTGTGTGAGTTACTCTGGACTTCCAGCAACTGCAGAATCACTTGTGTTGCTAAACGATACCTCATTCATAGGATTGCCACCTTGTCTGACACTCTTCCACCTGCTTTAATTCAAAAAGGGAAGGTTCTGCTCGGTCTCTGAGTATTTATGAAGGAATGAGCTCCCAGCAGCCAGAGAGGCAAACATCCAGCAAGGGTTTTGACTTCAGAACCGGTCATTGCATTCGGAGAAAATTCACTCATCCCTCAGCATAAGGGGCAGTATTTTCCACTTCTGAGCCAGTTTGCCAGCGGGGGTGTCAGCAATTGCAACTTGGTCAGAGATGGGTGTGAGGCCGGTGAGGAGAGGTGTTTACCTGGGGTGGCTGAGGTGTTGTGGGGTTGCTGATGAGGGAAGGGATGTGTTAAGGAAATCACCAAGAAGAGTCACGGGGGAGCCACGGTAGCCTAACGGTTAGTGCAAGGCTATTACAGCTCGGGTGTTGGAGTTCGGAGTTCAATTCTGACGTCCTCCGTAACCAAGTTGGTATGTTCCTTCCTGTGTGCCTGTGGGTTTCCTCCGGGTGCTCAGGTTTCCTCCCACAAGGCGTACTGGTTAGTAGGTTAATTGTTCTGTGACTAGGCTAGTGTTAAAATCGGTGGACCAGAAGGGCCTGTTCCGTGGTGTATCATTAAATAAACACATACATGAACTTGAATTCACTCTGACCCCAGGAGTACGGGCGTGAGAACAACCTAATGGAAAATGCGAGGCTTATTTACTGAAATGAAACACATTAACACTGCAATCTTTCTAAGTGAGAAATACCCTCTTGGCCCTCAAAGAGTTAAGTGTGAATTTGAAAGATTACAAGCAGCTCTAACCACCATGTAGGTGGGGGATTGAACCACATGGAGAAGACGTAGATAATACCAGAACCGTGCATTAGTCAAACATAGATAAAAGAGTAAGGAGTTCTCCTTTCAATATTTTAGTCAAGTGGATTTTTTTAGTGTACCTGAAAGTTTCATGTGCTTTCCCCATGACTGAAAAGCATGCTTATTTGATGAAAATTTTAAGCAGAATATTGTTCCATTGAGCTAACTTTTCCTTTGAATTTTGTGCACTCTTTTGATGAAAATAAACTTCTGTAATTTACAGATACATCTGTAAAATGCATGTGGTATGGACTTTTTAATTGTTTTATTATTTACTATTTGCAGCTGTTTGCAAGCGACAGTGGCCGCACCCCGGTGCACGGCAGCAAATGGACTAAACCAGGTGAGGGTAGCTGGTGACCTCTTATCCCGGTGAGATAGGGATATGCCGGTCCTAGCTCCGGCGGACGGGGCGGATGAGATCCAACGGCCGGGAAAGTGGTTCTGCAACACTTCACGGAGAGCGATGACACAGAAGATGTCAGGGTCACCCTTTGCAATGAAGGAAGATCCCAGTCTGTGAGGACTACTTGTACCACTGGAACTGGGTTTCCGGGTTTGAGAGAGTGGGCCTGCTCCAGTGCAACAGCTTTTCCACGTTAAAAACTTTCCCCCACAGGTTCCCTGTCAATGGACAACCACCATTTATGATTTGTTTAGAGGTACAGCACAGTAAATGGCCCTTCTGGCTCAATACGCCAACACCATCCAGTTACACCCATTACCTACACATCTCTGGAATGTGGGAGGGAACCGAATCAGCCAGAGGAAGCACACACAGTCACAGGGAGAACGTCTAAACTCCTTACGGACAACTGTTGACAATACTCAACAGCTCTTTCATCTTAATCTTCATTTCTCATTTCTAATGGTGGGAGGAAGTTTATCACTGCTCAGAACGCATTCTGAACATGTACCTTTTACTAAATTCCAACAATATTATGCAGCTACAAGCTTCAGAGCACAAAATGCAGAACCTGAGGCCTGCTTTACTCTAATGACTAATTGCAAATGTTGTCATCGTCCCAATTTAGTTCCAGCAATTTAGTGAAAGGTGGGAATGGTGAGATGCTTCTAATTATTTGTTAATATCATGTACCGTTGCAATAGGTGAGATGTTCTTGATTGCATACAACATAGAACATTGAACACGGCTGTACAATACAGTCTCTTCAGCCCACATTGCTGTGCCGAGCTTTTAACCTAACCTGAGATCAACCTAACGCTTCCCTCCCATGTATCCCTCTGTTTATCTATCATCCACGTGCCTAGCCAAGAGTTTCTTAGATGCCCCTCATGTAGCTGCCTCTACCACCAACCATGGCAAGGCATTCCACGCACCCATCACTCTCCGTGTAAAGTAATTACCTCTGACGCCTCCCTGTACTCTCCTCCAATCACCCAAAAATTACGCCACTATTTATTAGTCATTTCCGACCGGGGACAATCTCTCTCTCTTTCCAACCTTGTGTCGTTATTTCTCCTCCATGTACCTGTATCCTGTTATTTGTTTACCATCATTGGCAGTGGGAATGGCTGAGTTTTGTACCCGTGTTGATATGGCACCACACAGACTGGAGGTAAGACCATAAGAAAAAGGAGCAAAATTAGGCCAAATCATCATGGATGATTTATTATCCCTCTCAACCCCACTCTCCTGCCTTCTCCCCATAACCTTGGATGCCCTGACTAATCAACAGCACATCAACCTCCACTTTAAATATACCCAATGGCATGGCCTGTACGGTCATCTATGGCAATGAATTCCGCAGATTCACTACCCACTAACAAATTCTTCCTGATTGTGAGGAGCTTACTATTCCGGTTAATCCCATGGTCTAAAGAGTCACTGGTATTGAGCTAGATTGAGTCATTTCTTTGTGAATACAGTGCCTGATAACCTCGGAGGCTGAGAAGGCTGGGGGTACGGCAGAGCATTTGAATGGTTGCTTGGATAGATCTTGTTCACAATGCTGAGGATGTTCTACCAGTCTGTGGTGGCCAGTGCTATCATGTTTGCTGTTGTGTGCTGGGGCAGCAGGCTGAGGGTAGCAGACACCAACAGAATCAACAAACTTATTTGTAAGGCCAGTGATGTTGTGGGGATGGAACTCTGACGGTGGTGTCTGAAAAGAGGATGCTGTTTAAGTTGCATGCCATCTTGGTCAATGTCTCCCATCCACTACATAATGGACTGGGTGGGCACAGGAGTACATTCAGCCAGAGACCCGTTCCATCAAGATGCAACACAGAGTGTCATAGGAAGTCATTCCTGCCGGTGGCCATCAAACTTTACAACTCCTCCCTTGGAGGGTCTGACACCCTGAGCCAATAGGCTGGTCCTGGACTTATTTCCATCTGGCATAATTTACACATTATTATTTAATTATTTATGGTTTTATATTGCTATATTTATACTCTATTCTTGGTTGGTGCAACTGTAACGAAACCCAATTTCCCTCGGGATCAATAAAGTATGTCTATCTATCTATCTGTCCAAAGTTGAGAGTCAATATAACCCTGATGTTCACAGATAGAGCAGTCATGATACCAAGGTCTTCCTGCAGAATGCCACACAACCTCAGCAGCGATAGGCTTGGAAAAGCAGACCTGGGGAATACATGGACCATCAGGAGTATCTAGGAAGGATGTGGAGATTCAGATTATTTACCACACGCGCATCAAAATGCAGTGAAATGTGCCGTTTGCATTAACAAACAATTCAACCCAAGGATGTGCTGGAGGCAGCCCACAAGTGTCTCCACACATTCTGGCACCAACACAGCATGCCCATACTGTTTATCAAAACAACGCAAGCAGCAACAGCAAAGCAAGCCCCTTTCCCACCCTCTCCACAGACAGGCAGGCCTCTAACCCTAGAACAGGCCACCTCCAAAGCCTTCGACATTGGACTCTCAGACCAGTAGATATCAGGCTTCCAAATTATAGGTCCTGGCCCGGACGTGGTCACAGACTTGCATACATCGGGCCCTCGACTTCATGTTCGGGCTCCCGGCCTCATACCTCCAACCCACCCTGTGTAGTCAGCCTGAGCTCCGGTCAATGGTGTGTCAGCAGTTATTGTGAGAAGAGGTTCCCTGGTAGCTTTGCGTTCTAAGGAATTTGGAAGGCAATTGAGCAGTACATTGTGGGTTCTGAAGCTGTTCAACC
This sequence comes from Mobula birostris, assembly GCF_030028105.1. Lineage (NCBI taxonomy): Eukaryota > Metazoa > Chordata > Chondrichthyes > Myliobatiformes > Myliobatidae > Mobula > Mobula birostris. The sequence goes on from NC_092395.1 coordinate 6,113,051, forward strand.
ATATCTCTTTAAATCAACAGAACATCGCTTAAGTAGCAACAACGTCCTCCTCGGCATACTTAAACTATTGTTGAATGTTTGTAGGTTACAACCTTGAACTTTAATTTACATTGGTACGGACTCAGGTGGGTGTTGTGCGAATCACAATGGTGTATTTTCCATGAGAGAAGTGTCACGAACACTGGTGTGGACAGTATAGGGAATGAATCTCAATAGCCACTTTATGAGGTAGTGCAGAATTCGAGTCATATATGTCAGCAACTCAATGCATAAAAGCAGGTAGGCATGGTCAAGAAGTTCAGTTGTTTTTCACACCAAACATCAGAATGGGGAAGGAATGAGATCTAAATGACTTTGACTGTGGAATAATTCTTGGTATCAGACGGGGTGGTTTGGGTACCTTATAAACTACTAATCTCCTGGGATTTTCACACACAACAGTCTCTAGAGTTTACAGAGAAAGGTGCAAAGAACAAAAAAAAATCCAGTTAGTGGCAGTTTCCTGATAATGAGAGAGGTCAGAGGAGAATGGCCCAGCTGGTTCAAGCTGATAACAAGGTGACAGCAATTCAAATAAAGATGACTTACAACAGTAAGAGCTTGCTTCGCTGTGCAGAAGAGCATCTCTGAACAACACATTGAACTTTGAAGTGGATGGCGTACAGCAGCAAAAGACCATGAACATATGCTCAGTGTCCACTTTATTAGGTACAGGAGATACCCAGTAAAATGGCTACTGAGTGTATACATGGTCTTCTCGAATTTACCTTGAACTTTGACATAGAAGTGCAAACTCAGCCTCCCTAGCATCGAGAATGCCTTCAAAAGGCAATGCTTCAAAAGGTGGCATCCATGGTTAAGGCCATAAGACATAGGAGCAGAATTAGGCCATTCATCCCATCAGAGTCTGCTTTGCCATTTGATCGTGGCTGATTTATTATCCCTTGCCTGCCTTCTCCCTGTAACCTTTGACTCCCTGATTAATTAAGAACCCATCAACCTCCACCTGAAATGTACTCAATAACTTGGCCCCCACAGTCGACCATGGGAAAGAATTCTACAGATTCACCACACTCTGGCTAAAGAAGTTCTTCCTCATTCATTCTTGATTGATGCCTCTCAAATCTAAGGCTGTGCCCTCTGGTCCTGGTCTCCGCCACTAAAAGGAAACATCCTCTCCTTATCTAGTCTATTGAGGCCTTTCAGTATTCGATAGATTTCAATGAGATCCCCCCTCATTCTTCTAAATTTCTGCAAGTACAAGCCCAGAGCCATCAAACACCCCTCATATGTTAACCCTTTCATTCCCAGGACCATTCTTGTGAACCTCCTCAGGACCCTTTCCAATGCCAGTACATCTTTTCTAAGATAAAGTGCCCAAAGCTGCTCACAGTATTCCAAGTATGGTCTGACCAATGCCTTACAAGGCCTAAGCAGTACATGCTTTCTTTTGTATTCTAGTCCTCTTGAAATGAATGCTAGCATTGCATTTGCCTTCCTTACAGCCAACTCAACCTGCAAGTTACCCTTTAGGGATCCTCCATAAGGGCTCCCAAGTCCCTTTGCACTTCTGATTTTTGAATTTTCTCCCCATTTGGAAAATAGTTCGCATCTTTATTCCTGGTGCCAAAAACATGACAGTACACTTTCCCACACTACATTCCATCTGCCGCTTCTTTGCCCATTCCCCCAATCTGTCTAAGTCCTTCTGCAGACACCCTGCTTCCTCTACCCATCTTTGTGTCTTTCACAAACTTGGCCATAAAACCATCAATTTCTTTGTCTGAATCATTGACATTCAACATGAAAAGAAGCAGTCCCAAAACCGACCCCTGTGGCTCACCACTAGTTACCGGCAGTCAACCAGAAAAGGCCCCCTTTATTCCGACACTTTGCCTCCTGACAGTCAGCCAATCCTCTATTCAGGCTAGTACCTTTCCTGTAATGCAATGGGCTCTTATTTTGTCAAGCAACTTCATGTGTGGCCTTCTGATAATCTAATGAGCAGCATCCACTGACTCTCCTTTGTCTAATCTGCTTGTTATTTCCTTAAAGAATTCCAACAATTGGTTAGACAAGATTTCCCCTTTAGAAAACCATGCTGACTTTGGCCTATTTTATCATGTTGCCTCTAAGTATCCCAAAACCTCATCCTTAATAATAAACTCCAACATCCTTCCAACAACTGAAGTCAGGCTAACTGGCCTATCATTTCCTTTCTTCTGCTCCCCCCCCCTTCTGAAAAAGTGGAGTGACATTTGCAATTTTCAGGAACCATTCCAGATTCTAGTGATTCTTCAAAGATTATTACTAATGCCTCCACAATCTCTTCAGCTACTTCTTTCAGAACTCTGGATTGTAGTCCATCTGGTCTAGGTGACTTACCTTGAGCTTTACAACTTCCCAAGCACCTTCTCCTTCATAATAGTAATGATACACACATCTGTCCCTTGACACTCTCTCATTTCTGGCATTCTGCTAGTGTCTTCCACAAAGATGACTGATGCAAAATCTTATTACGCTTGTCCGCCATTTCTTTGTCCCCACTACTACCTTTCCGGCGTAATTTTCCAGCAGTCCAATATTCACTCTCTTCTCTCTTTTACTCTTGATATAGCTGAAAGAAAATTGCAACATTGTTTATACTATTGGCTAGTTTCCTGTCATATCTCATATTTCCTCTTTTTTTAATTGCCTTCTGTTGGTTTTTAAAAGCTTCCCAATCCTGTACGCCTTCCCACTAATACTTGCTCTATCATATACCCTCCCTCTTGCTTTTATGTTTTTACCTCTTCATCTTTGGGATCTATCTATCCTACACCTTCCAAATTGCCCCCAGAAACTCCAGCCATTGCTGTTCTCTCATTATCCCAGATAGTGTCCTCTTCCAATTAACTTTGGCCAGCTCCCCTCTCGTGCCTCCGTAATTCCCTTTACTTCACTGTAGTGCTGATACATCTGACTTTAGCTTTTCCCTCTAAAACTGGACAGAACAAAAGTGCTCGATTAAGTAGTCCCCTATTCATTCTTGGTTGCTTGATCTTTGTCTTAACTACTCTTTGCTCCAGTTTGCAACAGTCTTAACTTCATCTTCATATGAAGTAAGCTGTACTTGGTACCTACGTGCATGGAAATGTGTGAGCATGTTTAAAAGGACAGAGAATTGTGTGCCAATTATTTCTAAGCAGCATAAGGACATTAAATAAATTGTAAAAGAAAAGGTGAACTGTCCGTCCCTGTACAGATGTCCCACTCTGTCATTTGGTTTATTCTATTGTTCGAGAAACACCATGGTAACAGGCCTTTCCGGCCCAATGAGCTTGTGCCACCCAAGTACACCCACGTGACCAATTAACATACTAGCCCGTACATCATTGGAATTTGGGAGGAAACCAGAGCACCTGAAGGAGACCCACGTGGTCACGGGGGAGAGCAAATAAAATTGTTACAGACAGCGGCAGGAATTGAACCTGGATCACCAGTGCTGTAACAGCGTTACGCTAACCGCCACACCACCATGTCACATTGTCCCATCTCTTACGCTTGTCTTTTCTGCAGGTAAGATATCCCATTAAACAATTCCATAATAAAACTCCACCGTGGATGGTCCCAAGCCCGGCTGTGAAAGGAGGAGGGTTGGGTACAGGACTAACAACCCCAGTCCATTAAAAAACAGAGAATTACTCCACCATGGACAGTCCCAAGCCCGGCTGTGAAAGGAGGAGGGTTGGGTACGGGGCTGGCCCCTTCCTGTGAAAACCCTGAACTACAGAAACGCTAACAGAAGCTCTAAAGACCTTGTCTCTGGGACAGGAAGGATCTTCGTCTAGAAGACGTATGAAGTTGTGAGGTGAAAGCGGAAGCCACAGGGCTGATCAACCTTCTATCCGCCCAGGACAGAGGACTCTGGCGAGCTGCTGTCGGCCAGCAGGGGTGATAGGCTTAAGAAGAAGAATTTCATAATAAACGATTTCCAAAACTAGTCTCGGGTAGGAAGCATTTGCACCTGTGTTTTGTGTTGTTAGTATGGGTTTCCATTAATAATAGTATCAGTTTTGCTTCTCATATTATGCATGGGACTTCATAAAGAATGCCTGGTAGCAATGGACCTCAGTAGTTTCAGTCTGAGATCCTACAAGAGATAGGATACACAGGTTCACACCCACATTCACCACGCACTCTGGTCCTTTGCTTTATCTGAGTGCACCACATTGAGTGATTATGCTGTGGCTCTACTGTGTCTGCTGGACACTAGTCACAGCTACTGGTTCTAATTGCTAGTGTAGCTATGAATGCAACTGAAGCATTTAGTTAACCCGCACAATCTTTTTCACATGCAAATCGTGCAAAAAATGGATTAAACCTGGAGTCGCTTGCACATGTGTTCAATTCCGAGTGAAGTACACTCATTGAGAAATTTCAACCAGCTTCAGAATCAGGTTAAATATCACCAGAGCACGTCGTTAACTTTGCTGGTTTACAGTAGAAGTACATTGCAATACAGAATAAAAGGAAGGTGTAAGCTGCAATAAAAAATATATTTTCAAAATTAAATTAAATTGATAGTGCAGAAAGTGAGTAAATATATATATATTATATATTGAGTTAGTGTTCCTGGGTTCATGGTCCATTCATAATTCTGATGGCGGAGGGGAAGAAGTAGTTCCTAAACCATTGAGTGTGTGTCTTCAGGCTCCTGCCCCTCCTTTTTGACGGTAGTAATGAGAAGAGGACGTGTCCTGAGTGATGGGGGTAAAAAAAAATGAAATCAAATCCTTAGAAAGAGGTGATATAGGATTGAAAGATTTTCTTGCGGGCATTCACGGTAAGTACAAAGAGAATTAATAGAATCAATGAAAAACCACACACAGGACAGACAAGCAATCTTGCTTAGTCCCTCCAGCATTCTGTGTGTATGCTGCTCAGGCAAATATGTTACTTGCTTTAACTGTGCACTGTAAGACCATAAGATCATAAGACCTAGGAGCAGAATTAGGCCATTTCTTTTCCTTCCCCTCCTCAGCCCCAGTCCCCGACATTTAATATAATCCATCTCCACAATAAAAGAATTTCACATCACTTAGATGGTGGCAAGGTGGAGATATGTCTCTACCAAAGGAGGTGTAAAGTGCTCCTTCCCTGCGCTGGCCTGCAGATCAGCCTTGGGCAAGGTGTAGCACCTGATTAGCCCCCCGATCAGGGTCAGGTGAAGCCGTGGGAGTAGGTGGTGATTGGTCGTATGAGCAGCTGGTCCATATCACAAGTCCTGGTTATGCCACCATTGACGCCAGGCAGATAATCTCTGAAAAGTATTGATAATGGCTGGGGTCACCCGTCTTGTGAAGACACTGCCCAGAAGAAGGCAATGGCAAACCACTTCCACAGAAAAATTTGCCAACAATCATGGTCATGGGAAGACCATGATAGTCTACATCATTATCAACTGACATCATTTAATCAGAAATGCATCTTTTACTGCCCTAGAGGAAGTCATAGAGTATGCATAATGTTGAGGTCATAACAATAAAACTCTCCGTTACAACATTTGAATTGCTGTAATATCGTGAGTCCCTGATGTCCATTTCCCTCTCATTGCAAACATTGAGCAGAAAGTCAGACAAGATTAATAGTAAACCTGCTTTATTTTAAATGTGAAAAGCAGGATCAGTTATGGGGAAATGTAACCTATTTCAAAATGCTTCTTCTAACGTAAATCACTGTCACACGCAGCAGATTAAAAATAATATTTCTGACCAATAACTTCCCTGAAACTGGTCGTTAGGGAAGTCACACTCATCACAGTTTCACCTGGCAACCACCCTGTGTGGAGGTCAAGTGATTTTTCTTGTCTCTGGGGGAAACCCACGCGATCATGGGAGAACATACAAACTCCTTACAGAGAGCGGTGGAATTGAACCCCAGTCTCTAGCACTGTAATAGTGTTACATTAACTACTACACTACTTTGCTGCCCCATTATGGTTTTCCTTTGTACTTCCTCATTCACGTGATGATATAATCTGCGTGGATGTTGTGCAAAACTAAATTTTTTACTTTACATTTGACAATAATAAACCAATTTACTGTACTATGCAACAGTCTTAGGCACATATGTATCACTAAGGTGCCTAAGACTTTTGCACAGTACTGTTGTAATTTTATGTATTGCACTGTATTGCTGTGGCAAAATAAAACTAATTTCATGATGTATGTGAGTGATGATAAACCTGATTCTGATATGGGTCTATATTGTGGACTGAGAGTGGGAAGCGGGTCAGGGAGAGGGGAATCATGTTGGGAAAAGGGGAAGGGAGAGGGGACGGAGAGGGAAGCAGCAGTGAGACATTCTGTAATGATCAACAACCCAGTTGTTTGGAATCAAATGACCAGGACTGGATATGTCTGTAGCCCCCTGCCCCAGCACTCCTTCTCTGCGGCCTGTCCCACACCCATTCCCTCGGTGCCCGACCCTCACTATTCCCAAAATCCTTTGCTCCTGCCAGATTTACAAGCTCATTCTCCACTCCATGTTGACAAATACAGTACTGTGCAAATGTTTTAGGTACCTAGCTATAGATATGTGTCTAATGATATATCTATAGATATGCCTGCTGATTTCATTTCCGCCTTATAGGGCCTCGTCTTTCTTGATTACATGAACTCTCTGAGGTAAGGTGCTGGTCTGTCCATGGGTCGGCCTGAAGGGACACCCCCTAATCCTCTCTTGCCATCCGTGATCAACATGAATACATGGGTGGTATCATGGCTCATCTGGGAGAGCCTCACATCTCCAATTCAACCTGGACCATCCCTCGAGGACCTCCATATGGAGTTTTCACATTCTCTCTGTGACCGCGTGGGATCAGTATCAGGACATATTTTGTGAAACTTGTTATTCTGCAGCGGTACAGTGCAGTACATGCAACATTATAATAAGGTATATATAAAAAATAAGTTGTGCAAAAAACCAGAAAAATAATAAGGACGTATTCGTGAGTTCATGGTCCGCTCAGAAATGTGATGGTGGAGTGGAAGAAGATCTTTAAGACCTTAAGACCATCAGACATAGGAGCAGAATTAGGCCATTTGCCTCATTGAGGTTGCTACACCATTTCATCATGGCTGATCCATTTCCCCTTCAGCCCCATTTTCCTGCTTTCTCCCCATAACCTTTTACGCCCTGACTAATCAAAAATCTATCAGCCTCCGCCTTAAATGCACCAAATGCACCTCTTTGGGAGGAGAAGATGGCGGCGCGCCTGCATGTGCGCAGCCCTCCGGTGAAAAATGATATCGTATCTGTTAAGTAGGGGCCATGGACAATTCTGATTTGATGGAGAATGGACGTGAAAGCACAGAGGAACATCTGGAGAAATTTCTGAAACGCCCGTTCGCTGCTGTCGTTGCTGTGCGGTCGGGAATCTTTCGGAGGGTAGGCCTCAAAATCCCAGGCCTTGCCAGCTTTTGGCGACCAAGAAGGAGGTCAAATCATTCGGATAGAGATGGCGCTCAGTACTCGGTGTCGGAGAGCTGATCAGAGCTCGAAGTTTTCAGGTGACTCAGAGTTGGATTGTGGTCGGACATGGCAGGGAGAGTTTTTCTTCCTTCTCCCATCTGCGTGAGATGTGGGACATTTGAGAAACTTTGAACTTTACTGTGCTCATGGACTTCTTCATTAAGTTATGATATTGTTGCACTGTTGTAACTATATGTTATAATTATGTGGTTTTGTCAGTTTTTCAGTCTTGGTCTGTCCGGTGTTTTGTGATATCACACCGGAGGAAATATTGTATCATTTCTTAATGCATGCATTACTAAATGACAATAAAAGAGGACTGCGTGTCCTCATAATCTAAATGACTTGGCCTCCACAGCAGTCTGTGGCAATGAATGCTACAGATTCACCAACCTCTGGCTAAAGAAATTCCTTCTCATCTCTGTTCTACTTTGAGACTGTGCCCTCTGGTCCTAGACTCCCCCATCAAAGGAAATGCCCTCTCCACATCCACTCTATTTGGGCGATAGGTTTCAATGAGAAGATGTTATTAAAACTTTGAACCTGTATCTTCAGGTTCCTGTACCTCTCCCTGATGGTAGCAATGAGAAGAAGGCATATCTTAGATGGTGAGGTCCTTCAGTGCCATTTGAGCTATTGCCTTTTGAAGATGTCCTCGATGGGGAGGCGAGTGCCCATGATGGACCTGACTGAGTTTACAACCCTAGGCAGCTTTTTTCCATCTTGTTCATTGGAGCCTCCATACCAGACAGTGACGCCACTAGTCAGAACACTCTCCATGGTACATCTATACACCTTTGAATCAGGGTGGAGGTAGGGTGTTCTTCAGCCCATATCTCCCTGCGGACATTTCTAGAACATTACTGTGATAATATCTCACATACCTTGTACAGGAGCATCAGGACTAGGACTGCCAGACTGGGTAACAGCTTCTTCCCTCAGGCTGCGAGACTAATGGAGACCCTGTCACCACTGAGATCTCGTCACTGGGACAGCCAGCTGTTTACTGTTTACCTGTGCTGTGCACTACATGCATTTTGACTTATATTTTATTAAGTTATTGATGGTAATATTTTGGTTTATGTGTTGTGTGAGATCTATGTTTTGTGGGTGCGCCGTGGTCCAGAGGAACATTGTCTCATTTGCTTGTATATACGTACAGTCAGATGACAGTAAAGTTGAACTTGACAATAACTCCCGATAAAAGCAGAGATTTCTTCACAGCCAGCTCGCTAAGAGGAATTGTGGCTGCCGGCTTTATCATCCAAAGGCAATTATTCTGCTGACTGGGCTCCTTGGACATGTTTTTCATGTGATTGGACACCTCTTAAAATTAGTAAAAACAGCTAGTCTTGCAATGTTTGGCAGGATTGACCCTCTTACTTGCCCAGAGCTTGTCTTTCCCAATTTGGCTGATGCTACAGACTCAGTGTTAATATGTCCTGGAATGGCTACTTTCTCTGGGTGTTATTGTCAAGGGGACCACAGGAAAAACACTCATGTAAAACTAAAACGCTGATTTCAAATATACCTCTGTGTTTCCTTCAATGTTTTAAAAACAATTGCTGCAGGAATGGCAGCCGTTACATTCTAGAGCACATTCCATTCTCCAAGGCCCAATGGGAGATCGCTACTGAGCACGCTCAGACACAGTGCGAGAAAGAAGAGCACCATTTAATCTTGCTTCATGGATGCTTGCCAAAAGGGAAGATTAATATATTGCTGGCAGCAGTACAGCTCCTGGGTACCCGCTGATGGAGGATTGTTGCTGACAGAAATGAAACATTTGCCTTTGTGTTCGCTGTTCTTTTTTTCTCTCTGATTTGGGCCAAGCATGAGGATATTGATAGGGTGAATTGCACACACAGAATGCTGGAGGAACTCAACAGGTCGGGCAGCATCTATGGAAGGGAGTAAACAGTCGAAGGTTAGGGCCGAGACCTTTCATCAGGACTGGAAAGGAAGGGGGCGGATGCCATAATAAGAGGTTATGGAGAGGGTGTTTCCTATAGTGGGGGAGTCTAGGACCAGAGGACACAGCCTCAGGATAGAGGGATAGAAGACAAGGAGGAATTTCTTGAGTCAGAGAGTGGTGAATCTGTGGAGTTCATTACCAAAGGCGGCTGTGGAGACCTAGTCACTGGGGTGTCACAGTAACACAACACTTTACAGTACAGTACAGGCAACTCAGGTTCAATTCCCGCCACAAGGAATTTGTACATTCTCCCTGTGACCGCGTGGGTTTCCTCCGGGTGCTTCAGTTTCCTCCCACAGTCCAAAGACGTGCCAGATGGTAGGTTAATTGGTCATTGTAAATTGTCCTGATTAGGCTAGGGTTAAATCAGAGGATTGCTGGACAGCACGGCTCGAAGGGCTGGAAGGGGCTGTTCCACGCTGTTTCTCAATAAATAAATAAAATAAATAAATATTTAGGGCAGAGGTTGATAGATTCTTGATTGGTCAGGGCTTGAAGGGTTATGAGGAGAAGGCAAGAGATTGGGGCTGAGAGGGAAATGGATCAGCCAGGATGAAATGGTGGAGCAGACTTGATGGGCCAAATGACCTAATTCAGCTCCTGCATCTTATGGACTTGTGGTCTGATAAGAAGATGGGGGGATGGTGAGGAGTACAAGATGGCAGGTGAGACCAGGTGTGGGGGTATGCAGGTGAATGAGGAGGGAGATGGTAAGAAGCTTGGAGGTGATTGGTGGGAAAGCTCAAGGGGTGAAGAAGAAGGAATTTGATAGGAGAGGAGAGTGGAACATGGGAGAAAGGGAAGGAGGAGGTTTAGGCAGGTGAGGATAAGAGAAGGGGCGAGAGGGTAACCAAAATAGGAAATGAAAAAGGAGGAAAAGAAGGAGGGAGGCAGAAATTACCAGAAGTTAGGGAAATCAATGTTCATGCTGTCAGGTTGGAGGTTACCCAGGTGGAATCTGAGGCGCTGCTCCTCCAACCTGTGTTTGGTTTCATCATATCAACAGAGAAGGCGATAGACAGGCATGTCAGAATACGGTTGACAAGTCAAATTGAAATGGATAGTCACCAGGAAATCCTGCCTACGACAGTGACAGTGCAGGTGCTCTACAAAGTCATCTCCCATTCTGTATCCGGTGTCAGTGACATTGAGGAGACAGTACCAGGAGCACCGGATACAATAGATGACTTAACAGACTTGCAGATGAAGTGTTGACTCATCTGGAAGAACTGTTTGGGGCCCTGAATGGTGGTAAGGGAGGCGGTTTAGGGGCAGGTGTAGCGCTTATCCGGCTTGAAGGGATAATGCAACATCAGTGACTATAAGACAGAGGAGCAGAATTAGGCCATTTGGCCCATCGAGCCTGCTCCACCATTTCACTATGGCTGATCCATTTCCCTCTCAGCCCCAATCTCTTGCCTCCTCCCTGTAACCTTTCATGTCCTGACTACTCAAGAATCGATCAACCTCTGTATTAAATACACCCAATGACCTGGCCTCCACAGCTGCCTGTGGCAATAAATTCCACAGTTTCAACACCCACTGCCTAAAGAAATTCCTCCTCATCTCTGTTCCAAATGGATGTCCCTCTGTTCTGTGGATGTGCCCACTGGGCCTAGATTCCCCCACCAGAGGAAACATCCTCTCCACATCTACTCTGTCGAGGTCTTTCAACATTCGATAGGTTTCAATGAGGTTCTCAGTGGGGAGGGATGAGAGGACAAGGGGGATATGGGGAGATTTATACTGATGGAAAGCGTAGAGGGGAGTGAGGGAAAGATGTGCTTAGTGATAGAATCCTAATGGAGAAGGCAGAAGTTAGACAGTATGTGAGGGAATCTAGAATGGGGAGTTGCCACTTAAAGATAAGTGCTCACCCATTTAAGAGAGAAATGGACCAGATTTCTCCCTCAGAGGATTGTAACTCTTTGTAATTCTCTCACTCAAACAGTGGCAGAAGATCAAACAGAAGTCAATAGATCATGAGAAAAGTTGCAGTGGGTTGTAAAGTCAATCAGCTCCATCATGAACACTTGCCTTCCCACCATTAAGGATATCCGCAATAGGTAATGCCTCAAGAAGGTGGCCATTATTAAGCCTCACCATCCAGGACACGCCATCTTCTCATTACTACCATCAAGGAGGTGGTAGAGGAGCCTGAAGACACACACTCAATGTTTCAGAAACAGCTTCTTCCTCTCCGGCATCAGATTTCTGAACAGCCCATGAACCCATGAACACTGCACAGCACACACAAAATGCTGGAGGAACTTAGCAGGCCAGGCAGCGTCTATGGAAAAGAGCACAGTTGACATTTCAGGCCGAGACCCTTCATCAGGACTGGAGAAAAAAGACGAGATGTCAGAGTAAGAAGGGGAGGGGAGGGGAGGAAGAAATACAAGGTAGTAGGGAGTAGGTGAAACCGGGGGAGCGGGGGAGGGAGGGGTGAAGTAAAGAGCTGGGAAACTGATCGTTGAAAGAGATAAAGGGCTGGAAAAGGGGGAATCTGATAGGAGAAGGCAGAAGGCCAAGGAAGAAAGGACAGGAGGTGGAACCCAAGAGGGAGGTGATGGGCAGGTAAGGAGATAAGGTGAGAGAGGGAAACGAGAAGGGGAATGGTGAAGGAGAGTGAGGGGCCATTACTGGAAGTTCGAGAAATCGATGTTCATGCCATCAGATTGGAGGCTACCCAGACAGAATATAAGGTGTTGCTCCTCCAACCTGATGTGGCTTCATTGCAACAGTAGAGTAGGCCATGGACTGATATATTGGAATGGAAATGGGAAATAGAGTTAAAATGAGTGGCTACTGGGAGATCTCGCTTTTTCTGGCAGATGGAGCTTGAATGCTCAGCGACATGGTCTCCCAACCAACGTTGGGTCTCACAGATATACAGGAGGCCACACCAGGAGCATCGGATGCAGTATATGATCCCAACAGACTCACAGGTGAAGTGTTGTCTCACCTGGAAGGACTGTTTAGGGCCTAAAATGGTAACGAGGGAGAAGGTGTAGGGGCAGGTGTAGCATTTGTTCCTCCTGCAAGGATAAGTGCCCAGAGGGAGATCAGTGGGGAGGGATGAATGGACCAGGGAGTCGCATAGGGAGCGATCCCTGCGGAAAGCAGAGAAGTGAGGGGAAAGGAAAGATGTACTTGGTGGTGGGATCCTGTTGGAGATAGTGGAAGTTATAGAGAATTATGTGCTGGACGTGGATGCTGGTGGGATAGTAGGTGAGGACAAGAGGAACCCTATCCCTGGCAGGGTGGTAGGAGGATGAGGTAAGAGCAGACGTGTGTGAAATGGAAGAGATGCGGGTGAAGACAGCATTGATGGGTGAGGAAGGAAAGCCCCTTTCTTTGAAAAAGGAGGGCATCTCCTTCATTTTGAGAGCAGATATGGTGGAGATGGAGGAATTGAGAGAAGGGGGATTGCGTTTTTACAAGTAACAGGGTGGGAAGAGGTATAGCCCAGGTAGCTCTGAGAGTCAGTGGGTTTATAAAAGACATCAGTAGATAAGTGTCTCTAAAGATAGAGACAGAGAGATTGAGAAAGGGAAGGGAAGTGTCAAAATGGACCAGGTAAATTTGAGGGCAGGGTGGAAGTTGGAGGCAAGGTTGATGAAGTCGACAAGCTTGGCATTGGTGCAGGAAACAGCACCAATACAGTCATCGATGTAGCGTAGAAAAAGTTGGAGAGTGATTTCAGTATAGGCTTGGAACATAGACTGTTGCATGTAGCTGACAAAAAGGCAGGCATAGCTGGGACCCACGCAAGTGGCCCTGGCTACACCTTTTGTTTGAAGGAAGTGGGAGGAGCCGAAGGAGAAATTATTGAGAGTGAGGACAAGTTCTGCCAGATGGAGGAGAGTGGTGGTGGAGGGGACCTGTTTGGGTCTGGTGTCCAGAAAGAAACAAAGAGCTTGGAGGCTTTCCTAATGGGGGATGGAGGTGTATATGTACTGGACATCCATGGTGAAAATATGATGATCGGAGAGAGGGAACTTGAAATTATTGAAAAGATCAAGAATGTGTGAAGTGTCACAGATGTAGGTAGGATAGAGGAGCAATACTTCAAATTTATTCTGGGTGGAGGAGCTTATATTCTGTCTGGGTGGCCTCCAATCTCATGGCATGAACATCAATTTCTCAGATTTCTGGTAAAGGCCCCCTCCCTTCTCCTTCACCATCCCACAGTCCCATTTCCCTCTCTCACCTTATCTTCTTACCTGCCCATCACCTCCCTCTCGTGCTCCTCCCCACTTTTCTTTCTTCCATGGACTTCTGTCTTCTCCCATCAGACCCCCACCCCCTTCTCCAGCCCTGTATATCTTTCACCTATCGACCTCCCAACTCTTTACTTCAGACCCTCCCTCCCCGTCTCCTGGCTTCACCTATCACCTACCACCTTGTACTTCTTCCTCCCCTCCCCTCCGCCTTCTTACTCTGACTTCTCATCTTTTTTCTCCAGTCCTGATGAAGGCTCTCGGCCCAAAACGTCGACCGTACTCTTTGCCATAGGTGCTGCCTGGCCCTCTGAGTTCCTCCAGCATGTTGTGTGTGTTGCTTAGAATTCCAGCATCTGCAGATTTTCTCTTGATTGCCATGAACACTCTGTCACTTTTTGTTCTATTTTTGCACTAGTTATTTATTTACTTTTATATATATACAGTATATATTTCTAATTGCAATTTATAGTAATTTTTATGCATTACAATATACTGTTGCTGGAAAACAACACAATTCACAAGATGCGTCAGTGACAATAAACCTGATTCTGATTCTGCGTCTGAAGGGCTTGAGCTCTAAGTTTACCTGAGGCAGGCATGAACACAAGTTGAAGTCGTAATCACACTGAAAACTAGGGCAGGTTTGAGAGATGGCGTGGTCTCCTCGTGCTCCTAATTTGATTATTGTTATTCATGTATTCGTATTGTCTAATTTGGATATTCAGTGCAGATTTCCATCTATTTGCATGCAAGGCAATGTTGAGATTTGTTAAACTAATGCCTCAAACTATATTCAAATGACAATCGATTCTGCCCGGATTAAAATAATCCTTTGAATCTTGAAAGACAACCTTCCCAACTGAAGGATGTGCCCAACAGGAAACAGCTTCCCTTCTATTGATTTCTCTTGCCACCTCAGCAAAGCAGCCAGCGTAATCGAAGACCCCACCCACCCCGGACATTCTTGCTTCTCCCCTCTACCATCGGGCAGAAGATACAAAGCTGGCACGACCAGGCTTCTATCCTGCTGTTATGAAACTATTGAACGGACCTCTTGTACGATAGGATGGAGCCTTGGCCTCATAATCTACCTGGTTATCATATTGCACTTTATCGTTTACCTGCACTTGTAGCTTTTACAATTTATTCTGCATTGTCATTTTACCTTTTTCTGCTGTGTAATCATTTGATCTGTATGAACAAGTATGCAAGACACGATTTGCCCTGTATCTTGGTGCATGTGACAATAATGTTGCTGTTGTTGTTCGTCCTTTGTAGTTGAAGATGACCATGGCTTCAAAGTCAAATGGGAGATGGGTGGCTGTGGGTCCGGAGGTGACTGATGAGGCCAATCCGGGCCCTGAAGGCTCGCCCACATGTGGGACGCAAGTGGGTGGGTGCTGTCGTGGCAGTGGATGCTGCTCGGGCCTTGCGCACAGCACATTTTCGTTGCGCCTCGATGATGCGCCTGACTTCAGCTGCACAGGCTCCTGTGGTGATCTTGCTGTGCCAAGCTGGACGGTCGAGGGCAAACGTCTCCCACATGTTGATGTCGACACCCAGGCCTTTGAGGGACGCTTTAAGGCAGTCTTTGTAACGTTTCTTCTGCCCCCCCGGACTGAGCGCTTGCCCTGACACAGTTCTCCGTACAGCAGCTGCTTAGGCAATCGGCTGTCTGGCATTCTGACCACATGTCCAGCCCACCTGGCTTGGGCTTTCAGCAGGAGAGTGTAGATGCTGCAGAGCCCAGCTTGTTCCAGGATTTCTGTGTTGGGGACTTTGTCCTGCCACCTGATGTGGAGGAGTCTGTGGAGACAGCTCAGGTGAAAGTGGTTGACAATAATAAACAAATACTAATACCAATACCAGATTTACTTTTCCAGATGCGAAGTGTGAAGTATTTTCTATTGTTCGGAGTCAATAGTGCAACCACTCTTTTTCCAAGAACTACAGGTTGCACTGTACACCATTGTCACAATCCATGTTAGCCACGTACGATCCATCTGCTATGGAGAGGCCATTGCACAGGATCACAAAAAGCTGCAGAGATTCACAAACGCAGCCAGCTCCATCATGAACAGTAGCCTCCCCGGTATCGAGGGCATCTTCAAAAGGTGATGCCTCAGAAAGGAGCCCCATCATCCAACGTGCCCTGTTCTCATGGCTACCATCAAGGAGGAGATACAGGAACCTGAAGGCACACACTCAACGCTTTGGAAACACCTTCTTCTTCTCCACCATCAGATATCTGAATGGACAATGAACCCAAGAACACTGTCTTACTATTTTTGTTCTCCTTTTGCACTACTAATTTAATTTAATTTTTAAATTTCCATTTCCAGTTGAAATTTATAATTCCAATGTAGTATACATTATGTATTCCAATCTAGTGCTGTCACAAAACAACAAATTTCTTGACATATACCAGTGATATTAAACCTGATTCTGGTTCTGAGCAAGCCTGCACCTTTACCAGTGTCAGTTACATGCTCTAAATGTAACTATAATGTATATTCTCTCTTCTCCCCTCTTCCATCGAGCAGAAGATACAGAAGCCTGAAAGCATGGGCCATCAGGCTCAAGGAAAGCTTCTATCCCACCGTTATAAGACAATTGAGCGGTCCCCTAGTATGAAAAGATGGACCCTTGACCTCACAACCTGCCTCACCATGGCCTTGTTCCTTGTTGTTTACCTGCACTGTTCTCTACTTCCTCTGTAACTTTAACACTGTCTCCTGAATTCTGTTACTGTATTTCCCTCATATTATTTCAATGCACAAAGATCATGAAATGATTTGTATGGCTGGTTTGTGTCACAAAGCTTTTCACTGTACCTTGGTACATGTGACAATAATAAACCAACTTACCAATATGTGTTGCCCATTTTTGCTCAGTAGCTGTTTCAGGCATGGCCTACTTTGAAGTTATCAACATGTTATCTTTTACTTTAGGAGGAATTGGAATTGAAATTGGTTTATTTTTGTCGCAGGCCCCGTTCTTACCTCTTCTCCTCACCTGCCTATCACCTCTCCTTGGTCCCCTCCTCCTTCTTTTCTCCCATGGTCCACTGTCCTCTCCTGTCAGATTCCTTCTTCTCCAGCCCTTTACTTTTTCCACCATCTAGTTTCTCACTTCATCCACCCTCCTCCAGCTACCTGGCTTTGCCTTTCACCTTCTAGATTGTATTTCTTCCCCTGCCTCATCTTCTTATTCTGGCATCTTCCCCCTTCCTTTCCAGTCCTGAAGAAGGGTCTCAGCCTGAATTGTCAATTGTTTATTCATTTCCATAGATGCTGCCTGACCTGCTGAGTTCCTCCAGCATTTTGTGTGTTTAGTGAATTTTGGTAATTCCTAACACTAACCATAAACACCTTATTACAAATTCTGTAAAAATCTTACGTTTATCTTTTTCAATAATATAGACCTGCACATATTGGAGCAGGCATTCAACCAGTGTGCAAAAGAGAACAAACTGTGCAAATACAAAAAGAAAGAAATAATAATAATAATAATAATAATAATAAATAAGCAATAGATCTCGAGTACATAAGATGAAGAGTCCTTGAATGTGAGTACATAGGCTGTGGAAACAGTTCAGTACTGGGGCAAGTGAAATTGAGTGGTTATTCTCTCTAGCTCAAGAGCCTAGTGGTTGAGGGGTAATAACTGTTGTTTTTAGGAACAGGAGCAATACCTGTTGGGCAGAGCTAGACAGCGACGTCTTTGAAGTCATCTGCAGAAGCAGCTTAATTTCTATATTTAATATCTCCCTTTTTCCTTTTCAAGGTGGATAGGGTCCCGTCAAAGACCGTGATCTAGGGCTACTCCCAGGGCTCACCAACTGGCCTTATTTTGCTATCCCAAGGATGCAGCCTGGAAGATGATCGCACCTTCAGGGTTCCGAGGCTCTGCGGCCCGGGCGATGAGCTGATTCTATGTCGATGCCGCCAACTGAAACGCTGCAGAATATTGGGAATAGCGGATCAGCTGCTGGAAGGTTCTGTACTTGGATCACTCTCACTCCCTCTCCTTCTCTTGTTGGTCGGGGTGGGCTGCCAATTCTTGAGTCGAAGAACTCGGAAAAGAAGTGATGCCACGGATGTTAACACCGGAAAGTAGCGAGTTGTTTTTTTTTTGTCTTGTTAGTCTCGCCTCTCGCTGCGTAACACCTCTCTGTTCCTTTATTAGGGAGAGACAGAGCCTGTGGTTTGTTGAATTGCCGGTGAACACGGTCTTTCTTGGGGGCTTTGCTATTGCTTGCTTGGTGGGTGGAGGATGCTGGTGCTTTTTTGCTGAAATAAGTGGGGTCGAAGGTCATTGTTTTGTTGAAGCTTGCACATGGGAGGAGTAAGGGGGGGCTTTGGGTTCTTGTGTTTTCACTGTCACTCATTCTTTGGAGCACTCTTCTGTTTTCGTGGATGTCTGCGAAGAGCAAGAACTTCAGGTTGTATACTGTGTATATTCTCTGATATTAAATGGAATGATTGACCTATTGAACTATTAAACCATGTCCTGAAGAAGTGCCTTGGCCCAAAATGTTGACTGTGTATTTCCATAGATGCTGCTTGACCTGCTGAGTGTGTGCTGCAGTGAAAAATTTTGTCTTGCAAACCATCCATACAGATAATTTGAAAATATAAATATGTTGAGGTAGTATAAAGGGAAAACAACAGCAGAATGTAGAATATATTGTTGCACTTATATTCACAGAGTAAATACAATGCAGTGACAAGAGCTGTGACAAGGTAGATTGTAAGGTCATGTATTCATCAATAGCGTACAAGAGTCTTATAATAGAAGGACAGAAGCTGTCCTTGAGCCTGGTTGTGTGTATTTTCAAGAGCCTTTTGACATTTCAACATACTGACGTAAAATAGAGCTCAATGCTTCGAATGCAACCATTGTGGAATAGTCTCAGCCGCTATAGTTTGCCGTTTTCTTTGCTGTTCAGTGAGACTCTTTTCTCATTTCTAGAGCTAGATTGGCCACTTTCAGAGAGACTGCTCAGCTCCCTTCCAAATCCACAGAGCCTTTTTCACACCACTGTCCTTGCTGATCAACTGGAGACTGAAAACTTACACTCATCCCTCAATCATGCATTATTTACTTGTGCACCAGGAAGACACAACTTTGCCATTGGACTGTACCAAGCCTGGCAGTGAAAGGAGGAGGGGTGGGCATGGGGGGGGGGGTTGCCGCCCCATCTGTAAAAACTTAGGGCTACAGAAATGCTAACAGAAGTTCCAAAGTCCTCATCCCAGGTAGAGGAAGCATCATAGCCTAGAGGGCGTATAAAATCATCTAATGAAAGCCAAGGTCACAGTGCCAGTCAGGACAGAGGACTCTGGCGGGCAGCTGTCGGCAGCCTATGCCCCGGCAGGGGTGATGGTCTTAAGGTGAAGCACAACAACGAGAGCAGCATGGCCCCTGACCATTTTTAGACAGAACTGACCAGCAGTTCAAAGTTCAAACTAAATTTATTATCAAAGTACACATGTTCATCCGTGAGTTTTACTTTCTTGCGGGCATACTCAATACATCTAGCAACCGTAAAAGAATCAATGAACGACCGCAGCCAACAAGGCGGACAACCAGCGTGCAAAAGACAACACACTGTGCAGATACTAAAGGAAAAAATAAGAAATAATAATAATACATAAATAAGCAATAAATATCGAGAACATAAAATGAAGAGTCCTTGAAAATGAGGCCATAGGTAGTGGGAACAGTTCAGTGATGGGGTGAGTGAAGTTGAGTGAAGTTGTGAAGTTATCTCCTCTGGTTCAAGAGCTATGAATTATCTAAATTACTCTGGTTCAAGAAATTCTGATACTAACCAATTGGTAACCTTGTGCATATTCACATTCCTTATTTGCAAGATCAATTGCCATTCACAATGCAGGAGAAACTTGCAGGCTAACAACTGAGGATACTTAGAAGCTAGTAATATAATTGTCCCTTAGTTGGCCTGTGTTCCTTGCATCCTTTGATTACATTCTTACCTTATCTCCTTCTGCCAATTGCTCCAGTTCTTCTGCTGTGCTGAAGGATGCTGTGCTCCTCAAAGATCTTTCTTGCCTGGGCTGCCTAACCTTTGCCTTGCTGTGACTTCACACTAACAGGGAGCTCCTTTTCCAGTATTTTTCTACTGGCATCATGCAAGAGTGGCAAGGTGGAGATATGTCTCTATCAAAGGAGGTGTAAGGCGTTCCTTCCCTCTGCTAGCCTGCAGGTCACCCTTGGGCAAGGTGTAGCACCTGCTTTGCCCTCCTATCAGGGTCACACGAAGCCATGGGAACAGGTGGTGGATGGTCGTCTGAGCAGCTGGTTCATATCACAGGTCCCGGTTATGTGACCACTGACACCAGGCAGACAATCTCTGAAGAGTATTGATAATGGCTGGGGTCACCCATCTTGTAAAGACGCTGCCCACAAGAAAGCAAAGATTTGCCAAGACCAATTATGGCCATGAAACAATAATTGCACATAATGATGACGATGACGATGATATCATGAATGCCTTGGTGGGAAACTTGCAGGAACTTTCCGCTTCTGGAGGTTCCATTATGGCCAGTATGTTGGTCAGGGAGATTTCAAGGCAGAAGACACAGACTTGCCACTCTGTAAAAGTGGGACCCCCCAAATCTCACTCAAGATGCCAGGATTTCCTTTCTGTGCGTACCCCAATGTCACAGAACTGTACGCCCCTTTGAATGATTTTGAAGTCGTAGCTTTTTGTCTTATCCTTGTTTTCTCCATGTCATGGTGATAGAGAAGGACCGGTGTCCTTCTCCATTTTCATTGTGTCATGGACCTTCTCTGATTGCAACAAGCAATTTGCTGGACTACCTCAGCAGGTCAAGCAGCATCTGTGGGAGTCCTTTCCTCTTGGCAACATTTCAGGGTGTAAAGCTGCCTCAGGGCACAGGTGCTTCTCGATCTGCTGAGTTTCCCTATAGATATATACTGTAGTACTGTGCAGAAGCCTTAGGCGCGCGCGCGCACACACACACACACGCACACGCATAGCTAAGGTGCCTAAGAGTTTTGTAGAGTACTGTATTTGTCAACATGGAGCAGAATCTGTGGGAGCAAAAGGTGTTGGGAACGGTAAGAGGCTGGAGCGTCACGGGAAGGGTGTGGGACGGGTGGCAGAGACGGACAGCCGGGACAATGGGTGGTGTGGGTGCAGGCACACCCAGCCCTGAGATACCCAGCAAGGCAATTTGATTCCAAACAATTGGTTTATTGATCATTACAGAATGTCCCTCTGGTGCTTCCTGCTCCCTCCATCTCTCTCTTCCCCTTTTCCCAACGTGATCCCCCTCTCCCTGTCCCTTTCCCACTCTCAGTCCACAATGGAGACCCATATCAGAATCTGGTTTATCATCACTCACATATGTCATGAGACTTGTTGTGTTTTTGTTTATGCAGCAATACAGTACAATACGTAAAATTACTACAGTCCTGTGCAAAAATCTTCCACACACACACACACACATATATATATATATATATATATATATATATATATATATATATATATATATAGCCAGGGTGTCTAAGGCTTTTGGACAGTACTGTATATATACCTTGTTATTGTATTGCACTGTTCTGCTGCTGCAAAACAACAAACTTCATGACAAATGACAGTGATATTAAACCTGATTCTAGTTGTGATTTTGTTTTGATTTTAAGGAACCACCTCAGAAAATGCATAATTCTCTTTCTCTGAGTAAAACCCATCCAGATCTATGATAGTGTAGCATTTCACTATTCTGATTGAATGGAAGCAGAATCTGCTGGTGACTTTGATCAGTACACATCTGATGAGGCTGCATAGACAGCTAACTAATTTAGAAACAAAATTCTTGCAGATGCATGTAAAATACACAGGATGTAGTGTCACACTTAACTGAGTTTTGCAGGTCAAGTGACAGATGCCGCTCCCCAAATTCAAGGACAATTTCGGTTAGGAAGCTTTCATTTGTAAGGCATTTGCAACATAATTCTGTTTATTACCAATGTTGAACGCTTCGGTTCTTTCACAAAAGACTAATTATCTAATGTCAGTGCTTCCGATTATCCACCCCTCCCCCTAGCTAGCTCCCTGATTTTTTTGTCTCTCCCCTCTTTGCAACTATTGCTGAGCCAATCACGCATGGCCCCTAATAACTGCCTGTGAAACCCCTTCTCCATGTCATCTGCAGCTGTTACTGTTACTAAGTGAATTACCCGAAAAGCACCGTGAGCCTTTCACGGAGGAGGAAATCTTATATTTTAAGGCTAATCGCACTCGGTAAAAATGAAGCAAAACTGTGGAACAAGTTTTGAAAATGAGAAGAAGAAAGCTGTAAGAATCATCCTTTATCCGTGATTCGTGGGATGGACAACTACAGGAAAAGAAGACAAAACGCTTTTTCACCACTGTGTCCCAAGCACATCAGCAACTGGTGACGTCAGTTGCTTTGATCTGTACCCTTAGCTCAGTCTAAAAGCAATGATTAAAATCAAATCAGACAATAGAGTCATTCTCATCGGATTGTCTGGCATAAATTATTTTCTGAAAAAGTACGCTTTATTGAAAATTGATAATGTAGCGATTATATCTGAAGGTATCTTGATAGATTGCATCACAGTCTGGGATGGCAATTTGAATGCAAGGGACTCGATATCAGAATTGGGTTCATTATCACTCATGTATCTCAGGAATTGTGTTGTTTTGCGACAACAATAGAGCACACAAAAATCACTGTAAATAAATAAATAGTGTGAAAGATGAATAATGAGATAGTGTTCATGGTTTCATGGACCGTTCAGAAATCTGATGGCGGAGGGGAAGAAGCTATTCCTAAAACATTGAGTATGAGACTTCAGGCTGCTTCTCCCGGTTGGTAGGAATGAGAAGGGGCCATGTCCTGGGCAGTGAGAGTCCTTCATGATAGATGCCGCCTTGTGGAGGCACTGCCTTTTAAAGATGTCCTCAATGGGGGGTAGGCGAGTGACAATGATTAAGCTGGCTGAGTCTATAACCCTCTGCAGCCTCTTTAGAGCCTGCATACCATCAAACGTAAGAAACCAAAGAGATTAGTGGATTCAGCCCCATACATCAGGCACATCTCTCCACACCACTGATAGTAACTTACAGGAGGTTCTGCCTCAAGGAAGCAGCATCTATTATCTAAGACATCCATCATCCTGGTTCTCATGGCTACAATCGGGTAGGAGGTATGAAGCTTGAAGTTCCATCCCAATAGTCTCTAGAACAGCTTCTTCCCATCAACCATTCAGTTCCTGAATCAATTGACACAACGCTGATCCCTACCTCATCATAGTAACACTATGACCAGTTGACCAATTTGCACTGCAATAAGACTTCATTCTTTTGTTCTGATTGTGTTCTTTCTTGTATAATATTGTACAAATTTGTTCAGTTTATGCTCTTCCCGTGAACGTTGTGTGCCGGTGAAGCTGCTGCAAGAAAGTTTTTCATTGCACCTGTGCATACACGCACTTTTGCAAATGGCAATAAACTTGACTTTGACCATCAAGCAATAATTTAAACGTTCCGTTTCAGTGGCAATGTAAGCATTGACAGGAGACTCCTCCACAGTGATCCTCCAAATGTGGCATCTATTCAGTGGGAGTGAGTCTCCTGCTGCCTAGCAGCCTTGGAACTGACACTCTGGTCAGGAATCGAGATTCGTGATGCGTTGGATGTGAAAACCCAACCCCAATGGAACAGCATTCTAATCTCTGAAGGCTGGAACGTCGAAGACACCTTCATCATCATAGTTCAGTCCAGGAACTTGTTTGACTATTACTTTCTCATTCAGTCCCTGGGATTTACTCACAGGTGAGTCTTTAACCGATATGTACGTTTAAGGTAAGGTAAGGTAAGCTAGTGAGCTTTGATTGACCTAAGCACCAGGCTGATCTGGAAAGGTTGGGTACGGGCCGATGTGTGGCAGCAGGGTCCAGGGCCGGAGTGTATTGACGCGACAGGGCCCAGTTCCCAGAGGGAGGAACAGCCCAATGTTTGAATGATTTAAATGCTGGGCCAGACTTTGATAATAAGTGTACTTTGAACTTTGAATCGTCTTCATTCTTCTTTCATTCCCCACTTTGACTCCCCTCTCGGGGCGACTGATGCAGACTAGAGTGCTTTGGTGAGGAATGCCCCGCTGCCTGCATTAGCTGGTGGCATGACACTGAATGGAATTAAACTGAAGTTAGGGTGTTAGGACCAGAGGTTAGTGTTGGGCCTGGTCCGCCAGCTGCTCTGTGACGTTTACTCTGCTCTTCGCTGCACTGAGGCTGGGCCTGTGGGCCTGTTCCAGCTGCCCCGGGCTTCAAGTCCACGGGCTCCACAATGTTTACTCTGCTGTTTGATGAACTGAGGCTGGGCCTTTGGACCTGCTCCCGTGGCTCTGAGCTTTGTGACTGACGAATCATTTTTGTTCTAAATGCTATTTGCTTACTTTTATTGTTGGCAGAATTTGTTTTTTTTTCTGTCTGCACATTGGGTTTTTGTCATTTTTCTCAAGTTTAATAGGTTCTATTGGGTTTCTTTGTTTTGTGGCTGCCTGTTAGGAGATGAATCTCAAGATTGTATAATGCATCCATACTTGGATAATAATGTACTTTGAACTTTGAATCTCCTTTCATTCCCCACTTTGACTCCCCTCTCGGGGCAACTGATGCAGACTAGGGTGCTTCGGTGAGGAATGCCCTGCTGCCTGCATTAGCTAGCAGCGTGGTGCTGAATTGAACTAAACTGAATATCTGGACTGGTGGTTTGATGTTTGATGTTTGAGCAATTTTTTCTTTTTTTTTCTGTCTGTTGGGTTTTTCATGTTTTCTTGAATGGGTTGCAAGGTGTTTCTTTGCTTTGTGGCTGCCTGTGGGAGGATGATTCTCAGAGTTGTATTCTATATACATACTGATAATTAATGTACTTTGAATCTACCTCTTCTCTTCTCCTCTCCTCACCTGCCTATCACCTCGTCCGGTGCCCCTCCTCCGGCCCTTTCTCCCATGGTCCACTCTCCTCTCCTATCAGGTTCCTCCTTCTTCAATCCTTTACTTTTTCCGTCTATAACCACCTAGTTTCTCACTTCATCCACCCTCTCCCATCTACCTGGCTTCACTTATCACCTTCTAGATTGTACGTCTTCCCCTCCCTCATCTTCTTATTCTGGCATCTTCCCCTTTCTTTCCAGTCCTGATGAAGGGTCTCCACACAAAACATAAACAGCTTATTCACTTCCATAGATTCTGCCTGACCTGCTGAGTTCATCCAGCGTTTTGTGTGTGTTAGTCTGGATTTCCAGCATCTGCAGAATCTCTTGCATTCGTAGTTTGTACTTTTCTGTCTGAAGCCCATTCTCACAGTATTTGACAAAGTTCAACTTCAGGGTCTCAGATCCTAACTGTGTGCACTTTGTAACTCTGTGTCTACATAACTGACAATAGAGTTGCGGGGGTGGGTGGAGGATGGATGCCTGGAATTTGCTGCCTGGGGTGCTGGCAGAGGCAGATACAACAGGGACTTTTAATAGATGTTTAGATAGGCACAAGAATGTGAGGGAAAAGGAGGGATCTGGACATTGTGTAGACAGAAGGGTTTAGTTTAGCTGACCATATATTTGGTTCGACACACATTGTGGGCTGAAGGGGCTGTTGTTGTGCTGTACTGATCTACATTCTATGTTTTGATTCACAATCCTTGTTTGAAAGGTCTGACCTACAGCCCAGAGAACCTGCATTATAACGTATAGAAATATTCTTGATAATCATTTGAATACATTGAATTAAAAATAAATCTCAGTTTTAATGCATGCTGGTTATATGAAACTGTGTTTGTTTCTCTACACTACCTTCAGAATTGCATCATATGAGTAAGATACAATGACACAGAGAGTTGGAATATTCTTCCTGTGACCATGTGGGTTTGCACTAGATCATGGGTTCCTGACCCATCAGTCTATGTCTAGCAGGCGTCTACGGCATAACAAAGGTTGGGAACCCCTGCTCTAGATGCTCTGCTTTCCTCCCACATTCCAAAGCCATACGGGTTAGTGAGCTGGGGGCATGCCATGTTAACACTGGAAGCATGGTGGCACTTGCGGGCAGTACCCAGCACATCCTCAGACTGGGTTGGCTGTTGTTGCAAACAACGCATTTCACTGTATGTTTCAATGCACATGCAACAAATAGAGCAAATCTTTAAATAAAATCCTTGCTGGTGGCTGGTTTCCAGCCACGTACTTCCCTTTCTGATAATATCAGAAGCTGTCTTCTCCTCAGCCTCGATGCGGAGTGACCTCTGCAATACATCCATCTGCTTCCCCGTTTACTAGAGCCACATTGACCTCAGTTGTCATCTGGCATAATCCGATGCAAGGGTCTGCCTCACATTCACCCCGAGCGGCCGCATGCCAGGGGTCTCCATAAGACCATGCAATACAGGACCAGAGTTAGGCCATTTGGCCCATCGAGTCTACTGAGCCATTTCATCATGACTGATTCATTTCCCTCTCAGCCCCAATCTCCTGTCTTCAGAATCAGAATCAGGTTTAATATCACCGGCGTATGTCGTGAAATTTGTTAACTTAGCGGCAGCTGTACAATGCTATGCATGATCGTATAGCGAAATAAACAAATCCATCAATTACAGTCAGTATATATATGTATTAAGTAGTTAAATTAAAGATAGTGTAAAAACAGAAATAGTAAAAGTGAGGTAGTGTTCATGAGTTCAATGTCCATTTAGGAATCAGATGGCAGAGGGGAAGAAACTGTTCCTGAATTGCTGAGTGTGTGTCTTCAGAGTTCTGTACCTCCTCCTTGATGATAACAGAGCATGTCCTGGGTGTTGGGGGGGTGTCCTTAATGATGGGCGCCGTCTGTACCAAGAAATTCCACATCTTCTCCACATCCACTCTATCAAGGCCTTTCAACTTTCAACAGGTTTCAATGAGGTCACCCCCGCTTTCTTCTGAATTCTAGGGAGTACAGGCCCAGAGCTGTCATACGCTCTTCATATGGCAAGCCTTTCAATCCTGGAATCATTTTCATGGATCTCCTTTGAACCCTCTCCAGTGTCAGCACATCCTTCCCTTGATAAGGGGCCCAAAACTGCTCACAATAGTCCAAGTGAGGCCTCACCAGTGCTCTATAAGGTCTCGACATTACATCCTTGTTTTAATATTCCAGTCCTCTTGAAATGAATGCTAACATTGCATTTGCCTTCCTCACCACAGACTCAACATGCGAATTAACCTGCACGAGGATTTCCTGATCTACAGGCTGTTCCCTAGGATACACGTGGAGACAGACATCAGGTACCGCTGGCAGATCAACCTGGTGAAAGACACCCTTTGCTCTGCTCGAAGTTTGGTGGTCTGGCAAGCATTGACATGTCCATTGAGAGACGCTGCCAATTTCTGCGTTGCAGGATGTGCGGAGGGGCATACTGAAGCTCTGTGCCGCCACTGCAAGTGCTTGGTGGGGAAGGACCATGGTGAAGAGTTTCCTGCTACTGGAGAGAGGGAGGGGTCGAGTAGGGTGAGGACACCCCTCAATGATTGCTAAAGTTTACCACCTTAGTGGTGCCCTTTTATTATACTTCCTAGCCTATTTCTCTGTTCTACTGTGGATGCCCACAAGCTAAGTTGCACGGCATGGTTAGCACAACCCTTTAGACTACAGGTGACTCGGGTTCAATTCCCGCTGCTGTCAGTAGGAGTTTGTATATTCTCCCCATGACCGGGTGGATTTCCTCTGAGTGCTCTGGTTTCCTCCAACATTCCAAACACGTACCGGTTGGTAGGCTAATTGGTCATTATAAGTTGTCCAGTGATTAGTCTAGGGTTAAATCGGGGGGTTGCTGGGTGGTGCGGCTTGAAGGGCTGAAAGGGCCTATTCTGTGCTGTATCTCAATAAATAAGTAAATAGATAGACAAATAAATACATAGATAGATAACTAAATAAATAAGCAAGCAAATAAATAAATAGAAATCCCAGGGTAGGTTATAGTGACATATATATATTTTGCGAATAAATTTACTTGAGCTTTGAACTTTTAAACAGTCCGATTGGTTTTAAGGAATCCAATAGGATTACACTGAACGCATTGACTGTGAATGGAAGAGATTGCACAGCTTATTCTTGTAAATATTATGAATGAACTTATTTTGATATTTAAACAATTGGTTAACTGTGTTTAAAAAGTGAGAAATTCTTTAGTTGTCAGCCCAGCACCACCCAAAAGGTCAGAGGGTCCATAATCAATTATTTTCACTTTTAGGACATTCCATTAATCATTTTGGCTGCAGACTGAAAGGTTGGCAGGACAAACTTCAGTTTGGGAACCCCGATGGATTGAAGGAACCTAATTGCTCCTCTGTACTAACACATAAACTGGTGCCTGCCGTGCACTGGGCCTGGCAGAAGGAACTCGCCCTTCGCTAAAATTAATGACTTATTTACAGAGCTGAGTAAGAAACTCAAATGTAGTTGGTTCCAGGAAGGCAACCACACTAGTGAGTGGTTGCTGTGACGATTGAGAGGTGGCGTGGGTGGGGGTGATGATTGAGGGATGGTGGGGGTGGAGTGAAGATTGAGGTGTAGTGTGTGTGGGGGTGATGACTGAGGGATAGTGTGGGTGGGGTGAAGATTGAGGGGTGGTGTGTGTGTGTGTGGGGGTGATGCTTCAGGGGTGTTGTGGGTTGGGGTGAGGATTGAGAGGTTGTGGAGGAAAATTTTAGGTTGCTAATTCCCATCAGTTCCAGGATGTGGACTTGAACCCAGTTCAGATTTTTCCAGGCTTTTTCCACTGAAGTTGTGTGAGACTAGAATTGGAGGTCATGGGTTAAGGGTGAAAGGTGAAATGTTTAAGGGGAATATGAGGGGGGGACATATTCTCTAAGAGGGTGGTGAGAGTGTGGAACAAGCTGCCAGTGGAAGTGGTTCATTTTCAACATTTAAGAGAAGTTTGGATAAGTACATAAATGGCAGGTGTGATATGGAGGGCTCTGGTTTGAGTGCGGGCAGAATAACTGTTCAGCATGGACCAGATGGGCCAAATGGCCTATTTCTATGCTGTAGTGTTCTATGATTTTTGAGATGGAAGTCTCTGGTTCTGGAGAAGTCCAAGCTCTAAGTGCCTCTCCTTGCCTGCATCTTTTCCTAAATCCTTAATTCTTTCCTCTCTGCAGTAGCAGCCAGACCCACTGAGTATCCTGAGCATCTTGAGGGTTCCCCTGCTCACCCCTTTTCTTCTCCTCACCTGCCTACACTCTCTCTCTGGTGCCCCTCCACCTTTCCCTTCTTCCATAGTCCACAAACCTCTCCTATTGTCCTTCTTCTGCAGACATTTACCTTTCCCACCGATCCCCTCCCAGCTTCTGACTTCATCCTCCCCCAACCCCCGCACCTTCTTCCTCATCTGCCTGCTTGTACTCCTCCCCCTCTCCACCGACTTTATCTGGCTCTGCCTTCTTCCTTTCCAGTCTTGACGAAAGGATCTAACCAATGAAGAACCTATCAACCTGTCCTAATATACTCAATGACTCGGCCTCCACAGCCGTTTGTGGCAAGGAATTCCAGAGATTCACCACCTTATGGCTGGAGAAATTCCTCCTCATCCCTGTTCTAAAGGGATGTGTCTTTGTTCTGAGACTGTGTCCTTTGGATTCTAGACTTTCATATTAATGGAAGTCACCTCTCCATGTCCTTTCTATCTGGGCCTTTAAATATTCGGTAGGTTTCAATGAGATCCTCTCTCACCTGAACTCTATCAAGTACAGGCCCAGATACATCAAAAATGCCTCGTATTTTAAGTCGATAATTGTCAGGATCATTTTCTGAGTTGGAACAAAGAATTCACCCATGTGAAACAATGTATCTATCCTATTATGTACTGGCCACTGCACCACAAGTTCAAACTTCAGAGAGCAAGGCAAATTTATACCGCTGCCGCAAAACAACAAATATCAAAGTTCAAAGTAAATTTATTATTGAAGTATGGATATGCCACCATATACAACCCTGCAATTCACAGACGTTCATAGTAGACGAAGGAAATACAATAGAATCAATGAAAACCAAAACACAAAGTGCCAATGTGCTAATGAAGATAAACTGCCCAATTACAAAATTTAAATTATAATCAATGAATAGTGAATAAATAAGCACTGTTAACAAAGAATTTAGAATCTCTGACTAGTTCTGCAGCTACTAGAACTTACAAATAACCCCCCCCGAAAAATGCCTAAGAATAAGGCAGATAGGGGAAGCAACAATTGCTTTTCATACTGTCTTAAGCCTGAAGCAGTTAAACTATGTTGGCGTGGCAACCAGTGGTGAAAGGAGGAACAAAATAACATCTCCACTGACTGTCAATAAGCTGGAGATAGATAATCACTCAATATTCAGTCTAAAACATCTTGCTGAAGGAAACACGATTGGCAGCTTTCAAGTGAACAATGCAAGCAAATTGCCTTCCTAAATTTAAATGGCAGATAAATTAAAAATGTACTTCCATGGACCAATTTCTTGGATTATTCAATATGCCGAAGGGTCCAAGATGCAATTTAATTCAGTGAAATCGCAGTGCTTTGCGCTAAAAGACAAATATTTATCCTGCCTCCAAAGCATTGCTTTCTCAAGTAAGGAGACTGCATTGCGGCGGGCAGGAAGCCTCTGCAACAGGTAGCCCAAACTACTCAATGCATCACCAGCAACAGCCTACCTGCCATCAAGGACATATATGCAGAAAGATGCCGGAAAAGGGCCAGTAACATCGCGAAGGATCCCATCATGAAGGATCCTACACACCCTGCTCATGGACCGTTTGTCCCAATCCCATCAGAGAGGAGGCTACGTACCATCCATGTTCGGACTAAGTTCAAATTTCAAAGTAAAATTTATTATCAGAGTACGTACATGTCACCACATACAACCCTGAGATTCGTTTTCCTGCTGGCATCTCAGCAAATCTATAGAATAGTAACTGTAAACAGGATCAATGGGCAACAAACTGCAAATGCAAGTATAAATGAAAAGCAATAAGTAACAAGAACATGAAATAACAAAATACAGAGTCCTTAAAGTGAGACCGTCGGGTGTGGGAACACCAGAAATAGACTGTGTAGTTTATCTCTTTTGTTCAAGAGCCTGATGGCTGCAGGGTAGTAACTGCATGAGTCCTGTGTCTCTTGTACTTTCTACCTGATGGCAGCAGCAAGGAAAGAGCACGGTCTGGGTGTGAGGATCTTTGATGGTGGATGCTGTTTTTCTACGACAATGTTTCATGTGCTCAGTTGTGGGGAGGGCTTAACCAATGAAAACTGGACCGAGTCCACTACTTTTCATCGGATTTTCTGCTCAGAGTCAGTGGTGTCTCCACACCAGGCCGCATACTCTTTAGCTAGTTCCTACCACACCTCTGTAGAAGTTGGTCAACATTTCCGATGACATCTTGAATCTCCACAGATCACTAGACTCAAAAACAGTTACTTTCCCCAAGCAGTAAGGCTGATCAACACCTCCACCCCTCCACACTCCCAACCGCCACTACTTTATCATCTCCTGTGAGTCGCCATATGTATATCTTAGCATTACTTTATGGATCATCTATGTATAAAAGCTATCTTATATATTTATATTTGTTGTGTTTTTTCTTATTGTTGTGTTCTTTATCTTATTATTTTTCTTTTTTGTGGTGTATTGAATCCGGAGTAACAATCACTGTACTGGAAATGTCATTAAACAATCCTGAATCTTGAATCTTGAATCTTGATCTAGAATCCCGTTTATCCGATAAGCAGCCGTTCTGCTGTGCGGTAACAACAATGCATGTTAGAGGGGCAGTGCCATCACTCGAGTTGAGTATGATGTTCTCCTCAGGGGTTTCTGAATAGCTAGGGTGAATCCTCTTCATGGAGAGTGCCTGTCCATGGGAGGGCTGATGCACGGCAGCCAGCACACGGTCCTTGACAGATCAGGGTTGGGATCCAGTGGCATGAAGACAACTGAGGACCCTTCACTCCTGCGGCCTTCCTCCACCCTCACTGCTGTTGTGATGTGTTATCATCTTCTCCAGTGAGATCTTGTTGGATCGCTCTTTGTTTGGAACCTCCCTCTTGACCTTACCCCCATGGGTGACCCGACCATGGTCGAGGTGCCAGATGGCATCGCTCTTGCGATCTCAGGAACTCAGGAGCCTGTCCACAATGACAAGGTGACGATCCTCGGAGAAGGCATGTTAGGGTATATAGACGTATGCCAGCTCAGACTGGCTGAATTCTTCACTGTTACCGTCGAGGCTTGCCTCAGATGAACTTTAGATGTTGGCGAATTTCAATACTCAGTGCTAGCAGCCTGCTTACTTTGTGCCTGCTGCTCTCTGGGTTTACTGCAAGGAAACAGCTTTGAATGCTACCATTTGAGATAGATCTGATGATTCATTCTGTTCCTCTCTCCGCAGATGCTGCTTGACCTGCTGAGTATCCAGAATCTGAATCAGAATCAGAACCAGAACTAGGTGTGTTATCACCGATATATGTTGTGAAACAGGCAAAGCCTGCTGAATCGGTCCCCAGCACTGAACACATCTACAACTCGTTCTCAGTATTATCCACTTATCTGGCTATAGCATCTATCTATCTATCTATTCATTTGTGCAGTTTGTTTTCTTTTGCACTGGTTATTTGTCAGTCTTTGTATTCAGTTCTTCACTGATGCTATTGTATTTCTTTGTTCTACTGTAAATGCCTGCAGAAAATCAATCTCAATACTGTATGCCCACAAGAATCTCAGGGCTGTGTATGGTGACCTAAATGTACTTTGATCATAAAACTTACTTTGAACTTTGAATTCCTTTGCACCTCTGTTCCGAGGGGACATCCTTCTATTCTGTGAAGCTGTGCTCTCTTCTCCGGGACTCTCCCGTTATTAGAAGTAACTTCTCCACATCCACTGTATCCAGGCCTTTCAATACTCATAGACACGAAAGATTCTGCAGCTGCTGGAAGTCCAAAGCAACACACACAAAATGCTGGAGGAACTCTGCAGGCCAGGCACCTTCTATAGAAATGAATAAACAGTCAATGCTTCAGGCCAAGACCCTTCTTCAGCGCTGGGAAGGAAAAGGGAATGAGATTCCCCCCTCATTCTTCTAATCTCCGAAGGCCCAGAGTAATCAAATGCTCCTGTTGATGCTGAAGTCCAGCTATGCTCCTTGCAGGGGAGGTTTAATCTCTGGAATTTGTCAAGTTTTTCACCTGACCAACTGTCCACCTAAAAGCAGCTCCTCTTCAACAAAAATAAGGGACTCCTGCTGAATATTTGCAATGACGCCTGCGTCTACATTATCGACCCAGATAGACTGGAAAGGCAGGATGTTGGGACCGGAGGCTAGAGTTGGGCTGATTTTGCTCACTCTCCCGCGATGTTCACTCCTCTCTCCGCGGCGCTGGGGCTGTGAGACTGCTTCTGCTGCTACATGCTTAATGTCTGTGAACTCGGTGGTGACTTGCCCCGCTAACTGATGAACTGAGATCAAGGCATTGGGCCCTCTCCGGGGATTTGAGTCCATGGACTCGATTTCCTTTGGAATGCTATTGCTGGCTTCTGTTGTTTGCACGACTTGTGTTTTTTCTCTTTCTCTGCACATTAGGTGTTGGTCTTTCTTTTTAAAATGTTTTTTTTCGGGGTTTTTGCTTTGCGGCTGCCTGTAAGCAGACAAATCTCAAGGTTGTATAATTTATACATGTTTTGATAATAAATGTACTTTGAATCTTTTGACTTTCTTATCAGAAATAAATGAATAGATGAGGTAGTTGAAGCAATACATTTCCTCTTTAATAAGACCAGGGAACAGTTGAGGACAGAGTTGTATTGTTTCAGGAAATTTGCCACATCATATTTTCCCTGAGCATAGTGAGTGGGTGAGGTATACATTCTGCTTATTACTATTTACTTAAGGTCATAAGTAAAGCATTTGGACAGAGCACAAACCTTGCTTTGAGTTCCTGCTTCTGTGGAGGAGGTTTGGAAGTTTTTGCCATTTTCATGCTTGTAGAGATTGACCTTCATTGCAAGACTTCGCAAAGCCTTGGGGAATAATCATGGTGTGTTAGTTTGGCCTGTGGTGGTCCGGTCCAGAGAGCAGTCTCCTGCCTGAAATCTGAATTTCAGCTCATTGGTGTGGCAAAGGACAACCCAGGGTCCCTCCCAATGGGTGAATATTTCCACTGACTGATGGCCCTCGGTCACAGGCTGTCAAAGCTGTCATCACCTTAAATGTTTCTGAATATCTTTGACATTTAAACACAGACAAAGACATTTGGGACCTCTTAAATAATGAAAGATATTGTTACAGAAATTAAATTTTATAACAGTTGAAAAGTCACAAGGCTGGGCCGCCTGGTGGCGTAACGACATCGGCACCGGACCTGGGAGCGGAGGTTCCCGGGTTCGAAACCAGTTGGGTCCGCTCCTGAGTACGCTTTCCATCCGTGCCCG
The DNA here is from genome assembly GCF_030028105.1 of Mobula birostris. NCBI lineage: Eukaryota > Metazoa > Chordata > Chondrichthyes > Myliobatiformes > Myliobatidae > Mobula > Mobula birostris. The sequence continues at coordinate 6,147,299 of NC_092395.1, forward strand.
GTTGAGTGTCTAAATCGCAACTCGACCTCGTAAGTACTGTGAAAATGTCTGTGTGAGGAGTGGCACGCCACACAGTCTCTCTCTCTCTCACTCCGCGCCTTGTAAAAGCCATGAAAAAGACATCGTCATGGACACATGCACTCACATGCACAGACTTGCACGCACGCAGGCATACGCAAAAAAAAAGAAAAGTCATAAGGCTAATAATTCTCTATCACACGTGGTCTCCCTCCCTTTCCCTCTCACAACTCTCCCACCCACTCTCCACCTTGCTCTTCCTCCCCCTCTCCCTGCTCCTCTCCCTCTCTCTCTCCCTCCTCTTCCCTCCACTTTCCCATGTTCCCCTCTTCTACCCTTCTCCCCCGTCTGTCCCACTCTTCCACTCTCTCTACTTCTCTCTCCCCCTCTCTCCCTCTTTTGCCCTCTCTCTCTCTTTCCCTCTTTCTCCCTCTCTTCTGTTCTCTCCTCCCTCTCCCTCACAATTAATTCCAGATTAATCAAATAAGCAGTATGCTTTGCCTCCCTCCCTCCCAGCAGCCCCCAGTCTGGTGTTCTTGCACAAGGCCAAGCCTGGCATGGTTTCAGCCTGAAAGCTGGGAAGCCTGTGGAAGGCCCCGCCTACCTTACTGAACTTATCAGGGATATCTACGTCTGATCTTTATGGAACCCCTAGTAACTGGGCTTTGGATGTCATGCAACTGTTCAACTGATTGGATGAAGTAATCCTACAAACTGTGGGCATCTTTCCATACACGGAAGCTTAGTGGTTAGCGTGACGCTTTTACAACTCCGGGCGTCTGAGCTTGGAGTTCAATTCAAGCGCCCGCTGTAAGAAGTTTGTACCATCTTCCTGTGATCGCGTGGGTTTCCTCCGGGTGCTCCAGTTTCCTCCCACAGTCCAAAGATGTACTGGTTAGCAGATTAATTGATCATTGTTAAATTGCCCTATGAATAGGCTTTGGGTTGTCGGGTGGTGCAGCTCTTTGGGCCAGAAGGGTGTGGTCCACCCTATATCTCGAAATAAGTATCAGTCTTTTCCTAATAATAAATACTAAAGGAGTATTAATGCAATGTAGTTTGGAACTTCAAGGTTCAAAATAAATTGATCACCAAAGTATTGAATCATATACTACCAAGAGATAGATTCAGTTCCTTCAAAGTTCAAAGTACATTTATTATCAATGTATGTATACTGTACGCAACCTTGAGATTCGTCTCCTTACAGGCAGACACGAAACAAAGAAACCCAATAGAACCCATTAAAAAGAAGACTGCCAAACACTCAATGTGCAGAAAACAAACTGTGCAACTTGGTAAAAGTAATCAAATAACATTCAGAACTGAAGTTCCTGAAAATGAGTCTACAGCCACGAGGCCAGTCATCACTACAGCCGATTGCAGGTATTTACAAGGAAAAGAAGAAATATAATTAAAATTTTATGAAAACTCTACATAGACAAAGACTGACAAACACCAATGTGCAAAAGATTGCCTTGGATTACTACATTGTACAGTGTAATGAATCAATCTGTATGAATGGTATACAAGACAGAATTTTTACTGTACTTCAGCACATGTGACAGCAATAAACTTATTTCACTGGACAACAAAGACTTTGCTTCCTGAATACTTTTGGGTGTACCTTATTGATTTTGGACTGTTGATCATGAAAACTGCCATGAAATTTCCCTCTCATGCACCAATTTTTTGAAATTGCCTAATTGCCTGTATTTGTTATTTCAATTCATAATTCAAGTCAGGATAACTGATGCCAAGATTAAGGAAGGCATTTGTGTTGGTCTACAAATCAAACAGGTCATCAGTGGAAACCTTCTAGTGGGACTGGAGAAAACCACATGGAAGGCATTCAAGGATGTTGAAAATTTTCATGGCAACTACAGAACACCAAACTACATGCACCTGGTTGACAACATGCTTTGAGCACACAAAATACTGAAGTACATCTTTTCACTAAAGATTCATTTTCCGCATCCCCACTTAGACTTCTTCCCTGCAAATCTTGGCACTGTTACTTATGAGCATGGGGAAAGGTTTCACCAGGACACTGCGGTCATGACAAAGAGTATCAGGGCAACTAGAATCTATCAATGCTGACTGATTATTGTTGGACACTTAAGCAAAATGCCTCAGACACTGAGTACAAACAAAAATCATCAACAAAATATTTTTAACTTAGCAGAACTACTGCAAAGCATCAACACCGTTATACAATTAAACACATTATATTCAATAAAAGATAATTTCTTGTTTCTCCAAATTCCTACGTGATTAAAGTAGTCCACAATTATATTTGTGTTCAGCTTGAAGTGATCTATCATAAACACAGAAGATTTCTGAGGAAGTGGCATGCTGGGAAAAAGTTGATGTCCACTGTTTACCAACTTGCCAAATGGTACTATTGTACCTGCCACAACCACTTCCAATGGAAGCTGATTCCATACACCACCCTGTGTGTGAAAGATAGTTTCAATTTGGATCCCTTTTAAATCTTTCCACTCTCATCCTAAAATTATGCCCTCTAGTTTTGGGTAAAAGATTGTTATCATCCATGTTATCTAGGCTTTCATATTTTAAACACTTCTGTAAGGTTGACTCTTATTCTCCTGTGTACCAAGGAATTATATGGTGTTTGAATCTCGTTAACTGTTGAACACATTAATGTCTTGGCACAGTATCTCCAACACCATCACACTGAGCACGGGGGCCCCCCAGGGCTGTGTGCTCAGTCCACTGCTGTTCACTCTGCTGTCCCACGACTGTGCTGCAACACACAGCTCGAACCACATCATCAAGTTCGCCGATGACACAACCGTGGTGGGTCTCATCAGCAAGAACGATGAGTCAGCATACAGAGAGGAGGTGCAGCAGCTAACGGACTGGTGCCGAGCCAACAACCTGTCTCTGAATGTAAACAAAACAAAAGAGATGGTTGTTGACTTCAGGAGGACACGATGCGACCAGTCTCCACTGAACATGGACGACTCCTCCATAGAGATCGTTAAGAGCACCAAATTTCTTGGTGTTCACCTGGCGGAGAATCTCACCTGGTCCCTCAACACCAGCTCCATAGCAAAGAAAGCCCAGCAGCGTCTCTACTTTCTGCGAAGGCTGAGAAAAGTCCATCTCCCACCCCTGATCCGCACCACATTCTACAGAGGTTGTATTGAGAGCATCCTGAGCAGCTGCATCACTGCCTGGTTCGGAAATTGCACCGTCTCAGATTGCAAGGCCCTGCAGCGGATAGTGAGGACAGCTGAGAAGATCATCGGGGTCTCTCTTCCTGCTATTACAGACACTTACACCACACGCTGCATCCACAAAGCAAACAGTATTGTGAAGGACCCTACGTACCCCTCATACAAACTCTTCTCCCTCCTGCCATCTGGCAAAAGGCACCGAAGCATTCAGGCTGTCATGACCAGACTATGTAACAGTTTCTTCCCCCAAACCATCAGACTCCTCAATACCCAGAGCCTGGACTGACACCAACCTACTGCCCTCTACTGTGCCTATTGTCTTGTTTATTATTTATTGTAATGCCTGCACTGTTTTGTGCACTTTATGTAGTCCTAGGTAGGTCTGTAGTCTAGTGTAGTTTTTGTATTGTTTCATGTAGTACCATGGTCCTGAAAAACATTGTCTCATTTTTACTGTGTACTGTACCAGCAGTTATGGTCGAAATGACAATAAAAAGTGACTTGACTTGACTTGACTTGAAATGATTTTGGTACTAAGGAATAGTCTTGTCACTGGACACAGAATGCCCAGGAACACAAAGAGGAAGGGAATTTTATTTTTTTTGTCTTCCCATTCTTAGCTGTATGCACTTACCATCTGCTGTTAACTTTTAATTATCACATAGCAAACAAATGTTAAGAGGTGACGAGAGTGAATTACCATATTTGTGCCAAGACGTTTACTGATCAATGCAGATGCTTCATCCTTCTGGTGATATCCTTTGGCCAGACAGTATTGAATCAGTGCTGTTTATATTTTAAATTTTCCCTAATGGGACATGGCATTACAGAAAGTGGAGGGCTATGTAGGAGGGAAGGGTTAGGTTGGATTTGGAGTAAGCTAAAGGGTTGGTACAATATTGTAGGCCAAAGGGCCTGTACTGTGCTGCACTGTTACACTACAGCACAATCCAATTGGCCCATGGTGATGTGTTGATCTTTTAACCTGCTCCAAATTCAATCTAACTCTTCCCTCCTACATAGCCCTCCTTTTATCATCCATGTGCCTATCTAAGAGTCTCTTAAATCTCACTAATGTATTTGCCTCTTATCCTCCTTCACTCCAAAAAGGAAAGTCTTAGCTCACTCAACCTATCCTCATTAGACATTCTGGTAAATCTCCTCTGCACCCTCTCTAAAGCTTTCACATCTTCCCTAAAATGAGGTGACCAAAACTTAACATGAAATTCTAAGTGTGGTCTAACCAGAGTTTGATAGGGTGTGTTCTAATGCATTGTCAATAATCTCCACTCTTAATCAACAGTCTTTGTTTAATTCTAGAGTTCTAGAATGAATACAATAAAATGGCCACTGAGTGTATGTTCATGGTCTTCTGCTGTGACCCATCCACTCAAAGTTCAATGTGTTGTGCATTTGGATTTGCTCTTCTGCACACCACTGTTGTAAGGTGTGGTTATTTGAGTTACTGTCACCTTCACTTCAGCTTGAACCTGTCTGGCCATTCTCCTCTGACCTCCCTCATTAACAGGATTTTTTTGCTCTTAGAACACTGGATGTTTTTTTTTTGTTTTTCACACCATTCTCTGTAAACCCTAGAAGCTCTTGTGTTTGAAAATCCCATGAGATCAGCAGTTTCTGAGATACTCAAACCACCCTGTGTGACACCAACAATCATTCCGCAGTCGAAGTTACTTAGATCGCATTTCTTCCCCATTCTGATGTTTGGTCTGAACAGCAACTGAACCTCTTGACCATGTCTGCGTGCTTTTGTGCATCAAGTTGCTGACTCATGATTGACTGAATAGATAAATTAAGCGAGTTAGGGTTTTTCTCTTTGGAGTGAAGAAGGATAAGCGAAGACTTGATAGAGGATAAGAGGCATAACGAGTGGATTGCCAGGGAGGACCTAATACCAGAGATGTCAGATGTAAGTTTTTGCACAGAGAATGGTGCGTACATGGAAAACCGTGCCAGGGGTAGTTGTAGAGACAGATACATAGAGCAGTAAGTTATCTGTAAGCAGGTTTGTACATTCCTTCCTGTGTGCATGTGGTTTTCCTCTGGGTGCTACGGTTTCCTCCCACGGTCCAAAGACATATTGGTTAGTAGGTTAATTGGTCATTGTAAATTGTCCCGTGATTAGGCTAGGGTTAAATCGATGGGTTTCTGGGTGATGCGACTCAAAGTGCTGTTGGGACCTGTTCTGTTCTGCATCCAAATAAATAAGGAAATAAATAAGACAGGAAAGCCAGAGGGAAAATTGAATACAGAAAAGAAAAAATCTTGGCGAAGAATATCAGGATTAACAACACCATATGAAGTTGGCGGGTGATCAGCGAACCTGAATCTGTTTCCTCACTTGCAAGAAAACAATGAAAACAATTCGATCAGCCCAGGAAAAATTGAGAAAGATGAAATCTGAGAACTAGTTGACCTGTTTGGATTATTGTCATTGCAGTAACTCCGAGTCGTGTGGGCCTTTTTTATGTAAACTTATAACATATAACACAATATCCACAAAATGGGAAATGCCATGTTATTGCAGTACTATGATTCCTCCATTGAGCACATCTACATGAAATGATGTTGCAGGAAAGCAGCATCCATCAACAGGGACTCCCACCACACAGGCCAGGCTCTCTTCTCACTGCTGCCATTGGGAAGGGCATAGAGGAGCCACACCACCAGGTTCACAAACAGTTATCACCCCTCAACCATCAGAGGGGATGACGTCAGTCACTCCCATCCCACAACCAATGGACTCACTTTCAAGGATTCTTCATCTCATGTTCTCGATATTCTTATTCTTATTCTTTTCTTTTGTACCTTTAATTGCACAGTTTGCTGCCTTTTACACATAGGTTGTTTCCCCGTCTTGTGGCAGTGGTCTTTCATCGATTCAATTATGGTTCTTGTATTTAATGAGTATGCCGGCAAGGAAGTAAATCTTAGAGTTATATATGGTGACATATGTATGTACCTTGATCATAAATTTACTTTGAACTTTAAACTTCTGTCTTAATGCATTAAAGTGCACGATGTGTTGACATTTGTAGTGCTTGCTTTATTTTTAGATATACTGAATTTCTAGTTATGTGACTGATGACATCATGCTGCATTGATCTGCAAACTGCAGGCCACGCCACTATTTTGTGACGGTATGCGCTGGATCGTGTATACGTGCTGTGTCCTGTGTGTGATTGTATGTAGTGCATCTGCACCCTAGCTCTGGAGGGACAACGTTTCATTTAGCTGGATACAACTCAACTTGAACTTGAACATCATGGGTCTTCTGAAGTGGTGACCCAAAACGTGGGGCCTGTGTCATTGATGGCAGGATGGAGAGTGGGGTCGGAGCTGTGATATTGGGGTTCAGAGCTGAGATGTTCCAAGCCTCGGGGAGACCGGTACGGGTATGGATGTGTGTGACAGTAACACTCAACAAGAACATGCTGAAGGATACAGACTATATTTGTTACACCAGGCTGCAAATGATGGAATCTGGAGCATCACACAAAGCAACTGGAAGAACTCAGAGGCCAGGGAGCAGCTACAGAGGGGAAATTATAAACACAGGATGCTGGAAATCCACAGTAACACAAACACACTGCTGGAGGAATTCTGCAGGTCAAGCAACATCCTTGGTAAGGAATAACGAGTCAATGTTTTCAGTCTAGCATCCCTCATCAGGCCTAACATTCAAAAATTCATTTCTTGATGACTCTGACAGTGAGATTTTGACTCACCATTCTGGCTTCAATTTGAACTTGGGTCTCAGGGGTAAAGAGAAAGTGTTTTAACACCCAGACCTCTGTTGGAAAGTATAAAATCTATGCGATGATGTTATCGTGGTTGAGCAGCTGAAATAACATTTGTGAAGGAGAAAGTCATGTTGCCTCACACTACATCTGATGCTATATATCAGCCCTGTGCACAAATAAAGAATTTTTTGCTTGCGTGCAAAACATTTCTGACAATTCTAGGGCTTTAATATCCCTTGTGTGTCAAACAGATCTGTGGCTCCAATTTGAAAATTCTTCATTACAACTGTAATTGCCCTGAGATATAACCATGGGTGTATTAAAGATATTCTGCGTTGCTGGAAATTTTAGCACCAGTCTGTGGAAACAAAGAATGTTAAACGTATTAGCTACTAAATACATCTTGGACAGAAATGTATACACTCTGACAACATAGTAACACACACAAAATAGAACCACAGAACCATAGAACACTACAGCACAGGAAACAGGCCATTCAACCCTTCTAGTCTGTGCCGAAACTTTATTCCACTAGTCCCATTGACCTGCACCCAGACCATAACCTTCCAGGTCTCTCACGTCCATGTATCTATCCAGTTTATTCTTAAAGCTTAAGAGTGAGCCCACATTTACCATGTCAGATGGCAGCTCGTTCCACACTCCCACCACTCTCTGAGTGAAGAGGTTCCCTGTAATGTGCCCCCAAGCCTTTCCCCTTTCACCCTAAAGCCATGTCCTCTCGTATTTATCTCTCCTAATCTAAGTGGAAAGAGCCTATTCACATTTACTCTGTCTATACCCCTCATAATTTTGTAAACCTCTATCAAGTCTCCCCTCATTCTTCTACGCTCCAAGGAATAAAGTCCTAACTTGTTCAGTCTTTCCTCATAACTCAACTCCTGAAGACCCGGCAACATCCTAGTAAATCTTCTCTGCATTCTGTCAATCTTACTGATATCCTTCCTATAGTTAGGTGACCAGAACTGCACACAATACTCCAAATTTGGCCTCACCAATGTGTTATACAACCTCCCCATAACATCCCAACTCCTATACTCAATACTTTGATTTATGAATGCCAGGATGCCAAAAGCCTTCTTTACCACCCTGTCTACCTGTGACGCCACTTTCAGGGAATTATACATCTGAACTCCCAGATCCCTTTGTTCCTCCTCAGTGCCCTACCATTTACTGTGTATGTCCTTCCTTGATTTGTCCTTCCAAAATGCAACACCTCACACTTGTCTGCATTAAGTTCCATCTGCCATTTTCTGGCCCATTTTTCCAGTTGGTCCAGATCCCTCTGCAAGCTTTGAAAGCCTTCCTCGCTGTCCACAATGCCTCCAATCTTAGTGTCATCAGCAAACTTGCTGATCCAATTTACCACGTCATCATCTAGATCATTGATATAGACAACAAACAACAATGGTTCCAGCACAGATCCATGAGGCACACCACTGGTCACAGGCCTCCAGTCTGATAAGCAATCATCCGCTACCACTGTCTTCTCCCACAGAGCCAATTTCAAATCCAGTTTACAACCTCTCTATGGATACCTAGTGTCTGAACCTTCTGAACTAACCTCCCACGTGGGACCTCATCAAAGGCCTTAGTAAAGTCCATGTAGACAACATCCACAGCCTTTCCTTCCTCTACTTTCTTGGTAACCTCTCCAAAAAACTCTACAAGATTTATTAAACACGATCTACTACGCACAAAGTCATGCTGACTATCCTTAATCAGCCCTTGGCTGTCCAAATACTTGAATGTCCGATCTCTCAGAACACCTTCCAGTAATTTACCTACTACTGATGTCAGGCACACTGGCCTGTAATCCTGGTTTACTTTTGGAGCCTTTTTTAAACAACGGAACAACATGAGCTACCCTCCAATCCTCCAGCACCACATCTGTGGCTAAGGACATTTTAAATATTTCTGCCAGGGCCCCTGTTGCGGGTTGTCGCGGGAACTTAGCAGGTCAGGCAGCCTCAATAGAAAGGAATAAAGAGTCAACGCCTCTGGCTGGGGGCCTTCTCCAGCACCGGAAAGGAAAGGGAAAGAAGCCAGAGTAAGAGATGGGTGGGGGAGGGGAGGGAGGACAAGCTAGAAGATAACCAAGATAACGTTACGTGGATATTTATTTTAGATGAATACTAATCATGAAGACCTATATTCAAAGTTTTAAGAGTAACTTCTTCCCCTCCACCATCAAGTTTCTGAAAGGTCCTTGAGCAAATGAACACTACTCTGCTGTTCTAATTTTTCACTGTCCATTTGGAAAAATAGACCAATGCCATCTGTCCATTTCCCTCCATAGATGCTGCCTGACCTGCTGAGTTCAAGATGGTGGCATCTACCATTAAGGAGCTTCACCACCCAGGACTTGCCCTCTTGTCATTACTACCATCAGGGAGGAGGTACAGGAGCCTGAAAACACACACTGAACAGGTTAGGAACAGCTCCGTCATCAGATATCTGAATGGTCTATGAACCCATGGATACTACCTCACGATTCCTCTTGTGCACCATTTGTTTATTTGCAGCATTTTAATTTTTATGAAATGCATGGTACTGCTGCAACAGAACAACAAATTTTACAACATATGGTATGTCAGTGTTAATAAGCTAGACTCTTTTTCTGAAGGAACAAGAGCAATTACAGACAACACAAAAAGTTCCGGAAGAACTCAGCTGGGCAGGCAGCATGTATAGAGGGAAATGGACAGATTGAAATTTCGACTGGAGATCCTCTACTTGGATGTGTCCTCTTCTCATTGCTACCATCAGGAAGGAGGTACCGCAGCCTAAAGTCACATACTCAATATTTTTGCGACAATCTCTTCCCCTCTGCCACTGGATTTCTTTACGGACAATGCGTCTATGGACACTACCTAACTATTCCTATTTTCCACGATTTATTTGATGTAACATACTAATTCTTTATGTATTGCACTGTATTGCTGCCACAGAACAGCTAATTTCACGACACATGTCAGTGCCAGGGTAGCGTACTCTAGCAGTTAGCATTCCGGACTTCTGAGTTCAGTTCTATCTGTAAGCGTTCTTTCCTGGTCCGGTTTCCTCCCACAGTTTAATAACTTACCAGTTAGCACGTTAATTGGTCGGCGCAAGTTGTCCCCTAGTTAGGTTAGAATTACACAGGTGGGCTGCTGGCTCCAAGCATGGTATCTCTAAGGAAAAGTTTAAAAAAAATAATAAAACTGATTTTGATTCAGTCTTCAGATTCTCCGATTCACAGGCTAACTCGGGATTGTCACTTCAGCTTCCCTGGACTAATCCCAGGAAATGTACCTACAAAACCTTGCAACGTTAACATCAGGTAAAAACTTTGCCTGTCATACCACTGAATAGGTGAAAAAAAATACTTGCCTGGGCTTCAGTGGGTTGAGGTTTCTGAACAACATTCATAACTTTGCTTTTGTGGTTTTACCTGCGATGATAGACCCGGGGTCTTGCTGCAGAATGTCCCACTCTTTCCTTCAGAACTAAACCACACGTTCTTGAGTTTGCACATCCAAACCTTGCAGTTGACTCTACTTTCACATGCCAAGTGACTGACTCTTTTTTAAAAGAAACTGTCAGCACTCTCCAATTAATTGAGCAGAATTAGGATGCACTGTTTTGATTTACAAAGACGAAACAAAACCTAGGGCACGGCCATCTGTTTGTGTGCCTGAACCGAAAACTCACTGCACACAGGTGGCCCTGATGATGCAATGTGCTCTCCTCTGTGATTCCCTGTGTGGTGAGGTTATGATCTTAACTGAATCACTTAGCTAAAGCACCAAATGTAAAGCACCAGAACTACAGTAATGTGCAAAAGTCTTAGGCACATTTACTGTATATGGCTAAAGTGCCTGAGACTTTTGCATAGTACTGTGTTTGTCAGCGTGGAGCAGAGCGCGAGTTTGTAAATTTGGTGGGAGTAAAGGATTTTATGAATGGTGAGGGTGGAGCACCATGGGAGGGGTGTGTGGCAGGTGGCAGAGAAGGAGTGCCGGGGTGGGGGTGGCGTGGGTGCAGCGACTCCCTGCCTGAGACATTAAACAAGGTCATATGATTCTATACAATTTTCTTATTACAAATAAACTCTTCTCGGGCTTCAAGCTGGGTGCAGGTATCAATTATAACCGGTGTTCTGATGACAAGCTCTACCATCTTCTTCAGGGATGCTGCCTGGGCAAGACTGGTCTGGTGGTATCTTTATTTTGATCATTACAGAATGTCTCTCTGGTGCTTCCTGCTCCCTCCCCTCTCTGTTCTCCTTTTCCTAACCGTGATTCCTCTCTCCCTGCCCCTTTCCCACTCTCAGTCCACAATAGAGACCCATATCAGAATCAGGTTTATCATCGCTCACATATGTCATGAAATTCGTTTTTTTTTGTGGCAGCAGAACAGTGCAATACAGAACGTTGTTACAGTACCATGCAGAAGTGGTAGACACCCTAGTTTATATATATACTTAAGACTTTTGCACAGTAGTGCAAAAATAGCTGTAATAAGATCATTGTAAGTCAATCAGGTAAAAGTTTGGAAATTTATCAATTGGACTCACCATTGAGTATTACTGACACCTGATACAGCAATACACATCAAAGTTGCTGGTGAATGCAGCAGGCCAGGCAGCATCTCTAGGAAGAGGCACAGTCGACATCCTGACGAAGGGTCTTAGCCTGAAACGTCGACTGTACCTCTTCCTAGAGATGCTGCCTGGCCTGCTGCGTTCACCAGCAACTTTGATGTGTGTTGCTTGAATTTCCAGCATCTGCAGAATTCCTGTTGTTTGCGTCCTGATACAGCAAATTGTTTCTCTGGTCTGAGAACCTCAGTAACTTTGGACTGTTGCTTTATTCATCCATACACCTGCCACTTTCTGTGTAAAAACCCTAACTCTGACATCCCCCCATTCTTTCCTCCAATTAACCTAAAACTATGCTCCCTCATGTTAGCCATTTCTGCCCTGGGGTGGGGGGGAAGGGACTTGCACTCTATTGTCTGCCTTCACAGTACTTTCTCTGGCTGTCCAATCGCTCTGGGCCTCTTATCATTGTGGACACTCTATCGAGTCAAGGTCAAAGTAGTTTTTCTTATCGAAGTACTTAAATGTCATCATATACTGTACATGCAACTTGAGAGTCATTTTCTTGAAGGAATTTAGAGGAGAATAAATACAATAAAACTATACATAAACAAAGATTGACAAACGACCAATATGCAAAAGAAGACAAATTGTACAAATTAAAAAATATACAAAAAAAAGATACCAAGAACATGAATTTGTAGGGTCCTTGAAGGTGAGCCTGTAGGTTGTGGAGATAGTTTAGTGTTGAGGTGAGTGAAGTCACTTCTCAGCCTCCTTCGCTCCAAAGAGAAAACATGCAACCTTGCTCAACCTGTCCTTATGAGAAGCTTTGGTTAGACAGAGTAAAGGAAACAGATTCTAACCTCGACCTCTGGGCAGATTTCTGCCTCCCTGCATCCACTTCAGTGGGCAGAACTGAAAGGGGTGGTGCTCTGGCCTTGCATACCTCACTGTCCTGCTTGTGGGCAGGGTTTTCAAGACTCACGATTCAAGATTAATTGATGTCATTTCCAGTACACAAGTGTAAAGGAGAACAAAATAATTGTTACTCTGGATCTAATGCAGCACAAAAAACCCAGGAAAGATAAAGAATATAATAATAATAAAAGAAAACCCACTAATTGCAAATACACAAGATAGTTTACGTACATAGATTGATTGCAGTCAATAAAGTGACACTACAGTGTGGACAAGGTGACCGATGGGAAATAATAAAATAGTGGTGGAGTTAGTGGGTGGAGGTGATGATCAGCCTTACTGTTTGAGGAAAGTAACTGTTTTTGAGTCTGATGGGAGTGGGACAAATAGTCCATGAGTAGGGTGGGAGGGATCCTTCATGATGTTACTGGTCCTTTTCTGACACCTTTCTTTGTATCATGTAATATCGGAATATTTCTTCCTGATCTTTGGGCACGAGAACTTGTATGCAAATTGATGTGTACACCAGCATCTTGAGATCCTTCTCTGGGTTACTTCTGCTTTCTGCTTGGTTGATAGACGAACGTTTGATGTGAAGGAACACACACTAAATGCTGGAGGAACTCAGCAGGTCAGGCGGCATCTTGGAGATAAATAAACAGTTGATGTTCCAGGCTGAGACCATTCTTCAGCACTGGAAAGAAAGGGGGAAGACTTGAGAATAAAAATGTTGGGGGAAGGAAGGGGACGTGAATAGGTGGAAGATGATAGGTGAAGACTGGTAGATGGGAAAAGTAAGAGGGAGGAGAAGAAATAATCTGAAGAGGAAAGTGGACTATGGGAGTGAGGGAAGGAGGAAGGGTCTCAGGCCGAGGAGATAGGCAGGTGAAAGGAGATAAGAGGCAAGAGTGGGGAGCAGAAGTGGGGAGGGGGAGGGACTTTTTTTTAACTGGAAGAAGAAATCAATATTCATGCCATAGGTTGGCACTATCCAGACAGAATATAAGGTGCTACTCCCCCAACCTGAGAGTGGCACAAGGGGAGGCCATGGACCAATGTGCTGCTTCTTGCTTGTTTCCCTGACAAGTCTGAGAGTTCTATCCCCACCATGGGAACAGAATGGCTGCCACACTCAGTCACAAACTGATTTATTTGCACAGCCGTTTTATGACAGAATTTGTGATGGAATTTGGGCACTTCATTTTGTTGACATGTTCATATCCCTGGATTTGTTGCTGCAGTTTTACGATTATTATTAGCCTGTGTTTGGTAATGAAAGCTTGGACTTGCATTTCACATCCTTCGAATATGCCAGCATATTTCACCAGTGACACATTATCTTTTTTAAAGGCAGTTGCTTCAGATGCAAACACTCCTTCACTGCCTCAGTAAGGCAGACAATATCAAAGACCCCCATCCATCCTGGACATTCTCTCTTCACCCCTCTCCTGTGGGGCAGCTGATACAAAAACCTGAAAGTACAGACCATCAGGCTCAAGGACAACTTCTGCCCCTCAATTAAAATGCTTCCCTAGTATGATAAGGTGGACTGTTGGCCTCACAATCTACCTCGTTACGGCCTTGCACCTTAGTGTCAGTCAGCACTGCACTCTCTCTGTAGGTGTGACACTTAATTTGGCATTCTGTCTATTGTTTAACCTTGTGCTACCTCACTGTACCGTTGTAATGAATTGATCTGTGAGAACAGTCATCATGATCATTATCATTATGTGTCTATGACTTTGGTTGTATTTGGCAAATTTTTCTGCAGAAGTAGTTTACCGTTGCCTTCTTCTGGGCAATGTCTTTATAAGACAGCTGACCCTAGCTATTATCAATACACTTCAGAGATTGCCGGCCTGGCGTCAGTGGTCGCATCGCCAGGACTTGCGCTATACATCAACTGCTCATACGATCATCCACCACCTGCTCCCATGACTTCACGTGACCCCGATCGTGGGGCTAAGCAGGTGCTACACCTTGCTCAGAGATGACCTGCAGGCTAGTGGAGGGAAGGAGTGCGTTACACCTCCTTTGGTAGAGACGTATCTCCACCCTGGCACCCATAGCAACAGGATGGAAGATTAAAGATTATCTTTATTCGTCACATGTACATCAGAGCAAACTGTGTCATTTGTGTCAACGGCCGACACAGTCTGATTACGCACAGGGGCAGCCTGCAAGTGTCACCACATTTCCAGTACCAACATCGCATACCCACACTTACTAACCACTACAAACCTGCACGACCTTGGAATGGGGGAAGAAGCTGAGACGCGTGGAGAAAGCCCACACGGTGTCACGGGGAGAAAGTACAAAGTCCTTACAGACAGCAACGGGAGTTGAACCCCGATTGCTGGTGCTGTAAAGCGTTATGCTAGCCCACCCTACTGTGCTGCCCACGGACAAAAGCAAGACAAGCTCTTCGCTGTCCCTTGGTACATCACAACAATAATAAAACAATACCAGTTCCGATTCCAAAATTAAGTGTTATTGTTACATTTCATAACTTAAAAACATTGAATTAATTCCAAGAAAAGACACGGGTGTCTGAAAATACCAGTAGAGTTCCAGTTACTTTAAGCAAGGCGTGCTCATATCATGTGGTAGCATGATGACGTCTGCAATTAACGTATTTTTACATGTAAGTCATAACTATTTACTTAAACAAACAAGAATGCTCAATCAAACTATATATATATATAAGTGCAGTGTAGGCAGACATTAAGATGCAAGGCTAAGATGAGGTAGATTGTGAGGTCAAGAGTCTATCTTATTGTACAAAAGTCCTAAACAGTAGGAATCTTGGTTAGACAGACAGGTTGGGCAATAAAGCCCGTGTCCATGCTGTATGAATTTTGTTATTCTTTTTTCTTGTCCTACCTCAGTGGTTAGTACAGACCAGATGGGCCAAATGGCCTGTGCTCATGCTGTAGAACTTTGGTTATTGTTTTCCCTTGTACTACGTCAATGCACTGATGTAATGGAATGATCTGCGTGGTTAGCATGTAAAACAAGTTTCCACTGTATCCTAGTACATTTGACAAGAATAATTCAATCCAATCCAACCCAGTCCAGTCAAAGACCCTTCCCGGATGAGGAGAAAGCAAAATCTCAGCGGTGATTGAATGGCAGAGAGACTTGATGTGTCGAATGGAAAAAAAAGTTTGAAAAAAAAGGTTTCAAAGATTCAGATTCAAAGTTCAAGGTACATTTATTTATCAAAGTATGCATGCAGTACACAACCCTGAAATTTGTCTTCACACAGTTATGAAACAAAGAAGAATCATGAAACCAACCTGTTCAAAGAAAAACATCAAACATCAAACCCCTCTTCCCCCCACACGCAAAAAACAAATTACTCAAATGGAAATAAAAATATGAGCAAAAACACAGAATGTAAAAACAAAATCCTAAGGCATGTTTCAGCATGGTTCAGCTTAGTATTCATCATCTGCAGGATGCCCCGATTCAAAAAAGGTTCACAAAAGACTGTGAGAACAGCAAGGAGGATCTTAGTGATCTCCCTACCATCTATCACAAGATCACAAGATCACAAGATCACAAGACAAAGGAGCAGGAGTAGGCCATTCAGCCCATCGAGTCTGCTCCACCACTCCACCGTGAGCTAAACTATTCTCCCATCTAGTTCCAATTTCCGGCTTTTTCCCCATATCCCTTGATACCCTGACTAATTAGATACATAACAATCTCCTCCTTAAACACCCTCAATGACTGGGCCTCCACAGCTGTATATGGCACCGAATTCCATAAATCCACGACCCTCTGGCTAAAAAAATTTCTCCTCATCTCTGTTTTAAACGGGTACCTTCTAATTCTAAGACTGTAGCCTCTAGTCCTGGACTCACCCACCAAGGAAAACCATCTTTACACATCTACTCTGTCCAACCCTTTCAACATTCGAAATGTTTCTATGAGATCCCCTCTCATTCTTCCATACTCCATTGAATACAATCCAAGAGCCGACAAACGCTCCTCATATGTTAGCCCCTGCATTCCAGGAATCATCCTCATAAATCTTCCCTGAGCACTCTCTAACATCAGAACATCCCTTCTAAGATAGGGGGCCTAAAACTGCACATAGTATTCCAAATGAGGTCTCACCAGTGCCCCATAGAGCCTCATCAACACCTCTCTACTCTTATACACTATTCCTCTTGAAATGAATGCCAACATAGCATTCACTTTCCTTACTGCCGATCCAACCTGGTGGTTAACCTTTAGGGTATCCTGCACGAGGACCCCCAAGTCCCTTTACACTCCCGAGTTTTGAATTTTCTCCCCATCTAAATAATAATCTGCCCGATTATTTCTTCCTCCAAAATGTACAACCGTACATTTCTCAACATTGTATCTCATCTGCCATTTCTTTGCCCGCTCTCCTAAACTGACCAAGTCTCTCTGCAGTCTTTCCATTTCTTCAACACTTCCTGCTCCTCCACTTATCTTGGTGTCATCTGCAAATTTAGCCACAAAACCATTTAATCCATAATCTAAATCATCGGTATACATTGTAAAAAGAAGCGGTCTCAACACTGACCCCTGCGGAACACCACTAGTAACTGGCAACCAATCAGAATAGGAACCCTTTATTCCCACCCTTTGCTTTCGGCCTATCAGCCAATGCTCCACCCATTCCAATATCTTTCCTATAATTCCGTGGGCTCTCATCTTATTAAGCAGCCTCTTATGCGGCACCTTATCGAAGGCCTTTTGAAAATCCAAATTCACAACATCCACAGCCTCTCCCTTATCAATCTTATTTGAGATTATTTCAGAAATTCCAATAGGTTGGAGAGGCAGGACCCTTCCTTCATGAAACCATGCTGGGCCTATCTTGTCATGCACCTTGAGGTATTTCATAACCTCGTCCTTGTGGATTGACTCCAATAACTTTCCAACTACTGATGTCAGACTAATAAATCTGTAATTTTCTTTTTGCTGCCTCCCTCCTTTCTTAAACAGCAGAACTACATTTGCGACCTTCCACTCCTCCGGAACCATGCCAGAGTCTATTGATTCCTGGACATTTATCAGGAGTGCTGCACTTCGTAGTATTATCAAGGATCCCACCCATTCATCCTGCATCCTCTTTGACTTTCTACCATCAGGCAGGAGACTCCGATGCACAAAAACACGAACGGTCAGGATGGGAAACAGTTTCTTCCCTCTGGCCATTAGGCTTCTGAACTCCTTGCCACATCACACTTGAAGAGTTACCAGTTAATCTGTTCTGTACCTGACAATATGTAATTTATACACTTCACTTTGTTTATTTATGCATAATTCATCTGTAGATTTTATCCTCACTTTCCTAAGTTCTTGTGTTGTTATATGTGTGTTAAGTGTAACACTATGCTTTTACACCTGGTTCAGAGACACGTAGTATATATGTATAGAGTTAAATAACAATAAACTTGACTTGACTAAACTTGAATTGTCCAAAAGTAGTGGCATGTGACAGTACTAAACCGATTTACGAAAAGCAGCATGAATCCATAAATAGTAATGAAATAAATACTAAGTTGACCCATTTTTTGAAGCTGTTCATCAGAAGGTAATGAGGGTAATTCTTCAAACCTTCAATGTGATTGAATAATTGACGTTCATTTGAAGGCCAAAGGAAATTCATCTGATAGGCAGTCTTCACCTTACAGACTGAGGATGTCTTGCTTCCATTCTGATATTTTTGATTTCTTCTTTGGCTGATGAGGCCAATGTAGAACCACATGCTCCTCCACAGATGAGGTAGAGGGAAGCCAACAGGGTGGAGGTGTAGGTTGTAGGGTCATTTCTACCTCCTTCTACTGATGCAGGGCCTCCAAGTACTTCCACATGGACTTGAAGTTTTCACTGCCATCTTGAAAGTTCCATAAGACCATAAGACACAGGAGCAGAACTGGGCCATTTTGCCCATCAAGTCTGCTCTGCCATTCATAAAACATAGAATAGTACAGCACAGTACAGGCCCTTTGGCCCACAATGTTGTGCCGACCCTCAAACCCTGCCTCCCATATAAGCCCCCACCTTAAATTCCTCCATATACCTGTCTAGTAGTCTCTTAAACTTCACTAGTGTATCTGCCTCCACCACTGACTCAGGCAGTGCATTCCACGCACCAACCACTCTCTGTGTAAAAAACCTTCCTCTAAAATCCCCCTTGAACTTCCCACCCCTTACCTTAAAGCCATGTCCTCTTGTATTGAGCAGTGGTGCCCTGAGGAAAAGCCGCTGGCTATCCACTCTATCTATTCCTCTTATTATCTTGTACACCTCTATCATGTCTCCTCTCATCCTCCTTCTCTCCAAAGAGTAAAGCCCTAGCTCCCTTAATCCCTTCCATCGTGGCTGATTTATTATCCCTCTCAACTACATTCTCCTGCCTTCTCCATGTAACCTTTGATGCCCTGACTAATCAAGAACCGATCAACCTCCATTTTAAATATACTCAATGACTTGGCCTCCACAGCCGTCTGTGGCAAGGAATTCCACAAATTCAGCACTCTCTGGCTAAAGAGATTCCTCCTTATCTCTGTTCTAACAGTGGAAGCAGATCTGATAGTGGTGTTGAAGAGGTTTTAGATAGGTACCTGGATGGAGAGATATGGATTAAGTACAAGCAGAAGAGATTTAGTTTAATTTGGCATCATGTTCAGGACAGACACGGGGGCCGGGGGGCCTGATCTTGTGTTGTACAGATCTATGTTCTGTGTTCTATGTAGGGCACCTACAAAACAAAATGGATTCAGGAAGAAATAAAGGTGAAGGTGCATAATAACGCAGCAGTTAGTACAGTCGCTTTACAGTGCCAGCCGTAACTGATCGGAGTTCGATTCCAGCTCTGTCTGTAAGGAGTTTGTATGATCTCCCCGTGACCATGTAGGTTTCCTCTGGATGCTCAGGTTTCCTCCACGTTCCAGAAACAAAAGGGTTAGGGTTAGTAAGTTGTGGGCAAGCTATTTTGGTGCCAGAGGTTTGATGATCCTCGGACTGTGCTGGTTATTGAAGCAAGCACCATAATACACTGAATATTTCGTTGTCCTCATGACAAATAAAGCTAATCTTTAATCAAACCTGATTTAAGGGATCAAATTTGACGGATCGACTGGTCTATCAAATGAGCCCCAGTGTTAGAGAAACCCAAACAATCACGGGCAGAAACTATCACTGTCGCTTTGCTTCAGGCCAAATTGGAAAGGTTGGGTACAGGACGAATCGAGATGGTGGGGTGTGGGCCTGGGAGCATATCGAAGTGATAGGACCTGGGTCTGAGAGCGAGGAACAACCAAAGATTTGATTGATTTAAACACTGGGCCGCATTGGAAAGGTCAGGTTTGGACAATTTAAGCACCGGGCCGTACTGTAAAGGTCGGGTATGGGCTGAATTGAGGCAGCGGAGCCTGGGCCTGGAAGCGTGTTGAAGCGGCAGGGCCTGGATCCAAAAGTGAGGGACGACCCGATGTTTGGATGATTTAAGCACCGGGTCAGATTGAAAAGGTCAGGATGTCAGGGCCGGAGGAGAGGGACAGGTCAGTTCAGCTCGCTGTTCCACGAAGTTTACTGGTCTCTGCACAGAACTGAGGCTGTGCCCTGTAACTAACGAGCTACCGGACTGGCTTTGTGACTGTGGACTCACTTTCGTGAGCTTCATTTGTTTGCTTGCTTTTGGTGTTTGCCCATTTTCTTTTTTCTATCTGCACATTGGGTGTTTGACGGTCTTTTTTAGTTGGTTCTGTTGGGTTTCTTTTTTTGTGGCTGTCTGTAAGGAGACGAATCTCAAGGTTGTATATCGTATACATATTTTGATAATAATTGTACTTTGATTTGGGAGGTGGAAGCTGTTTCAATGCTATTAAAGTTACGGTAGAAGCAGAATTATTTGATTATTCTTGCTTGAAATTTGAGAGAAAAAGGTGGAAAAATTAACACCTTAACACCAAAAGACATAGCAGAATTAGGTCCTTCAACCCTCAGCCGTTCCTTTATAACTGACTTATTTTCCCTCTCAACCCCATTCTCCTGCCTTCTTTCCATAACCTTTGATGACTTGACTAATCAAGAGCCTGTCAAAGTCCGCTTTAAATATACTCAATGACTTGGCTTCCACAGCCGTCCGTTGCAATGAATTCCACAGATTCGCTAGAGAAATTCCTCTTCATCTCTATTGTAAAGGGACGCCTTTGTACTCCGAGGCTGTACCTTCTAGTCCTGGATTCCATCACTATAGGAAACATCCTCTCCACATCCGTTCTATCCAGGCCGTTCAATATTTGGTAGGTTTCAATGAGATTCCCCCCCTTCATTCTTCTAAACTCTAGCACAAAAAGACCCTTTAATTCCTAGAATCATTTGTGTGAACCTCCTCTGGACCCTCTCCAATGCCAGCACATCTTTCCTTAGATGAGTGGCCCAAGTCTGCTCACAGTCCTCTAAGTGTGGCCTGACCAATGCCTTATAAAGCCTCAGCGTTCCATTCTCACATTTATATTCTAGTCCTAATGAAATAAATGCTAACATTGAATTTACCTTCCTTACCACAGACTCAAGCTGCAAGTTAATCTTTAGGGAATCCTGTATGCGGACTCCCAAGTCCCTCTGCACCTCAGATTTCTGAATTTGCATCCCATTTAGAAAACAGACAACACCTTTATTCCTTTAACCAAAGTGCATGACTAAGGGTGAAATTAGCATCAGAGACAACTTTGTTTAAATGTAGCAGTGGAGGAACAGTGACTCTTTTTCTTTACAAAAGCACAGAAATCAGAAAGACTTCACAGCTACTACTGTGCAAAGAAAAACAACCCACTGATTAGTTTAGCAGAAACTTGGCTCGAAGCAAAGAATTTCCGGCAGTGTCTGATTTCAGATTTTAAATTGTTCTGCAGAGATAAGACAACTAAGGTCCTTGCAAGGTAGCTTTACACTTTTGAGAGCTTGTGATGCTGCCAAGCAAACAGAAATATAATTAGAATAAGAAGCAGAATCAGGTTTATTATCATAGATATGAAATTTGTTGTTTTGCAGCAGCAAGACATTGCAGACATAAAATATGCAATAATAGATGCAAACACTCAGTTGCCACTTTATTAGGTACACCTGTACACCTGCTCATTAATGCAACTATCTAATCAGCCAATCATGTTGCAGGAAATCAATGCATAAAAGCATGCAGTCATGGTCAAAAGGTTCAGTTGTTTAGGCTACACTTCAGAATGAGGAAGAAATATGAACTAAATGACTTTGACGGTGGAATGATTCTTGGTGATCTGAGTTTCTCAAACACAGTGGATTGCCTGGGATTTTTCTGCACGACAATCTCTAGAGCAGGGATTCCCAACCTGGGGCACAAGGACCCCTCGGTTAATGGTAAGTCTCTATGGCATAAAAAAGATTGGGAAACCTTGCTCTAGAGCTTGCAGAGAATGGTGTGAAAAACAAAAGAAAAAATCCAGTGAGCGGCAGTTCCGTGGGTTAAAAAGCTTCGCTGATGGGAGAGGTCAGGGGAGAATGGCCAGACTGGTTCAAGCTGACAGGAAGGAGGTAGTAACGCAAATAACTACATTTTAGGACAGTGGTGTGCAGAAAAGCATCTCAGGATGCACAAAACATCACACCTTGAAATGGATGGGCTACAGCAACAGAAGATCACACTGGGTTCAATCCTGTACTTAATAAAGTGGCCACTGTGTGTATATATAAAAAATAAATTCAAGAAGTAATGAAAAAAGACAACAAAATAAATAATGAGGTAGTTTTCATGGGTTCATTGTCCATTCAGAAATCTGATTGAGGTGGGGAAGAAGCTGTTCCTAAAACACTGAGTGTGTGTCTTCAGGCTCCTGTACCTCTTTCCTGATGGTAGCAATGGGATGAGGGCATGCTCTGGGTGATGAGGGTCCTTAATATTTGATGTCACCTTTCTGAGATATCGCTCCTTGAAGTTGTCTTTGATGCTAGGGAGGCTAGTTGGAATATCTAGTCATGAGACTAAAAGAGTCAAGGTCCAGAGATCAGGAGTCAAAGTTATGGGGACTCATGTTATTAGCCTTGGCGTTTCAGTAACATTACGAATTGAAGCTGTCACAGAAAGAGATGGAATCAATACTGCTAACGAAAGATAAGAATTAATCATTTGGACTCTGTACATCAGGAAAACAATTTTAGAGAAATTAATTACTTTTAATAGAGAGCCATAAAGATTAATTTTATTGTACAGGAATATGGGGAAAGGGATAATTAAAGAGGATATTTAAAGCAAAGGCGAGGAGGAATTTCTTTAGGAAGAGTGTGGTGAACTTATGGAATTCATTGTGACAGATGGCTGTGAAGGCCAAGTCACTGGGTATATTTAAAGCGGATGTTGATGGTTTCTTGATTAGTCAGGGTGTAAAAGGTTACAGGTAGAAGGCAGGAGAATGGGTTTGAGATGGATAATAAATCAGCCAAGATGGAATGGCATAGCAGAATCATGGCTTCTCACAGCTGCCTGGAAGGAGTGTTATGTTCTCCCTGTGACCGTGTGGGTTTCCTCCCACAGTCCAGAGATGTTTTGATTGTTTGGCGGTCGGTTAATTAGTCATTGCAAATTGTCCTGTGATTAGGGTAGGGTTAAATTGGGGGATTGCTGGGCGGTGTAGCTCAAAGGGCCGAAGAGCCTCCTCTCCGCTGAATCTCAATAAATAAATAAAATTAATTCTGTTCCTATGTCAAACAATCTCTATCTCTCTCTCTCCCTCTCACTGGATGCTGCCGGAGGAAGGTACCCAAGTCCTGGGTCATGGGCTCGGTTTAGTCAACACGGTTTGTGGATTGGACTCTGTAGTTCATGTTATGGTGTGCTTCTGGTACTGGTTACTCCTTTTTCTGGTGCTATTTTGTGTGATTTTGATCTGGGTGGACTGGCCTGATGTTAATGAACAACATGGAGCTAGATTGAACTGAAATGAGCTGAACTGAATATGCCTGGACTGACTCATGATTTGTGCTTTGGTGTTTTATATCCTGTGTTTTCTGCTCATTTTTTTGCTGTTTGCTCAATTTGTTTTTTTGCGTGTTGGGCATTTGACGCTTTCCTTTGAACAGGTTCCATGGTTTTCTATATTTGTTTCATGACTGTCTGTGGGAAGACAAATCTCAGGGTTGTATATTACGTACATACTTTGACAATAAATGTACTTTGAATCTTTGAATGTCTTATATTCTTAAAGTGTCAAGAAAAATGTACTAGATAATCTGGCACTGAATATAATTGGTTTTGGTAGAAATGGGATTAATTAGGTAAAAAGATATTAATTTACAGGGACAACTATCAATTGCTTTCACTAGGAAATCATCAACTGAATTGGTAGCTGCTTGGAAATGTTATTGAAATGGAAAATAATATGGTGCAAAAATCTATTCGCTAACATGCAGTTTGGAATCAGAGAGCCACACAGCAAAGAAATGGGACCTTCAGCCCATCAAGTCTGAACTGACATCAGTTATTCACTTAAACTAATTGCATTTCATTGTCCTCCTATCCCCATCACTCTCCCACAGATTCCATTACTCACCTACACACACTCAACGATTCAGGAACAGTTTCTTCCCCTCTTGCATTGTACTGCTGCTGCAAAGTTAACAAAGTTCATGACATATGCCGGTGATATTAAACCAGATTCTGATTCTGACTCGGGGCATTTTACAGTGGCCAATTAATCTATTGACCTGAGATGTGGGAAGAAACTGAGAGAGCCCGGAGGAAATCCCTGCGGATGCAAGGAGCATGTTCAAACTCCAGGTGGACAGCATCCAGGGTCAGGTTTGATCCCAGTTTGCTGGTCTTCTGAGGTAGCAGATCTACTTGTTATGTTCCTGTGCAATCCACATCTTTCCTATCTAAAGGACATCATCTCCAAGAGGGAATTAAATGCACTGTTTGAGAAGTTGATACAACAGGAATAAAGACACATTTCTTTTGAGGTGTCATATCACTGACATGTGTCATGAAATTTGTTGCTTAGTGTCAGCAGTACAGTACAATACATAAAATACTATAAATAAAACATATATATATTTTTTAAAAAATAAATTAAATAAATATTGCAAAAGAAAGAAAAAATAGTAAGGTAGCATTCATTGTCTGTTCAGAAATCAAATAGTGGAGGAGAAGAGGCTGTTCCTGAATCATTGAGTGTGTGCCTTCAGGCTCCTGTACCTCCTCCCTGATGGAAACAATGAGAAGAGAGCATGTCCTGGGTGATGGATGCTGCCTTCTTGAGGGGAATTCAAAAGAAGTTTAGTGGGAGGGAAGGATTTAAGGTTGGTGATGGGTTTATCTGATAGAAGTTAATGAGAGAATTGCGTGGGATTAATGTATAACTGGTGTGGAT
Organism: Mobula birostris; assembly: GCF_030028105.1. NCBI lineage: Eukaryota > Metazoa > Chordata > Chondrichthyes > Myliobatiformes > Myliobatidae > Mobula > Mobula birostris. Next base: position 6,172,191 of record NC_092395.1, read on the forward strand.
GGGTGCTTGTTAGTCGACGTGGAGAAGGCAGATAAGGGCTGCCTGACTCTTGTCATGATCAGTGTACAATGGTTTTTGATTTTTTTTTTGATATTTATTGTGTATTTCAGTTCCATTTCCCCTCTTGTTTTCCCAAGAGAACTCAAGAAAGACAACTGCCTCCAATGGTGACTTCCCTCCTCCCTTCCCACCTACCCAACAAAGGTCTACCAGCTGAGGCCTGTGAACCAGTTGTGTGGTGGGCTTTGTGAGCGGTTGTCCTCTCACACTTCTTCCAGTGGTGGTGGAAATGGTGCATGCAATCAACAGCATAGTTTAGAACATAGAACAGTACAGTACAGCACTGGACAGGTCAATTAGCCCACAACTTTGTGCTGAACGTGAGGCCAATTAATACTAAGTGTTCTCCTCCTGTGTATCCCTATATTTCCTTCATCTTCACGTATCTATCTAAAAACCTTCATGTATCTATCGACAGGCCTCTTGAACGCCACCAAACTGCCCCAGATAACCCACTCAAGTTCAATTTTAAGTTCATCGTTATTCAACTGTATACATGTATACATCTAAACAAAACAATATTCCTCTGGGTCCAAGGTACAAAACACAGTAGATATATCACATACGGGACATAAAAGTTGGGAAAAAAAACTATTTTTAGATGTCCAATTTTATATTTGGTGATGTTTAAGTGGACCATTGCCTATATAGGCCTATCAGAGGCAGTTTGGTGGCATTTAAGAGGCTTTTAAATGTCACAGAACCGTCTTTTCTTTTTCCCTTCAAACCCATTCCTCTCGTGATTTACCCCCCAAAAAATTTGCTCTTCATATTGTCTTTGAATTTCCTCTCTCTATCTTTAAAAACATGTCCTCTGGTGTCTGACTTTTCCGCTGTAGGGAAAAGGTTCTGATTGTCTAACGTATCTAAGCCTCACAAAATTTAAAAAATCTCTACCTCATACATAACCAATATAAATGCAAACATTTGGCAGAAAGAACACTCAATTTTGCACTGATGATGTCACCTCGAATGGTAACAAAACGTTTGTGACTAATCTCCAGGTTCGGTGAACAACTCTACAAACAAACTCTGTCATATTACTCCTCAGCGTCCAACACTCATGATAGAACAACCCAGGTTTGTCTAGCCTCTCCTGATAGCTCATACCCTCTAGTCCAGGCAATATCCTGGTAACACACATCAAAGTTGCTGGTGAATGCAGCAGGCCAGGCAGCATCTCTAGGAAGAGGTACAGTTGACGTTTTGGACCGAGACCCTTCGTCAGGATTAATGGAAAGGAGAGCTAGTAAAAGATTTGAAGAGACTTTCCTCATGTTTGTGTTTTTAAATATCCTGGTAAATCTTTTCTGTAGCTTCCACATCCTTCATACATGAGGTTACCAGAACTGCACACAATACAGTACTCCAAGTGTGGTCTGACTAAAGTTTTGTATAGGATACTCAACATGCCTACCAGTGAAGGCAAGCGCACCATATACCTTCTTTAGGACCTTCTCCACTTGGGTTAACCATGGACTTGGGCCCCAAGATTCCTCTGCATTTCATAAAAGCAAGAGATTCCGCAACACACAAAGTGCTGGAGGAGTTCAGCAAGTTCAAAGTTCTAAGTACACTTATTATCAAAGTATGTATACAGTATACAACTTTGAGAATTGTCTTCTCCAGACAGCCATGAAACAAAAAAAACATGGAAGCTGTTCAAAAAAAACATCAACCCCCCCCCACATGTTAAAAAAATGTGCATAAAGCAACAAGAACATCCCACCCTCACCCCCTACATGCAAAAAACAAATTGCGTGAGTCATCCATGGAAGGGAATAAACAGTTGATGTTTTTGGGCCAAGGCCGTCCATCAAAGAAAGGAAGGAGGAAGAAGTCAGAATAAGAAGGTGATGGGAGAAAGGAAGAAGTACAAGCTGGCAGGTGACTGGTGAAACCACGCAAGGGGAAGGTGGGTGGGGTAGGGAGTATGAAGTAAGAAGGTAGGAGACACTCTGCACTTTAATAGTATACTTTCTCCTTTCATTTGACCTTCCCCAAACACTTGCTTAATTAAACTCCATCTGCCACTTCTCTACCCATATCTGTAACTGATCTATATCCCATTGTATTCTTTGATAGTCCTCTATACTGTCCACAACACCACCAATCCTTGTGCCCTTATAAATTAAGGGACTGAGTAACGAAATGACAGAAGGATAAATAGTGGGGTTTGACATGTTGGACTAAAGGAAAAATTTCAATTACCTTTAAATATTAATGGCCGTGAACTCCGTAGATATTTAGGATTTAGTATATACACTCAGTAGCCAGTTTATTAGATACATCTGTACACTTGCTCGTTAATGCAAATATCTAGTCAGTCAACCACGTGGCAGCAACTTGATGCATCAAAGCATGTAGACAGGGTCAAGAGGTTCAGTTGTTCAGCCTGAAGATCAGAACGAAGAAATATGATCTAAGTGGCTCTGATTGTTGGTGCCAGATGGGGTGGAATGAGTATCTCAGAAGCTGCTGACCTCCTGGGATTTTCGCGCACAACAGTCTCTAGAGTTCACAGAGGATGGTGCAAAAGAACAGTGAGTGGTGGTTGTGTGGGCTTTGTTATTCAGAGTAGTCAGAGGAGAATGGAGGAATACCACAAACATGCACCCAGTGGGTCACTGAGTGTAGATTATCAAAACGTACTTCCACAAAGCCAAGCGACAATGGAAAATTAACTTCTAGGAAAGAAAGAAGAGGAATGTTTTTTTTTACTGGAAGCGTACAAAACCCTGGTTACTGCATGCTTGGAGAGCTGCCTATAGTTCTGGGCACCAGATCATAGGAAGAAACATTCATCTGGATGTTTGCATTGCCCTAGGGTCAGATTGTGGGGAACGATTACACGAGTGAAGTTATTTTTACCGAATTTGATCCAACCATTAGGAGGTTGCAAGAACCTCAAGGATAAAGAGAAAGATTTCATACTTATTGGAGAAATAAGGTCACAGGAAGACAGACAATGTGTGGAGAATTTAGGAAATGCTTCTTACTGTGGTAGAAGGTGGAATTTTGACCAAAGGTTAACTTTTATCTGGCTCTCTTCTCATTGCTACCAACAGAAATGAGGTACAAGAGCCTAAGGTTCCACACCACCAGGTTCAGGAACAGCTCCTACCCTCAAACTCAAGCTCCTGAACCAGCTTTGACATTTTTACTCACCACAACACCGAACATTGAACACAACCTCTGGACTCACTTTCAAGGACAATACAATTCATCTATTCAGTATTAATTAATCAATCAATTTATTTATTATTATTTGCTTCTTTTTGTATTTTCAGTTTGTCTTCTTTTGCACATCGGATGCTTGTCAGTCTCTGTGTGCAGCTTTTCATTGATTCCATTGTATTTTTTTTATTCTACTGTGAATGCCTGCAAGAAAATGAATCTCAGATTCATATATGGTGACATACTGTATACTGTATGTAGTTTGATAATATATTTACTTTAAACTTTGAACAGTTCATTTTTCTATCAGCGTTTATTGTGTTTATACCAGATAAAGTTGTTAAGAGGTGAACACAGATGGATGGCGTTAATGTAGGAAGCAATTAGAACTTCAGAGTTTTGAGAGGCTGAATTGATGACTCTTGCTCCCATGTCCATTTAATGCTCCTTCTTCTGTTCTTGGAAGTGTCTGACAACTCCCAGCTTTCCCGTAGAGCATGATTCAGCTCATGGTTGTTGAGCAGTAGATGTTTTAACAACCATGATGACTCAGTGGTTATGTGTACTGGAACAACTTCACAGTCCTGAGAACTCAACATAGTTGAGTTCACTACTCCCAATTCTGGCAGAGTTGGAGGATCTCCTCTTGCTCTCCATAAGTCACGGGAGCAAAATTTAGCCATTCAGCCCCATTGAGTCTTCTTGCCTTTTGATCATATCTGAGCAGTACAATAGCGTAGTGGTTAGCACAATGTTTTACAATACCAGCAACTCGGGTTCGATTCCCGCCGCTGTCACGGGATCACACGATCACAAGACAAAGGAGCAGAAGTAGGCCATTCGGTCCATCGAGTCTGCTCTGCCACTTCACCATGAGCTAAACTATTCTCCCATCCAGTTCCAATTCCCGCTGCTGTCTGTAAGCTTTATGCTGCCGTTACCTTCCACAGTCCAACGATGTACCTGTTAGTAGGTTCATCGGTCATTGTAAATTGTGTCGTGATTAGGCTAGGGTTAAATTGGGAGTTGCTGGGCAGCATGGCATGTAGGACCAGCAGGGCCTGTTCCGCACTGTATTGCAATAAATAAAAATAAGTAAATAAATTTACTTTCCATCTCAACTCCATTTCTGCCTTCTCCCTGTAATCTTACTACCCTGACTAATCAAGATCCTATCAACCTCTCCTTTAAATATACCCTTGACCACAACACCACCAATCTTAGTGTCTCCATAAGTTAAAGGACTGAGCAAAGAAATGACTCAGGGATAAATAGTACAGGTTTGACATTTTGGACTGAAGGAGAGATTTGAATAACATTTAAATAATTAATGGCAGAGGACTCCATAGAGGTTTAGGATTTGAGTACATAGACTCAGTGGCCGATTTATTAAGTATGGCTGTACACCTGCTCATTAATGCAAATATCTAATCAGCCAATCATATCTAAACATTCCAGAGAAGTTCACTGATAAAAAGGAAATAAGAGCCTAGTGCAGGCAAATGGCTGGGCTTCTCATTGCTTCAGTGGTTTGGGAATGAGTTGGATTTCTTCTTTTTTGTCACCATCCGGTGAAAGGTAACCAAAGGAAGGATACGAGTCTCTAGTGGTGTAACCACTCATGGAGATGGCATTTAGGGGTCTGAAGTAGCAGGGTGGTGGGGTAGAAATACATCTTTACCAAAGGAGGTGTAAGGCACTCTTCCCCTCCGCTAGCCTGCAGGTCACTCTTGGGCAAGGTGTAGCACCTGCTTAGCCCTCTCCCCCCTCCCCCACCCTGGATCAGGGTCATGTGAACCCATGGGAGCAGGTGGTGGATGGTCGTGTGAGCAGCTGATGCACATCACAAGTCCTGGTTATGCGACCACTGACCCCAGGCAGACAGTCGCTGAAGAGTATTGATAATGGCTGAGGTCACCCAGCTGGTAACGACACTGCCCTGAAGAAGGCAATGGCAAACCACTTGTCCAGAAAAAATTCCCAAGAACAATCATGGTCATGGAAAGACTGATAGCCTACGCCATACAACATGGCAGATAATGATGATGATGCAAGCAGGGATTAGTGTCATCAGGAAAATGTGGAAATAGAAAGTAGAATAAATATAGACAGGTGCAAGTTCTTAAGATTGTGGTAGATGGACTGTCTTTCTTTGGGACCCATTAATTAGACCTTATTTTACAGCGAATCTTCGACGGAAGTTTTTTATTCAATAAAATTCTGAAGGTTCCAGTTAACAGCAGCAAACAGTTACAGAGCTCTTTCTCTCAGCCCAGAGCCCAGCACGTTCATCTGCCATTTACAGAAAATAAGTCACTCACCCAAGCATTGCTTCCGACTGAAACCAAGCCAAGTGCTTGAATGTCACTGCTGTGGCCAATTTGTAGGCAAAGATGATGCAAACAATGCAAATCATGCTGCACTATGATAGAAGCATTAGAAGATCAAATACAGAATGCTCTAAAAATAACGCAGAGAGAAGAAGGCTGAAGAAGTTTAAATCCTCTCTTCAACAGGAGTTCAGGGAGACCCTCTCTCACTGGTCTCTCCTCGGTGATTGCTGCTGCCCTCTGACTCTTCATCTCCCCCCCACCCCCATCCACCTTCTTATTCTGGCTTCTTCCCCCTTCATTTCTAGTCTTGGTGAAGGGTCTTGCCCCAAAATGTTGACTATTTGTTCTCCTTCATAGGTGCTGCCTGACTGTAAGTCTATAAAACAAAACCATGCTGATTTTGGTGAACGCAGCAGGCCAGGCAGCATCTCCAGGAAGAGGTACAGTCGACATTTCAGGCCGAGACCCTTCGTCCTGAAACATCGACTGTACCTCTTCCTAGAGATGCTGCCTGGCCTGCTGCGTTCACCAGCAACTTTGATGTGTGTTGCTTGAATTTCCAGCATCTGCAGAATTCCTGTTGTTTGACCATGCTGATTTTGGCAGTTTTATCATATGCTTCCAAGTATCCAGAAACCTCATCCTTAACAATCAACTCCTGCATCTTCCCAACCATTGAGCTCAGGAAAACCAGCCTATAGTTTCCTTTCTTCTGACTCTCTCCCTTCTTGAAGAGTGGAGTGACATTTGCAATTTTCTAGTCCTCCAGAACCATGCCAGAATCTATTGATACTTGAAAGATCATTACTAATGCCTTTACAATCTCTTCATCTACCAGCCTACTCTTCCCGAACTCTGGGTTGTAGTCCATCTGGTTTATATAACTTAACCATCTGCAGACCTTTCAGTTTCCCAAACACCTTCTCCCTAGTTATAGCAACTGCACCCACCTCTGCCCTCTGACACTCTGGAACTTCTGGCATACTGCTAGTGTCTTCCAAAGTGAAGACTGATGTGAAACTCTTACTCAGTTTGTCTACCATTTCCCTGCCTCCCACCCTCCCACCAAATTATTACCTTTCTAGCATCATTTTCCAGTAGTCCAATATCTACTCTCACCTCTCTTTTACTCTTTATATCTCAAAAAACTTTTGGTATCCTTTTTGATATTATTGACTAGCTTACCTTCATACTTCAACTTTTCCCCCCTTATGGCGTTTTTTAGTTGCCTTCAGTTGATTTTAAAGAGTTTCCTGATCCTCTAATTTCCCACTAGTTTTCACTTCAATATATGTTCTCTCTTTTGCTTTCATGTTGCCTTTGACTTCCCTTGTCAGCCATGATTGCATTACCCTGCCTTTGGGATACTTCCTTTGTCTTCAGAATGTATCCATCCTGTGGTTTCCGAAGCTCTCCCAGAAACTCCAGCCATTGCTACTCTGCCATCGTTCATGCTTGTGTCCCCTTCCAATCAGCTTTGGCCAGCTCCTCTCCCATGCCTCTGAAATTCCTTTTACTCTACTGTAATACTGATACATCTGACATTAGCTTCTCACTCTCAAAGTGCATGGTGAATTCTCTCATATTAAGATCACTGCCTTCTAAGGGTTCTTTTACCTTAAGCGCTCTAATCAATTCCAATTCATTGAACAACACCCAGTCCAGGAAAGCTAATTCCCAAGTGGAATCAACCACAAGCTATGCTAAAAAGCCATCTCATACTTATTCTGCAAATCCTTTCTCTTGAGATCCAGTACAAACTGGATTTTCCTAATCTACCTGCCTATTGAAATCTTCCATGACTTCCATAACACTGTCGTTTTGACATGCTTTCCTATCTCCTGTTGTAAGTTGTAGCCCACATCCTGGCTTCTGTTCAGAGGCCTGTATATTACTCCCATCAGCGTTTCTTTACCCTTGACCTGTTGAGTTCCTCCAGCATTTTGTATCTGTTACTCTAAATTTTTATAATCTGCAGTCTCTTATGCTTATGATTAATGGCATTTCAAGAGTAAAAGGCTCTGCTGAGATGACAGTATGTACATTTGAACCGTTTCTCCACTTGATCCTCTGCAGGCGGCAGTAAGTTGAAGCCAGGAGATTCCTCCTGGATTAGTGGGTTGGTCTGGGTCTATGCTATTGAAGAAGGTACTGGTGATGGGAGTTTCATTTGAGGACAAGCACTGGAGGCCCAGAGGTGGCCTGTCCTGGGGATGAAGGTGGTAAATGGGTGTGTGGGTGAGTGAGTGAGGGGTAGGTGGGTGAGTGGGTGTGTGGGTGGGTGAGTGAGGGGTGGGTGAGGGGGTGAGGGGGTGGGTGTGGAGGTGGATGATTCGGTGAGGGGGTGGGTGAGGGGTTAATTGAGGGGGTGGATGATTCGGTGAGGGGGTGGGTGAGTAGGTAAGGGGGTGGGGGAGGGGTTAAGTGAGGGGGTGGGTGAGTGGGTGTGTGGGTGGGTGAGGGATTCTGAGGGGGTGGATGAGTCAGTAAGGAGGTGGTTGAGTGAGTGAGGGGGTGGTTGGGTAGGTGAGGGGTTAAGTGAGGGTGTGGGTGAGTGGGTGTGTGATACAGGGTGTCGGACAGGAGTTTGTTTTGCTGTCGTTGCCTTATTTGTTTTATTTTGTTGTTTGCTGAACATGGCGATTGTGTTATGTCGGTGCCAGAATCTGTGACGACACTTGTGTGCTTCCTCCACCACAGCCTTGGGTGTGTGTTGGTTGTTAATGCAAATGATGCATTTCACTTAGTGTTTCAATGTTCATGTGATAAAATAAATCTGAATTTGATTCTGAAGTTAGAACAGGCCAGTGTGCTGCATGGGTAAGAACACGGCTGAAGCTATATTTGCAGCTCAACTGTAATCGTTTCTTCCACACCAAGAGAAGATTGTGTTTACTTCAAGCCGCTATCTGCAGCTTCTAGCATCTGGAGATGTATTGGAGTAATTGAGGCTGAGAAATGAGAGGCAACAGATTTGGACATGGCACAATAAACTGAATCCATTACAAAGGAAAATTGTGGACGCTGTGAATTCCATAAAGTCCAGAATTTCTTGTGACTAAACTGGCAGCACATAGAATTATAGAGCCATACAACGTGGTTCCTTAAGGTTGTCATAGCTGGGGATGAGGGGGTGGCATAGTGGGGATAAGCTCCCACTACCTATTAAATACTCCTAATGGCCTGCGTCTCAAATAATATCTGACAAACTGCCTTCACATGTGCCTGGTTCTTATAAGTCCCTAATGTTTCTGCCTCTACCATCACCCCAGACTGCCTATCTACTCTATCCATGCCTCTCATAGTCTTATAAACCTCTATCAGATCTCTCCTCAGAAAACAACCCAGGTTCGTCCAACCTCACATCACAGCACATGCCCTCTAATCCAGGCAGCATGCTGGTACGCCTCCTCTGCACCCTTTCTAAATTCTTGACATCTTTCCCATAATGAAGTAAGCAGAACTGTATGTAATACACCAGATGTGGCCTAACTTAGAATTTTATAAAGCTGCAACATAACTTCCGGATTTTTGAACTCAACGTCTAGACTAATAAAAGCTAGCATGGCATATGCCTCCTTAACATCATGTGCCTTCATTTGATGAAACTGCAAACATATACCGGGTAGAAGCAGAAAAAGGAGTGAGTGATTTGCATTCTTCGTCCACATTATAACTCTAACCATGGCAGTGTAGTGGTTAGCAAAAACGCTATTACTGCTTGGGGCGTCAGAGTTCAGAGTTCAATTCCAATGCTGTCTGTAAGACATGGAGCTTGTGGGTTTCCTCTGGGTGCTCCGGTTTCCTCCCATATTCCAAGGACGCACGAGTTAGTAGGGTAATCGGTCATTGTAACTTGTCCATGACTAGCCCAGGGTTAAGTAGATGGGATGCTGGGCGCTGTGGCTTGTTGGGTTGAGAATAGCTGGTTCCATAGTGTATCTCTAAATTTAAAACAATAAATATAATGAGTTAGGCAAAGTACATGTGACAATAATAAACCAATTCCATTTCTTATCACTATGTTGCTTTCTTTCTGAAAACTTATCGTTTTATACAAGCTAAATTGTTAAGGGTTCATTTCTGACATCCTACTGTTTTGCCAGACTCTTTATCCCTGATGCTGACTGAAATGTATAATTGGTGTTGGCTCGGTACTGCTGCCACTAAACAACAGATATCACAACATACACTCAGCGGCCACTTTATTAGGCACACCTGTACACCTGCTCATTAATGCAAATATTTAACCAGCCAGGCATACGGCGGCAGCTCAATGCATAAGAGCATGCAGACACGGTCAAGAGGTTCAGTAATTGTTCAGGATGAGGAAGATACGTGATTGAAGTGACTTTGACTGTGGAATGATTGTTGGTGCCAAGAGAGGGTGGTTTGAGTATTTCACATCTCCTGGGATTTTCACGCACAACAGTCTCTAGATTTTACAGAGAATGGTGCAAGAAAACAAAAAAAAACCTCCAGTGAGTGGCGGTTCTATAAGGGGAAATGCCTTGTTAATGAGAGAGGTCAGAGGAGAATGGCCAGACTGGTTCAAACTGACAGGAAGGTGACAGTAACTCGAATTACCAGGTGTTACAACAGTGGTGAGCAGAAGAACATCTTTGAATACACAACACATCGAACCTTGGAGTGGACGGGCTACAGCAGATGACGACCATGAACATCTACTCAGTGGCCACTTTATTGTAAGGCCATAAGATATACAATAGGAGCAGAATGAGGCCATTCGGCACTTCGAGTCTGCTCCACCATTTCATCATGGCTGATCCAATTTTCCTCTTAGACCAAATCTCCTGCCTTCTCCCAGTATCCCTTCATGCCCTGACCAATCAAGAATTTATCTACCTCTGCCTTAGATATAAGTAGAGAATTGGCCTACACAGCTGCCTGTGGCAAAGAATTTCACAGATTCACCACTCCGGCTAAAGAAATTCCTCCTCATCTCGGTTCTAAAAGGACACTCCTCCATTCTGAGGCTGTGTTCTCTGGTCTTGGACTCTTCCACCATAGGTCTTTCACCATTTGATAGGTTTCAATGAGGTCACCCCTTATTCTTGTGAATTCCAGTGACTACAGGCCCAGAGCCATCAAACACTCTTCATATGACAAGCCATTGAATCCTGAAATTATTTTCGTGAACCTTCTTTGAACCCTCTCCAGTGTCAGCACATCCTTTCTAAGATAAGGAGCCCCAAACTGCTCATTATGCTTCAAGTGAGGCCTCACTAGTGCTTCATAAAGTCTCAGCATTACATCCTTGCTTTTATATTCTAGTCATCTTGAAATTAATGTGAACATTACATTTGCCTTCCTCACCACAGATTCAACCTGCAAATTAACCTTTAGGGAATCCTGCACAAGGACTCCCAAATCCCTTTGTGCCTCAGCTTTTTGTACGTTCTCTCCATTTAGAAAATAATTAACCCTTTCATTTCTTCTACCAAAGTGCACGCCCATACACTTCCCGACACTGTATTCCATCAACCAGTTATTTGCTCATTTGCCTAATCTAAGTCCTCCCACAGCCTCTCTACTTCCTCAAAACTACCTGCTCCTTTACCTATCTTTATATCATCTACAAACTTTGCAACAGAGCCAGAAATTCCGTCATCTAAATTATTGACATACAATGTAAAAAGAATCGGCCCCAACACAGACCCCTGTGGAACTCCAATAGTCTCTGGCAACCAACCAGAAAAGGCTCCCTTTATTCCCACTCTTTGCCTCCTGCCAATCAGCCACTGCTTAAAATGCTACGAGCCTATGGTGTTAGAGGAAAGATTCGAGCATGGATAAAGCAGTGGCTGATTGGCAGGCGGCAAAGAATGGGAGCAAACGGAGCTTTTCTGGCTGGCTGCCGGTGACTAGTGGCATTCTACAGGAGTCTGTGTTGGGATTGATTATTTTTACATTATATTTCAATGATTTGGATGACGGAATTGATGGCTTTGTTGCAAAGTTTGCGGATAATATGAAGATAGGTGGAGGGGAAGGTATTTTTGAGGAAGTAGAGAGGCTACAGAAGGATTTAGACAGATTAGGGGAATGGGAAAAGAAGTGGCAAATGGAATACAATGTCAGGAAGTGTATGCTCGTGCACTTTTGGAGAAGAAATGAAAGGGTTGACTCTTTTCTAAATGGAGAAAAAATACAACAAAACTGAGGTTCAAAGGGACTTGGGAGTGCAGGAATCCCAAAAGGTTGATTTGCATGTTGAGTCTCTGGTGAGGGAGACAAATGCAATGTTAGCATTCATTTCAGGAGGACTAGTATATAACAGCAAGGATGTAATTTTGCGAGGCATCACTTAAGAGTATTGTGAGCAGTTTTGGGCCCCTTATCTTAGAAGGGACTTTCTGAGATTACAGAGGGTTCAAAGGAGATTCATGAAAATGATTCCAGAATTGAATAGCTTGTCATATGAAGAGCGTATGATGGCTCTGGGCCTCTACTCACTGGAATTCAGAAAAATAAGGGGAGAGCTCATTGAAACCTATTGAATGGTGAAAGGCCTTAATGGAATGGATGTGGAGAGGATGTTTCCTATGGTGGGAGAGTCTAAGATCAGAGGACACAGCCTCAGAATAGAGGGGTATCCTTTTAGAACTGAGATGAAGAGAAATTTCTTTAGCCAGTGAGTGGTGAATCTGTGGAATTTTTTGCCACAGGCAGCTGCAGGGGCCAAGTCTTTATGTATACTTAAGGCAGAGGTTGATAGATTCTTAATTGGTTAGGGCATGAAGGGATATGGGGAGAAGGCAGGAGACTGGGGCTGAGAGGAAAATTGGATCAGCTATGATGAAATGACGGAGCAGACTCGATTGGCCAAATGGCCTAATTCTGCTCCTATACCTTATGGTTTTATGGTCTTTTAACCCTTGCAGTTCCTTAGCTCTAGCCACAATGATTCAATATCTTCCAACCCCTCCTCACCTCTTTCTAATGATTTGATTTCATTTACTACCAACGGAGCAACACTGGCCCCTCTGCCTTCCTGCCTGTCCTGTTGAAACAATGTGTATCCTTGGACATAAAGCTCCAAGCTATGATCTTCTTTCAGCCAAGATTCAGTGATGCCTACAACATCATACATGCCTACCTGCAACTGTGCTACAAGTTCTTTGACCTTATTAAAGTGGCAACTGGTGTTGTACCTGTTGTCTGCTCCCAAAATAGCTGCCAGTTTCAAATGAACCCTGTGCCTCTGGGCTGCCATTCCATTTCAAAATAATCAAAACATACTGGCCTTCCCTGCAGGGGAAAAAATATTGGATTGAGGCCTACAGAGCAAACAGAAGGCATTATACTGCTGTTAACACTAGCACCATTCATGTTGCTCAGTCCTCTTTGAGAAATAAATATTTTCCATTCAGTTTTATTTTGTAAATGTTTATTTAATGATAAATGGATTGAGCGTGGTCAGCAGAGCGGTACAATGCCACCTTCATTTTATGTTCTTTGATCTGAAAAGAAATTGTAATGTCATGTTATTTTTGGCAGGGGTACAGTGCACGAATACTCTGCGAGCGATGGAGGGTTGAAAGGTGAATGTGTCACCAGAATAGGGATCAGAAGTGCAGCCCTGCGATATATGAGATCTCTGTATGAAAATGTGTGAAGTTGCAGCAAGGCAAGGGTTAAAATAATGTGCAGGCAAGGGTGGACTGCAGAGAAGAATGTGGATGGAGCTGACAAGATTGCTCTTTGAAGACTTTTTGTGCCAGGTCTGTCGACACTCCTTTCTGCAACCCATCCTTGCCTGCAGTAGGTTAACAGAGCCATTTTATCTTACGGAGGTCAGATAAGAATGTAATGGAAAGATGCAAAACACAGGCGCCAACAAAGGGACAATTGCTTTACTAACTTTGGAGTATCATTGGTTGTCAGGTTATAGTTTCTACTGACTTTTAACTCCCGCATTGTGAATGGGCATTGATTCTGCGGATATGTAATTCAAACATGCACAGTTTAACAGATGGTCAATGTCCATAACTGCGAGTCATGGCGATTCCCTGTTCAAATTTCAGAACAGTTTGGTGAAAAGGACTATGCTCCCTGTGCACAAGTTAAATAAAGTTTGCTTGAGGAACAAGTGTGTGTTTTCGGATTCCAGTTCATCGGTGACATCAGTAAAGTCTGATGCTTACAGAATTTTTCACGTTTGTGTGGCCTCAAGTTTCAAAGTTCAAAATTCAATGTAAATTTATTATCAAAGTACATACATACATTCTACCCTGAGATTCATTTTCTTTATTGTTATTTATTTATTAAGATATATTTCAAGTACTCAAAGATACAAAGTACATATATTATCCACAAATGTATGCAGTATACAGCCTTGAGATTCATCTTCCCAAAGACAGCCACAAAACAAAGAAACACCATTCAAAGAAAACATCAAACACACAACATGCAAAAAAGAACAAATTGTGCAAAGGGCAAAAAATGAGTGAATAACACATGGAATATTCAACATCAAACCACAGAGTCCTCGAAACAGTCTAGGACTGTTCAGTTCAGTTCAGTTCACTTTATCGCCATGTCATTTGTTGTCTGCAGGCCGCAGAGCTAGTCCGACCTGATTAAAATCGTGCAAAATAGCAAGGATAAAAAGGCATATCCAGAAACCAGAAACACATATAACATGAATTGCAGAGTCCTCTAAGAATGAATCCAATCCACAAACTGCTCCGATCAAATCTTGGCCAAGACCCAAGACTCCTGCACCTTCCCCCAGCAGCAGTGAGCAAGAGGGGGAGGGAGACCACTTAAACGCAGGCAGACAGAGGTTCAAAGATCCAGACAACGCTAAACACCCACCTGTCTTTCGCTCTCATCCTCATTGATTTGAATCTTTCTTGACGCTTTAATTGGCGAAATCTTGCGGGCATTCACAGTAGGTACAAAGGAACATGAAAGAGCCAATGTAAAACTACATACAAACAAAAATCTCCTAAAGAAAGAAACGTGAAATTGCTTTTGGTTCCTCTACAACTGCTGACGTCAGGTGCTGCACCTCGATACGTGGCTCTAATGAATCTGCTGAAATCAATATAAATCAAGGCCTTAAACCTCTTATCCGAGGGGATGACAGAGGAGCTTGTCTCTTGTGGCTTTTTTTGAATAATTGAATGCCATACTATCTGACGGCTCTTTGCAACAAGTCTGGGTCCTTTCCATCATCAATGCAATTCATATCCAGCCTGACACACTTATAAAGGTAGTCCCTGGAACTGCTTCTAAATCTAGAGCCCCAGAAATCTGGCAGACATATATAAGCTTTGAAATATAAAATTATGCATTTGCAGTTTGTCAAAAAAATCAATAATATAATTAATTTCTTTGAATGATTTGGTGTATTATGAACCAGAAGAGAAAGTTGGGAAGGACATTCAAACTAATGGATCAGACCCTACCCCTTTGAGTTAGAAAATGATTGGTGTAACATGCATTATTAAAATGATTAGCGTTGCACATGGTCAAAATAAGTGGCCCATTCTTACAGATGAAAGGTCTCGACCTTTCCTCGATGCTGAGGATGTTCTACGAGTCTGTGGTGGCCAGTGCGATCATGTTTGCTGTTGTGTGCTGGTGCAGCAGGCTGAGGGTAGTAGACACCAACAGAATCAACAAACCCATCCATAAGGCCAGTGACGTTGTGGGGATGGAACTGGACTCTCTGACGGTGGTGTCTGAAAAGAGGATGCTGTCCAAGTTGCATGCCATCTGGGACAATGTCTCCCATCCACTACATAATGTACTGGGTGGGCACAGGAGTACATTCAGCCAGAGACACATTCCACCGAGATGCAGCACAGAGCGTCATAGGAAGTCATTTCTGCCTGTGGCCATCAAACTTTACAACCCCTCCCTTGGAGGGTCAGACACCCTGAGCCAATAGGCTGGTCCTGGACTTATTTCCTGGCATAATATATATATTACTATTTAACTATTTATTATTACTATTTAATTACTTACGGTGCAACTGTAACGAAAACCAATTTCCCCCGGGATCAATAAAGTATGACTATGACTGTGACTATGACCTGAAATGTTGACTGTTTGTTCCTCTCCATAGATGTTGACTGACCTGTTGAGTTCCTTCACCAGTCTGAGTGTGTTCTGGACTTCCAGCATCTTTTGTGTTTAGACTATAAGATCATAAGACATAGGAGCCGAATCTGTATCAGAATCGGAATCAGGTTTAATATCACCGGCATATGTCATGAAATTCGTTAACTTAGCGGCAGCATTACAATGCAACACATGATAATATAGAAAAAAAAAGTAAATTAATTACAGTAAGTATATATGTACGTATATTAAATAGTTTAATTAAAAATGGTACAAAAACAGAAATTTGAAAAGAAGTGAGGTAGTGTTCATGGGTTCAATGTCCATTTAGGAATGGGATGGCAGAGGGGAAGAAGCTGTTCCTGAATCACTGAGTATGAGCTTTCAGGCCTCTGTACCTCCTTCCTGATGCTAACAATAAGAAGAGGGCATGCCCTGGGTGATAGGAATCCTTAATGACGGACACCACCTTCCTAAAGCACTGCTCCTTGAAGATGTCTTGGATACTATGGAAGTTAGTTCCCAAGATGGAGCTGACTAATTTTACAACTTTCTGTAGCTTCTTTCAATCATGTGCGGTAGTTCCCCCCTCCACTCCCATGCCAGGCAGTGACATAGCCTGTCTGAATGCTCTCCATGGTACATTTGTAGAAGTATTCGAGTGTTTCAGGTGGCAAACCAAATCTCTCCAGACTCCTAATGAAATATAGTTTTCTTTATAGCTGCATCGATATGTTGGGACCAGGTTAGATCCTCGGAGATTTTGACACCCAGGAACTGGAAATTGCTCACTCTCTTCACTTCTGATCCCTCCATGAGGATTGGTTCATTTTCCCTCGTCCTATCCTTTCTGAAGTCTACAGTCAGCTCTTTGGTCTTACTGACTTTGAGTGCCAGGTTGTTGCTGTGAGATCACTCAGCTAGCTTGTATATCTTGCTCCTGTATGCTCTCATGTCTCCATCTGAGATTCTTTTAGGTCAGTGTTTCCCGACCTCTTTGAGCCCAGCACCCCCCCTAAAGCACTTACATACTTGAAACACCCCTCTTAGGTACAATATACTTTCCAGTGCCCCCACAGTGTAAAACTATGTCTACCTTATGCTAAGATGAGAAAAATGATTCTGCTTTAAATTTTTATTTGTCTTTAAATCTAGCTTACACAGTAGCTGTACACTGTACAGCAGCTTCAATATCAATGTGATCCCTGAACTTGATGGTCTTAAGCAAGAGTTGAAATATATGGTTCAAGTTGTGACAGCAAAAGCCTTAAGTTCAATTTAACAACGTCCAAGCAATTTTTGTTTTTTTGTGCGTATGTAGTTCACTGAATTGAAGCCTCTTTCAACAAGGTTGGAGGGTGGAAATGCAATGAAGAGCAGTTTGGCTCTTTTGCAAAGACTAGGAAACTTCGTATGACAGTGTAGCCACATACAACAAAAGCTGACATTTTTGAAAAATGTTTTTACTTTCTTCAACATTCTGAATTTCAATCTTTTCTTCTTGCAAGCCCTCTTCTTGTTCTTCCACCTTGCCAAGAAATAGGTTAATTACCTAGTTCAGAATTTCCAGATTGTTCAAATCCTTGAATCAGTTCTGAAAATCCTTCTTCAGTGACTATGGGTGTAAGCAGTACTCTTGCTATTCATTGTCTGTGAAAGAGAGTGCCACACTTTCCAGGCAGGGAAACTATGAGAACATACCTATCCCAATGTCTTGTTTATATATTTCCAATTTTCCAATAAAAGTGGACACTGCACTTTTTGTCTGGATTAAATGAAATTTTCTCCCTGCAGTTTCATATTTAGAATGTTAATTTTGTCATACAGATCAGCTAGGATGCCACATCCCACATAGAAGTTCCATCTTGTTTCCTAAGCTTTTGTCAATTTTGACCAAAAATTCAACCACGGTGTCAAAAAAACATTTTGAACAGCAGCCTTTTGACAGCCAATGCACTTCAGTGTGAAGAAGCAAGTGTTCAAGCTCTTCATCATTATCTTGGCATAACTGGTGAAATATTTAATGGATGAACTTTTATTCTTTTCTTAGCAGATATTACAAGAGTCGTGCTTGTAAAAGTCACTGGGTGAGGTTTTTGGCTGCAAGACGTTGACAATGAATTTCACAATGGATTGCAAACAGGCTTGGAATTTTGTTTTTCATAAATGCCACTAAATTAGCATGGCGACATGCCATATATGGTGCTCCATCTGTTGCACAAAAATTCATGTTCCTAATTGGAAAACTTTTATCCTCAATATATATTTTGAGCTCATCATAGATTGATTCTCTGTTGATATTTGTTTTTAACTTTTTACAAAAGTGAATCTCTTCATAAACTTTTCCATTTTGATAAACCATACGTATGCCATTAGTAAAGCCTCATTGTCTCGCACAGTTGACTCATTCAGTTGTATCGCAAGTTCTGTTTTTTGTAGCACGGTGCATAGTTAATTTTCAATATCTTCACTCATTTTGTCAATATGACTAGCTACAGAGTTATTTCTCAGAAGAATTACTCTGAAGGCACTCCTTCCCTCTGCCGACCTGCGGATCACCCTGGGGCAAGGTGGAACACCTGCTTAGCATCCCGATGACGGTCACGTGAAGCCATGGGAGCAGGTGGTGGATGGTCGTATGAACAGCTGTTGCATATCACAAATCTTGCTTATGCGACCACTGACACCGTGCAGACAATCTCTGAAGAGCATTGATAATGGCTGGGGTCACCTGTCTTATAAAGACACTGCCCAGAAGAAGGCAAGGGCAAACCACTTCTGTAGAAAAATTTGTCAAGAGCAATCATGGTCAAGACCATGATCACTTACGTCAATAGAAATGGCCCAAGATGATGATGATGAGACAATTATAAATCATATTGGAAATTACACCTATTTTGATTGCTCACTTTTAAGGTTTTGTTATATTTAGTCAAATTTCAATATTATGCAGACAGTATGCAAATTTAAGACCGCCACCTTGTCTGTTGCATTTCTATGACGAATACCTGCAAGAGAATGAATCTCGGGGTTGTATATATTGACATATATGTACTTTAATCATAAGTTTACTTTGAATTTCAACCATCCAATAGCTATTGACTGCCTTTCTCACCATGGGTTCTCAGTCTAAGCTCTGCTGGTAAGAATCCAAGCCAAGAATGATAATGAGGTCCCACCATTAAACTTCTGGCCATGTAGCATTCTAGGATTCCTCCTGAGAGCACAATCTTCCCTAGCAACCATTAATACCTGGGATCTGCTGTAGGGCCTAGAGTTGCTGCTGTAAGTGTGAAATTACTGTGGCTCTGGGTAAGTTCCACGATGACCCTTGGATTCGTAGAGCTGTAGAGCCGTAGAGCACTGCAGCGTTGAAACAGGCCCCTCGGCACAACTAGTCCATGCCGAATTGTTTTTCTGCCTAGTCTCATCAAACTGTAGCTGGGGACTATAGTTTTTCATAGTTCTCCCATCCATGCAATTATCCAAACTTCTCTTAAATGTTGCAATCGAACCCACAACCAGCATTTCTGCTGACAGCTCATTCCACATTCGCACGACCTTCTGAGTGGAGAAGTTTCCTTCAGGTTCCTTTTAAATACTTCACTTTTCACCCTGATCCCTCAGGCCTTTACTCTCACCCAGCCTTGGTCGAGAAAAGCCTGTTTGCATTAACCATTATCTATACCACTCATAGTCTTGTTTACCTCTATCAAATCTCCCTCATTTCCTTACATTCCAGGGTATGAAGACCTAACCTATTCAATCTCTCTTTAAAACTTGGGTCCAGAAGCCCTGGCAGCATCCTTGTAAATTTTCTCTGTACTCTTTCAATCTTCATGATGTAAGATTTCCTGATATATTGTCTGACATGTCATCAAGATGCTGGATGTTGTGCAAAATCTAATGGCAACTCTGGGCTCTGATGCTCAGTAGTAGAGGTGAGTGCGTTGGTTTTCCAATCATAAAGATCCTAGTCCCAAGAACTGGGCAGATGGGGCTCATCAGCTGTGGTTGGTAGCTCAGCTAGGAGAAGGAAAACTGATCTCATCCTCCGCTGCCTTGCAGCTATATTGTCTCATGGGGAAGGTTTCGAGAGTAAACCCCAAGGAAAAATCCAAAGCTGAGGTCCCTAAGGCAGTCCTACATTGAGTTTAACGCAGACTGGAAACTCTTGCAATGAAACTCAGTCAATCTCTGCCTTTGCTTTGGATTCATCAGCTGCGTGGCAAGGGGGGGGGCCCTGCTGTATGGGCAAAAGTTTGCTCTTCATATCATACTGTCCTGGCTTGTGTATCATGTAGACAGCGAGAACGCGACATTCATGTTGACCGCGACCAATGGAGGGATTCATGAAGAGCTCGGTTTTGTCTGTTCTGCATGTTGTGAGTCTGTATTGCATATACAAACTGCAGAGTTTTGTTTGTGAGACTATTGTGAAGAATCAAAGCAGTATGGGTCTGGTGACATCCGAAAAACAAGTGAAAATGTGTGAGCTGCATTGTTATGCAATCAGTAGAAAGGATGTTTTGCACAAAACCATGTCATTCAAGAAGTACAAGATCACTGGAGCTGAAAGTGGGGCTTACGTACATGGTAAACACGTGTATGTTCTAAACACAAGAGATTCTGCAGATGCTCGCAATCCAGAATAACACACACAAATTGCTGGAAGAACTCAGCAGGTCAGGCAGCATCTATGGAAAGGAATAAACAGTCAGCGTTTTGGGTGAGACCCTTCATCAGGACTGGAAAGGATGAGAGAAGAATCCAGAAGGTAAGGGAAGGAGGACAAACTGGAAAGTGATAGGTGAAACCAGATGAGGGGGAAGGTGGGTTGGTGGGAGAGAGGGGATGAAGTAAGAAGATAGAAGGAGTCTGATAGGAGAGGCGAGAGGACCATGGGAGAAAAGGCAAAAAGGGGGCACTAGAGGGTTGTGATGGGCAGGTAAGGAGAAGAGAAAGGGTAAGTGGGGAACCAAGATTAGGAATGAGAGAAGAGAGTGCAGAAGTTACTGGAAGTTGGTGAAATTGATGTTCACATCATCAGTGTGGAGTCTATTCAGATGGAATATAAGGTGTTGCTGATATGAGGTGTAACATGTATGTACTGTTATTTATATAAATACATTCGGCTTCTTCCTTTTGTTCCCAATAACATCACAAAAGATTACATTGGCTACATAGCAGCCACACCAGGACCACCAACCAAAAAAAAACAGTTACTTTCCCCAAGCAGTAAGGCTGATCAACACCTCCACCCACTAACCCACTCCTCCACACCCCCAACCACCACTACTTTATCGTTTCCTGTCAGTCACCTTAAGTACAGACACCCCTGTGCCTAGCGTCACTTTATGTATCAATCTATGTATATAAGCTATCTGATGTATTTATATTGTGCTTTATTATTATAATTGTGTTCTTTATTTTATTGTTTTTTTTTGTGCTGCATCAGATCCGAGTAAAAATTTTTTCGTTCTTCTTTACACTTTGAACTGGAAATGACATTAAGCATTAAACAATCTTAAACAACCTTGAAATAAACTTTAGTTATCTGGCCATTCTAACACCAGTGATTGTATTTTCAAACACTTTGCTTAAAAAATATCTTTTGGTCTTATAAGGAACTAAATATAAGGAACCAAGAAAACAGGTCGGTGTATTTTCTAAAAACAATTTCCAATAAGTATAAACAGTTACTTATTATAAAATGTGTGCATTTATAAACCAACTTCAATATTGTACGTTAAAACCAATTTACTTATTATAACAAACAAGAGAAAATCTGCAGATGCCGGAAATCCAGACTACACACACAAAATGCTGGAGGAACTCAGCAGGCCAGGCAGCATCTATGGACAAGAGTACAGTCAACGTTTCGTGCTGAGACCCTTCATTAGGACTAGAAAAAAAGATGAGGAGTCAGAGGGAGAAAGTGGGGGGAGTGGGGAGGAAAAACCACAAGGTGATGGGTGAAATCGGGTGGTGGGGAGGAGAGAGGGGTGAAGTGCTGGGAAGTTGATTGGTGAAAGTGCTACAGGGCTGGAGAAGGAGGAATCCAATAGGAGAGGACAGAAGACCATGGAAGAAAGAAAAGAGCACCAGGGGGAGGTGATAGGCAGGTAAGGAGATGAGGTGAGGGTGGGGAATGGAAATGGGGAATAGTGAAGAGGGGGCATTACTGGAAGTTCAAAATATTGATGTTCATGCCATCAGGTTGGAGGTTATCCAGGTGGACTATAAGATGTTGCTCCTCCAACCTGAGCGTGGCCTCATCATGACAGTAGAGGAGGCCATGGATGGATATGTTGGAATGGGAATGGGAACAGGAAATGGAATTAAAATGGGAAAGCAGAAAGTGAAGCGGGGAGGGAAAGATGTGCTTGGTGGTGGGATCCTGCTGGAGATGGTGGAAGTTACAGAGAATTATGTGCTAGGGGCAGAGGCTGGCGGGGTAGTACGTGAGGATAAGGGGAACCCTATCCCTGGTAGGGTGGCGGAAGGATGGGGTGAGGACAGACATACACGAAATGGAAGAGATGTGGTTGAGGTCAGCGTTCATGGTGGAGAAAGGGAAGACACTTCCTTTGAAGAAAGAGATCATCTCCTTAGTTCTAGAATGAAAACCTCACCCTGAGAGCAAGTGTGTCAGAGATGGTGGAATTGAAAGAAGGGGATGGCGTTTTTACAAATAACAGAGTGGGAAGAGGAATAGTCCAGATAGCTGTGAGAGTCTGTGGGTTTGTAATAGATATCAGTCGATAAGCTGTCTTCAGAGATAGAGATAGTGATATCGTGAAAGGGGAGGGAGGTGTCAGAAATGAACCAGGTAAATTTTAGGGCAGGGTGGAAGATGGAGGCAACGTTGATGAAGTCGATGAGCTCTGTATGGGTGCAGGGAATAGTACCAATGCAGTCGCTGATGTAGTGTAAGAAAGGTGGGAGAGTGATACCAGTGTAGGCCTGGAACATAGACTGTCCCACGTAGCCAAGAAACAGGCAGGCATATGGGACCTATGCGAGTGCCCAGCTTTTTTTTTGAAGGAATTGGGAGGAGCTGAAGGAGAAATTATTAAGAGTGAGGACAAGTTCTATCCAATGGAGGAGAGTGGTGGTGGAGGGGAACTATTTCAGTCTGGTGTCCAGAAAGAAATGGAGAGCTCTGGGACCTTCCTGGTGAGGGATAGAGGTGTATAGGGACTGGACATGCATGGTGAACATAAGATGATCAGGGCCAGGGAACTTGAAATAATTGAAAAGTGTAAGAGCAGGTGAAGTGTCACGGATGTAGTTAGGAAGTGACTGAAATGGGGGGATAAAACAGAGTTCAGGTCTACGGATATAAGTTCAGTGGGGCAGTATTATAAAATAAAATCCATTAATTTCAAACCGTTAAGGCATCCGTTAGTCTTGCGAGACCATGGATCTGTGCCTGGAAAATTTTCACTCTCCAGGGCACAGGCCTGGGCAAGGTTGTATGGAAGACCAGCAGTTGCCCATGCTGCAAGTCTCCCCTCTCCACAACACCAATGTTGTCCAAGAGAAGGGCATTAGGACCCATACAGCTTGGCACCAGTGTCGTCGCAGAGCAATGTGTAATTAAGTGCCTTGCTCAAGTTCACAACACGTTGCCTTGGCTGGGGCTCGAACTCACGACCTTCAGGTCGCTAGTCCAATGCCTTAATCACTTGGCCACGTGCCCACAAACCGTTACTTATTATAATATATATGCATTTTTAATTGCAAAACTTTATCGGTGGTGAAATGATATTTTAATTATCTGCCCTAGAAGGGGTACCTGGTCAAATAGTTTCGACCTGTGCTGATCAACTGGCTAGAATGTTCACTAACATCTTTAATCTCACTTCTTCAGTCTGAGGTACCACCTGCTTCAAGTAGCCTTCACTTATTCTGGTGCCTACAAAGAGCCTGGTAACCTGCCGCAATGACTGTTGTCCAGTAGCACTTACATTCACTGTGATAAATTGCTTTGAGAGGCTGGTGATGAAACATATCAACTCCTGCCTGAGAAGTGACTTGGATCCACTCCAATTTGCCTACCATCACAACAGGTCAACAGCAGATGCCATTTCATTGGCCCTTCACTCAATCCTTGAACACCTGGACAGCAAAGATGCATACCTCAGGATGCTCTTCATTGACTACAGCTCAGCATTCAATACTATCATCCCTCAAAACTAATCAATCAGCTTCAAGTCCGAAGCCTCAATACCTCCTTGTGCAACCGGATCCTTGACTTCCTCACTTGCAGATGCCAGTCCGTTCAGGTTGGAAACATCTCCATACTCCCCAACAACACAGGTTCACCATGAGGCTACGTGCTTGGCTCCCTGCCCTACTTGTTTTATACTGATGACTTTGAGGCTAAGCATAGGTCCAATCCCATACTTAAGTTTGCTGATAACACCACTGTTATGCGATTCAAGGGTGGTGATGAATCAGCATATAGAACAGAGATTGAAATATGGTTGAGTGATGCCTCAACAGCAACCTATCACTCAATGTCTGCAAGACCAAGGAAATGGAAGTCTATAAGCTAGTCCTCACTGGGGGATTAGAGGTAAATAGGGTCAGCAAGTTTAAATTCCTAAATATTATCATTTCAGAGCATCCATTCTGGAACAAGTTTTTACACGCCATTACAAAGAAAACGAGGCAGCACCTCTACTTTCTTAGAAGTTTGTGAAGATTTGGCATGTCATCTAAAACTTTGACAAACTGCTGTAGATGTGTGGTGGAGAGTAAATTGACTGGTTGCATCATGGCTTGGTATGGAAACACCAACGGCTTTGTACAGAAAAGCCCACAAGAAGTAACGGATATGGCCCCAGTCCATCATGGGGAAAACCCTCACCACCATTGAGCACACCTACACAGTGTTGTCACGGGGGAGCAGCATCCATCATCAAGGATCCCCACCATCCAGGCCTTGCTCTCTTCTCACTGCTACCATCAGGAGGAAGGTACAGGGTCCTCAGGACTTGCACTACCGGGTTCAGGAACAGCTACTACCCCTCAACCATAAGGCTCTTGAACTAGAGGGGATAGCTTCACTCAACTTTACTCACCCCATCACTGAACTGTTCTCACTGAATTAGAATCACTTCCTAGGACTCTTCATCTCATGTTCTCAATATTTACTTTTTACTTACTTTTTTATTACTATTATTTCATTTTTCTCTTTCTTTTTGTATTAGTACAGTTTGTTGTTTTTTTTACACATTGGTTGCTTGTCCATCCTTTTGGGTGCAGTCTTTCACTGATACTATTGTGTTTCTTGTGTTTACTGTGAATGCCCACAATATAATGAATCTCAGGGTTGTACATGTTCTTTGATAATAAATTTACTTTGAACTTTGAATTAAAAATGCATATATTTTTAATAAGCCATTATTCAAATGTTTTTCTGATCTACTTCTCTTAAAGATAACCAAAGAATATTTTGGTAAAACAAGTTTCAGAATCAGTTTAAAATATTGATTGTGTTGGTACAGATGGGGGAGATATGGAAGGAGTTTACAGGGGTTAAAATCATTCCGATATGACAGTGAATTTGAGTTCGATTTGCTTTATGAGATGTAGGTGGATGATTGACTAAGTGGTTCTGCGGTCTCAAGCAACAGACTGGTCATGGTTTTAGTTCGTGGATAAAAACAAGAAAGACAGTGATGACTGTTTATATTGGAAAATCGGTGGGAAGCTCCACCCACATAACTGGCTCTGTGTTAAAGTGATAACGTGCCTTTTCTGGGCAATCCTGAACTTATCTAAGGCTCAATCTCTTGCTTTAAAGAATTGGGCCCTTTTGAGTAATGCCTTGTGCAGGTGATGTCAGGAAAGTTTTGTTTCCTGGTCAGAGAGGTCTTTAATAAACTTGTGGCTGAATACATTTTCCTTCTAAAACCCATGTGTGTAACCATGGTGATGTGATGAAACACTGGGTTGCTACCTGATGTCATGGTGGTGATCTGTAACTGGTCCAACAATGCTCCCTCAAGGGGAACGGAGGAACGATGATGTCAGAAAGATGAAGTCATTATAAATAACAAACTTCATTCCAGGACAGAATGAGAAAACCAAATATATTTGTAAAAATATAAACATGACATTAAACAGATTGCAATGGTTGATGCAAAAACATTTCATTCTGTGTGTGATTTCTACTTCTAAAATAAAATAATGAAATAAAATTAGAGGCATGGTAATGTAGGGTTAGTGTAAAGATATTAGAGTGGTGGTGATCTGGGTTCAAATCCTGCCACTGTCAGTAAGGAGTTGTATATTCTTCCCATGACCAAGTGCATCTCTTCGAGGGCTTTGGTTTCTGCCCACATTCTGAAGATGTGCGAGTAAGTAAGTTAATCGGTCATGTGGGTGTAACCAGGGCCCAGTGGGCTCTTGGGCCAGAAGGGCCTATTACTGTCCAGTATCTCTAAATAAAAATTAAAAATAAAATGTATTTTTCTTAAAAGAAGAAATTTTCTTTCCAACAACATGCTCACACACAGTGAATCAGAGATTGCTGAGTGTTGAAATGCTGTCATTACAGACTAGCTTAGAAATTCAATTGTATATTGAAGGTTATTTTTAGATATTATGGAACTAAATTGTCAGTAAATTATGGGGCACCTCACACACATTGACAGATTTCTATAACCCAATGTATGGTCGTTGATATCACTAATAGTACAATGTGTCCTCGACAAGTAGAGCACCACAGTAGTGTAGCAGTTGGTTCAAAGTTTAAAATAAATTTTATTATCAAAGTATATATATGTTACTATATACAACCCTGAGATTTTTCTTGCAGGCATTCTCAATAAATCCATGGAATAATAACCACAACAGAATCAATAAAAGACAGCACCAATCTGGGCATTCAACCAAAATGCAAAAGACAATAAAAGGTGCAAACACAAAAATAAATAAATAAATAATAATCATAAATAAATAAGCAATAAATATCTAGAACATGAGACAAAGAGTCCTTGAAAGTGAGTCCACAGGTCATGGGAGCATTTCAGTGATGGGATAAGTGAATTTGAGTGAAGTTATCCACTCTGGTGGAACAGCTTGATGGATGATGGGTAATAACCGTTCCTGAACTTAGTGGTTTGAGACCTGAGGCTCCTGTACCTTCTTCCTGATGGCAGCAGCGGTGTGATGCTATTGCAGCTCAGGGCGTTGGAGTTCAGAGTTCAATTTCGATGTTGTCTGTAAGAGGTTAGTATGTCCTTCTGGTGCGTGCATAGGTTTCCTCCCACAGTCCAAAGGTGTACTGGTTAGTACAACAAACGTTGTAGACTGAGTGGTGATTGTAAATTGTCCAGTGATTCGGCGAGGGTTAAATAGGTGGTTTCTGGGTGTGGCGGCACCTTGGGCCAGAAGGACCTGTTCCCTCTGTATCTCTAAATAAATAAATCAGTAAAGGAGGAAACAAATGACTGGAAGAACTCAGTGGGTCAGGCAGCATGTGTGCTGGGAAATGGCAGTCTCTTGTGTCTCTTGTACATTGAAACATCGAAACGTACATTGAAACATCGCTTGTATCAACAAGCAATAGATTCTGAGATGTGCTAGGGGCAGCCCACAAGTGTCACCATGCATTTAGCGCCAACATAGCATGTCCACAATTCACTAGCCTCTAACCTGTGTGTCTTTCCAGTGTGGGAGGAAACCAGAGTACCCAGAGGAAGCCTATGTTATCACAGTGAGAGCATACAAACTCCTTATGGACAGCAGTGGGAAATGAGCCCCAATCTTACAGCTGGCACGATAAAGTCTTACGCTAACCACTACACTACCATTCCATCCTATTTGACGACTGTCCTGGGAAATCGATTCATGTATACAGGACCATAACAGATATGAGCAGAACTAGGCCATTCAACCCATTGAGTCTGCTGCACCATTTCATCATGGCTGCTCCACTTCCCTTTCAATCCCATTCTCCTGGCTTCTCGCCATAGTCGTTCATGTCCTGGTTAATAAAGAACCTATCAACCTATACCCAATGACTTGACCTCCATAGCTGTCCGTGGCGATGAAATCCATAGATTCACCACCCTCTGGCTAAAGGAGTTCCTCCTCTTCTCTGTTCTAAATGGACATCCCTCTATTCTGAGGCTGTGTCCTCTGGTCCTGGACTTCCCCAAAGTAGGAAACATCCTCTCCACATCCACTCGATCTACTCCCTTCAATATTTGATAGGTTTCAATGAGAATCCCCCTCCCCAACTGTTCTTCTGAATACCAGTGAGTACAAGCCCAGAGCCATCAAACGTTCCTCATACAATAGCCCTATAATATTTTAACTCCCAGAATATGTGATTAACACACAACGAGGATCGTGCAAAAGTGCAGGCAAGGAAGAGGAAGCAGTTGTATTTAAAGCCATTATCCATTACTGGCAGGCTTGTTCGATCATCAGCTGGAGGAGAGCTCTTTATGGTTGGTTATGCTGGAGCTAATGCACCTACTGGGTGGTGGGGTGGAGATACGTGTACATGTCTACTAAGGGAGGGGTAAGGCACTCCTTCGCTCTGCTAGCCCACAGCGCAGCACCTTCTTACTCACCCACTCCCCCCCAACTCCGATCAAGGTCACGTGAAGCCATGGGAGCAGGCGGTGGATGGTCGTATGAGTAACTGGTGCACATCACAAGTCCTGGTTATGCAACCACTAACACCAGACAGACAATCCCTGCAGAGTATTGACAATGACTGGGGTCACCCTTTGTGTAGAGACACTGCCCAGAAGAAGGCAATGATGGACTACTTCTGTAGGAAAATCTGCCAAGAACAATCATGGTCATGGAAAGACAATGATTGCCCTGTCACGCCAAATAACGAACAAACAGCACTTAGAGTGACTTTCATTACTGATTGAGGTGAAATTTTTTTATGGTTTTGAAAAAGAAATCAATGGAAAGGTGTTCTGTGTACAGTTATACAAGTGTTGGTGGTAGGTGATACATTGAATTCCTAACCTTGACCACACTTGAGGTCACAAACCTCTTCCTGCATGGAGACATGTGTCCTAATGGGTTCTCCATCTGAGATGACATCACTAGCCATCAGCACAATGTCTCTTTGCAGATTCCCAGGTCTCCGAATCTACAGAGTGTCCTTTTTTTGGGGCCTTCACTTTCATTAGTATTTCATCATCTGTGGGTGTAACTTTCGTGTTAATTAATTATTTCTCCAAACCGCACATCGACTTCCAGCAGTGATTGGAGATGGTGAACTCCCTCTCTTTGAGACGTGCAGGCACAACTTCTACAAGCACAGGTTGGTTTCAGTGGGTGCGTGGGATTCCTGAGATTACTTGCAGTTATTGAGCGTTAGTGCGAAAAATATTGCACTTGGTGTTGCTTGAATACTTGAAACCTTGCACGACTACAGACGTCTGGTATGAACCACACCAGCGAAACCAACATAGGTCTTTGGTGAATATGTTACTTGAAGGCGTATTTTACCATGCAGTCGAATTCCAAGGTTGTTTACAAACGTACTAATGTGAAACTCTTCCTCCCTTGGCACAATTTTGGATTTGGCTATGCATTCAGCCAGTGGAACTGAAAAAGCAAAAAGTTTCGGAAGTCCACCCGACCATGGCCGGACCATGCATAAAGTTGTGGAATGAAATTGACAGCGGACATTTTGGATTGAGACCTGTGGGATCTTGAGTCTTTTGTGATCCAAAGATTCTTTGGAAGTCAAAAATAAAGCATAAAACTTGTTGCTTACATCTCATATTCCATCCTGAGTAGCCTCCAACCTGATTTCATGAATACTGATTTCTCCTTCTAATAAAAAAAATCTCCCCCTCCCCTCCTTTTCTGTTCCTCAGTCTGGCCTCTAAGATGTTCTCATCTGCTTTTCACCTCCCTCTGGGTCCCCTGTTCCTTCCCTTTCTCCTATGGTCCACCCTCCTCTCCTATCAGATTCTTTCCTTTCAGCCCCTTACCTTTTCCACCTACCTGGTTTCACCTATCACCTTCTGGCTAGTCCTCCTTCCTCTCCTCGCACTTTTTCATTCTGGTGCTTTCCCCCTTCCCTTCCGGTCCCGATGAAGGGTTTCGGCCTGAAACATCGACTGTTTATTCGTTTCCGTAGATGCTGCCTGACCTGCTGAGTTCCTCCAGCATTTTGTGTGTGTTGCTCTGGTTTTCCAGCATCTGCAGAATCTCATCTGTTTTATTAAGTGTTACAAGAACAAAGAAAGTAGAGCTCAGAGAACAAAGAGAAGAGAGAAGAAAAAGTAGGTGTGCTCGTCTCATACTCAAACCAGAAATAACCACATTGCAGTGATAACAATTAACCTATAAAATAGGCAGATTCAAGTCATGTGACCCCTGCTTCAGAAAACTAAGATGCTTATAGAAAGACAGAGGAGCACCTATACCATAATTGCTGTAAAATTCACTGAACAATTACAAGTATGTTAGTCCTAGGCACATATACATAGCTAGGGAGCCTAAGCCTTTTGCACAGTACCGTAGTAATTTTATGTATTGCACTGTACTGCTGCCACAAAACAAATTTCATGACAATGTGAGTGATGATAAACTTGAGTCTGATATGGGTCACTATTGTGGACTGAGAGTGGGAAGGGGACAGGGAGAGGGGAATCATCTGGGGAAAAGGGGAAGGGAGAGGGGAATCATCTGGGGAAAAGGGGAAGGGAGAGGGGAGAGAGTGGGAAGCACTGGAGAGACATTCTGTAATGATCGATAAATCCATTGTTTGGAATCAAGTGATTTTGGCTGGTATCTCAGGGCTGGGTGTGCCTGCACCCGTGCCACCCTCGCCCCAGCACTCCTTCTCTGCCACCCTCTCATGGCACTCCACCCTCCCCATTCCCAACATCCTCGCTTCTGCCAGATTTACAAACTCACTTTCTGCTCCATGATGACAAATGCAATACTGTGCAAAAGTCTTAGGCACATGTAAAAAAATTCTGTAAGCAAAGATGCTTTCAAAAGTAATGAAATGAAAAGTATTTAAATATAAAAACAATCTAAAAGGAGCAGTGAACAGTAAAAAACTAAATCAATATTTGGTGTGACCACCATTTGCCTTTAAAGCTGCATCTCCTAGGTACACTGACATGCAGTTTTACAAGAAAATCGGCTGGTAGTTTGGTTCCAAGCATCTGGGAGAGCATACCACCATTCTGCAGATTTTGGCTGTCTCACTTGCTTCAGTTGGAAATCATAGGTAATCCCAGCCAGCCTTGGTGATGTTGAGATCAGGGCTCTGTGGAGGCTATACCATATGAAATCATATTCAAAAAAAAATGTCTGAGACTTTTGCCCTGTACACCAGTGAGCTTTGGAAGGTTAAACTATACATAAAGATTAAACAAATGAGTGCTGGAAAGTTAATCTACAAGAAAAGTAACAACTCTACACCCTACTGTAACAGACTAGATGAAGGGTCTTGGCCTGTAACGTTAACTGTCTGTTTCCCCCCACTGATGCTGCCTGACCTGCTGAGTTCTTCCTTTTTGTGTGTTTCTCCATAGAATGGTGGAGTATGTGATTATTACCAAGGTGATAGAGGATACTGACACACTAATAGAAGAATAATATACTATTACAAGAAAAAGGGACAGACAGGTTTGCACATTTGAGAAAGATGTTTTCCAGTCTTTAAGACACCTTGACTAAAATGTGCTTCAAATCCTCTTTCCCATGGATATTGCTTGAGGAATTTTGAAGCTCAGTTGGGAATCATAGAACACAGAACAATACAGAATGGCCCATTCGGCCCATGATGTTGTATTGACCTTCTAACCTACTCTAAGATCCATCGAATCCTTCCCTCCCACATAACCCTTCATTAAGAGTCTCTTAAATGACCCTAATGTATCTGCCTTTACCATCACCCTGGCAGAGAGTTCTGTGCACCCACCACTCTCTCTGTAAAGAACTTACCTCTGACATTTCCCCCTATATGTTCCTTCCAGCACCTTAAAATTGTGCCGCTGGTATTATCTGTTTCCACCCTGGGAAAAGGTCTTTCGCTGTCTACTCAGTCTATGCCTGTTATCATCTTATCATCTATCATGTCACCTTTATTCCTCCTTTGTCCCAAAGAGGCCCAGCTGGCTCAACTTATCTTCATCGGGCATGCTCTCTAATCCAGGCAGCATCCTGGTGAACCTTCTCTGTACCCTCTCTGATGCTTCCACATCAGCCTATGATGAGGTGACCGCAATTGAACACAATACTCCGTGCAGTCTAAAAAGGATTCCTGCCTGCAAGGAGGGTGGGCATAGAACTGAGGCAATCTCAGCCAATGGAGTGGGGAAGGACAAGAGAATGGACCCACAGGACAGTTCTCCATGGTGTGAGCACATGCCCCTGTCCAAGGCAGGCTCCAAGTCTATTACTTTGCCGGACAAATGTAAGAAACTCTCTGTTGATTGGGTTTGACCATGGAGCTTGTGTCCTAGCTTGCAATGTGATATGCATTCTAGTACACATGCCAGGACAGTACCATTTGGAGAGCAGGCTGTTGCCTGTAAAGCAGGCTCCCCCTCTCCATGCAGCTGATGAATCCAAACGAATGTCAGAGGCCGATACAGTTTGGCACCTGTGGCACTGCAGGAGTTGCCAGTCAGTGTTGAACTCAGTGTAGGATGATCATAGGGACTCCAGCTCTAGATTTTTCCTCAGTATTTACTCCCAAAGCCTTCCCCATGAGTGGGCATAGCTGCATGGCAGAGGAGGTTTGAAATCAGAATTTCCTTCTCCCAGTTGAGCTGAGAACTACGGCTGATGAGCCCCACTTGCCTGGAGTCACTAGTTTGATGCCAGACGTACCTTTGCCCCTTCTCCTGTCAGTTGAAACTGTTCTGCTGGGCTTAGTAGCTAAGCCACATGTGAAGGCCAGGAGCAGGACTTCATTGTCAAAAGTTATTTGAGATGTACACCACTGGGTGCGTTTAATAGGTAGTGGGGGCTTATCCCCATCCCCACTGGCTATGACAATCTTAAGGAATCGCTGAACATATATCAATGTTGTTAACACAGAGCTGTGTTCGCAGTGGTTACGACAATTGCTGGGTTAAACTGATTTGCTTGATGCAGGTGGCTGTTCAGTCCAGGTGATACAGGCAGTTACTAATTCTGATGATAACGATCAATTTGAGGCAAGCTCATGATTTTCAGTATTACTAGTGCAATACGCCTCCCACCTGGTCCTGCTCTAATCATAAACACAAGAGATTCTGCAGATGCTGGAAATCCACAGCAACTCACACAAGATCCTAGAGGAACTCAGCAGGTCTGTGGAGAGAAATAAACGGTTGACATTTTGGGCTGAGACCCTTCATCAGGACTGGAAATGAAAGGTGAGGAAGTTCTTCTTCCTCCTTCCATTCTTCACTCTTCTTTACCAGTCCTGCTGTACATATTATCTATCCATCTATCTATTTATCTTTCTATCTATCTATTTATCTTTCTATCTATTTATCTATCTATTTATTTATTTCTGAGTGCCAGCATGAAACAGGCCCTTCCATCTACAAGCCAGCAACCCCTGATTTAACCATAGCCTGATCATGGGACAATTTACAATGAACCTACTAATTGGTACGTCTTTGGACTGTGGGAGGCAACCGGAGCACTGGAGAAAATGCACGCATTCCATGGGGAAGATGCACAAACTCCTTGCAAAGGA
Source organism: Mobula birostris (assembly GCF_030028105.1). Classification (NCBI taxonomy): domain Eukaryota; kingdom Metazoa; phylum Chordata; class Chondrichthyes; order Myliobatiformes; family Myliobatidae; genus Mobula; species Mobula birostris. Next base: position 6,205,569 of record NC_092395.1, read on the forward strand.
CATTGGAATTGAACTCTGAACTCCGACACCCTGATCTATAATGACATTGCGCTAAACTAAATCGGTTATACTCATTGCATTGGTAGGAAGCTACCCTTAATTTACCAGAGAGCAAAATCACTGCTTCCTAAATCCAACTGTGGAAAATGTCTCTGAATTACTAAAAATAGCAAGAACTTGCTTCGACTTCTAAGCCTTTTGTTCACGATACTGACAGCTGACAGAAGCAGCTGTCAAACTGGGGGATGATTTTGTGGACTTTAAAGAGGACAAGTTCAGGCTCAGGATAAACTCATGTGAGTTACAAAAGAAAGGTTGCTATGTTTCTTCTTAGTCTTGAAACCCACACAAACCCAGGTTCCAACCCACACAAACCCAGCTTACCCAATAGCCAAGAATGTCAACATCATTTCTTGCATAGTGCAATTTATATCCTTAATGTATTGGTATGAAAATAATGTAACTATTTGGAATAGACAAAAATATCATCTTTTATTGATAATAGTCTTTAGGCTCATCTATACAGAAAATAGCTTGAGTGAGATATTGGATCACTTTTGCAAAAAACCTCCACAGGTGCAGCACCTGAATGACCATAATCCTTAATGAATAAAAACATAGAGGAGAAAAGAAGATTACGTGAATATATTGTTTTGTACATTGCCTGCTTGTTAGTCTTTGTGTGGGGTTTTCTCTTTGATTTTATTCTATTTCACTGTGCTATTCTGAATGCCTGCAAGAAAATGAATGTCAGGGTAGTATACGGTGACATATATGTACTTTAATAAATCTAACATGGACAGTCGCAAGCCCTCATGAAAAAAGAGGAGGGTTGGAAATAGGGCTAGCACCCCCCTCTCCTAAAATCCCAGAGCTACAGAAACACCAACGGAAGCTCCAAAGATTTCATCCCTAGAAAGGAAAAGATCTTCAAAGATGGGCTATGCTGAGAACAACATGACAGACTGGCTCATGGTGGAAGACTCTGGTGAGCTGCTTTTGGCAGCCGATGCTCCAGGGTGGGGGGGGGTGAAGAGCTTAAGAGAGAAGATGTACTTCGATACTACATTTACTTTGAAAGAATTACAAACAGACACACACACACACACACACACACACACACACACTCACACACACACACACTTCACAAGCAAACTCAATTTTCAAAACAGTCTGCTCCTGTAGATGTGTTGAAAATATTTCCTGTTAAACTCATGCATCATCAAAAGGGTGCCGTTTATATCCTCCCGGCTGACATTTATCATATATGATGGTATAGGTATATGATTCAGATAGACTTGTGCATTAGACCTTGACTAGAATATCCTAATTGACAGTCTTTGGTAATGTTTCATCCACTCCAATGGGCCAGCCAGATTGTTTCCATACCAAGGTGTTAAATTACTAGACCAGCCTCATGTAGGCCAAGATCCAGGGTCCATGCGTTCATGTGTTTGAGTTGGTGGTGAGGAAGGCAAATGCAACGTTAGCATTTATTTCATGAGGCGTATAATGTAAAACCAAGGTTTTAATATTGCCATATGTGAAACACACCAGAATTGATTGTGGTTCAGTGCCGAGCATAAAACACAGGACAATACCATAACAGACAACACAAAACCAACCAACAATTTACAAGGCAATAGTGCAAACAGCCATGAGCAATCAACAATTAGCAGAGCATTATTCAGGCGCAAACGTCAATAATCAAACATAAATAAATATGAATGTATGAACAGTGAATAATTATCAACAGAAGGAGGCGAGAAGGAAAGGCCATTTAATGAATGTTGGGCAGGGACAGTTAGGGTCCAAAGATTTCATCCCTGGAAAGGAAAGGATCTTCAAAGATGCCACATTTACTTCGAAAGAATTACAAACAGACACACACACACACACACTGGATTGCTACGGGAAAGAAGCTTCAGAGACGATGTGCAGTCCTGGCGGTGGTGGACTCCTAGCATCTCTGATGGCAGTTTGGTGAATACGTAACTGCTAGGGTGGGGTAGGGTTGCAGTAATTATTCCAGTTATTTTCTTCACTCTGGTGATGACAGCCAATGACCTTCTCTGTTGAGTGGACTTGGAGAGGGAGGAGGTGGCGGGAAACCAAATGGTGATAGAGATGGTCACAACACTCTCAATTACAGCTGAGTAAAAATTCATCAAGATATGCCCTGAGGTGTTAAGTTTCCTAAAAAGGCAGAGGAAGAACAATCTCTGCTGGGCTTAGCCTAGTGATGAGGTTACGCACTTGTCTTACTTTATTTATTTATTAAGATACAGCACGAAATAGGCCCTTCTGGCCCTTCAAGTTGAGCCACCAGCACTCTTGGAAAATTTGCCAAGCACGATCACGGACATGGATAGACCATGATCGACCACATCATACAACATGGCATATAATGATGGTGATGACCTTGATGTACTTATATATTGTAATGATCTGAGTGGATAACATGCAGACAAAAGCTTTTCACTATGTCTCAGAACACTTGATACTAACTAATTCCATTCCATTTCTAATTACATTGTTTCTCACCTTCCCGCTGCTCGCCTCATACACTGAATATTTCCAATATTTAGATATTTGCATTAGTGAGCAGATGGACAGTTGCGAGAAATTCTGCAGATACAGGAAATCCAGAGCAACACACACAAAATGCTGGAAGAACTCAGCAGGTCAGGCAGCATCTATAGAAAAGAGTAAACAGTGGATGTTTCAGGCTGAGTCTGTTCTTCAGGAGTGGCCACTAAGTGTACGCCACTTCTCTATCTATGAGTGTATGTCTTATGGTCTGATGTCATGACTGAGGTGCAGATGTGCTCTGGAATATATACGTAATCTTTTCTTTTATACAGCTAAAGGCTAACAGTTGCAAGTAGCACAACCTCACTGAACATCCCGTGTTTGGGGTTCTGCAAAATTAGCATCCATTCTTACATTAAGTCAATTCAGCACCATCGTTACCTCATTGCATTTTAATGAGATTAATATTCCTAGTGATTTTATTAATGAAAATATTAAACCAGATACATGATTTTGATATAAGCCAGGCTCACAGATGGGAATTAGGGGAGAGCAGTGGTCCTAGAGACACTGAGTTGTCACACCAATTTATCACCATAGTTATATCATAGCATTTTAAAGGGCTATTAATTTTCCCAGTCATTTCATTAATGAAAGTATTAAACTAGATGCAAGCATTAGATATAAAGCAGGTGCATTCGTTTCTGAAGTTCATTTGAAGACCCAGATGAGTTCTTTTTTATCAAGACCACATGTAGCAGGATCAAGGTGTAATGAACTGGAAATTCATTAGAGACAGGAAATGTGGACACTTAAGGGTTAGCGAGCAGTTTGCTATCAGTCATTTTGGGTGTGGACCTGGAATGCCCAAAATTGCTTAATCAGTCCTGAGGAAGGGTCTCGACCCAAAAAGTCGACTGTTTATTCCTCGCCATAGATGGTACCTGACCTGCCGAATTCCTCCACCATTTTGTGTGTGTAGCTTGTGATAAAGTAAGTTTTTTTTACTGGGACTAGATAAAACCTGCCTGTCGTGGTTAGTAACGCTAACTGAGACCTTAATTATGACACAGTGCTTGTGAAATGTCCCGAAGCAAAACAAAATCTAATATATACCCACATTCAGAACAATCTGCCACAGAGTTTATAATACAGCACTATCCAATCACTAACAAAGCCACACAGACAATAACAATAGCTAATGCAGAAATAATGTATTTTTAATAAAAATAGAGTAAGAAAGTAGTGTGGCAGCTGTGAACATTCTTATATGGAATGAAATCTCCCTGTACCAATGCCTACTGTCTATTACTGTTGGTAAAGTACCATTAAAGGCACCCTGTAGTGTAGTGGTTAGCATGACGCCATGGCAACTCAGCATGCCTGAGTTTAGAGTTTAATTCCAACGTCCTCTGTAAGCAAGTTTGAATGTTCCTTCCCGTGTGCGCATTGGTTTCCTCTGGGTGCTCCAGTTTCCTCCCACAGTCCAATGATGTACTGCTTAGTTGGTCGTTGTAAATTGTCCTGTGATTAGGCGAGGGTTAAATAGGTGGGTTGCTGGCGGCGTGGCTCGGTGGGTTGGAAGACCCTGTTTGATGTTGTATCTCTAAATAAATAAATAACTATATAATAAAAATATCATTACCACAGGGGATTCTGCTGGAAATCCAGTTCAACATCACACAAAGTGCTGGAGGAACTCAGCAGATGAAGAGGCGTTTATGGAAAGGAATAAAGAATCAATGTTTCAGTCTGAGACCATTCGTGAGACCTTATGAAGGGACTGAGCCAAAAACGTCAATTTTTTATTGCTTTCCATAAATGCTGCCTGGCCTACTGAGTTCCTCTAGTGTTTTGTGCACGCGACTTTGTCAAATTTTCATTTGGGCAGTATTCCCATTTGGCGGTGGGGCCTCCAATAGTCCCACTGAAAGTACCACAGTTCAGCTGGCAGAGCCCTCCGAATCCATCCCCTTACAGACTTCAGCGACAGAATTTTCTCAGAAAATCATCTGGGCTGTGTTCTGACTCGGCGGGCTGAGAACTTGTTGTCTGCCTGAAAATGCTGACCCTCGGCAGACAGAGCCCTCCGAATCCATCTCCATACAGACTTCCACCATGGGACACAGTCCAAAAGTTACTTAGAAATATCTTTATCAGGTATTAGTGAATTTATTTTATGCAGTTAACACGTCCACAGGCAGCATCCCTGAAGAGGAATAAACAGTTGTTGTTTTGGGCTGACAGCATTGGTCCGCCATTGAATTTCACACAGTCTTGATGTGGATTCTGCGAGGGCTTCCCGAAACAGTCAATCTCCAGAATTGTTCTTACATTTCTTTTCCATTAAAACAGCTAAATTGGTTTACTATTGTCACGTTTACTGAGGTACAGTGGAGTAACATTGTTTTGCAGGCCGTCTATACAGATCATTTCATTACAACAGTTATTGAGGTAGTACCAGCAAAAGCAATGAGTTTTCCAACTTCCCAGAGAAGAGGTCAGAGCAACACACACAAAATGTTGGAGGAACTCAGCAGGCCGGACAGCATCTATGAAGAGGAATAAAGAGCTGACGTTTTGGGCCAAGATCCTTCATCAAGACCTGCTGCGTTCCTCCAGCATTTTGTGCATGCTGTACAAGCTAGGGTTTTCTCTTTGGAGCGGAGAAGGGTGGTTGGTGACTTGATAGAAGTGTACAAGATGACATGAGGCATGGATTGAGTGTACAGCCAGAGACGTTATTACAGGGTGAAAACAACTAACACGGAGGGACATAATTTTAAGATGATTGTAGGAAAGTATAGGGGAGGTAGGCTTTTTTCCCCACACAGAGTGGTTGGTGCATGGAACACACTGCCAAGTGGTGGTGGAGACAGATACAATAGTAAAGATTTGATTAGCACCGACCAATCCGAGTGACAGAAAGATCCTCAACATTGTTTACCAGAGACAGAAAAGTGTTAAAACTGCTGGAATTATTCTGCAGTCATGGTTGGTTTTGACAACTGGTACCTCAGGCACGTTGAGTTCATCAGGTTGTATTACAGATGCCTGCAGTGGAATGCGGTAATGCTTATAGGTAGTCTGTATCTTACATTACTTCACTCACAGCAGTAAGAAAACATAAAACCATTTCACTTACACTTAGTGGCCACTTTATTAACTACTTCCTGTACCTACTAGAGTGGCCACTGAGTGTATATTCATGGGCTTCTGCCCATCCACTTCAAAGCTCGACACGTGCGTTCAGAGATTCTTTCCAGCACACCACTGTTATAATGCGTGGTTACTTGAGTTGCTGTCGCCCTCCTGTCGGTTTGAACCAGTCTGGCTATCTGCTCTGACCTCTCTCATTAGCAAGGAGATTTTGCCCACGGAACTGCTGATCACTGGACTTTTTTTTTGTTTTCTGCACGATTCTCTGTAAACTCTAGAGACTTGTGCGTGGAAATCCCAGGAGATCAGCAGTTCCTGAGATAACCAAACCACCACATCAGATGCCAACAAACATCCCACGGTCAAAGTCGCTAAGGTCACTTTTCTTCCACATTCCGATGTTTGGTCTGAATCGCAACTGAACCTCTTGACCAGGTCTGCATGCTTTTATGTATTGACTTGCTGCCACATGACTGGCTGTTTCGATATTTGCATTAATGAGCAGGTGTACCTAATAAAGTGGCCATGAGTGTACATTCCACTGGTTACTTCCAGTATCAGTCTAATTCTCCGGCTTCAGTCAGTTATGTGTAGCTGAAATCGATCCACAACAGCTGCACAGAACCCAGAGCTAGATGTGCGGCACATTTGAATGTCCAAGGATCTGGAGACGTTGGGAGGATCAGGCCACATTCTGAAGACATGGAACTGGTTTATTATTGGCTTATTATTTGGATTCAGATTCAGATTCAGATTTATTCATCATTTGTATATCGAAACATACAGTCAAATGCGCCATTTACATTAACAACCAGCTCGTATGACGAGTGTTAGATGGCTCTGGGCCTGTATTCACTGGAGTTTAGCAGAATGAGAGAGGATCTCATTGAAACCTATTGAATATTGAAAGGCCTATCTAGAGTGGACATGAAGATGTTTCCTATAATTGGTGAGTCTAGGGCCAGAGGATGCAGCCTCTAATAGAAGGACATCCTTTAGAATAGCGATGAGAATGAATTTCTTTAGTAAGAGAGAAGTGAATCTGTGGAATTCATTGCCACAGATGCAGTGGAAGCCAATTCTTTAGGTATATTTAAAGCTGAGGTTGATAGGTTCTGGATTAATCAGGGCATCGAAGGTTACAGGGAGAAGTCAGGAGAATGGGGTTGAGAGGAATAATAAATCGGCCATGATGGAATGGCAGAGCAGACCTGATGGGCTGAATGAGCTCATTCTGCTCCTATGTCTTATGATCTTAACTCACCCACGAATGTGCTGGGCACAGCCCACAAATGTTGCCAGACATTCTGGTGCTAGCATAGTGTGCACATTATGTTCAGCAGAACACACACACAACAACAAAATAACACAAGACAACAACAGCAAAACAAGCTCCTTCGCCACCCTCCCACAGACCCAAAACTTCTTGCAATCAAGGCCAATATACCACCTACATTACCAATTGCTTATTGCATCTTCATGCTAACTTTCAGTGATTTGAGTACAAGGATACCAGGGTTTCTTTAAATACCTGTGCCTTTTACCATCCAGGCCACGCTCTCTTCTCGCTGCTGCCGTCAGGAAGGAGAAACAGGAGATTCAGGTCCCACACCACTAGGGTCATGAACAGTTATTACCCCTCACCCATCTGGCTATTAAACGAGTGGGGATTACTTCATTCATCCCAACACTGAGTTGTTCCCACTACATATAGATTCACTTTCAAGGACTCTTCATCTCATGTCCTCAATATCTATTGTGTATTTATTTGCTTGGTTATTTTAAACTTCTTCTTGCATAGTTTGTTATCTTTTGTTCATTGGTTGTTTGTCTGTTATGTAGTGTGCAGCCTTTCATTGATTCTATTGTGTTTCTGTGAATGCCCACAAGAAAATGAACATCAGGGTTGTATATGGTGACATATATGTAGTTTGATAATATGTTTGATCTTTGAACTTCGAACTTTCAAAAACTTGCTATTTTAAAAAATCAGCATTCCTAATTTCGGGATTGATTTGGATGAACTCAAGCTTTTCCACATTATATTCCATCTGCCCCCTTCCTGCCTATTCACCTATTCTGTCTAAACCTCCTGAATTCCTCTCCACCTCATTATCAAAGCTCGTTCTGCCAATGACCTCAGTATCATCAATAAAACTTGTTCTGTCACACTGGATCATTGCGAACAGTTTGGTTCCCAGCATCAATCCCTGTGGCATCTCTACAGCTCTATAGTCATGACCCATTGCCCAAAATAACCAGATAACCAGTGTCTTTCAAAGTTCAAAGTTCAAAATAATAATACATTTACTTTGACCTTTGAACTTTAATTGTGAGATCAAGAATCCATCTTAAACAGTAAGATTACATTTACAATCTTTCGATTTTAGATCTGAGAAGGTGACAGATAGTGTGGCCATTATCCATCTCCTTTCCAAGTCCCAGCCTGTCCCAGATCATCACTGCCAGGGAACTCATAGCTTTTCAGTTTCATTGAACTCTGGCGCAGCATCCAGGCTAGAGTCATTACTGCCCTCCGAGTGTTCAATGGCGTGAGTTTTGGACTCTTTTATTGCATGATTGTGATCCCAGTTTTTGCCTGCTATCTTGTGTGTTACGGTTGGTACTGTGTTTTGCAACTTGGCCCCAAAGTAACGCTGTCTCGTTGGGCTGTATTCATGAGTATTCCTGTTTAGTTGAATTACGATTAAACTTGAATTGAATTGAACTGTCAAATTCAAAATTAATTATTTAGTTATGCTTACCATTCTGAGCTGCTTGCTCATATTCGATGTGTGGCTCTCTATAATTTCCAGGATGTTTTCGCTGCCTTTCACGAAGGTAGCCTCAAAGTGTTGCTTTGATTTCCCTTGCACTTCCTCATTCTTTAAACATTTCTCCCTGCCTCAGACTACAAGGGACCCAGGTGAACTCGTGCCAACTTTTAGCAAATCTATAGAACCCTTCTGTTTTCATAGTTTCTTGATCAACCCATCTTATACTTTCCCTTTCTTTTTCAATGCCTTGTCAGGATACCAAGTTGCAGCTGGCTCGTCGGTGAAAAGTGATCTTTTATTCACACTAACCCCTATCACTTCTGTCAAGAAACGAGGCACAGCTGTTGGTCTGAACTACAATGTGATCCAAGCAAACACGGCAAAAATGATGAGAATTGCACTATTAGTGAGTGGGGGCAATGTTACCTCCACCTTTGTATCCTCTGCACTGCTTTTACAATTCGCTCTGCTATTTTCACTTTGGAGACCCTTCTGACATTTATGTAGCACTATAAAATTTGCTAAAGCACCTGTATCAATTGTATATGAGACCCCTCTGTGGGTTGGAGTCAACCCTAGATGTTGTGCCTTAGCTGTCTATGTGATATGCAAACCATGGCAGTACGATATGGAGAGCAAGCTGTTGTCCAGGCAGCAGGCTCCTCCGTCACCATGTATCCAAGGGAACGGCAGAGACCGATACAGTTTGGCACCAGTGGCATTGAAGGAGTTGCCAGTCAGCATTGAACTCAATGTAAAGACCCCAGCTCTGGATTTTTCCTCAGTGTTTACTCCCGAAGTCTTCCTCACGGGTGGGTATAGACACAAGGCAGTGGGGGTTTGAGATCAGAGTTTTCCTTCTCCTAGATGAGCGACAACAACGGCTGATGAGCCCCATCTGCCCGAAGAGATTGTCTTTAAAGCACCTTTTCGCTTTCTGTCGGTAGAAACAGTTCCGCTGGGCTTAGTAGCTGAGCCACACGTGATGGCCAGGAGCTGGACTTGGTTGTCAGAAGCTATGTGAGACACATACAATTGGGAGCATTTAATAGGTAGTGCAAGCTTATCTCTACTCATATCCCCTCCCCCCTTCCCTCCACCAGCTATGACAACCTTAAGGAACTGTCAATTGTATAGCACAGCTGCTATCCAAGAATATTTATACCCCCTGGAAAAACTATTCAAAAAATTCATTGTATGCTTGTGAAATTAGTTGTAGAAATATATATTCAGTTCACAGCTTGGAACATTCATTATAACTGTGTTGTCTCCTCACTGCTGCCATTGGGAAGGAGGTCTCACACCACCAGGTTCAGGAGCAGTTATTACCCTACAACCATCAGGCTCCTGAACTAGTGTGGATAACTTCACTCACCACAACACTGAACTGATTCCACAGCCTATGAACTCACTTTCAAGGACTCCACAACTCACGTTCTCAGTGTTATTTATTTACTATTAATTCCATAATCTCTGGACTAACTTTCAAAAAGTTTACAACCCGTGCTCTCAGTATTATTTATTAAATTATTTATTATTACTATTTTGTATTTGCACAGTGAGTTTTCTTTTGCACATTTGTTGTTAGTTAGTCTTTGCGTGTAGGTTTTCATTGAATCGGTTGTATTCTTTGTTCTGCTGTGAATGCCTGCAAGAAGGTAAATGTCAGGGGAGTATAGTGATATCAACGTACTTTAATCATATATTTACTTTAAACATCTGCATCGATTGTATGCTACAGCTGCAATTCAAGAATATTTATATCCCACAGAAAAAATATTTAAACATTCATTGTTTACACGTCAAATTGTTTGTAGTATATATTTAGTACATGACTTGGGACGTTCGATCCAACTGTGCAAGGCGATGGTGAGATGGCACTTGGAATATTGCGTGCAGCTCTGGTATAGGAATGATGTCATTAAGCTGGAAAGCGCACGGAAAAGATTCACGCGGGCCCGAGTTAAGAAGGAGAGACTGCATTGGCTGGAACTGTTTTCTTTAGAACATACTGTAGGAGCTGGGGAGTAACCTTACAAAGCCAGGAGAGACATACAGTGGAGAAGGCAAATCGTGTTTATTGCTGGATGGGGCAGTCTAAAACGAAAGGCCTATATGTTTAACATGAGGGGCGAATGATTTAAAAGGGACCTGAGGGGCAAGTTATTCCCAGAGAGCTTTGGGTATGTGGAACGAGCTCTCAGGGGAAGTGGCAGAGGTGGGACAATTATAAAACCTAAAATACATTTAGGCAGAACTTGTATAGGGATTGTTGGGATTTGGTTCAAACACGGGGAGTGGGACTTACTCGATAGAACAATTTGGACAGCACGGACAAATTGTGCCGAAGAGCCTGTTTCTATGCTGACTGACTTTGTGACTCTCTTGCAGATGAAACCCACTGGGAAATTGCTAACTAATTTCACTTCCCAACTCCTAATTGGGATTTTAGTACAGCAATGGCTGGTCTGCAAGCTTTGTTAAATGTATTAAGGATTAATGCCTTTGCAATTGTCCCTCATTGTGAGTTTGAGACCCCACGTTTGTCGAGGTGAAACACAGTCTCTGGACTATTGAACATTAGAACAAGGAACACCATAGCACAGTAGGGGCCCTTCAGCCCTCAGAGTTGTGCCAACCTTTTAATCTCCCCTAAAATCAATGTAACCCTTCCCTCCCACATTTTTCTGTCATCTATGTACCTACCTACGAGGCTCTAATATATCTACCTCAACCAGCACCCTGCAGCAGTGCGTACTACGCTAGCACCACTTCTTGTGTTAAAACGCCTACCTCTGACATCCTGTCTACACCAGGTTGGAGTCTATCCAGATGGAATATAAAGTTTTGCTGATATAAAGTATAAAGTGTATATTCTGTTACTTATATAAATGCATATGCTCCCATTGTCTATTCCTGTTGCTCACAAGAACATCATGAAAGATTCCATTCACCCTGCTCATGGACTGTTTGTTCCACTCCCTTCAGGGAGGAGGCAATGTAACATGCACGCCAGGACCACCAGATTCAAAAACAGTTACTTTCCCTAAGCAGTAAGGCTGATTAACACCTCCACCCACTGACCCACCCTTCCACACCCCCAACCACCACTGCTTTATCATTTCCTGTAAGTCACCTCATGTGACATTCCTGTTCCTAGTGTCACTTTATGGACATACAAGCAATATACGTATGTAAGCTATCTTATGTATTTATATTTATTGATTTTTTAAATTATTTTGCTCTGTATCTTATTGTGTTTTTGTGCCGTTTTGGATACAGAGTAACAATTGTTCTGTTTCCCTTTACACTGTGTTCTTGAAAAGATATTGGACATCTTGAATCTTCTTCTCGCAGATGCAGACTGACTTGCTGAGTATTTCCAGCACTTCCTGCTTTAGCTTCAAATTACCAGCACCTGCAATTTTTAAAATTTTGATTCTCATAGTTCCATCCTGTTCAAATTGCGAACCTTGAGAATCTTGCCTTCACACCAAATAAAAGTGGAGTGGCCGCTGCAGAGGATTGGAAAAAGCTGCAGAAAGTTTTAAACTCTATCATGGGCACTGACCTCTTCAGCATCAAAGACATCTTCAAAAGATGTAGCCTCAAAACATTGGCATCTGTCATTAAGAACCTCATCGTCCAGGACATGCCCTCTTCTCACTGCTACCATCAAGGAGGAGGTACAGGAGCCTGAAGACATACACTCAATGTTTTAGGAACAGCTTCTTCCCCTTTGCCATCAGATTTCTGAATGGTCCATGAATCCATGTACACTACCTTAATTTTACTTTTTGGTTGTTTGCTCTCTTTTTCCATTACTTATTTAATTTAATTTTAAAATACATATTTCTTGTAAATTACGGTTTTTATTATGTATTGCCATGCTGCTGCAAGACAACAAATTTCACAGCATATGCCAGTGATATTAAACCTGATTCTGACTTTGATTCTGTAAGTGAAACTGCATGCTGTGCTTTTTCTCTGCGAGAGATACAGGGTTTAACAGTTAGCAGGTCCACCTGTGATTGCTGCTGTCATACACCTCCCCGATTATTGATGGAATTACGACCGGTCTCTGCTTGTGTTTATGAACGTCTGCAGCGTTGGCATTGTAAGATTTGGAAATGATTTATGATCTTCTACATTCTCATTTATTTTCAGCCACAAACTGAATATAGATTTCCAGATTCATCATCCCGAGAGCCACTTATCTGCTATTCGAGTGACACTTTGCTGCTTTAATGCAGCAAGTCACAGCTTCTTTATGGACGCTTTATTGTCTCCAAAAACCTAAGGATTGACAGTCTCATCTCGGTGGAGTGGAAGAGGGAGGGGGAGTGGGTGTGAATGTTGATGTACCTGAAGAGTCTTTAATATTTTAGTCATATTTGAGTAACATTGTAAATATATTGTTTGATTAAGCATTCTTTGTTGTTTGCATAATTCATTATGGGTTATATGTAAAAGCACGTGAATGGCATGTGTTATCACACGACCATGTCATACGTGCGTGCCTCGCTTATAGTAAAAATGTATGTAAAACACGTTATCACCAGCTGTTAGTCTTTTTGCTTTCAATTAGTTTTATGTTTTGGATTTAAAAAACATAACAGCACCCTTGCCAATACCACTTATCATTTATTCATTCACTTCTCCATTAATTAAATAATTCATTCATTCATTCATTTGCGCGCCACAGGCCCTTTTGGCTCAACAAACTGCACCACCCGGTAATCCACCTATTTAACCTACTAACTGGTATGTCTTTGGACTGCGGGTGGAAACTGGAGCACCCGGAGGAAACTGGAGCACCCGGAGGAAACCCACACACTCATGGGAAGAATGTACAAACTTCCCAGAGAGAGCGCTGGAATTGAACACTCAGCTCCGACGTCTCGAGCTGAGCTGGCGGGAGCAGGTGTGAGGGCTGAATGGCCTAATTCTTCTCCTATGTCTTATGGTCCAGTGAACATACCCCCGCAAGGTCTGTCAAAACAATCCTTACCTCTTTTCCTCCTGCTAGGTAAAAGGGCGCATGGGTTCAAATCAAGTTAAGTTTATTGTTACATGCAGAAGTACGGTGAAGTACAAGAAAGATCAGAGCAGAATGCAGCAACACAGGCTTGCAGGTACAGACAACGCACAGAACATAAACACAAGAGATTCCGCAGATGTTGAAGGTGGCACAATAGTGCAGTAGGTACAGTGCGGTGACCCGGGTTCAATTCCTGCCGCTGTCTGTAAGGAGTTTGTCCGTTCTCCCTGTGACCGCGTGGGTTTCCTCCAGGTGCTCTGGTTTCCTCCCACCGTCAAAAGGCATATGGGTTAGTAGATCGATCGGTCACATGGGTGCAGTTGTCTGGCACAGGCTCACCGGGCCGGAAGGGCCTGTCACTGTGCTGTTTCTGTAAATAGAATAAATACGGGAATTTCAGAGCAACGCACACACACACAAAGTGCTGGAGGGACTCAGTAGGTCAGGCAGCCTCTATGGAGAGGAACAGAGCACGATGTTTCAGGCCGGGGCCCTTCATCGTGACTGGAAAGGAAGGGGGGAGAAGCCAGGATGAGAAGGTGGGGGGAGGGGAAGGAGTGCAGTCTGGCAGGTGATTGGTGAGGCCAGCTGAGGGGGAAGGTGGGGGTTTGAACTGAGAAACTGGGAAGTGATTGGGGGAAGGTGGGTGGGAGGGGAAGGAGTATAGTTGGGCAGGTGATAGGTGAGGCCAGCTGAAGGGGAAGGTGGATGGGAGGGGAAGGAGTATAGTCGATGCAGGTGAGGCCAGCTGAGGGGGAAGGTGGGTGGGAGGGGAAGGAGTATAGTCGGGCAGGTGAGGCCAGCTGAGGGGGAAGGTGGGTGGGAGGGGAAGGAGTATAGTCGGGCAGGTGAGGCCAGCTGAGGGGGAAGGTGGGTGGGAGGAGAAGGAGTCTAGTCGGGCAGGTGAGGCCAGCTGAGGGGGAAGGTGGGTGGGAGGGGAAGGAGTATAGTCGGGCAGGTGAGGCCAGCTGAGGGGGAAGGTGGGTGGGAGGGGAAGGAGTATAGTCGGGCAGGTGAGGCCAGCTGAGGGGGTAGGTGGGTGTTTGAACTGAGAGGCTGGGAAGTGATTGGGGGAAGATGTAAAGGGCTGAAGAGTGACACACACAAAATGTTGGAGGAACTCAGCAGGCCTGCGAGCACCTGTGGAGAAGAGTAAACAGTCAATGTTTCAGACTAAGACCCTTCATCAGGACTGGAAAAAAAGATGGACCTCATCTTTTTTTCCAGGCCTGATGAAGGGGCTTGGCCTGAAAAGTCGTCTGTTTACTCTTCTCCAGGGATGCTGCTTGACCTGCATTTGGTGTGTGGTGATCTTTAATTTGCATGTTGCCTGTGCAATATTGAAATTTGACTAAATATCACAAAACCTCAAAAGTGATCTATCAAAATAGGCATAATTTCCGATGTATTTTTAATTGCCTACATGAATAAATAGACCTGTTAGGCCTAATATTTGCTTGTTCATAAAAATATGCAAAAAAACACCAACTGTTTATTCCTCTCTACAGATGCGGCCTGTTTCTCCGGCATGTTGTGTATGTCACAGAGAACATAAATTATAACAGACAATGCAAAACGAGACATTCGTGCAAGAAAACACAATTGGACACAAGTCCACCGTATTGCAAGAGGTTCTCTGTGTTTGCAGTTTTCCAACTTCCCAGAGAAGAGGTTGGAATCACACATGGAAACATCGAAACATAGAAAACCTACAGGACAATACTGGCCCTTCAGCCCACAATGCTGTGCCGAACATGTACTTACTTTACAAATAATCTAGGGTTACCCATAGCCCTCTATTTCTCTAAGCTCCATGTATCTATCCAGGAGTCTCTTAAAAGACCCTATTGTATCCACCTCCACCACAGTCGCCAGCGCCCATTCCACGCACTCACCACTCTCCCTGACCTCTCCTCTGTACCTGCTTCCAAGCACCTTAAAACTGTGCCCTCTCGTGTTTGCCATTTCAGCCCTGGGAAAAAGCCTCTGACTATCCACATGATCAATGACTCTCATCATCTTATACACCTCTATCAGGTCACCTCTAATCCTCTGTCGTTCCAAGGAGAAAAGGCTAAGTTCACCCAACCTATACTCGTAAGGCGTGCTCCCCAATCCATGCACAAAAAACGCTGGAAGAACTCATCAGGTCCAGCAGCATTTATGGAAATGAATGAACAGTTGACATTTCAGGACGAGACCCTTCTTCAAGAAGGATTATTCTTCGATTGTTCTCTTTCCCCTCCCCCCACCTTCTCATCCTCCCTTTCTGATCATAGTGAAGGACCCCAGCCTGAAACGTTGGTGCTCTGTTCCTCTCCATAGATGCTGCCTGACCTGCTGAGTCCCTCCAGCACTTTGTGTGTGTGTTGCTCTCAAATTCCAGTATTAATTCTACTTAGAGATACACCATGGTGACAGGCTCTTCCGGCCCAGTGAATTTTTGCCCTCTAGTCCTAGATTATTCCACTATAGGAAACATCCTCTCTAGGCCAGAAAAATGTGAAGTGGTTCACGTTGGAAGGTCAAATTTGAAGGCAGAATACAAAGTCAATGGCAGGATTCTTGGCAGTGTGGAGGGACAGAGGGATTGTGGGGTCCACGTCCGTAGAACCCTCAGAGGTGCTGTGCGAGTTGATAAGGTGGTTAAGGAGATGAATGGTCTGTTAGCCTTCATTAGTTGAGGTATTGAGTTCAAGGGCCATGTTGCGGCTCTAGAAAACCTTGGTTAGACCACACTTGGAGTATTGTGTTCATTTCTGGTTGCCTCATTATAGGAAGGATGCGAAAGCTTTAGAGAGAGTGCAGAGGAGGTTTACCAGATGTGGCCTGGATTAGAGAGCGTGTCTTATGAGAAAAGATTGAGCGAGCTGTGGCTTTTTCCTTTAGAGGGAAGGAGAATAAGAGGTATCTTGATAGAGGTGTACAAGCTGATGGGGGGGGGGGGGAACGTCGATTCAGACCGTGAGAGGCCTGCATCGGGCATTTTCATGCCTTACAAGGCGCAGATTGGAAGTCTGTGTGGGGAGCCACTCCTCGCACAGACACTAGAGCAATGTGTGGTTAAGTGCCTTGCTGAAGGACACAAACACGCTGCCTCAGCTGAGGCTTGAACTAGTGACCTTGAGATTACTAGACAAACGCCTTAACCACTTGTCCACGTGCTGATAAGAAGCATAGGTCAAATGACAGCCAGGGACTTTTTTTTACCAGGGTGGAAATGGCGAATATGAGGAGGCATAGATTTAAGGTGATTGGAGGAAAGTTTAGGGGCAATGCCAGAGATAAGGATTTTTACCAAGGGAGTGGTGTGTGCATGAAACACACTGCCATGACAGTGGAACAATTACATAATATTAGGGTGAATACTTTCATCACCATCATCAATGAACTCATGGACGTGGGTTCATGATCCATTCAGAAACCTGATGGTGGAAGGGAAGAAGTTGTTCCTTAAACATCAAGTGTGCGTCTTCAGGCTCCTGTACCTCCTCCTTAATGGCAGCAATGACAAGAGGGCCAGTCCTGAGTAATGGGGGCCCTTAATGATGGATGCCCATTTCCTGGGCATTGCCTCTTGCAGGCGTCCTCTGTGTTGAAATTCTAGTCTTCTATTGACAGCAAGTGTAGTATACCAGGCTGAGTCATGTTCAATAGCAGCACATTTCAAACGCACGCCACTATCCATCTTTAGCATTTTATTTGCTGACTTGAGCCACATTTTACTGGTGTAGGTCTTTTCCTTCTGATTGCATCTGACTTGTAAACAGGATAAAAATAAGACTGCAGTGTAAGTGAGAAAACACAAAGGTCATTTTCATGTTTTCACTCGTGTGTTTGTTGTGGGTGAGGCTCAATCAATGTTTATAAGAGATACTCTGAAGTAAGGAAACTTAGAAAAATTTCCCCAATTAAGTGCAATTTGGGCTTCAAAAAACAAATACGTTCACAAGGGATGAAATGACCTGAATTAAAGAGGCAAAGAAAAATAGCATAAAGACAGCAAGTGTGTGTTGTATAAGTCTGTCTTAATATTTAAAGATTCGAAGATTCAAAGTACATTTTATTGTCGAAGTCTGTATGCAGCAGACAGCCCTGAGATTTGTCTTCCCACAAACAGTCACGAAACAGAGAAACACCGTGGAACCCATTCAAAGAAAACATCAAACACCCAACATGCAAAAAATAGTGCAAATCGTGCAAATGTCAAAAAAACGAGTGAAAAAACACACAGAATATAAAACATTATTCCACAGATTCCTTGAAACAGACTAGAAGTATTCAGTTCAGTTCAGTTCAATTTAGCACCGTGTGTTCGTTGACTGCAGACTGCACAGCCAGTATTCTCCGATCAAAATTGCACGAACTAGCAATAAAAAACGGAGTAGGCAGAAACTAGAAACACATCATAACATCCAATCCACAAACCACATTGATCAAACCGTGCCCACGATCCAGGTCTCCAGCAGCAGTGAACAAGCGGGTGAGGGAGACCAGACAAATGCAGGCACCTTTCTGAGGCAAGGGGGGGGGGGGGGAGGTGCAGGGAGCGAGAGAGAGAGAGAGCAGGGGGTGGGGGAGAGAGAGAGCGGGGGGCGGGGAGATAGAGAGAGACAGCGGGGGGTGGGGGAGAGAAAGAGCGGGGGGTGGGGGAGAGAGACTAATGAAATGCTGGCACCTTCCTTTGCTCTTTCTGAGTGAAATCCTGACTGAAATTGGAACATGGGAAAGTAATGTTCAAAACGTTATGTCTACAACTGTACAAGACATGAGAGCAGAATTAGTCCAGTTGGCCATCGAGTCTGCTCTACCATTTCGTCACGACTGATTTATTATCCCTCTCAACCCCATTCTCCTGCCTTCTCACCATAACCTTTGACATTTGTTAGTAAAAAAATCACGGGTTGCTTCCGTGTCATCCTTTCTCAGATGAGGGGGCCTAAAACTGCTAATTTTGCATTTTTCTGGGGGTTTGGAGGTTTGGGGGTTGGTGGCTGGATTGGGGAACATGGTTAGGTGGGGGAGGACAAGAAATCTTGAAATACACTAAAGCGAAAACAGCTGCATAAACAAAACAGAAGTGTAAAGATTATCCAGGTTCTGTTCCACCCAGTTTGGAAACTGGAGGCACTTTGGCCTTTGCATGGATAAGCACACATAAAGTACTGGAGGAGCTTAGCAGGTCAGGTAGCATCTATGGACAGGAATACTGTAAACAGCCGATGCTTCGGGCTGAGATCCTTCAGTATAAATGTTTCACAGACGTGCATTTCCTTTGGGCATTCACTCCTGGCAAGGTGTCTGGCAAAACGAATCTCAGGGTTGTATATGGTGACATATATGTACTTTGATAATAAATCTACTTTGAGTTAGTTTGAACTCAGCACAGCATACAAAAGGAATCTGACTCACAAATATGAGTCAATGGAAGAAAACTTATACACTCAAGGAATCTAGAGTCTGCCACAGTCCTGATGAAGGGTCTTGGCTCAAAGCATTGACTGTTATTCCTCTCCATAGATGCTGCCTGACCTGCTGAGTTCCTCCAGCATTTTGTTTGTGTTGCCCTGGATGTCCAGCAACTGCAGAATCTCTTGAGTTTATCGAAGTTTTCTGTAGACTTTTAGGTTTCAGGCATAAAGAGCATTGCTAAAAATAATGGAGCTGACTAAATGAGTCACCTTTCACTTTTACTGCTCTTTCGTTCTGTACACTGCTACCTGTACGGTGGGCGTCAGAACCACTTGAAACTCACACAAGTGTTTCGCTCACTCTTACTCAGCAGAATGAGAAGCAACAGCAAGGTTATAACTATGCACGGGGCAAGGAGCTGGCTTTGAAAACAGAACTGAGAACACTATTTGCCTATTTTCTTTTCTACAAAACAAACAATAACAGGATACCACAGTCTCCCGATTAGTGCCTTACACAGGTCTGCACCTCGGTTACTTCCCGCCCGTTACTCATTTGAAGAGCTTTAGACTGTAAATAAACCAATTTCATTGGAAAATAGAGAGCTTGCAAAGAGTTAAGAAGCTTCTTGATTTCAGAAGCTCTGTATTTTCACTTCTGATAACAAATAAGAGGCCCGGGTCTAACCAGCCCACGGATTTGTATTGAAAGCCAAAGTGAGTAACCACATCGACAGTGCTGGGCCATACTGTGGCCTGTCTCCAGTTCACTCTTTCTTTCACTCTTTCTATTTCTGTTAGCAAGAAGTGAGTGTCGAAACTGATATTGATAGCTTCATGCATCCCCAAGACTATCTGCATTAGGCCGACTTTAATCTTCCCCACCTGGTCCCAGACCTTTGGCTTATCTGAAGGAGAAAGTGAAGACAAGTTAATTCGTAGGACACAACAACCGTTGGGTCGCCATTCAATTCAGATTCAAAATTCTGAATGCACATTGAATCCATGAACTCTCCTTCACTACCCTTTTTTCTTTTTGCGTTACTTATTTAATTTAATATATTATACGTATACTTTTTACTGTAATTTACAATAATAATAATGTTTTATTGTATATTGCAATGTTCTGCTGCCACATAACAATACATTTTATGACATATGCCAGTGATATTAAACCTGATTCTGATTCAGAGTCATTAATCATCTATGCATCGAAACAGAGCGAAATGTACCATTTGCGTTATTAACTATTTCGGGAGAGCAGTGTTATGTGTTTCACTGGGACGGGGCTGCACGAGGACATACCCGATCAAACTTTTCCATGGACGGCTTCCAGACCGTTCCGGCTGACCAGAAGTGCACTGAGAGCGGTAAGCGTAAAGGAGTTGGGTGCTTTACTTTTCTGATTAACAACAGATGGTGCAATCCGGGTCATATTACGATCGAGGAACGTGTTTGTAGACCGGATATTGAACTTTTTGCTGTTGGACTTCGCCCACATTCTACCGAGATTCAACACTGGGCGGCACGGGAGGTCGTTCCTGCCTGTGGCCATCGAACTTGCAGCTCGTTCCGTGGTGGGTCAGACACCCTGAGCCAATAGACTGGTCCTGGACTTATTTTCCATCTGGCAGAGTTTGCATTTGTTGTTTGATTGTTTGTGGTTTTTGTATTGCTATATTTATGCTCTATTCTTGGTTGGTGCGGCTGTAACGAAACCCAATTTCCCTCGGGATCAATAAAGTATATCTATCTATCTACCTATCT
Source organism: Mobula birostris (assembly GCF_030028105.1). Taxonomy (NCBI): domain Eukaryota; kingdom Metazoa; phylum Chordata; class Chondrichthyes; order Myliobatiformes; family Myliobatidae; genus Mobula; species Mobula birostris. The sequence continues at coordinate 6,226,256 of NC_092395.1, forward strand.
AACTAACATAACCTAAGGGTGTACTGGGGGTTTGATACCATCTATTAAAAACTGAAGGTTGACCAGAAGTCGACGACTGACGGTCAAAGCCTGGGGACTGGGAGAACTGGAGACTGTGGACTGGGGACTTGGAGGTGAGATATTGGAGACGGGAGACCTGGAGGCGAGAGATTGGAGACTGGAGACCTGGAGGCGAGAGATTGGAGACGGGAGACCTGGAGGCGAGAGATTGGAGACTGGAGACCTGGAGCGAGAGATTGGAGACGGGAGACCTGGAGGCAAGAGATTGGAGACGGGAGACCTGGAGTCCTGTCCTGGAGTTGGAGGACTGACCATTTCCGTGGAAGGAGGGAAGAGGTTTGTTTTGTTCTGTTCGGTGTTGTTCTGACAAGCATTGGAGGCATGTGCCGTTAGTACCAGAATGTGCGTCGACACTTGTGGGCGGCCCCCAGCACATCCTCGGCTCTGTTGGTTGTCGATGCAAATGATATACTTCACTCTATGCTTCAATGTACATGTGACAACCAGACTTGAATCTGAATCTGGTATTGGAATTGGCTTGTTATTGTCACATGTACTGGGATACAGTGAAAAACTTGTCTGGCATACTGTTCATGCAGATCAAACTATTACACAGTGTACTCAAAGTTCAAAGCATATTTATTATCAAAGTATGCATAAATTATACAACCTTAAGATTTGTCTCCTTACTGGTAGTCACAAAACAAGAAAGCAAAAAGAACCTATTTAAAATATACCAACTGTCATCCAATGTGCAGAGAGAGAAAGAAACACAAATCGTTCAAACAATAAAAGCAACCAACAGCATTCAGAACGAAAGTGAGTCTATAGACACAGAGCCCAGTGTAGCCAGAGTAGGCCCACAGCCTCAGCTTCAGATCACCACACAGCGGGGCAAATCATCATGAAGCTCACGGACACAAAACCCGGAGCAGACAGAGCAGAGGCCCACAGCCTCAGCTTTGGCCTTCGTGCCACAGAGAGTGGAGTTAACATTGCGGGGAGAGAGAGAGAGAGAGAGAGAGAGAGAGAGAGAGAGAGAGAGAGAGAGAGAGAGAGAGAGAGAAGTTTGGGAGGCCAAGGGTCCATCTTATTGTACATGAAGGTAGTTCAGGAGTCTGATAACAGCAGGATAGGACAGTCCTTGTGCCTGGTGATACGTGCTTTCAGGCTTTTATATCTTCTGCCTGATGGGAGAGGGGAGAAGAGAGAATGGGGGGGGGGTGATCTTCAGTTATGTTGGCTGCTTGTGAGAGAAAGTGAGATTGGAAGTGATTACTGGTGAAGATTGTGATGGTGAAAGGAAGGTAAGAGTTTATACCAACACTCGTCCACCCTCCTCTCAAAGTTCAAAGTTCAAAGTACATTAATTATTCAGGTATCTACAGTGTATGTCACCACTTGCAACCCTAAGATTCATTTTCTTGCGAGCATTCACAGTAAATACAAAGAGACACAACAGAATCAATGAAAAACTGTAGCCGAGACGAACAATCAATGCGTGAAGACAACAAACTGTGCAAATACATAAAGAGAAAAGAAATAAACTTACAAATAAATAAACTTTGTGAATTCAAGATGAAGAGTCCTTGAAAGTGAGTCCATAGGATGTGGGAGCAGTTCAGTGTTGGGGTGAGTGAAGTTATCCCCTCTGGTTCAAGAGCCTGATGGTTGAGGGGTGATAACTGTTCCTGAACTTGAGGATTTTATCTTTTTCTTAATAAGTTATCGTGTGCTGTGCGTGTTATGTGCACTACTATACCTTACACCCTGGTTCAAAAAACATTGTCTCTTTTCTATATACATCATGTACTGTACGTTATATGCATGTATATCTAGATAAATAATAAACTTGACCTGACTTGACTCGGTGGTGTGAGTCCAAAGGCTTCTGTACTGCCTTCCTGATGGCTGCTGCGAGAAGACAGCATGGGTGGTGGGGGTCCTTGGTAATGGATGCTGTTTTCCTGGGACAGTGTTCCTTGTAGATGGGCATCTGTGAAGGATGAGACCTGCCCTTTCTTGAGCAGCTCTAAGACAACCTGCCCATCACCAGGCCGCAGGTACGTTTGTATCCGCTCTCCGGTGATGCTGAGTCAAGCTGAGTTTTATTCTGGTAATGGTGCCATTCCTGGTGCCTGGTGCTAACAAACCACAAACACCAGAGATTCTGCAGATGCTAGAACTCTTCAGCAACACGCACAAAATGCGGGAGGAACTCAGCAAGTCAGGCAGCATCTGTGGAGAGGAACAAACAGATGATATTTTGGGTAGAGACATGGAAAAGATGTTCTCCAAGCAGGAGGAAGATGTTTGCTGAGTTCTTGCAGCATTTTATAGATGTTGCTCAACTTCAGTTGATTTAGGTGAGTGAGTGGCAGGAACAGATCAAAATTCAAAGTTCAAAGTAAATTTATTATTAAAATACATATACGTCACCACATACAAACTTGAGATTCATTTTCTTGTGGGCATACACAATAAATCTAATAACTATGATAGAGTCAATGAAGGACCGCACCAACTGGGTGCAAATGACAGCAAACTCTGCAAATACAAAAAGGAAGCGATAATAATAACAAGTAAATTGGCAATAAATATCGAGAACGTGAGATGAAGAGTCCTTGAAAATGAGTCCGTAGATTGTGGGAACAGTTCCATTTTGGGGTGAGTGAAGTTGGGTGTAATGATCCTCTTTTGTTCAAGAGCCTAATGGTTGAGGTTTGCTAACTGTCCTGAACCTGGTGGTGAGAGTCCTGAGGCTCCTGCACCTCCTTCCTGATGGTACCTGCAAGAAGAGATCATGGCCTGGGTGGTGGGGGTCCCTGCTTTCCTGTGACATGCTCTGCGGTGGAGATCTGCCACACAGTGTCCCTCCCCCTCCCCACTCTGACCCGCCTCCTTCCTTTCTACACCCACGCACTTCCCACAAGGCAGGGTGGGGAAAATACTCTCTAATGTTTGTGTGACAGCTGCTGATTCCACCATTGCAATAATATTATGTTACAGAATTGAAACTCCACTCTGTAATTATGTTAGAAGTGATTGATGACCATCAAAGCTAATATAACAGCAACATTATATTTTACATCAGCTACACAGGGGCATGTTCCAGACTGGCTCTCTCTGTAATGTCCAGGTTATTTTTCAACCCTTACAGACATCATCAATGAAGAACGAGAACTTACTGTTAAATCTTGTAGCCTTCAGGGCTCTGTTTAAAGGATCAGATGGCGTAGGTTATGATCACAAGCATTTAAATAATATAGCCAGCTACTCCTTAATCAGTCAGTTTTCTTAGATTTCTGTTTTAAAGGAGTGCATTGGTTAATTTGACTCAAATGCTCAAAGCACAGGATATTTCAAGTTGTTCCCCTTCACCGACCAGGCTCTTGAGCCAGCACGGATAACTATTTACTTATCGAGATACAGCGTGGAATAATCCCTTTTGGCCTTTTGTGCCGCGCCGCCCAGTAATCACCGATTTAACCCTAGTCTTATCACGGGATGATTTGCAATGACCAATTAACCTACCAGCCGGTTCATCTTTGGGTTGTGGGAGGAAACCCACGCATTCACGGGGAGAATGTACGGGCAGTGGCGGGACTTCACTAACCTCAACTCTGAACTGATTCCACTCACAGAGAACAGTCCCTGTTCAGGCACTGAATACTACAACCTTTACAGTACCAGTGTGGCGGGTTCAATTCCCGTCGCTGCCTGTGAGGAGTTTGTACGTTTTCCCTGTGAATGTGTGGGTTTCCTCTGGGTGCTCTGGTTTCCTCCCACTGTCCAAAGACATACCAATTCAGGTTAATTAGGCATTGTAAATAGTCTGGTGATTAAGATTAAGTCGGGGTGTTGCTGGGCAGTGAGGCTCGAAGGGCTGGAAGGGCCTATTTCACACTGAATCGCAATTTAAGAAATGCCGAAGGGATTCATCAGATCAGGCAGCATCTACAGTATAGAGAGGAATAAAGAGCTGACTTTTTGGGCCGGGACCCTTCCTCGTTTGTGATAAACCCCGTACGGTTAGTAGGTTAATTGGTCACGTGGGTATAATTGGCAGTGTGGTCTTGTTGGACAATAAAGCCAGCTTCCATGCTGTATCTCTAAAAAAATCCTAGCAAAATATACTCATAGTCAGCAAAAACATCATCTACAAAGTGTACAAACTGAAAAATTTAATTGATAAGAAAATCATTAATTATCCTGCTTTGGCTCTTTTTAGCAATAACTTCCACCAATATGATAAATAGGATTAACTTATGCTCTACACAGTCAAAATAAATTAAACATTTCTGGATGCACTTTTGAAATAAATTTGTAGATGACAAACTATAAAGTGCCCCAATCCTTTATCAGAGATTGTTAAATATTTAACTGAAATCTCAGCAGTTCAGTTATTTTTCTCTGCTGGATTTCTGCCTTCTCACATCACCAGAACACTGTGACATAGCACCTCGAACTGGAATAAGGACCTGACGAGGCTTTGTGCGGGTGAAAGTAATCACGAAATGAGAAAAAGATTAACTGTGTTGACCAGAAGCAAGATCAAAGGGGCATATTTTGTAGTGCTTCTGAGAGTGAAAAGGGTTAGAAATAGTGACACGAAAAGAACTGCAAATGCTTGAAACTGGAAATCAAAATTGAAAATATTGGAAATACTCAAAAGGACAGGCAGCATTGGTTAAAGGAGAAACAGATGAACTACTTTGTGCTAAAATGTCATTGACCTGGAAGCCTCTGTCTCTCTGTCTCTCTCTCTCTCTGTTTCTCTCTCTCTCTCTGTCTCTCTCTTTTTGTCACTCTCACTTTGCCACTCCGTCTCCCTCTCTCTGTTTCTGTCTCTGCTTCTCCCTCTCTCCATCTCTTTGTCACCCTGTCTCTGTCTGATGAGGAGGTGAGTGGGGGGGGGGTAGGGATGGGGAGGAGGTGGGAGAGGGTAGAAACGGAGGGATGGGGAAGTGAGTGGGGGGGTAGGGATGGGTAGGAGGTGGGAGAGGGTAGAGACAGGGAGGGATGGGGAGGTGAGTGAGGGGGGTAGGGATGGGGAGGAGGTGGGAGAGGGTAGATATAGGGAGGTGGGGGAAGTGGGAGGGATGGGAAAGGTTAATGAGGGGGTAGGGATGGGTAGGAGGTGGGAAAGGGTAGAGACGGGGAGGGATGGGAAGGTGAGTGAGGGGGTAGGGATGGGGAGGAGGTGGGAGAGGGTAGATATAGGGAGGCGGGGGAAGTGGGAGGGATGGGAAAGGTTAATGAGGGGGTAGGGACATGGAGGAGGTGGGAAAGGGTAGAGACAGGGAGGGATGGGGAGATGAGTGAGCGGGGTAGGAATGGGGAGGGAGTGGGAGAGGGTAGAGACAGGGAAGGATGGGGAGGTGAGTGAGGAGGTAGGGATGTGGAGGGGGTGGGAGAGGGTAGAGACAGGGAGGGATGGGAAGGTGAGTGAGGGGGTAAGGATGAGGAGGTGAGTGAGGGGGTAGAGATGGGGAGGAGGTGGGAGAGGGTAGCTATAGGGAGGCGGGGAAGTGGGAGGGATGGGGAGGTGAGTGACGGGGTAAGGATGGGGAGGTGAGTGAGGGGGTAGAGATGGGGAGGAGGTGGGAGAGGGTAGATATAGAGAGGTGGGGAAGTGGGAGGGATGGGAAGGTGAGTGAGGGGGTAGGGATGAGGAGGAGGTGGGAGGGTAGAGACAGGGAGGGATGGGGAGGTAAGTGAGGGGGTAGGGACGTGGAGGGGGTGGGAGAGGGTAGATACAGGGAATGAGGAAGGAGGAGGGATGGGGAGGTGAGTGAGGGGGGTAGGAATGGGGAGGGGTTGGGAGAGAGTAGTGTGGTAAACCATATATGTGCTGTAATTGGGTTAACTGTCTGGACACGCCCCTCTGCTGACTGCCCCTGTGGCTCCTCCCACAGACCCCTGAATAAAAGTGATTTTACCTTGCCCCTCTCCCTCAGTCCAGGGGCAGACTCTCAGCTTGGAAGTCGTATTGTACTGCGAATAAAAGCCTTTCAGTATTTACCCTACTTCAGTCTTTTGGAGTTATTGAAAGTGCTTCAGGTAGAGGCAGGGAGGGGGGGGAGTAGGAGGAGGGACGGGAAGTTGAGTGAGGGAGGTAGAGATAGGGAGGTGGTGGGAGAGGGTAGAGACAGGGAAGGATTGAGAGGTGAACTGGGCAGATGTGAATGATGACAATGTGAGTTTTCCAGACACCTCTGAACCACCAATTTTCATGTCTGGCAGAGTTGAATACATTTTTTTTTGGTTCTCCTGTCTAAAACAATAGGTGCAGTTTATGTTAATTGAGGTTTTGGGTGTCTACCGAACATCTCAGTGGGTGTTTTCCATGGATACAGAGAGAAATTCCGGTCGTTCTGTGAAACTTTGATGTCTTTTCCCTCCCCCTCAAGATAAGTTGTCTTGGAGGTGGGGCAGGATCTCTCTAAACATGAAAACAATTTTACCTTCATCACCAGCTCTGTTCCACTGGAAGGTGTATGGGGTGTCCAGGGAGGGGGAGCACTTCTGATAAAGGGGCTTGTCGTGTTTATTCCAGCACAGTTCACTCACCTTTGGGCCCCACCAGACACTCAGCTCTCAGCTGTGGCTCCGAGTAGGTGTTTTCATGCGACCACGCCCACACCCCAGTACACTACTTTGACAGGTGGGCTAAACCACGCAAGGGTATCCAGCGGGCCTCCTACCCCAGTGAGATAGGGATATGTATGTCCTGGCACGTGAGGCCGGCTCCGGCAAATGGGCGGATGAGATCTACAATAAGATCCAATGGCCAGGAAGGCGGTTCTAATGGAGAGAGTAGACATTATGAGGCACAGGAGAAGCACATCAACGTGGAACATCCTTGCAGGAAAGCAGCAGCCATCATCAAAGACCCCTAACATCCACGCCATCCTCTCTTCTCACTGCTCTGTCAGCATACATGAAGAAAGTACAGGAGCTTAAAGACCCACACCTTTAGGTTCAAGAACAGTTATTTCTCTTCAACCATCAGGCTCCTGAACTGGAGGGGATAACTTTACTTAACTTCACTTGTCCACTGAACTGTTCCCACAACCTATGGACTCACTTGCAAGGACTCTTTGTCACATGTTCTCAATATTTATTGCTTATTTATTATTACTATTATTATTATTTCCTTTTTTCTTTCTTTTTGTATTTGTACAGTTTGTTGTCTTTTGCACACTTGTATATGGTGTCTTATATGTACTTTGATAATAAATTTGCTTTAATCTTTGAGTTTTGGCGACTACTTATACCACTGGGCCCAGACTTCTGAGGTCAAGGGAGTAGAACTGCCCCCAGAGCATGGCTTTTCCATTTGAAAAACTCTCCTGCACGACTTTCCTGTTGTCGTCAAACATGTCAGACAACCACCGTTCCACTGGGAAGACGCTACGGCACAGGCCTACATAATTTCACAACGTTTGCTGGTGTTATTAAGCCTGATTCCGATTCCGATTTGGAAGCTGAAACCTTTGACCTCGCACATCTTACACAGCAGGGCGACCCAGACGTACAAGATAAGTCTGTTGCTACCCTCTCTACTCTTGGGCTCTACCCAATCACCCAGAGGCTGATTTCAACAGTTCAAACAAATCATTTTGGTTTTAGTAACTTCAGAAGGACATGTTCTTTGGGGGAAAAAAGGACTTCTTAATGCTAATGGAGGGGGTGGTATTGTTGTCTTGCTTTAGTTGATGGATTACCTTTATAATTAAAAATCATCCCACCTGAAACCCACTTGAAAATGTGTTAGTCTTGGCCTCAGTAACCATTCATCTTACTCTGGACTCGTAATCTAGAGGAATTATTTACTGATATTTCCCTTTTGATAAGTGCTTTAGAGTTATTAATAAGTTATGGAAGTTCTTAGGGTTATTAAAACAAAAACCACACCATTTTAAAAGCTTCAGGCAGTTAATCTGATCAACCATTCTAGATTGCCCTCTCTGTCTATTACCCCAGTCTCTGCAATGCACTGTAAACACTTCAAACCTACATCAAGAATATCTCATTAATGACAGCTTGACTGCTCGACTCTCACAGCATCACAATCACTCTCAAACCAGCAGCGACTGCAAGGAAGCTTGTCCCAAGAGCCACGATACCAGTAACGACAACCGACAAAAGCAACGTGGCGTGCAGGGTCACCTTGGAGACTGCAACAAGAACGACGTTGGACAGGCAGGATGTAAACTCTCAACCCGTTTACGGGAACACAAACTGGCGGTATGGAGACATGATTCACTGTCGCTGATCTCGGTAGACGAAGACCAAAATGGACCCCACTTAAATTGGGACACCGTGGAGATTCTGGCACGGGCAAACACGAAGCAGGCACAAGAATTTTTATAAGTGTGTTTCTCTTCTGATAACTGTAAACAGATATATCAAAATAGATACCATCTATGAACCCCTAAGAGCCAATAGAATTTAAAGGTAAACTGAAGGGGTAGCCAATCAGGACCGAGGCAAGCGAACGGGGGTGGAGGGGGGTGTTACATAAAAATGAGCACTTCTGGACAGAAACACCAACAACCTCGTCTGGTGATGAAACATCTGCAAACTAATTGCCTGGCTCGGTGAACACCACAACATCAAACTTTAAACCACTTTTTATAATGCTGTTTACATTGTAAATACATGCTGGTATTTATGCACATTTTGTTCTAATCCAAGCTTATTTTTATAGCGTTCTTTATTCTTTATAATTATTGAATTTTATTTATCTACTTACTTATTTAAATCAGGTGTTCCCAACCCGGGGTCCATGGACCGTTCGGTTAACGGCAGGGGTCCGTGGCATAAAAAAGGCTTGGAACCTGTGAAACATAGAAACATAGAAACATAGATACACAGGCCCTTTCAGTCCAATGAGCTGTTCTGCCCAGCAACCTGCCTATTTAACCTGAACCTAATCACAGGACAATTTACAATGACCAATTAACTTACCAACCAGTATGTCTTTGGAATGTGGGAGGAAACCAGAGCACAAAATGTTGCTTGTTGTTGCATGTTGCACCCTGATCAACACACCACAGCAAACACCCATATATGTGTAATGTATGTGCTGTAAGGTTTCACTGCTAATGTACTGGCCTCTCTGCAATGTTTCACTGCTAAGGTAATGGTTTGTCTGTAGCAGCAATGTTTGGGTTATGACTAGAGATAACGGGGCCATTGGAATGTATGTTAGCCAATGAGCGGGATGTTGTTCTTTCTTGTGGGCCTGGCAGAAGGGACTTCGCGGTCTTTTGTCGGGGAGAGATGAAGAGAGAGGACGCGAACGGAGAGAGTTGGTAGACCGCCGCATGGAGTGGACTGAGGAGCGAGGGTCTGAGTGTCGGCTATGTTTGGAGGGAGTCGACGGGAACAAATGGACGACAGTGTGAGCCCCAATGTTTGCGCATTAGAGTGTTCCATGAGAATGGGCCCTTTTCTTATTTTTGTTTCTTAACAAACTATATAGCCAAATTAAGAATTATAAAGCTCAATCGTTTAATCGCATATTGTGTACTGTTTGTTATTTCATGGTACTGGTTTGTAATAGGGAACACAACACGCAACATCCACCCAAATGAGGTTTCTTAAGTTTGGCCAGGCCGGGGGTGGTGGGGGGGGGATGTGATCATCCCTTAGATTAAGCCACTAGCCGAACCAAGGGTTACATCCGTAAATGGATAGTTTCTGGTGAATAAAGGTGATTTTTGAACTTTAAGGGGAGTGACGCTGTGGGGAGACAGTTCAGGGGAAGTTAACTTGGCTGATGGGAGAGGTAAGTGGATTGGATAATGGGGAAAGGTCAACCATATGAAGGCTACTCTCACTGGACAGGTGATATTCTTGAAATATATAAGACTCTGCAGGAGTGTTTCCCTTCTTGTGGTATCTAAGTCTTGTGGAAATACACTCAGAGACAACTTTATTAGGTACCTCCTCTACTAAATAAAGTACCCACTGGATGTAGTTTCACAGAATGAGGAGTTGACATCTGAGATGGAGGTATGTGGAGTTGCAAACCTTTAGAATTCTCTGTTCAAGATTCAAAATTATTTATTGTCATTCTTTAGCACTCAAGTGTAAAGGAGAATGAGAAGATTGTTACTCTGGATCTGATGCAGCATAAAAAACACGATGCACGTAAAGAACACAATACATAAAAAACACAACAAATATAAACATGTAAGCTTATGTACCGTGCATAGATTAATTACATGTCCATAAAGTGATGCTAGGCACAGGAGACAGGAGTGTCTGCACAGAAGGTGACTCTGACAGGAAATGATAAAGTTGTGGTGGTTGGGGTTGTGGAGGGCTGGGTTAGTGGGCGGTTATGTGATCATCTTTACTGCTTGGGGAAAGCGACTGTTTTTGAGTCTGGTGGTCCTGGTGTGGATGCTACATAGAATCTTCCCTGATGGGGGTGGGACAAACAGTCCATGAGCAGGGTGGGCAAGACTCTTCATAATGTTACCGGCCTTTTTCAGGCACCTTTCTGTGTAAGTGTCATTGATGGAGGGTAGGATGGTGTCGGTAATGCATTGGGCAGTTTTAACTACCCATTGGAAAGCCTTCTTGTCCGCCACAGAGCTGTTCAAGTCAAGATGCACCATGGAAAGAATTCTGATTGGTTGATTCCATGATATAATTGGCTAATCTGTATGACTTTAAGCATCTCCTTTTAAGTCCAAAATCCAGCAAGTCCCGGTAACTGAACTGGGAGGTGGGGGAGCGGTTAAACAAGTTGTTCTGTTCAAGTTTAGGAGCCAACTCTTGGCATTTTAAAGACATTTGGACAGGTACAGGATAAGAAAGATTCAGGGGCATATGAGTCAAATACAGCTAAATGGGACATGCTGACTTTGGCTAGCACAGATGAGTCGGGCTGAAGGGCCTGTTTCCATGCTGTTTAGCTCTATGAATCTGTGAGTCCATGGGGGAAATTTGGCTGGCCAGGTAGTGTAGTGGTCTGCATAGTCTGCATGGTCGGCACTAAAGATCTAGTGTTCAATTCCCGTCGCTGTCTGCAGGGAGGGAGTTTGCTTGTTCTCCTTGTAACTGTGTGGGTTTCCTCCGGGAGCTCGGGTTTCCTCCACATTCCAAGGACATATGGGTTAGTAGGTTAATTGGTTACAAGGGTGTAATATAGTAACATGGGTTTATTGGGTTGAATGGGCCTGTACTGTGCTTTATCACTAGATAGAAAGATAGATCGATAAAGATGGATGGGTAAACAAACAAACAAACTGGGATAACAAATGAGCTAATTTTACTCACTGGAAAATCAAACACCCATTCTAATCATTCCTGAAGAAAATGGGTCTTTCATGCCTTTCAAGTTACTTGTATGTTTGAGGAATTTGAGTAGGAGGTTGTTGATGGTAAATGTATGAATTGGCTGTTGACCTATTTGCTTATTCATCTTTTACGAGGTAAGTTCCCTTAATATTTTGAACTGAACACATGTCTCTGTCACTCTTACTGGAATCACCGTCTTGTAAAGACAGAGTGGGATGGCAAATATCTCACAGTTGATGCTTCTGTGACAATCACTGATCTCCTGGTTGGCGGAACAGATCAAAGTATGGAGTTAGCAGGACAGATTTGATTTTTGATTTCTGGAGATTGTACTGAATGTCACCTCAGTTTACACTGCTTTGACAGGCGGGCTACACCAGGTGAGGGGAGCCGGAGGGCCTCATACTCCAGTGAGATAGGAGCATGCCTGTCCTAGCATGTGAAGTCAGCTCCAACAGACTGGGTGGATGAGATCAACAGTGAGAAACAACGGCCAGGAAGGTGGTTCTGCAAAACTTCGTGGAGGGCAAAGGGCATGGCGAGGCACAGAAGAAGTCATGGTCATCCACTGCTGCAAAGGAGGAGCCCAGTTTCTGACGATTACTCATGCCACTGGTCCTGGACTTCAGAGATTGAGAGAGTGCATCAACTTTTCCACTTTAAAAGCTCTCCTGCACAGGTTTCCTGTCATCGCTGAATATGATGGACAACCAACACCTCAGTTTCACCAGATCTAATATATGAGGTTTGAAATGATCAAGAATTAGAAGCAGGTGGAGTCCTTTCCAGTCCAATTAAAGGGTCTCAACCAGAAATGTCGTCTGTCTATTTCCCACCGCAGATGCTGCCTGACCCGCTGCGATCCTCCAGCATTTTGTGTGTCCCTCCAGACTCCAGCAGCTGCTGGTTCCTGTGTCTCCCCTTGACTGAGCTTGCCACCATTCATCAAGGCCAGAGCTGACCTTCTATTACAGCTCGATTAACTTACATCACCGAGTCCCTCAACGTCCAGAAATCCATCGACTTCAGTTCTGAATGAGTTCACGGATGAAGCCTTTGGAATCCTGAGCAATACACGCAAAATGCTGGAGATGCTCAGTGGCATCTACAGAGGGGAATAAACGTCAGGGCTGGAAAGGAAGAGGGAAGAAGCCAGAATAAGAAGGTAGAGGGGAGGGGAAGGAGTACAAGCTGGAAGGTGATAGGTGAAAACAGGTGAGTGGCTGTGGGAATGGTGGGGGGGTGATGGAAGTGAGAAGCTGGAAGGGGCTAGGTGGAGGAGGTGAAGAAGAAGAAATCTGATTGGAGAGGAGAATCTGATAGGAGGTGAAGAAGAAGGAATCTGATAGGAGCGTGTGGACCACAGGCGAAAGGGAAGAAGGAGGGGCACCAGGGGGAGGAGAGGAGAAGTGAAGGATAAGAGGGGAGTCAGAATGGTAAATTGAAAAAATGAGAAGGGGGAGGAGGGAGAAATTACCGGAAGTTAGAGAAATCAATGTTCATGTCATCAGGCTGGAGGCTACTCAGATGGAGTTTTAGGTGGTGTGTTACCCTTTGCAATCCTTTCATTTTTCCAGAGTCTAAAAAAGCCCCTCAGTTGTAATCAAGGATCACAATATTCATAATGTGCCAACTCATGGTTATTTATGAAATTAGGCGAAACATCCCCTGTTGCATTATTAAACAAGATTCACAGATCGAAATGGAGATAATAATCAGAGCTTTTAGTAGGTTTAAAGGAAGAATAAAGTGTACTCAGTCATACGGTGGCATAGTGGCTAGTGTAACACTACTACAGCATCAGTGATACAGGTTTAATTCCACTGTATATTTGTATATTCTCCCCATGAATGCATGGGTTTCCTCCCACAGTCCAAAAATGTACAGGTTAGTTGGTTAGTTGGTTAATTGGTCTTCTTCTTAATCCCATCACCCCAACTAGGTAATTGCTGCTGGCAGCATCTCACCAGAACCCTCTATCCTGGGCCAGTCCTGCAGGTGTCTCTCGGTGTAGCCAATCTTCTTGGTATATCCTTCCTCTTTCAGGGTTGAGGTCTTTGGAGCTTCTGCTGGCATTTCTGTAGCTTTAGATTTCTCCAGGATGGTGTTGCTAGCCTCATACTCAACCCTGCTCCTTTCACAGCAGGGTTTGGCTCTGTCCTTGATGGAATTAGGTTAATTGGTTACATGGGTGTAATTGGTGATGTGGGCTCATTGGGCCAGAAGGGCCTTTACTGTGCTGTACCTCCAAATAAAATTTAAAAAGAAACATTCTGGAAGAAATGGAGATGGACTCCAGGATGGAAGCATAAACAACATGGGTGAGCTGGCCCGTAACTCAAATTATCTCAGGCTCCAAAGGTTGACCTAGAAGTTTGCCCAACCTCACAACTTGGAAGATAGTTCTGGGTTCTGCTAATTGAACATCTGATCATTCTAACCTGCTGAGACCTGGCAAGTGGTTCACTGTGGCCTTAACAAAGCTCTTAGGGCTTCACTAGAGAAAGGTAATTAATCTTTAGAGATGAAACACTTTTGAGGAAAGTCCTTAGGACCAGTAGATCTTTTTAAAAATGTTACTCCTCCTTCGCCTTTCCCAGGGCACAGGTCTATCCTGGGCATGATGCGGTATTGTTCTAACATTCGTCTTGGCATCCATAGACTTGTAGATGAAGACTGTCCTTCTGATTTCAATGCTCTTGCAGTTTTAGACTATTTTTAGATTTGCTTTATTGTCACATGCACATCAGAGCATATTGTGAAATGCGTCATATGTGTCAAATCAAACCAGTGCTGTAAAACAGCCCCAAATGCCTTTAATTTATATTTCGCTGAGCAGATTAGTGATCTTGATTAGTTAGGGTTGAGCGGGATAACAAATCAGCCATGATGGAATGGGGGAGTTGACTCGCTGGGCTGAATAGCTTAATTTTGCTCCTGTGTCTTACGGTCAGAACCTCACAATATCCCAAAGTGCTTTACTGCTGAACGTAAGTTATTGTTCCATTGGAGGCCGGGATCTCCACTCACCTCCACCAATATCAGTGGCACACTGATATTTTTGTGCCTGATCAGTTGTTATCCATTGATTGATTGGCCGTGGAATGTGATGGAATCACTCTTTGGTTGTTGAGTATCAATGGTATTTTTGCCAGGTCAGTGAAACCAGGTCCGTAAGCAGGAAAAGCAAAGAAAAATTCCATTTCAGCCACGAACCGCACAATTAGGCTGACAAGTTGCAATGTGTCATTAATTGGATATTGCATGGGGTACGTGCAAGCACTGAGCACTCAGAGAATGACCAATGTGTCTGCCACTACAAATACTGGTAGCAACTGAAGCCTTGTCTTCTTTTTTTTTTAAGCCCATCACCCCTACTGGGACATCGGCAGCTGATGGAAGCTCACCAGAGTCCTCTGTCCTGGGCTGATAGAAGGTTGCTCGGGCTTGTGGCTTCCACTTTCACCACACAATTTCATACCTCTTCCAGGCAAAGGTCCTTCCTCTCCTAGGGTGAGGTCCCTGGAGCTTCTGTAGCTCTGGGTTTTTACGGGACGGAGTTGCTGGTCCCTTGCCCAACCTTCCTCCTTTTACAGCTGGACTTGGGACCATCTATGCGGAGTTAAATGAAGCATTATGCTATTGACGCTCTGCTGGATGAACTGTCGAGGGAAGTGGATGTTTTGGGTTGAGACCCTTCATCGGGATCGCAGGAGTCCCCTGTGTCCTCCTGTGTGACTGAGTTGGTGTTGCACTCCTTCCACTGTAGAAAGCAACGCGTCCAGGATCATATTTGGGGCATTTGGTGGTGGAATGGGGCATGGGACAGGGAGAGTGAAGCCAGGAGTGATGGGTGTGGACTCCGGGGTTCTGATGTAAGAGGGGGGCAAGTGTGATTGTAAAATCCAGGTTTAGGATAAATGAGGGAGAGGCTGGAGGTGAGAATGATGAAGGGTTGGGAAGACCATAAGACCATTAGATATAGGTGTAGAATTAAAGTTCAAAGTACATTTATTATCAAAGTTTGTATATTCAATACAATCTTGAGATTTATCCCCTTACAGACCACCACGAAACAAAGCAGCCCAATGGAACCCATTTAAAAAAGACCATCAAACACCCAATGTGCAGAGAGAAAAAAAATCAGGTAGTGAAAACTATAAAAGTAAACATTCAGCCCATCAATTCCATTCTGCCATTCAATTACGTTTGATTGGTCCTACCTTCTCCCCATAATCTTAAACCCCCTATCAATCAAAAACATATTTATTTCTGCCTTAAGGGCACTCAATGACTTGGCCTCCACAATAATCTATAATAACAAATTCCACAGATTCACCACCCTCTGGTTGAAGAAATTCTTCGTCATCTCAATTTTAAAGGGACATTCTGAGGTTGTGCTCTTGAATCCAAGACTCTTCCACAAATGGAAGCATCCTTGTGGTGTTTAATTTATCCAGGCCTTTCAGTACCTGGTAGGTTTCAAAGAGAGTCATCACCTCCCCCCCCCCCCCCCCCCCCCCACCTATGCTTCTGAGCTCCATTGACTACAGGTGCAGAGACATCAAATACCCCTCATCTGTTAAGCCTTTTATTTCTGGAATCATTCTTGAGAACCTTCTCCAGGGTCAGGACATCTTTCCTTAGATACGGGGTCAAAATTTGCTAACAATATTCCAAATGAGGCCTGATCAATACCTTATGAAGACTCAGCAGTATACCATTGCTTTTATGTTTTAGTCCTCTCAAAGCTGTGGGAAGGGTAAGTTCTGAGGCCTACGTTAGCATTTCAATCGAGATCAGAGCTAATAAAAGCTGGTTGTATCAGGAGTGACTAATGATGGTTGCTTCTTAGAATTGCTGTAATTTCCCCCTGCCATCTTCAAAAGGAAGGCATCGAGTGGAAGGAAGTCACCTGATCTGTATCTCGCACAGAACTTGTGCCACATGCCACTTGTGACTCATATAGGGCAACATCTAGTCAGTGCACAAAAACAACCCATGGTGGCGCCACGGTAGCATAGTGGTGGGTGTGACGCTGGGGCATCGGAATTCAGGGTTCAGTTCCGGTGCTCTCTGTTAGGAGTCTGCACGTCCTCCCCGTGAACGTGTGGGTTTCCTACTGCAGTCCAAAGTCGTGTCGGTTCGTAGGCTAACAAGGAAAAATTGTCCTGTGATTAGGCTGGGCTTGCTGGGCCGTTTGGCCTGTTGGGCCTGAAGTGCTTGTTCCGCGCGGCATCTCTAAAAAAATAAATATCCAAAAAAACCCAGAAATGGGCATTCGACACTGCAAATTGTCCGTGTTTTACTACATGTTGGATCTGAAATCAGAGACATCTGGAGCAGTGCAAAAGGCCTTCTGAACGCCCAGTCTACCCAGCGAGTCCATGGTTAGTGTTGTCACCTCTCACTGCTCACAGAATAGCTGTGTTGTTGGACCTTCAGGTTATAGAATCAGAGTCACAGAGCACTAAGCTCAGAAACAGTCCCTTTGGCCCATCTAGTCTGTACCAAACTGTTACTCAGCCTAGTCCCACAAACCTACATCTCCACAACTCTCCTATCCATGTGCTCTCTTCAACATTGAAATCACTATTATGGTCTCCGTGGCCTCAAAGTGTTTGTGTAACTGCCAGGGTAGGTGGGAGTTGCTATGATTCAACCCTGATGTTAACCGATCTTTCATCAAGTGTCTACTGAGCAAAGTTTCTGATTACATAGTACATAGGAACAAGCCCTCCAGCCCACAGTGTTCTGCCAAACTAATAAAACTAGTAATTAAGAGGCAAACTAAGCTAATCCTTTCTGCCTACACAATGCCAATATCCCTGTATTCTCTGCATGCACACGTGCCTATTTGAGAGCCTTTTAAACACCTCTGTGATATCTCCCTCCAACACCACCCCCGGCAGCGCATTCCAAGCAGCTATCATTCTCTGTGTAAAACAACTTAAGCTGAACATCCCCGTTAAACTTCCTCCTTCTCACCTTCAAGTATTAAGCATAAAGCCGAGTGCCTGAATAATGCTTACAGTATTCTAGAATTAGACATTTTGAAACTAGGAAAACTATGCTGCCTTCTACCCTATCTACTGCCTCTCATAATCTTCTAAACTTCTTTGGAACCTCTGCTGCTCCAAAGGAAAGAATTCAAGTTTGCCCAACATCTCCTTATAGTTTATACCCTCTAATCCAGGCAGTATCCTGGTGGACACTTTCTGTATCCTCTCTAAAGCCCCTGCAATTGTTTCCCATGACAACAGCAGAGGGGATCCTCGGGGTCTCCCCACCATCCACTGGGGACATTTATTAGGAGCGCTGCATATGCAGGGCCCCTTAGTATTATCAAGGATCCCACCCATCCATCCAGCATCCTCTTTGACTTTCTACCATCAGGCAGGAGACTCTGATGCCTAAAAATAAGAATGGTCAGGATGGGAAACAGTTTCTTCCCTCAGGCCATTAGGCTTCTGAACTCCCTGCTGCATCGTATTCAAAGTGTCACCGGTTAATCTGTTCTGTATCTTACGATAGTTTTCACATTTCAGTTTGTTTATTTATGTGTAATCCATCTGCAGATTTCCTCTTTACTTTCATAAGTTATTAAGTGTTATGTATACTACTGCGCTTTACACCATGGTTTGAAGAAACGTTGTCTTGTTTGACAGTATACTTGTATATAGTTAAAAGGCAATAAACTTGACTTGACTTGAGCTGCCCATGAAACGTTGCTGTATACCGCCAGCACCAGATGGATGCTACCACAAGAAAGTAGTGTCCATTATTAAAGACCCCTACCATGCTTTCTTCTCAATACTGTCATCGGGCACGAAGTACAGGAGTTCCACACCACCAGGTTCAGGAACAGTTATTACCCTACAACCATTAGGCTCCTGAACCAGCTAGGACAAGTTCAGTCACCTCAACTCTGAACTGATTCTACAACCTGCAGACTCACTTTCCAGGATTCTTTACAACTCGTTCTCAGTATTTTGTTTTGTTTGCACAGAGTGTCCTCTGTTGCAGCTTGGTTGTTTGCCAATCTTGGCTTACAAAGTTCAAATTACATTTGGTATCAAAGTGCATATGCAGTACACAACCCTGAGATTTGAACATAGAACAGTGCAGGGTGTTCGACCAGCAATGTTGTGCTGAACCAGCTAAATAGCAAATCAAAAACACCCAAACACTAATCCCTCCTACCCCCCCTCACTGTGAAGGTATGCCCTCTGGTATTAGACATTTCAACCTGGGGGCAACAGATACTCCCTGTCCACTCTATATCCACCTCTCATAATCTTATAAACCTCTCTCAGATCTCCCCTCGGCCTCCAGCACTCCAGAGAAAACAGCCCAAGTTTATCCAGTCTCTCGTGATAGCACAAGTTGTTTTTTTCTCATTTTTCCTGTAAAAGCCGGCAAGAAAATGAATCTCACAGTATCGCACATATGGTAGCATGTACGTACTTTGATAATAAATTAACTTTGAACTTTGAACTTCCTATAATGGGATGATCAGAACAAATGAATGACTATTAAATATAAATGTTTTAACAAATATCTTGGATGTAACGTTGCTTGGGAGTCGCTGTCAGTATTTCCATAGAAAAGCCCTCGGGGGTTTTAACAATGTTCCAATACAATTTCTCAGGGGAATATTGAAGTAATGTTGTGCTCTGTGAGCAGAGAGCAGGAATAGACGGGGGAGTTCAGAACTCTGGGTACATCAGGGCCTTCCTTGTAACTGTATAATTGATTTTCCACAATCTTATTATACACTTAACTGGCTGTTGAGTATTAACCCTTCAAAGGCCTGGAGAGCGTGGATGTGGAGAGGATGTTTCCTATAGTGGGCGAGTCTCAGACCGGAGTGCACAGCCTCAGAATCGTTCATTTAGAACGGAGATGAGGAGGAATTTCTTCAGCCAGACGGTGGTGAATCTGTGGAATTCATTGCCACAGACGGATGTGGAGGCCAAGTCATTGGGCGTATTTAAAGTGGAGGTTGATACGTCTTTGATTAGTCAGAGCGTCGAAGGTTACAGGGAGAAGACAGGAAAGTGGGGTTGAGAGGGATAATAAATCAGCCACAATGAAATGGCAGACCAGGCTCGATGGGCCGAACAGCCTAATTCTGCTCCCATGCCTTATGGTCTTATGATTGACTGGCAGCCCTGGGGAAATCCTTGCTGCCCTGACTTTGGAAGTAATCAGTTACACACTGTCATGCAGAGAGTCACCTTTTTACTCAGTTACTGAAATTACTGTGACACTGAAAGCTGACACCAAAAGAAAGGCAGGAGGTCAGAATCTGTGATCCCAGAGCTGCAGATGTGGGCTGTGACACGGCCAAAATCACCATCTCCTCGCTCCCTCACAAGCACTAGCCACAAAAGTTGAGGTTTGGGAGGGTGGTGATTGGGGGGGGGGGGGCAGGGAGGGTGACCTGGGAAGGCATTCCGCTTCCTGTGTGTTGAGGCCTTCTCCAAGGATCGTCACCTTGTTATGGTGGAGAGGCTTGTGATTTCCTGAGGTCCTGAGAGTGATGCTGGCTGGGGTTTAGCTCTTGGTAGGGTCACCCATGGTTGTAAAGTCAAGAGGGAGATTCCAGACAAAGAGCGATATAAAAAAGAGCTAATCACAATGAGCTAATAACACATCACAATGAGCTAATAACACATCACGATGGCAGAGGAAGGCTGCTGCTCTGGAGGGTCCCCAGTCACCTTGCATTCCACGCTACTGGACCCTGACCCCGGTCTGTCGAGGTCTGTATGGTGGCTGCCCACGTATCGGTCATGTTAAACGATGTCATGCACAAGCATTCTCCATTGAGCGACTCCACCCTAACATCTTGGGTTAAGTCCCATAGTGAGCAGCAAGTGGCAAAGGGGACAACATTCATAGAAAACATAGAAACATAGAAACACCTACAGCACAATACAGGCCCTTCGGCCCACAAAGTTGTGCTGAACATGTCCCTACCTTAGAAATTACTAGGCTTACACGTAGCTCCCTCTATTTTTCTAAGCTCCATGTACCTATCCAAAAGTCTCTTAAAAGACCCTATCGTATCCGCCTCCACCACTGTCACCGGCAGCCCATTCCACGCACTCACCACTCTCTGAGTAAAAAACTCAGCCCGACATCTCCTCTGTACCTGCTCCCCAGCACCTCAAACCTGTGTTCTTTTGTGGCAACCATTTCAGCCCTGGGAAAAAAGCCTCTGACTATCCACGTGATCAATATCTCTCATCACTTTATACACCTCTATCAGGTCACCTCTCATCCTCCGTAGCTCCAAGGAGAAAAGGCCAAGTTCACTCAACCTGTCTTCATAAGGCATGCTCCCCAATCCAGGCAGCATCCTTGTAAATCTCCTCTGCACCCTTTCTATGGCTTCCACATCCTTCCTGTAGTGAGGTGACCAGAACATATTCAGAATATGTGGATCCCGGATTGGCCTCTACAGCCTCCTGAGGACATACTAGTAGACAACCCCTTAGGAGAACATCCTACTGGTCAGAGTACTACTCCTACACTGAGGCAGGAACTTAGGATCTTGTCTAGGGCTGCTCTTGAGCTTAGCTGGAAACTCTGCCACAGCCAAATTCTGACGTGCACACTGCCAGACAAGATAGAAAACTATTTGTCCTGTAAATTGGTTTTAAAATCAACTTCCACACCATATCTTCACATTTCCTCCAGGATTGGCATGAATAGTCATGTGACAGCAATCAGTCACCTGTTACCCAAGTTCCTCACAGCTCTCTATCAGCCATCTTATGGGTTAGTACTGTGTGACTGCTTTTGAGCCATTCGGGAATGGTGCCGGACTTGAGCTGTAGCGACAAGAGCTGTGGCAGACTGTTCTCGTCATTAGCCATGAATTTGTTTCCTGCACCTGCAGTACAGTGCAAGATATAAAAATGTCTTTAAGTTACAAAAAAGTTATAAGGTGCAAGAGAGGAATAGCAAGGCAGTGTTCATGGGGTTATTGTCCATTCAGAGATCTGATTGTAGCGGGGATGATATGTTCCCTAGAAGTTTATGTCTGGGTGCTCAGGGTCCTGTAACTCCTCCCCAATGATAGTAAAGAGGGCAAGTCCCAGACAGTGAGGATCCTTCATGATTGATGCTATCTTCTTGAAGATGTCATTGGTGATGGAGAGGGTTGAGAGCTGGGGAGAGTCCGACCAGCGAGGACATCTTTAAGATGGAGCTTACTGAGTCTACAACCGTCCGCAGCCTCTTCCAATTCTGCAGATTGAAGCGTCCATTGCAGGCGATCATGCAACCAGTCAGAATGCTCTCCACAGTAAGTCAGTAGAAATTTGCAAGAGTCCTTGGTGACATATGAAATACTGTAGCTAATTTGCATACAGCAAGCACTTACAAAGAATAATCTATTTGGTGATAGTGATTAAAGTGGGGATAACCAGAGATAATTCCTTGTTCTTCTATTAAAAAAAATCCTTAGAATCCTATACGTCCACTTGAAAGTACAGCAATGCTTTGGCTTGGCCTGAAAGTGCATCCTGGGTAATATGCAGAAACATCAGCCTGTATTTTTTGTGTCCATATCTCTAAGCCACTATTTAATTCAAAAATATATATATTTTTGTTTCGAGGTCCAGTATGCTAACAGGTCTTTCTGTCCCAGTGAGCAATTAACTTACTAACCCATACGTCTTTGCATTGTGGCAGGAATCTGAAGTGCCCAGGGGAAACCCATGCAGTCATGGGGAGAATGTATAGACTCCTTACAGACAGTGGTGGGAATTGATCCCTAACATGCTGCCCCAAAGGTATGTTACAGTAAATATTTATGTAACTTGTGTTAGATATACCTTTTAAACTTCCACTAGGGGCAACATTAGAGATATTTCAATTGGTTTACCCCAGGCAAAAAAGGTCACGAACATGAGAAATTCTGCAGGTGCTGGAAATCCAGAGCAACACACACAAAATGCTGGAGGAACTCAGCAGGCCAGGCAGCGTCTATGGAGAGAAATAAACAGCTGATACTTCAGGGCACGACCCTTCTTCAGGACCGGAAAGGAAGGAGGAAGATGCCGGAACAGGAAAGGTTGGGGGGGAGAAGAAGGAGGATAGCTAGAAGATGACAGGTGACGCCAGGTAGGTAGGAAAGGTAAAGGGTTGGAGAGGAAGGAATCTGATAGGAAAGGAGAGGAGAGTGGACCATAGGAGAAAGGGAAGGAGGAGGAGACCCAGGGGGAGGTGATAGGCAAATGAGAAGAGGTAAGAGGCCAGAGTGGGGAATAGAAGAAGAGGGGAAGGGGGAGGGAATGTGGTTTTTACTGGAATGCCCACTATTGGCTTGTATGCGGGTATATATATGAGGCCTAAGTTCAGATCTGGAGGCGATTTCTTCACCAACCTCTTGTATTCAGTTTCAAAAATAGGAAATACCTTCCTGAACAACATACCAATGCTTGTGGAACCTCCCAACATGACCTGCTAGCTTGGTAAGAGGTAGGAGTGAAGATTAAGCTAGGCTATGTATATAGTGTACACCAGAAGAGGGAGGATTTATCTGTTTACAGTGGTGTGTCATGTTCAATACGGAACTATGAAGGGAAGGTTTCCAAGCAAACAAACTGGAATTTAAAAAAAGCAGAAATTGAATGTGGACAGTTGTAATTCTCAGAAAGTTTCTCTAGACAAGGGGTTCCCAACCTGTTTTATGCCATGAACCAATACCATTAAGCAAGAGGTCCATGGACCCCAGGTTGGGAACGCCTGTTCTAAACTGATTTAAAACTCCAGTAGATAGGTATAGATGCTATCGCAACTTGTCTACAGTTGAATGTTGGTCTGATGGCAAGGTTGGGTTGTCAGCTCAATGTTGATCTGTGAAATATCCCACTTAACTCAGCCTAGTTCTGAGAGCTGAAGGATCTGGCTTGGGGCTAGCAGCCCCATCCCATAAAAACGCGAGAGCTAAGAAATGCCAACAGAAGCTCTGAAGACCTCACTCCTGGGAGAAGAAGATCTTTGAAGATGAGTTACAGCTGGGGACAACTTGAAAGACAGGTCCAGGACAGAAGACTCCAATGAGTCTCCCCTTTCCCTAATGCGAGGGGAGATGGGCTTGGAAAGAAGAAGAAACATCCCATTTATTGAAGCTTCCCCCCAGCAAAGCATCAGCTGGACAGGGTTAAGTTAGCATTAACCTTGTTAAAATGATCATTATTTTCACTTTTATTACCCTATTCTTGTGGTTCTTGATGCTAAACAGTTATCATATTAGTTAAGTGAAAATGCTAATTATTTCACTAATTATACAGAACAGATTGGTTTATAATTTCAGACAATTTACTGACCATTAACCTTAATGAATACCAATATACACAGGGTTGGATTATTATCTGTTTTGTTGACCAAATTTAATCTGGTTAATGAGTTTCTCAGGTCTATATTTTTGTGCAGACTGTTTATGTTGTCTTCTGACTCAGAGGTGTGAGTTCCATTGACTGAACCATGGCAAGTGCTTCATCCAGTCTGGTATTTCTGATACAACATTGAAAGAAAGTTGCTTCATTCTTTTCGTTCCTTTAGAGAATATACCAGGTACTTTCCACTGTCTACAAATCTCTTTCTTGATTCTGTTTGCTTTTTCCTTTATTTTTGCAGCTTTCATAGAATTGTTTTTCTTTCAGAGAGTCATAGAAAAAACAAAACACAGAAGCAGAAATAGGCCATTCAGCCCATTGAGTCTGCTCTGATATTCCATCATGGATGATTTATTATTCCCCTCAACCCTGTATTCCTGCCTTCTCCCCATAACATTTGACCCCCTTACTAATCATGAATCTATCAACTTACACTTTAAATAAGCAGGTTAATGGGTTTATGGCAATGAATTCCACAAATTCACTACCCTCTGGCTAAAGAATTTCCTCCTCATTTCTGTTCTAAAGGGACATCCCTCTATTCTGACACTATGCCCTCTGGTCCTAGACTCATCCATTACAGAAAACATCTTCTCCTCATCCACTCTGTGTGGGCCTTTCAATATTCAATAGGTTTCATTAAGATCCCCACTCATCCCTCTAAACTCCAGTGAGGAGAGGCCCACAGTCATCAAATGCTCCTCATACATTGACCCTTTTATTCGCAGAATCATTCTCATGAACCTCCTCTAGATGGTCTCCAGTGCCAGCACATCTCTTCTTGGATATTGAGTCCAAAACTTCAAGTGCTGTCTGACCAGTGCCTTATAAAGCCTCAGCATTACATCCTTGCTTTTATATCCTAGTTCCCTTGAAAAGAATGCTAACATTACATTTGTCTTTCATCCCAACCACCGACTCAACCTGCAAGTTAACCCTTTAAGGAATCCTGCACGAGGACTCCCAAGTCACTTTGATTTCAGAATTTTCAGCCCACTTAGAAAAAACAGAATGGAAACAGGATCTTTGGTCCATCAGGTCTGTACCAGACATCAACCACCCTACAAGAGACGTTGCAACAAGTCAACGTAGTCACCTCCATGGGTGTTTGGAATTGGTAAGGTGCAGTATGTTTGATTGGGAGAGGGGAACATAAGAAGGGTGAACTTCGAGGATCAACTTTATTTGCCAAACACATTTACATGTATTAAGAATTTACTGTGAAGTTTTGGTCAGAGCATGACATGCAACAAAAAACAACAACATTCAACAATTATAAAGAATTATATATAAAAATAGAGAATTACAGAACAGAACTAAAAATACTAATAAAGTTAGAGGATAACAGAAAGATGTTCAATAAAATATACATAAATAGCAGCATGTATTTACAATGTAAACAGCATTATAAAAAGTGGTATAAAGTGTTTACAGTGCAGTGATGGGAGTGGGGTGGAAGAGGAATAACTAGAATGGTTGATCATATTAACCGGGGGAAGAAACTTTTGAAGATTGTGTGAAGTTTTTCTTTTAATAGTGTTTAGTGCTTTCCAGAAGGGAACTTTGGAAAAGTCTTTTTGCAGGGTGGGTAATGTCCACAATGATTTTTCCTGCCCGCTTTTTGTCCTGGACACGTACAAGTCCTGCAGTGATGATAGACTACAGCCAGTGATGGTTTTCTGCTGACCTGTAGTTTTTGTATATTGTGAGACTTTCATATACTGAGAAAAGAGATTTAGGCTGAAATATTCATAAATACTTGATATCCAAAAGTGATTTTCTTGAGCTAGAGACAGAAGAGATTCTGCAGGTGCTGGAAATCCAGAGCAACACACACAAAATGCTGGAGGAACTCAGCAAATCAGGCAGCATGTATGGAGAGGAATAAAGAGTCGACGTTTCGGGCTGAGACAAAGGCCTTGATTGGAATCCAAAAGCTTTCTACTATGTTCCTCTCAGCAGACTTGGCCGCAGTACAAAGACAGATGTAGATGAGATGGAAATGTAATTAATTGCACTTTGAGCTAATGCACACTGCCATTCTGATGTTGTGCCAGAGAGAAATAGCTGTGAGCTGCATCAAACAGGATCAGGAACTAAAATCAAGAACAATTATATTAAAACAAAAGTTTTCTTTTGACACAAAGGTTGTTGTTACTGGACTGCTGCCTTCATGACTCACTGCAGCTCAATTCCTGTCAACAGCTTCACTCAAATGTGTCATGGTGCCTTCATGAATGCAGAACTCAAAAACCACGATGAATGTAGAAACTCATTCAAGCATGCACTTCCAGCCCCATCATTTGTACCACTGAAGATCCAGAATTAATTGCTGTACATGATGTCATGCAGATATGTTGCCATAGCAACATCCAAGGCTGTTTTGCTGGCAGCATTAGGTTTCCTGTCTAGCTGTTGGGAAATGACGCCGCTCCCTCTGGAATCATTTTTGTGGAATTCTCAGCTAGGCTCTTTAGAAAATGGGAAAATGGAACATTAACATGTCTTCAGAGATCGTCTTCTGAGCTTTGAAGGAACATAATAAATTTCACATGGTGAATGTCAAGTGGTTAAACACCTTTAGGAAAACCTGAAAACTCTGATGTGTGAAGTAGTGAAAATCTGATGATAAACACAAGAGATTCTGCAGACGCTGGAAATCCAGAACAACACACACAAAACTTTGGAGGAACTCAGCAGGACTGGCAGCATCTATGGAGGGGAATAAATGGTTGACATTTTCGGCTGATATCCTTCAAACGTTGACTGTTTATTCATTTCCATGAATACTGCTTGACCCGCTGAGTTCCTCCAGCACTTTGCGTGTGTGTGTGTGTGTGTGTGTGTGTGTGTGTGTGCGTGCGTGCGTGTGTGTGTGTGTGTGTGTGTGTGTGTGTGTGTGTGTGTGTGTGTGTGTGTGTGTGTGTAGTGTTCTTTTGTGTTTCTTTTTTTTGTGGCTGCCTGCAAGAAAGTGAACCTGAAAGTTGCATACGTATCACAAACACGAGAAAGTCTACAGATGCTGGAAATGCAAAGCGACTCACACACGATGGTGGAGGAACTCAGCAGGCCAGGCAGCATCTATGGAAAAGAGTAAACAGTCCACATCTCAGGACTGGAAAGGAAGGGAAAAATGCTACTATTACTACGTCGACTCAGGTCTAGGGGGCCGGCGTCGGGAAGATGCCTGAATAAAAAGGTGGGGGGAAGGGAAGGAGGCCAGCTGGAAGGTGAGGGGTGAAGTTAGGTGAGAGGGAAGGGTCAAGGACAGGAGAAGAAAGAATCTGATAGGAGAGTGGACAATAGGAGAAAGGGAAAGCGAGGGACATGAGGGAGAGGTGGTAGGTAGGTGACAGGAAGTAAAAGGTCAGAGTGGGGAATAGGGAAAGGAGGGGGGAGGGTGGAATTTTTTTCACCTGAAGGATAAATTGATATTCTTGCCATCAGGCTGGAGGGTCCCCAGGCGGAATATAAGGTGCTGCTCTTTCACAGTTGTATACTGCATACATACTTCAATAATAAATGTACTTTGAACTTTATGGTCTGCTCTAACTAATGCCAAGAGTGAGCCCACAGGTGATGACAGGCCCTTACAGCAACTCCTCAGACGGTGATGAACACAAGTGTAGTAGCGTTGTGGTTAGCGCGATGCTTCATAGTGCCAGTGCTCAGGGTTCAATTCCGCCACGTTAGGTTGCACATCTCAGAGGTCAGATCTTAGGTTTAAGCTATTTTAATTCTCTGGGCCTTAGCTGGTGTCTGACCATCAGTGTGAAATGTGCTTTTTACTCTACATTGAAGAGAAATTTGGATAAGTACGTGGTTGTGAGGAGTAAGATTCAGGATTGTTTAATGTTACTTCCAGTACACAAGTGTAAAGGAGAATGAAATAATTGTTACTCCGGATCTGATGAAGCAAAATAAAACACAACAAGTTAAGGAACACAATATTGCTGACGAATAATAAATATAGATATTAGTACACAAGATAGCTTGCGTACGTAGTTGATTATATGTCCGTAGAGTGATGCTGGGCACAGGAGTGTCTGTACGTACGAGCAATGACAAAGTGGGGATGATTTGTCCGGGTTCAGGTCGATAGAGAAGGGAGAACTGCAGCTGAACACAGACTCTCCATTGTTCGGGATCAAACATCAATGTTGCGTCCCAGCTGTCTGCGTTGTTGGTGCAGCGCTGTCAATCGGAACGCAAACCAGGGCAGTACGATACAGAGAACAAGCTGTTGCCCATGCAGTAGGCTCCCATGCAGCTGATGAATCCAAAGGAATGGCAGACACCAATACAGTTTGGCACCAGAATTATTGCAGGAGTTGCCAGTCAGCGTTGAACTCAATGTGGGACTGCCTTAGGGGTTTCAGCTCCAGAATTTTCCTCAGGGTTTCCTCCTGAAGCTTTCCCCATGACTGGGTATAGCCACAAGGTTTGAGATTGGAATTTTTCCATCTCTTGGGTGGGCTGCAAGTATGGCTGATGAACCACATCAGCTTGACATGGCCTAGATGGGCTGAAAGGCCTGTTTCTGCGCTGTACCGCTCTATGGTTCTATAGCTTTTGTAGAGAAGATGCAAAAGATTGGAAATGGACAAGTGGACCAAGCATCTATTGAATGGAACCATCCCCCTGTCTCACTGGAACGCTGGAAAGAGGAGGGAGGGGTATTGGAATTGATTTACTGTCATCCCACGTACTGAGGTGCAGTGAGAATCTTTTGTTTGCATGTCACCCAGACAGATCATTCACACACGCAAGAGATTCTGCAGATCCTGGAAATCTAGAGCAACACACAAAAAATGCTGGTGGAGTTCAGCAGGCCCGGCACCATCTAGGGACTAGACCTGTCAGACTGGGTAACAGCTTCTTCCCTCAGGCTGTGAGACTAATGGAGACCCTGTCACCACCGAGATCTTGTCACTAGGACAGCGAGCTGTTTACTGTTTACCTGTGCTGTGCCCTACATGCATTTTGAATTACATTTTATTAACTTATTGATGGTAATATTTTGTTTTATGTGCTGTGAATGATGTGTTTTGTGGGTGTTCCATAGGCCAGAAGAATGTTTCATTGTATATCTGTACAGTCAGATGACAATAAACTTAAACATAAACTTTGTTAGTAAAATTAACTTTGATATTTAAAGCAGAGGTTGATAGGTTCTTGATTAGTGAAGGCATCAAAGGTTATGGGGAGAAGGCAGGATAATGAGATTGTGGGGGATATTTAATCAGCCATAGTAGAATGGCAGAGCAAACTTGGTAGGCCAAGTGGCCAAAATTCTGCTCCAATTCTGGTAAAGAGTGTGAATGATAGAGTGACAATGAATTGACAGAATTTAGCTAGTCTTTTTGTAGCTTTAACATGCCAAAGTGCTGCTGTTGAAGGGACAAGTTTAAGGCTACTCTTTGGACTGTAAATTTTGTATGTGGTATTATTCAGCAGTTGATATTAATGTGCATTACAACCAATTCTGCATAAATTACATTGTTATTTACATGATGGAATATAGTTTCAGTGAATGTCTGCATATTGAATATTTCTAAGTTTACATTGTAATTTATTATTATTTAAAAAGAAAGATATGGTAGTCAGGTTCTTTGTGGGATGCTTAGTCAACCTGCTAAATACACAGGGGGTAGAGGAAAAAAAATACTGATTTGCGTGGGTGGATTTTTGATAGTGTAAAACAAGCTGGTTTTGGGTCTCACAGTCAGACAGAGAGTTGTGTTTGTGCATCTTTCTGCCTCCACTTCCCTCTGAGACCTGCCACAGAGGGACTACTGCAATGCACTCGAAACACCTGCACATTTCAGAACAGGGCTCTTCATTTCTCTGAGTAACAAGCCTCTCGTTGCACTTGTGTGCCTCTTCCAGCTATCTTTCTGTCCAAGCGTAGAACACAAGGTGGTCAGACTTCCTAACAAGGGGAAGCTGCCAAATCCGGAAAGGCTTTGAAGCAGTGGTTCAAATGAGTAATAAACGCAAGCAATTCTGCAGACGCTGGAAATACAGAGCAACACACTAGAGAAACTCAGCAGGTCAGGCAGCACCTACGGAAAGGAATAGACAGGCTCTTTCTTCCCCCTTCCCTTCCAGTCCTGACGAAGAGCCTCGGCCCAAAACATTGACTGTTTATGCAATTTAATAAATATGATTTTGTGCAGGCCATTCTAAAGGGGGACAGAGCAGAGTTTGTCATACACGCTGGTACGAGTTTTATTGATTGAAAGAGGGATGAGGTCCTGCAGAGTGAGCCTATTGAGCTGGATGAGGGAAGAGATTCAGAATAAGGTTAGATTCAGTTTTATTTTTCCACATGTACTTCGAAGCATATGGCGAAAAACAACCTTAGGATATGCTGGGGGCAGCCCGCAAGTGTTGTACTCACTCGGGATCACGTAACCAGGACTTGTGACGTGCACCAGCTGCTCATACGACCATCCACCACCTGTTCCCGTGGCTTCACGTGACCCTGAATGGTGGGGGAGCGGGTGGTGCTAAGCGGGTACCACTCCTTGCCCAAGTGTGACCTGCAGGCTAGTGGAGGAAAGGAGCTCCATACACCTCCTTTGATGGAGACATATCTCCACCCCGTCATGTGCAGTAGCCCCTCCACACCAGACGGTGATGAAACCAGTCAGAATGCTCTCCGTGGTACATCTATAGTAATTTGCCAGAATCTTTGGTGACTTCCTAAAGCTCCTTAAACTCCTAATGAAATATAGCTGCTGGCATACCTTCCTCGTAATTGCAACAATGTGTTGGGTGCGGGAGCGCTTAACGTTTCCAGGGTAAAGCAGATTTCAACATGACAGAGGGAGATGCAAGAAAGGAGACAGATTTGCACAGCCGATTTGCGAGAATGCAACGGCAGTTCTTAGAGGGGATATTGTGGAGGGATTGTTCATATGGGTACAACTTGTGGGTAAGAGACAGACGATCATTTTGTAGAGGTTATACTGAAGGACTCCCGGTAGTCAGTGGCACTGGGGGTACAATTAAGTGATCAAATTATTGAAAAGTTTGTTTGTTATTCAGAGATACAACACAGAGCAGACCTTTCCGGCCTAATGAGTCGCGCCATCCAGCAGCCCACCGATTTAACCCTAGCCTAATTAGAGGACAATTTACAATAGCTAATTGATCTACTAACCAGTACTATTTGGATTGTGGGAGGAAACCAGAGCACCCGGAGGAAACCCATGCATTCCATGGGGAGAACATACAAACTCCTTACAGATGGCGGCAGATTTGAACACTTAACCCCGATGTCTCAAGTGGTAAGAGTGACGTGCAAACCGCTAGGCTACTGTGGCACCCCAGTAGTATCATAGTAATAGGATTATGGTAGTGGGGGTAAAAGCCAAGTTCACTGATTGTGCACAAGTTCAAGTATACACAGAAAAATAGATTGGCAACAGGATCACAGGCTTCTAGCATCAGAGACACAACCTTCACATGAAAAACATAAATGAACATGAATTATACAAAATTATGCAAGGAATTACACAATTGGAACAAAAAAAACAAAGACTATTGTAATGCAAAGTAGTCATAGCTCATTAAACACTACACATATCTCTAGATAAAAATATCATCAGAATCAGAATCAGGTTTAATATCTCCAGTGAAGGTTGTTAAATCTGTTGTTTTGCTGCAGTAGTACCTTGCAATGCATAGAAATGAAAACTATAAATTACAACAAGAAGAGAAGAGTACTGTACACAGGTCTTAGGCATCTACTGTATATGTAGTCCTGGTGCCTAAGATGTTTGCACAGTACTGTAGTAATTTTATGTGTTGCACTGTACTGCTGCTGTAAAAAAGCAAATTTCATGACATATGTAAATGATGATAAACCTGATTCTGATATGGGTCTCTATAGTGGACTGAGAGTGGGAAGGGGGCAGGGAGAGGGGAATCATGGGGGGAAAAAGGGGAAGGGAACGGGAAGCACCAGAGAGACACTCTGTGATGATCAATAAACCAGTTGTCTGGAATTAAATAACCTTGCCTGGTGTCTCAGGACTGGGTATGTCTGCACCTGTGACACCCACCACCCCTGGCACTCCTTCTCCGCCATGTGTCCCACACCCCTCCTGTGGCCCTCCACCCTCACCATTCCCAACATCCTTTGCTCCTGTCAGATTTACAAACTCGCTGTCTGCTCCACACTGTCAAATACAGTACTGTGCAAACATCTTAGTTACCCTCACGCTATGTAATATGCCTAAGACTTTGCACAGTACTGTATGTTAAAATAAACTAAATTAAGTTAAATGAGTAGTGCCAAAAGAAAGGGTAAAAACACTGAGCTGGTGTTCATGGGTTCATTGTCCATTCTCATTTACTGATATCATGTACTTTATGTTTTGTGTTTCTCTTTCCACTCAATGGCCACATAATCAGTTACATCCTGTACCTAATAAAGTGGCCACTGAGAGTCTGTACGTGATCCTTCCGTTGCTGCTGTAGACCGTCCACTTCGAGGTTCGACGTGTTGTGCATTTAGCGACGCTCTTCTGCACGCCACTGTTGTAACGTGTGGCTATTTGAGTTACTGTCAGCTTAAACTAGTTTGGCCACTTTCTTTCACCTCTCTCACCAACAAGGCTGTTTTTTGCCCACAGAACAGCCGCTCACGGTATGTTTTTTTTTTGAAATGTGCACTCTGGAGCAGGGGTTCCCAACCTGAGGTCCATTATTTATAGTAGGGGTCTGTGGCGAAAAGGCTGGGAACTTCTGCTCCATGGTCTGTGTGCAGAAGTGAACCAGTTCCTGAGATAGTCAAAGCACCCTGTTTGGCACAAACAATCATTCCACGGTCCAAATCACTTAGATCATATTTCCTCCCCTTTCTGGTGTTCGGTCTGAACAACAACTGAATCTCTTGACATTGTCTGCATGCTTTCATGCATGGAGTTGCTGTCACATAATTGGCTGATTAGATATTTGCAGGTGTAAAGTGGCCGCTGGGTAAATAACTCTTTGATAACAATCATAAATTGTGTACGTGCTGAGAAACTAATGGTTTTAATAAGTTACACCAGTATAGGGGGGCCCTAGGTCTGCAGCCTGTCACCAGGTGCAGGGAATCTCCTGAGACGGTCAATGACCTCACTACTGGAAGGACCAGGGCAGCCAAAGCTCAGGGAACATCACCACATGGGAGTCGCTCTCCGTTCCGCGCACCGTCCTGTTCACTGTTCCTTCAGCGCGACTGGGTCAGAGTCCTGGAAGTCCCTGCGTAACAGCATCATGGGTATAATGGCACCTCAAGGGCTGCAGTGGTTCAAGAAGACAGCTGACAATCACCTTCTCGAGGGTAACTGGGGATGGGCAGTTAAACGCCAGCCCACATCCTATGACTGAACATTATAAAAAGAATCCTTCATGGCAAATTCTCACACTTGGGGTTCATATATATGTGTTCACACTAGCTGCACAGAGTCAGGTTCAAGTTCAATTGTCATTCAACCATGCATATTGCATACAGCCGAACGAAAAGCCATTCCTCTGGGGCCAAAACACTGCACTAACAGTCACACACAGAGCACAAGACATATAGCTATGACAGCAGAAAAACATACAGTTACAAAAACATTAAAAAAGTAATGATATGGTCCATTTGCCTGAGTGTCACGGCCTGAAGGTTGATGGCGCGTGGGATGTTGTCCTGGAGCCACGTTCCTGCATGGACAAACATGGGAAAACTCAGCATTTCCCACTCTATACATTTCCCACTCTATACATTCCCCTCTCTATACATTCTTCACTCTATACATTCCCCAGTCTATGCATTCCCCTCTCTATATATTCCCCACTCTATACATTCCCTCTCTATACATTCTTCACTCTATACATTCCCCAGTCTATGCATTCCCCTCTCTATACATTCTTCACTGTATATATTCTCCACTCTATACATTCTTCACCCTTTTCCCTGCCCTTTTTTTCCAAACAGAAAGATTCCCGACACTGAAATGCTTAAGGAAGTTGAAGCCCAATAGATGTTAGGTGTAGCTCAGTCATTTATACTGCATGAGCTATTTCCGACCTGACATTTGAAACCTAACGCAGTTTCCTCATTCCACCTCTCGGCAGAGAAAGTGCTAAATGTGCAGTTTTGTGGAACCAAAATAACACTCAAAAGATAGCTGTGTTACTATGGAGTCCTCTCGATTGATCACCCAATGACTTAATGGAAAAGCAAGGATGAAGGTGAGCACTATGGAGAAATTTATGCTGCTGAAATCAGCAGCGCCACGGACTGGAGGGCAGATGCTGAGAGGTTTTGGGGAGATCTGAGCAGGCAAAACATTTGGCAGATGGAACATAACATTGAAAAATATTATTACACAGCAGATCATTTAAATTCCTTGGCAAAATCATTTCAGAGGATTTGTGCTGGGCCCAGCACTTAAGTGCCATTACAAAGAAAACACGGCAGTACCTTCATTTCCTTAGAAGTTTGTGAAGATTCAGTATGTAAGTTGAAATCTCAGCAAACTTCTATAGATGTGCAGAACAGAGCCTGGAATGAAAACTGCAATGTCTTTGAATAGAAAAGCTTCCTGAAAGTAGTGGATGCAGCCCAGTCCAGCACAGGTAAAGCCCTCCCCAACAGTGAGCACATCTTCAAAGAGCGTTGTGCAAGAAAGCAGCATCCGTTATCAGGGGCCCCCACCATCCAGGCCATGCTCTCTTCCTCACTCAATAGGAAGGTGTACGGGAGCCTTAATTCCCACAGCACCAGATTCAGGAATAGTTATTACCCCTCAAACTTCAGGATCCTGAACCAGAGTGGATAAGTTCACTCACACTAACACTGAACTGATTCACCCGTTTCGAGAACTGTATAACTCATGTTCTCAACATCACTTCATATTTATTATTATTTTGTTTTTATTTTTGTACTTGCTCAACTTGTCATCTTATGCACATTGTTTTTCCGTCTTTGTGTGTAGCTTTTCATTGATTCTGGTCTTTGTATGCCTGCAAGAAAATGAATCTCAGGGTTATTTATGGTGACATATATGTACCGTGATAATAAATTTACTTTGAACTTTATTAGATAAAAATAGAGAAGAAGTGTGTTTTTTTAAATGGTGGGAGATTGCAGGAGGCTGATGTTCAGGGTGACCTGCGTGGCCTTGCACATTCAGCAAGGAACTATGCAGACAAATTGTATTCAGTTTTGGTCACTCTGCTACAGGAAAGATGCCATTTAGCTGGAGGGAGTACTGATTTATGAGATTTACAAGGATGTTGCAGAGGCCTGAGAGACATATTTATGGAGGTGTGTGATCGTGGAGGGTTAGTCACTGAGTCTACTGAGACTGTTGCCATCAGGTAGAAGGTACAGGAGCCTCAGGACTTGCACCGCCAGGTTCAAGAACAGTTACTACCCCTCAATCATCAGGCTCTTGAACGAAAGGGGATACCTATACTCACTTGCTTCATCATTGAAATATTCCCACAACCATTGATCTTACTTTCAAGGATTCTTTATCTCATTATCTCATATTCTTGTTATTTCTTGCTATTTATTCATATCTGTATTTCCACACTAGTTGATCTTTCATTGATCCAGTCATATTTACTATTCTATAGATTTCTTGAGTATGCCCACAGGAAAATTAATCTCAGGGTTGTATATGGTGACGTATATGTACTTTGAACTTTGAATAGGTTTTAAGATCTTAAGAGAACAGTGGGTATGAGATTTGAGACAGAAGCAATGCTTGGGATAAACATTCAGTTATTACTTTGATAACTTCCTCAGCGAAGTAGCCTGCGTAATCAAGGACTCCTCCTACCGGTCATTTTCTCTTCTCCCCCTTTCCCTCCGTAAGAAGCTTGAGAACATGTACCACCAGGCTCGCTGCCAGCTTCCGTCCTGCTGGTGTAAGACTCTTGAACGGACCTCTTGTACAATAAATATTGGACCCTTTATTTCTCAACCTGCTTTGTCTTTCAGACAGTCTTGGGAGGAATTTGGGAGGTAGTAGCTGGAAGCAACAAGGATGATGGAATCTGATAGGAAACAACGGAAGAGATGGAATAGGGCGAGTAATGAGAGCAGGGCAGAAGGAAATAGGAGGGGAGGGAAGCCCAAGGGGGATGAGGGTGGTTGATGTAGAGAGGGAAGAAGACAGGAAAGAGACGGGGTGATGGGGGTTAGGAGGTAAGAGAAGAGGGACAAAGGGAAAGCAGCTTTGAACTTCACAGGTTTTGAAGTTCATAATGCTGTCGGACAATATTGGATGTAAGACTTTGGACTTAATTGAATATTTAATGCAGAAATAAAATTCCTATGTGAATCCATCAACCCAACAAA
Source organism: Mobula birostris (assembly GCF_030028105.1). Taxonomy (NCBI): domain Eukaryota; kingdom Metazoa; phylum Chordata; class Chondrichthyes; order Myliobatiformes; family Myliobatidae; genus Mobula; species Mobula birostris. The sequence continues at coordinate 6,262,370 of NC_092395.1, forward strand.
CTCACCGCAGACTCTTAAGCCGATAAGTCTGTGGACAAAGAATTTCAGAACAAAACATATCCAGTTTCCTTGTCATCGTTCCATTGAAATGACTTCATATTTGCTGCTGTTTTTGGTAAGTTTTCTTAGTGATACAGCACAGAAACAGGCCCTTCTGGCCCAATGAGCCTGAGCCACCCAATTAGATCACTGTGACCAATTAACCTACGAACCTGTACATCATTGGAATGTGGGAGGAAACCAGAACACCCGGAAAAAGCCACACAGTCATGGGGAGAACGTACAAACTCCATACAGACAAGCTGTGAAAATTGAACCCGGGTGACTGACACTGTAATATTGATATCCTAACCGCTATCTTGTTTTGATATGTTGAAATGGAATTTAATTAAAATTCATTTAGGTTTTCTCATTACATTGTCTTTAAATGTGATCTGCAAGTTGCGGTTTTAACATCGAGGACATCTTCAAAAGGCGATGTCTCATAAAGGTGACATTCATTATTAACGTCCCCTATCACCCAAGTCATGCCGTCTTTTCATTGCTACCATCAAGGAGGAGATACACACTTAACACTTTAAGAACAGCTTCTTCCCTTCTGCCGTCGGATTTCTGAATGGAAATGAACCCATGAATACTACCTCAATATTTTTTCTTTCTTTGCTCTCTTTCTGCAATACTTAATTGATTTAATTTTTTAAAAATATATTTCTTATTATAATTCATAGTTTATAAAAAGTTATGTATTTCAGTGTACTGCTACCACAAAACAAGGAATTTCACGACATATGCCAATGATATTAAGCCCAATTTTGTTTCTGAATATCCAGACAGGAATTAGAATTCATTATTTAGACTGCTAGGATTTTCGACTGTTTACTCTGTGTTTAATAAAACTGCTTTGGAATACTGATGTGGGTTGTTCAAGGTTTAAACAACATGAGAAAGTAATGGATTAGAATGAGTCCTGAATCCTTTAACATGAGTTTAAATTTAAGTCAAACCAACAGGATGAAATTGTCTTTCTTTTGCTGGCTTGTGGGCCTCTGTATAACATGAGCTTGGCAGTCACAGTACAGTTCATAATAGCTGAAGGCTATTGGCAAAGCAGTTGGAACGATAAAAGTCAATTATAGGAGTAAGATCGGATTCTACACAAAGACTTGGAAGAATCTGTGAAGCTGTGAGATTGAACAAGGTACTCACCTATCACTGATAGGACATTGGGAAGGCTAGACGGGGATCAACTGGGCACCAGAAATTGTTGGGGAAGATGCTGTCCTGTTCAAAGTTCAAAGTGAATTCATTATCAAAGTACACATCTGTAAACATACTGTATATACCTTGAGGTTCATTTTCTTGCAGGCATTCACAGTAGGACAAAGAAATCCAGTAGAATCAATGAAAAACTACAGCCGCAGACTGACAAGCAACCAATGTGTAAAAGAAGAGAGCCTGTGCAAAGACAATAAAGCAAGTAATAATAATTATAATAATACTTTATACTTTATTGTCACCAAACAATTGATACTAGAGCATACAATCATCACAGTGATATTTGATTCTGTGCTTCCCGCTCCCTGGATTACAAATCAATAATAAATATTAAAAATTTAAATTATAAATCATAAATAGAAAATAGAAAAATAGAAAGTAAGGTCGTGCAAAAAAAAACTGAGGCAGGTCCGGATATTTGGAGGGTTCAGCCCAGATCCGGGTCAGGATCCGGGTAATGATAAAAATAACAAATAAAATATCGTGAACCTGAGTCTTAGAGTCCTTGAAAGCGAGTCCATAGGCTGTGGAATCAGTTCAGAGTTGGGGTGAGTGAAGTTACCCACACTGGTTCAGGAGCCTGATGGTTGAAGGGTAATAACTGTTCCTGAACCTGGTGGTGTGGGACATAAGGCTCTAGAACCTCTTTCCTGCTGGCAGTAGCAGGAAGAGAGCAAGAGGTCCTTGATGATGGACAAGCAACACACATCAAATTTGCTGGTGAACGCAGCAGGCCAGGTAGCATCTCTAGGATGAAGTGCAGTTGACGTTTCAGGTTGAGACTCTTCGTCAGGACTAACTGAAGGAAGAGTTAGTAAGAGATTTGAAAGTGGGGGGGGAGGGGGAGATCCAAAATGATAGGAGAAGACAGGAGGGGGAGGGATGGAGCCAAGAGCTGGACAGTTGATTGGCAAAAGGGATATGAGAGGATCATGGGACAGGAGGCCCAGGGAGAAAGAAAAGGGGGAGGGGGAAGCCCAGAGGATGGGCAAGGGGTATAGTGAGAGGGACAGAGGGAGAAAAAGGAGAGAGGGCAAAAGAATGTGTGTATATAAATAAATAACGGATGGGGTACGAGGGGGAGGTGGGGCATTAGCGGAAGTTTGAGAAGTCAATGTTCATGCCATCAGGTTGGAGGCTACGCAGACGGAATATAAGGTGTTGTTCCTCCAACCTGAGTGTGGCTTCTGAGTGTTGCAGAGTGATGATGAATGCAGCTTTCTTGCAGCAGTGCTCCTTGTAGATGTGCTCAATGCTGGGGAGGACTTTTCCTGTGTTGGACTGGGTTGTATCCACTGTTTTTTTGTAGGAGTTTACATATTCTGCCCCATTACTGTGTGATTTCCTCCCGAGTGGAGCAGGAGTTTACAACTTAAAATAGAACATCAGGGATGTGGGAAAAGGATCAGGCGAAACCCTGAGATCTGTTCTATTTCATTGGATGCAGATAGAATGCAGCACAGTGCAGGCCCTCCAGACCACAGTGTTTTTTTTATCTATTTATTTAGAGATACTGCATTGAACAGGTCCTTCCAACCTAACGAGCCGCCCTGTACAAACAACCTACCAATTTAACCCTAGCCTAATCATGGGACAATTTACAGTGACTAGTTAACCTACTAACCGGGACGTCTCTGGAATGTGGGAGGAAATCCATGCACTCACGGAAATGACGTACAAACTTTTTACAGATGACGTCAGAATTGAACTCTGAACTCTGATGCCCCAGCACGCTACCCTGCTGATCTTTTAACCTGATCTGAGACCAATCTAACTGTTCCCTCCTGCAAAACTCTTTGGTTTTCAGCCATCTATGAGTTTCCCAGATGCCCCGAATATATCTGCCTCTATCACCATCTCAGAGCATTCCATACAGTCACCACTCTCTGTGTTAAAAAAAAAATTACTTCTGACAATCCCTCTGTGTGTTAGAATCAGAATCAGGTTTAATATCACCAGCACGTGTTGTGAAATTTATTGTCTTCTACATAGTAGAAGAAAAAAATGCAAATTACAGTAAGTGTATTCATATATATAAAGTAGTTAAAATAAGCAGTACAAAAATGAAAATTGAAGTAGTGAGCTAGTGTTCATGGGTTCATTGTCCATTCAGAAATCTGATGGTGGTGGGGAAGCAGCTGTTGATGAATAGTTGAGTGTGTGTCTTCAGGCTCCTGCACCTCTTCCCTGATGGTAGTAATGAGAAGAGGGCATGACCTGGGCGATGGCTGGGGAGGCTGGTGCCCAGGATGGAGCTGACTGAGTTTATAGCTCTCCGCAGCTTGTTTCAATCCTGTGCCGTAGCCACACCCACACCACCGTCCCCACTACCACACCAGAGAGTGCTGCAACCAGTTAGAATGCTCTCCACGGTACATGTGTAGAAATTTGTGCAACACACATCAAAGTTGCTGGGAAGAGGTACAGTCGACGTTTCAGGCCGAGACCCTTCGTCAGGACTAACTGAAGGAAGAGCTAGAAAGAGATTTGAAAGTGGGAGGGGGAGGGGGAGATCCAAAATGATAGGAGAAGACAGGAGGGGGAGGGATGGAGCCGAGAGCTGGACAGGTGATTGGCAAAAGGGATATGAGAGCATCATGGGACAGGAGGCCCAGGGAGAAGGTAAAGGAGGAGGGGGGAGACCCAGAGGATGGGCAAGGGGTATAGTCAGAGGAACAGAGGGAGAAAAGAGAGAGAGAGAGAGAGAGAATGAATGTATGTATATAAATAAATAACAGATAGGGTACGAGGGGGAGGTAGGGCATTAGCGGAAGTTTGAAAAGTCAATGTTCATGCCATCAGGTTGGAAGCTACCCAGATGGAATATAAGGTGTTGTTTCTCCAACCTGAGTGTGGCTTCATCTTTACAGTAGAGGAGGCCGTGGATAGACATATCAGAATGGGAATGGGACGTGGAATTAAAATGTGTGGCCACTGGGAGATCCTGCTTTCTCTGGCGGACTGAGAAATCTGTGAGTGTCTTTGGTGACGTAACAAATCTCCTCAATCTTCTCAAAATGAAATATAGCTACTGCAGTGCCTTCTTTTAAATCGCGTCAGTATGTTGGGCCCAGGATAGATCCTCAGAGATATTGACACCCAGGAAGTTGAAATTGCTCACTCTCTCCACTGGTGTGTGTTCCTCATCTTACCCTTTCTGAAGTTCACAATCAGTTCTTCAGACTTCAGTTACCTTAGAATTATGCCAACCTTGTATTAACTATTTCAGCCTTGGGGAAAATGTGTCTGACTATCTACTTGATCTTATGGAGTGAGTAAGAGACCGAGATCGAGTGGAGAGCCAGAGTGGTTAGCTCTGTTGAAAACTACCATTTCTCACCTGGAACCATCAATTCAAGTGTGAAATGCGGTGAAGTTATGCGTGAGAGGGGAATAAATTTCTGTGTAAAGGACCGCCAAGTTTGGGGAGATGCAGTACTTGTTTTGATGTTTCCTAACAGCTGTTTTCTATTCTCCCAGAGGGATTCCTGCCCCACTTCATCCCCAGCCTGGTGGGTTTTATCTACCACCTTCTGCCCGGTCAGGGTGAAGAGTTCTCTTCACTCACACCATCCAATTGCTCTGCCAAAATGCCTGTTTCACTGCTGCTGCTCCTGTGTGGTCCAAAATCTCCGGAGGGGAAGGCCCCGAGTCCTCGGCTTTGCTTGTTGCTCGGCTGCCGGGGTGGGGTCGAAGCGCTCGGCAGAGTATGGTGCTTGGTGCTTGGTGTCGAAGAGCTGGTCGGAGGCTTGAAGTTTTCGGACGGACTCAGAGTCTGCCGCAGTTGGGTGCTTCCAATGGTGCTGCATCGGCAAGTTTGCGATGCTTGGAGGTTCATGGCAGGGAGAGTTTCTCCCTTCTACCCTCTGCGTGAGATGATGAGTGGGACTTTGAGACTTACTCTTTACTGTGCCCATGGTCTGCTCTTTATCAAATTACAGTATTGCTTTGCACTGTTGTAACTATATGTTATAATTATGTGGTTTTGTCAGTTTTAGTCTTGGTTTGTCCTGTGTTTCTTGTGATATCATTCTGGGGGAACATTGTATCATTTTTTAATGCATGCATTTCTAATTGACAATAAACGAGGACAGAGTGTCCTCATAATCTAATCTAAAAAAAACCTGAGAGTCCCACAGGGAGGAGATACAGGAGCCTGAAGCCACAAACTCAATATTTTATGAACAGCCTCTTCCAGTCATCATGAGATTTCTGAATGGACAGTGAACCAACTCATGAACTCTGCTCACTATTATTGGCTCTATTTTTGCACTACCTAATTAATTTAATTTTAAAGTATATTCAGGGTATTTAGAGTATATATATTTTTTCTTTTTGTAAGTTATAGTTTTTTTATTGCAATGTATTACTGCCACAAAGCAGTTCAACCATGGGTAAAGCCCTCCCTACCATTGAGCACATCTACATGAAGCACTGTAACAGGAAAGCAACATCCAACATCAAGGACCACTACCAGCCAGGCCTTGCTCTTTTCTTGTGGCTGCCATTAGGAAGGAGGTGGAGGAGACTCGAGACTTGGGACTCACACAACCAGGTACAGTTGCCATTATTACCCCTCAACCATCAGACTCTTGGAACTGAAGGACATAACATCACTCAACTTCACTTGCCCTATCATTGAAATGTTCCCACAACCTATGAACTCATTTTCAAGGACTCTTCATCTCATGTTCTTGATATTTATTGCTTATTTATTTGTTATTATTATTTCTATTTTTCTTTAATTTAGTATTTGCCCAGTTTGTTGTCTTTAGCACACTGGTTGTCCGCCCTGTTGCGTACAAGCCTACGTTATTGTTCTTGGATTTACTGAGTAGTAGGCAGCCGTCGATCCCAGGGGATCATGGGTTTGCGCCTCTGGTGGACTGTGTCCTCTCCAGGGTGCAAGCTTGGGCAGGAAGATTTGAAGAACCGGCTGTTGTCCATGCAGTGGTTTCCCCCTCTCCATGTCACTGATGTAGTCCAAGGGAAGGGCAAGCACCGATACAGCTTGGCACCAGTGTCATCGCAGAGGTTGCCAGAGTGAAGTTGTAAACAACATCAAACTGCCTCAGGGACCCCGGCTCCAGGTTTCTTCCTCGGGGTTTACTGCTGAAGCCTCTTCCATGGGTGGGTATAGCCGCAAGGCAGTGGAAGTTTCAAATCAAAGTTTTTCTTCTCCTTGGTGGGCTACTGTCCAAGGCTGACGAGCCCCACCTGCCCGAAGCAGCTGGTTTTAAGGTGCCAGTGGTCTGCCCTTGCTCCTTCTCTTGTCAGTAGAAACAGTTCTGCCGGGCTAATGCACACGCGAAGGCCAAGAGTTGGACTTGATTGTCAGAGGCTGTTAGAGACACACGCCATTTGGAGCACTTTATAGGTAATGGCATCCCACAAGAAAATGAATCTCAGAGTTGTATATGGTGACATATCTGTACTTTGATAATAAATTTACTTTGAACTTTGAATAAATTTCACAACATATGCCAGTGACATTAAATCCGATTCTGATTCTGATTGTGGGTCCACCCTCATCTGCGGTAGGTACCGTGGAATGAACCTACACCTTCTGCTGGAGCTGAATATCCTTTGCGATTTCTGACTATCTTCAAGCAATCTTAAACTGGCACCAATCCCTCGGACCTTTGGTCAATGTGTTGATATGGCTGAGCTAGCAACAGCATGATTGGAACCAACTAAAATATTGACACACACACGGCCTAACACCCACAGATCAATAACACATTATAATGCTTTCCCAATGTTCTTGTTTTTTCAATTTAGCCCCCGCTGTTAACAAACACAAAATAAATATAAAATATTCTTTTTAAAAAGTTATGTCACAATAGGGTATCAATGTAAAATTTTACACTTGGTCCAAGACATAATTGTGAGATTTGTTGTTTTGTGGCAGCAGTATAGTGCAGTACAGAATAGTAAAACTATAAATTACATTAAGAATAAATCAAAAATTAAATTAAAAAAGTAGTGCAAAAAGACAGCAAAAAAAGCACAGTTGTGTTCATGGGTTCATTGCCCATTCAGAAATCTGATGGCAGAGGGGAAGAAGCTGTTCCTAAATTGTTTAGTGTGTGTCTTCTGGCTCCCTGTAACTCCTGCCTGATGGTGGCAAAGAGAAGATGATAGTCTTATTTTTTTACACCTTTGGTGTAATGTGTTTGTGTTGTGTATTTAATATTTCAGTAATATTAGAGTAATCTTGTACATATATTGTTTGATAGCATTCTTGTTTGTTTAAATAATTCATTACGGGTTAAAGGTATAAAATACGTGAATTGTGTAAGCCATCATGCTACCATGTGATACGTGTGCACCTCACTTAAAGTAAATACGAAGTTAGACCTGCATTCCCAGACTCCCATGCCTTCTCTTTAATTAGTTTAATGTTTTGAAGTTATAAAACATAACAGTTTGCAAGATAAACAGAAATCCTTAAAAAAAATTTTCACCACAAACCACTAGTAATATATTTTGTTGGGAAAATATCATCACTTTTTCCACAATTTGATCATTGAATTAATTTTGGACTAATGTTGCCACGGGTATTGTACTGAAACTGTAGTGTAGAGGTTAGGACTGTCACCTTAAGGTGCCAGCGATCTCTGATCAGGGTGTGACTCATGCTGCTACCCGTACAGAGTTTGTGCATTCACTCTGTGACCGTCCGGTTTTCCTCCGGGTGCTCTGGTTTCTTCCCACATTCCAAAGACGTGCCAGTTTGGGATAGTAATTTGTGGGCCTATTATGTCGGCGTTGGAAGCATGGCAGTGCTTGTGGGCTGCCCCCAGCACATCCTTGGACCGTGTTGGATTTTGGTAGAGAACAGTGCACTTCACGATATGATTCGATGCTTTGGTATGGTGCTTGTCCATTGTGGCCGACGATAACAAGGAACCTGTGCAGAAGCGACTTTAAAGTGGAAAATCCATTACACCGGGGTAACTCCACTCTCTCAACGTCAGAAGTCCAGGTCCAAAGATATGATTACTGTAGTTGTCTCTTCCTTGGTTGCAGTGGATGACCATGATGTCTTCTGTGCCTTAATAAGCCCTTCGCTCTCCACGGCGTGTAGCAGAACTGCCTTCCTAGACGTTGTTCTGATCCAACTAGTCCGCTGGGGCTGACTTTACGTGCTTTGACAGGCATGTCCCTATTCCACCGGGACATGTGGCAGCTGGCCACATTGGAAGGCCTTTCAATTTTTGACAGGTTTCAATGAGATTCTCCTCATTCTTCTGGACTCCAGCGAGCACAGGCCCTAAGCCATCAAATGCTCCTCATATGTTATCACTTTCATTCCTGGAATCATTCTTGTGAACCTCTTCTGGACCTTCTCCAACGTTTTCTCTAATTTTTTTTTACAGCTGTGTGGACCAACAATTGTTCTGAGCAGAAAATCTTTACATGGCTTTAAAACTGTGTGAGACTTTAAATCCTTTTTCCTGTAATATGCATAATATAAGTATTTAGAATGTAAATTGAAAAATCATATATTTTTGATTTTATTTATTAATTGAAGGGCATAATGAAATACATCAAACAAATACAAACTATGATGCACAACACAAGTAAATGATGTCAGTCAGTCAAAGCAATTTTCAGGAACAATGACTAAAGTAAAATGTTTTGACAAGATGGCATTGGAGTTCAGCAGGCCAGTAGTTTATTTACAATGAGCTACTGGCTTCCATTCTGTGTTTATTGTTACAATTTGTAATAGTTTTGTAACTTGAAACACTGACAATGTAAGTATGTTGAAGTTTTAAAATATTTCAAAGTAAGGGTTGCAGTATGTTTATTATTTAGAAAAGCTATGGATTATATTCCTTAACACATAATTAATTACAGGTTGTTTCACAATTATATTAACAAAGATTTCTAAATAATACTAACATTATATAAAAGAAAATTCAGCTGTGGGGCAACAAAGGCTATGAGTGCAGGAGCAGTTTAGTCACACGCAGAATGGAGCGATCAGTGATCCTCTCCAATGCTAGCACATTCTTTCTTAGATGTGATATTTGTTGCAGAGAAGTTCCTAATGGTTAATATATAAGGTCCACCTGTACCAGGTGTCATGCAATCCTCAAAGAAGAAGCAATTACGTTGATGGGACTTTGCTTAATATCTTTGATCCTATAAATACAGGGCTTACATGTGATGACTGGAAAATTGTCCAGGTTGTGCTGTTATTCATAACAGGACTGACTTTAGAATCTGCTAATTATAGACTTGATAGTTTGGCATTTGTAAGTTGAAAAATGTTTGGACAGAATTTACAAGGTGCTATGAATGTTTGTCATTGCAGCTTTAAAGCTACTGGGAAACCAACATGGATTTAGAAGCGATAAATTATGCCTCATAAATCTTCTAGAATTCATTGAAGTGGAAAATCAATTAATGGTTTTTAGAATTCCTGTGTATGTATATTTTCAGAAGGTGTGTAATACAATCTGTATTTTAGACTTTTAAAGAAAATAAAACAGGTAGAATGATTGAACAAAAACTAAATGGAAGGAAGGATCTTGCAGGTCTAGAGGATGAAGTAGTTTCTTGAAGTGAAGGCACAATCATTTGGAGACAGACGTGATCTCACTCCTTGGTGGAGCACACTCTCTCAGCTTTACCATATTCCTCAGGATATTCAAACACTCAGTGGCCACTTTATTAGGTACACCTGCTTGTTAATTCAAATATCTAAACAGCCAATCATGTGGCAGCAACTCAATGCATAAAAGCATGCAGACATGGTCAAGAGGTTCAGTTATTTTTCAGACCAAACATCAGAATGGGGAAGAAATGTGATCTGAGTGACCTTGACTGCGGAATGATTGTTGGTGCAAGACTGGGTGGTTTGCGTATTTCTGAAGTTGCTGATCTCCTGGGATTTTCACGCAAAACGGACTCAAGGGTTTACAGAGATTGGTGTGGAAAACAGAAGACATCCAGTGAGGGGCAATTCTGTGGGTGAGAATGCCCTGTTAATGAGAGAGGTCAGAGGAGAATGGCCAGACTGCTTCAAGCTGACAGGAAGGTGACAGTAACCCAAATAAACATGCATTACAACAGTGATGTGCAGAAGATGTGTTATTCATTTAGTTATGTATGTGTGTATTTATCTATCGATCCATTTATTTATTTATTTATTTACATATGTATTTATGTATTTATGTTTAAAGGCTTGGGGCAGAGGTTCCCAGACAGGGGGCCACAGACCCTTTACTTAATAGTATTCATCCATGGCATAAAAATGGCTGGGAACCCCTGATTTAGAGATATATTGCATGATAGGCCATTCTAGGCCTTTGAGCCATGCCACCCAGTAACCCCTGATTTAACTCTAGCCTGATCACGTGACAATTTACAATGACCAATTAACCTACTAGCTGGTATGTCTTCGGACTGTGGGAGGAAAGCGGAGCACCTGGAAAATTGGACGGGTTACAGCTGCAGAAGATCACAAGCATACACTTTTTAGGTACCTAATAAAGTGGCTACTGATTGTATAGCAGCAAATTTATTTCTGTGGCCACTTTTGATTACTTTGATCATAGATATGGATGCCTTGAATATCTTAAAGTAAATTAGCAGGGATGCAAGATCGACTGGTACTTTCAAAATAAACATGGAAAATTTAAATAGACAAGCTCTGGGCTCAAAGGAAAGTTTAGTATTTTCATAATTGATCTGCAGATTAAGAGACTATTGGCTCATTGTGAAAATAGAGAAAGTCTTAGCTTTAATTATTAAAATAAAAATCAGGTTTCTATTAACTAGGTAAATCAATTGTAGAGATGAACCCCAAGATCATTTGATTATGACACTACAAGACCAAAAGACATAGGAGTAGAATTTTCCACCATGGCTGATTTATTTTCACTCTCATGGAACATAAAACCTTACAGCACAGTACAGGCTCTTGGCTCACAATGTCGTGCTGACCTTTTACTCTACGATTAATATAACCTTCCCTACGACTTACCCTCCATATATCTATCATCCATGTGAACAGAAACCCAACCCCATGCTCCTGCCTTCTCCCTATAACTTTTGATGCCTTTACTAATCAAGAACCTATCAAACTCTACTTTAAATATACCCAATGACTTCCGGTCATTGTGGTGCCTGCACAACACTCCTTTGGTCGACCTCTTCTGGATAGATAATGAAAGCATCTTTTTTGCTTCTTTTGTGTCTTTTACATTTGTTTCTTGTTTTGAAAATGGTTCTGGAACTGTTGGAGCCTGTTTTGCCATTTGGAGATCTTTGGGTGCTTCCGGGAAGCAGAGTCAGTGTGAGCGAACCTCGTGGCAAGAAGCCTACAGGATGGTGTGTGAGCCACTGTTTGACTCCATTTCACTGATTATATCCTCCATTGTTCGCTGATTAAAGCAACAACGTTGATTGAAACATCAAGGCAAGTGCATAAGTTTGGAGATCGTTTGGGTGTTCCAGTGCTCTGCAGTCTCCGAGAGGACTCCAAGAGGCAGAGGCAGTGTGCACAATCCTCGTAGTGGACAGGCTGCAGGATGGAGCGCAGGCTGGTGTTTGACGCCATTTCACCGATTAAAGCTCCATTGTTCCCTGATTAAAGTGATGGGGGAGATTGAAGCATTGAAGAGAGTTGCAGAGGGTGAGCACCGGCTGCCTGTCTTTTGATCGGTTGCTCCGTGCTGGAGAGGGGAGAGCCTGCCGCTGCAGGTTGTGGACTTTGGATTATAAACTATTTTTCAGTCTTACAGTTTTTATATTCAGTGTTTTTCCACCTAATCTTCTCGTTTTTTTTTGAGTGAGGAGGGGGATTTGGGATTGATATGGCTGATCTGCTTTTGTTTTATTTTTATACGGGGGGGAGGGATTTGGGGGTTGACATTTTTGTTTGTTTGTTTGTGTGGGTGAAGACGATTTGGGGGATAATGTCCCTGATCCATTTTGCTTGGTTTTTGTGTGGGCTGAGGATTTGGTGGTTGAGGTACCTGCTCCCTCTTTTTCTTCTTTTTTTTTGCAGGTAGGTGGGATTTGGGGTTGATGACCGGGCTGCTTTTCTTTCCTTTTCTTTCCTTTCTTGGTTTCATGGCTGCCTGGAGAATTGAGGGCTTTCTGAGTTCACCCGTATGTCCGGAAAACAGCCTGCAACTTCCAGTGAGGGCAGTGCATCTACAATATCTAGGAGAAGCATTAGCATGGAAGTTATTTTTTTATCAGTTTGGAAACTGGTGAGCGTCAGGTTGACGTTGGTGTCTCTTTGAAATTTGCAATGTTCATCGATAATGATCCCGACTGGGAGAACTGCTTCATGAGAAGAAACTTAAGAAAAGCCAGACAGATCTCACCGCCCACTTGAAGAAGAAACTGAAGTTAGAGGAGGACCCACAGCCTCCGCAGCAGCTGCGATGTGTTGCTGCTCCATTGATGTTCAGGTGAGACCTTATTTGCTCCACGCACTACTGTGTACACATAAAATATTATATCAGAAATCTCGGGTTTGAGTTTTCTTGTCGGGCACACATGTCCATTCACGTAATGTTATAATGAGCCCGCACAGCGTTGATTTACATAGTGGTCCACCTCCGAGGAACGAGTCCTCTGCGTTAAGCGTGGTCTGAGTGTAATATGTTTGAGGCTGAATTTCAAATGGAAAATCAGAAGAATAAGTAGTGAGCTTTTAGAACCCTCCTGTCAACGTAACGTGAGATGCAACGACGTCAAAACGGTGAGCTCCTGACCTTACGGTCTACCTCGTTACGATCTTGCACTTTATCGTTTTCCTGCGCTGCACTTTCCCCATAACTGTAACACTATTCTGCTTTCTGCTAACTGTGCTACCCCTGTGCAGTGCGTAATGTATCGATCCGTATGAGCAGTACACCGGACAAGCTTTTCACTGTGCTTGTGTCAACAATAGGTCAATTCCCACTCCAATTCCAAAATCAGAGTCGAGTTTATTGTCCTCTGCACGAGGACATGTATGGACAGGTGCAAAGGATAAGTTAACTGCAGCAACATCACAGGCACGTGACATCAGATGGACAGCACTCACAAGAAATGAAACAAATTATTTGAAATTATACAAGAAAGGATGCAATTGGATAAAATAAGCCCATTGTAGCAGCAGGAGCTGGATGGGTGGTGGAGTGGAATTACGTCTCTCCCAAAGAATCAGAAATAGAATCAGATTTATTATCACCGGCATGTGTCATGAAATTTGTTAACTTAGCAGCAGCAGTTCAATGCAATATAGAAGAAGAAAAATAAAAATAAAAATAAATAAATAAATAAGTAACACATAATAAAGAAGTAAATCAATTTACAATATATGTATATTGAATAGATTAACATCTTGCAAAAACAGAAATAATTGTATATTAAAAAAGTGAGGTAGCGTTCATGGGTTCAATGCCCACTCAGGAATCGGATGGCAGAGGGGAAGAAGCCGTTTCTGAATCACTGAGTGTGTGCCTTCAGGCTTCTGTACCTCCTACCTGGTGGTAATAGGAGGCGTAAGGCACTCCTTCCCTCTGCTAGCCTGCAGGTCACCCTTGGGTAAGGTGTAACACCTGCTTAGCCCCCGATCCGGGTCACATGAAGCCTTGGGAGCAGGTGGTCATATTAGAAGCCGGTGCATATCACAAGTCCTGGTTATGTGACCACTGACACCAGACAGACAGTCTCTTTAGAGTACTGATAATGGTTGGGGTCACCCGTCTTGTAAAGACACTGCCCTGAAGGTGGCAATGGCAAAACACTGCTGTAGAAAAAATCGCCAAGAAGACTCATGGCCATGGAAAGACCCTGACTGCCTACGTCGTATGACGTGGCACATAATGATGATGGTAAGGAGTAGTTGTGCAATCATTCGAGCTTTACATGATGTTCTCACAAGGAGTTACTCCCTTAGTGAAGAACACCAGTGTGTGACTTCGTTTAACGTACTTTGTGACCAGGCTGATGCACAAACAGTGTCCACATAGTCCTTGACAGATTGGAGTCAGGGTTCAATGGAACCTCATGGAAGATGACTGGGGACGTTTCACTGCTGCAGCCTTTCTCTGTCTTCACTGCCATTGTGATGTGACATCACCTACCACCAGCTCCACCGTTGATAGCCTTTGTTGAATCACTCCTTGTCTGGATCTTCCCCCTTGACCTTCCCGACATGGGGCACCCTACCAGGAGCTAAGTGCCAAATGCCTTCACTCTTGGGAGCTCAGGAACTCACAAACGTGTCCACCATGACAAGATGACGATCCTTGGAGAAGTCATTGCAGAGCAAAGTGGTCAGAACTTAAAAAGAGGTCATGATTAGGGTCAGCTGGTTCAAGAACCGAATGATTGAGGGAAAGTAGCTGTTCCTGAAGCTAGTGGTGTGGGATTTCAGGCTTCTGTACCTCCTGCCCAATGGTAGCTGTGAGAGGAAGGCATGGCCTGGATGGTAGGGGTCTTTTATGATGATGCTGTCTTCTTGAGGCAGACAGTGCCTCACATACACACTTCTGACGGGGAGGCTGGAGAAGCATGTCCCCGTGATGTATTAGGTCACCAGCTTCTTACATTTCTGCAGATTTGAACTGATGTACCAGAGCACGTACAACAGTATCATTGGGTAGCAGATAAAATTTAATTTGGAAGATTAATATTTATTCCAGTGGATGCTTTGGCCACATTCTTTCTTCTGATTAACAGTACAAAATAATTAGTAACAAAGGAAACAAAACTGAGATTACCTTTCCTCACACTGCTTAATTTGGATTCCACCGAAAACTAAAAGCACATCAAAACTCTACAGGGTGTTCTCTGTCTCTACCACTGCTGAGCCTGTTCATTTTTCTCAATTAAGTTGCTATAATACCATTGACTCTGGCACCCAAGGCTTCATGGATAGCTTTGGTTCTTCAGCACAGCTTGGTGTTTTTAATAATATAGGTGAATATCAGAGGGCACAGCCTCCAAGAGGGCCCCAAACTTGTTGTGGTTTGGAGGCTTGCGTGCTTCAATGACCTGCAGGGCTATGCTGGCTGGAATCAGGGCTTTATGCTTTGGCTCTTGGACTCTTCATCTCATGTTCTCAATATTTATGCCTAATTTATTTATTATGATCATACTTTTCTTTTTTGTATTTGCACAATTTGTTGTTTTCTGCACTCTAGTTGAACGCCCAACTAGGGAGGTCTTTCTTCCTGATTCTGCTATGGCTATTATTCTATAGACTTTTTTTTGAGTATGCCTGCAAGAAAATGAATGTCAGGGTTGTATATGGTGACATACAAGTACTTTGATAATAAATTTATTTTGAACATTGAATCTTAATACTTAAAATGGAGGTCGATGGCTTTTTGATTAGGTTGTTAAAGGTTATGGGGAGAAGGCATGAGAATAGGGCTGAGAGGGATAATAAATCAGCCATGATGGAATGGTGTAACAGACTTGATGGGCTGAATGGCCTAATTCTGGTTCTATGCCTTACGGTCCTATGGTTTATCTCTGTTTTTCATTCCAGTACTTGGGTGTTCAGTACCGACCCCAAGGCTATTGCATTGTTGAAGGTTCTATCAAAGTTAAACCCTGGCCTGATGGTGATAAAATTCCCTAGAGAAGGAAGCAATCACTTAGCCTGCCAATGAGGCAAAAATTCATCCCACCATCAATTTGCAAGCATATCCTACAATTACTTGGAGTGAAGGAGGATGAAAGGTGACTTGATAGAGGCGTACAAGATGATAAGAGGCAACCCAATGGTGGAGAATGATGGAGCAGATGATGGGCAGAATGGCCAAATTGTGCTCCTATGTCTTATGGTCTTAAGCACTGAATTTCAGTTGTCTGGTAAAATAGAGCAATCTGCTGGAGATGTTAAAACCATCAAATGTCTCGCTGTTGGCTCAAGCCTATGTAACTAAACATATTTTGATTTGCATTAGAGTTAGCATGTGTATTTATGTTTATCCTTAATATGTGTCTCCTTATTCCTAGCCGTGAGCATTGCTGGCAAACCCAACTTCAGTGCCTGAGCTAGATTAGCTTCATTTGAAACTGGCATGCTTCCTAGTTGCTTGGAGGATTGTCAAGGCACTCTGGGAAATCTCCTCTATAATTCTGTAAGAATCTGACAAGAAGATTTATTGACATTTTAAGGTTATTAGTTAAATAGCTCATGAGGCTAAGGGACTGTTAACCACTTTAGACAAAATGTTGGTATACCAACAGAACATGAAACTCGATAATAAATGCCCAGGGCACCATCTCTCTGAATCTGAAATGCTGGATTGTCATTCTGGATAACAATGATTTCAAATCAACCAAAATGCTACTACTAACCACAATTCCCTCCCCCTCCCCCACCACCTTCTCTGCTCTCCATAGCAATTGTTCTCTACATGACTTCCTTGTCCATGTCGCTCCCCACTGATCTCTTTCCCGGCATTTATCCCTGTAAGCAGGACAAATGCTACACCTGCCCCTAAGCCTCCTCCATCACCACCATTCAGGGCCTCAAAAGTCCTTCCAGGTGAGGCGACTCCTCTCCTGTGAGTCTGTCAAGGTCATCTACTATATCTGATGGTCCTGCTGTGGCCTCCTCTACATTGGTGAGACCAGATGTTGATCGGCAGGCACTTTGTTGAGTATTTTTGCTCTGCCACATAAGGCGGGATCCTTCCAGTGGCTACCAACTTCTATCAGGCTCCCCATTCCCATTCTGAAAAGTCTGTCCATGACTCCTCTACCACCACGATGAGGACAAGCTCAGGTTGGAGGAGCAACACCTCATGGTCTGTCTGGGTAGCCTTCAATCTGATGGCATGATCATTGATTTCTCCAACTTTCAGTAACTACTCCCCCCAACCTCTTTCACTCTTAAGCAACACACATCAAAGTTGCTGGTGAACGCAGCCGGCCAGGCAGCATCTCTAGGAAGAGGTACAGTCGACGTTTCGGGCCGAGACCCTTCGTCAGGATTAACCGAAAGAAGAGCTTGGTAAGAGGTTTGAAAGTGGGAGGGGGAGGCGGGAGATCCAAAATGATAGGAGAAGACAAGAGGGGGAGGGATGGAGCCAAGAGCTGGACAGTTGATTGGTAAAAGGGATATGAGAGGATCGTGGGGCAGGAGGCCTCATGATCCTCTCATATCCCTTTTGCCCCTCCTGCCCCATGATCCTCTCATATCCCTTTTGCCAATCACCTGTCCAGCTCTTGGCTCCATCCCTCCCCCTCCTGTCTTCTCCTATCATTTTGGATCTCCCCCTCCCCCTCCCACTTTCAAACCTCTTACTAGCTCTTCTTTCAGTTAGTCCTGACGAAGGGTCTCGGCCCTAAACGTCTACTGTACCTCCTCCTAGAGATGCTGCCTGGCCTGCTGCATTCACCAACAACTTTGATGTGTGTTGCTTGAATTTCCAGCATCTGCAGAATTCCTCGTGTTTACTCTTTCACTCTTATACCATTCTCCATCCTGGTGACTCTCTCAACCTCTTTCTTTTTGCAATACTTATTTAAATTAATTTTTTAATATACACTTATCATTGTAATTTACAATCCTTTTTTATGTATTGCACTGTACTGCTGCTGCAAAGTAGCAAACTCCACAGCATATTCAGTGATAATTCACCACATTCTGACTCTGATTTTGAACATCCAGCATGTCGGGCAGCATCTGTGGAGAGAGAAATTGAGTTAATGTTCAGGTCATTGGATCTGGTGAAAGATCTTCAACTTGAAATATTAAGTCTGTTTCTCTTTCCGCAGATGCTTCCTGACTTATCAAATGTGCCTAGCATTTTATGATGCTATTTCAAAGTTTCAGTATATGCAGTTTTTGACATTAAGCACGCTAAGAAAAAAAAATTGTTTAAATTTGCATTTTTAAAATTGAGTTCCAATTGTAAATTGCATAATGGTATTGCCCAGAAACAAATCAGGTAGACATGATTTAGTTCTATCATTACTGACTTACACTCAGTAGGTACTTTATTAGGTGCATCTGTACACATGCTTGCTAATACAGATACTTAAACAGCCAATCATGTGGCAGCAACGCAATGCAGAAAAACATGCAGAAGGCATGGTCAAGAGGTTCAGTTGTTGTTCAGACCAAACATCAGAGTGGAGAAGAAATGTGATCTGAGTAACTTTGATTGTGGTATGATCGTTGGTGCCAGATGGGGTGGTTGGAGTATCTCACCTCCTGGGATGCTGACCACCTGGGATTTTCATGCACAGTAATCTCTAGAGTTTACAGAGAATGGTGTGAGATACAGAAAAACATCCAGTCAGCGGCAGTTCTGTGGGCTAAAATGCCTTGTTAATGAGAATAGTCAGAGGAGAATGGTCAGGCAGTTTCAAGCTGATAGGAAGGTGACAGTAACTCAAATAACCAAACAACACCTTGAATCTTGAAGTGGTTGGGCTACAGCAGCAGAAGACCATGAACATACACTCAGTAGCACTTTCTTAGGTACAGGAGGTTCCTAATAAAGTGGCCACTGAGTGTACTTAATATGTTTCTGACTACTGGCACCAGCTCCAATAGTTGTCATTCCTAACAGGAATGTACGGCTGCAGTATATTTCAGCACTGCATTTCCTTCTAGCGATTACTCTCAATGTAATGATTTAATTATCTGTTTCAAGACTAGAGCTCTGCTAGTTATTATCTAGGCAGCAGGCCAAACCCCACGCACTTCCACATCATCCATAAATATAGCCTCCTCCCTGCATCTTCACAGCCGAGATTTGCACAAGTAACGCAAATTAATTGTGTTTGTGTCCTAGCAGGGAGGCTAACGGCTCGACATTCACTGCTGTAGCTATAACACTGATAAATATTTGGCCCTGTCTAAAATTAGAAAAGTCATTCTTAAAGAAGAAATTCTTATTATGATAAGGAAAAGATTGAACCATCACAATTGCATGGGAAGAAACTTCCTTGTTTTTAATGACTCCTGTTATTGGGTCGACCTATGGTTCAAGTGTAAACTGTTACAGTAACAGATTTGACATGATTTCAGTGTAAGTGTAACACTATTTTACGCTCAGTCACGAGTTTATTAGCACTTCCTGTGCCTAATAAAGTGGCCACTGAGTGTATGTTCGTGATCTCCTGCTGCTGGAGCCCATCCACTTCAGCATGTTGTGCTTTCAGAGATGCTCTCCTGCACACCACTGTGGTTATTTGAGTTACTGTCACCTTCCTGTCAGCTTGAACCGGTCTGGCCGTTCTCCTCTGACCTCTCTCATTAACAAGGCGTTTTCACCCACAGAACTGCCACTCACTGGATGTCTTCTTTTGTTTTTTGCACCATTCTTTTTAAATTCTAGAGACTATTGTGCATGAAAATCCCAGGAGATCAGTAGCTTCTGAGATACTCAAATCAGCTGTCTGGCACCAACAATCATTCCATAGTCAAAGTAATTTCTTCCCCATCTTGATGTTTGGTCTGAACAACAACTGGACCTCTTGACCATGTCTGCATGTTTTTATGCATTGAGTTGCTGCCACATGATTGGCTGATTAGATATTTTATTAATGTGCAGGTATAGAGGTGTACCTAATAAAGTGGCCACTTAGTGAATGTGGAATGATTTCTGCCATGCATAATCTAGGAAACATGAACAATTGCTACGTGTCCACTTTTCAGGTGATCTGTGGCCTTCCCAACTCTCCACAATATCTGACGAAGCCTTTGGTATGTTTTCCATTTGTCAGTTCGGCTGGCACGCAGATGATTGAGCAATATCTGTGAAAGAAAAGGGATTGTGATGTTTTAGGTCCTGATGCAAGACTTGAACCCAAAATATTGTCAGTTCATTCACCCTACGTTGGTACTGGTATTGGATTAGTACCGTCACATGTTCCAAGATACAATGAAGAGTTTGTCTTGCATACCATTTATACAGATCAAAACATCATAGAATTTATTGAGCTAGAATAAGGTAAATGAACAACAACGTAGAATAAACCATAAAAGTTACTGAAAAAGTGGAGTGAAGGGAAATGATAAAGTACAAGATTATAACAAGGTAGATTGTGGGGCGAAGAGTCCATCTTATCATGGAGGAGCCTGATAACAGAGGGATAGAAGCTGTCCTTGAGCCTGGTGGTAGGTGATTTCAGGCGTTTGTATCTCCTGCGCGATGGGAGAGAGGAGAAGAGAGAATGTGCAGGGTAGGTGGGGACTTGGATTATGCAGTCTGCTTTATTGATGCTGTGACAAGTGTAGACAGAGTCCGTGGAGGAGAGGCTGGTCCCTGTGACGTGCTGAGCTGTGTCCACAACTCTCTGTGATATATTGCCTTCACATGCAGAGCAGTTGCTGTACTGAGCTGCTGTGTATCCAAACAGAATGCTTTCTATGGTGCATCAGTAAGAACTGGTACAAGCTGATGAATTTCTCTAGCCTCCTGAGGATTGAGAGTGTCGGTGAGCTCTCTTGGCCGTGATGTCATCATGGTTGGACCAGGAGAGGCTAGCTGTGTTCTTCACACCAAAGAATTTCAAGCACACAACCTTCTGAGCCTCAACACCACTGATGTAGACAGGATCATGTGCCCCATCTCTCCCCCCTCCCATTGATGTAGACAGGATCATGTGACTCGTCTCCCCCCCATTGATGTAGACAGGATCATATGCACCATCTCCCCCTCCCCACATCATTGATGTAGACAGGATCATGTGACCCATCCCCCTCCCCCCCAATGTTGTAGACAGGATCATGTACGTCGCCTTCCCCCCCCCAATGTTGTAGACAGCATCATGTACATCGTCTCCCCCCAACCTCTGTTAGAAACAGGATCATGTGACCCATCTTCCCCCACCCTCCATTTCTCAAGTCAATGACCAGCTCTTTTGCTTTGCTGATATTGAGGGGGCATTCGCTGGTTGATCTGTTGAATTCCTCCAGCGGAATGTTTGTTGAGCCAAACTCCAGTCTCTTCAGTGGCTGCACTCAGGATGGAGGAGCAACACTTAATACTCCAAAAGTGGAACTTCCCTGTGGCCAAGCATTTTAATACTTATCCCCATTCCAGTTCTGAAATGTCCGTCCATGGCCTCCTCATGCCAAGATGAGGTCACCCTCAGGGTGGAGGAGAACACCCTCTCTGGGTAGCCTCCAATCTGAAGGCATGAATATTGATTTCTCCTTCTGGTAAAATAAAACTCCCTCCTCCTCCCCTCTTCTATTCCGCACTCCGGCCTCTTATCTTGTCTCACATGCCTATCACCTCCCACTGGCTTCCCTCCTTCTCCCCTTTCTCCTATGGTCCACTCTCCTCTCCAATCAGATCCCTTTCTCTCCAGGCCTTGACCTTTCCTAACCACTCGACTTCACCTGTCACTTTCTAGTTATTCTCCTTTCCACCCCCACCCCCATCCTTTTATTCTGGCATCTTCCTCCATTCTTTCCAGTCCTGATGAAAGGTCACTGTCCAAAATGTCGACTCTTTATTCATTTCCATAGGTGTTGCCAAACCTGCTGAATTCCTTCAGTATTTTGTGTGTGTTGCTCTGAATTTCCAGCACCTGCAGACTTCTTCAGCTTTTATTATCTCCAGTGTAGATGAACTTTTTTCCGTTAAAGATGGCGCCGGTAACTGGTGACTTTGCGCGTGCTCTCCTGAGCAAACTGCCCTCTCCACTATCCTATACCCGAGAAACCCTTCTAAACCTCTAATCTAGCAAGATCAAGATCAACAACACCCTGGCAAAGCTACTGACCCAACTGGAGACCACCGTGCCAGAACTGCTTCTTAAACTACGGACTGCACCTGGACCCAGACGCCTCCCCAGAGTGACCACAGTAAAGCCCCTATGGTGGCCATCCACAGGTGCCGGAAGTGAGGCCTCCACCGCCGACCTAGGCCCGAGGCTTGGCTGGAGTGCAGGCCGCCGCAACCATGACTCGGCTTAAGGACTTGTTTCAGCAAGGCGCCCGGTCATCCGGGATTAAGTGTCGGCTTCAGGACCCGACCCAATCGACAGCCCGGGCCCCCAGCAGCTGGAGGTGGCAGCGGAGCCTCCCCCGTTACCTGACCTGACCTGACCCAGAGCGCACGACGACGCGACCCGCCGATCGATTCCCATGGGACATGTTCACCTACCTCAAAGAGCTGACAACAACACACTGCATCGATGGAAACCTGGAAAGATGCACTACTTGCCGAGGAAGCCTGGGAAAAGAGCTGGGCTGCTGGTCAGATTGCAGCTGAGGGGCTTCGGGGTCCCTATGCCCACCATCCTACTAGCTAATGTGCAAGCCATAGAGAACAAGGTGGATGATCTTAAAGGGAGACTCACCTACTGCAGGGAGATGCAGAACTGCTGTGTATTCTGTTTCACCGAGACCTGGCTCTCCCCTGCCACCCCCGACTGTGCCATCCGACCGGAGGGATTTTCGATCCATCGGATGGACCGCATGGCGTCTTCGGGCAAGACGAGGGAAGGTGGTGTCTGCCTACTGATCAACACTGGGTGGTGCTTGGACACAGTGGCACTGACAAGCTCCTGCAGCCCGGACCTGGAACACCTGTTGGTGAAGTGTCGTCCCTACTATCTGCCATGGGAATTCACCTCGGTCATACTGACAGTGGTCTATATTCCCCTCCAGGCGGACATGGAGTGTGCTCTGAACATTCTGTATGCCAACATCAGTGAACTTGAGACCAGGTATCTGGAGGCTTTGCTCATTACAGCCGGGGACTTTAACCAGGCCAACCTCAGAAAGGCACTGTCAAAGTTATACCAACATGTCTCCTGCCCCACTAGAGGCCCGAATATACTTGACCACCGCTACACAGCAGTCAAGGATGCCTACTGTTCCGTCCCACGACCTCACTTCGGAAAATCGGACCATCAGGCCGTACTCCTCCTCCCAACATACAAACAGAAACTGAAGCAGGAGGTCACGGTGTCAAAAGTAGTGTCATGTTGGATGGAGGAAATGGATGAGGTCCTCCGTGATTGCTTTGAATTGGTGGACTGGTTAGTATTCAAGGACTCGGCAGCTAACCTCGATGAGTATGCCTCAGCTGTCATGGACTTTATTTGGAAATGCACGGAGGACTGTGTGTCTCGCAAGACGATCCGGGTATTCCCTAACCGGAAACCTTGGATGAATTATGAGGTCAAGTCCCTTTTGAAGGCTAGAGCTGTGGCTTTTAGGTCCGGGGATACCAGTCGCTACACAGAATCCAGGCGTGAACTCCGGAAAGCCATTAAGGGCGCCAAGAGGCAATATCAAGCCAAGTTGGAAGCCCAGGCTAACCAGAGGGATGTCAGTAGACTATGGCAGGGTCTAAATGAGATCACTGGGTGCAAAGAAAAGGCTGGGAATATCAATAACTGTGGCGCTTCTCTTTCTGATGAACTTAACATATTCTACGCAAGATTGGAACAGAAGAGGAGCATCCCGCTCCCTCCGGGTGAACCGGACCTGGTGGCATCGAGGTTCGTCGTCACCGAGGAGGACGTTAGAAGGGCCTTCCTGAAGATAAATCCAAGGAAGGCAACGGGCCCAGATGGCGTCCCAGGACGGGTTCTCTGGCCTGTGCAAGCGAGCTAGCTGGAGTGTTTGCTGACACCTTCAACTGCTCCTTGCTTCAGTCTAAGATCCCCTCGTGTTTTAAGAAGGCAACGATAATCCCAGTGCCGAAGAAGAGCAAGGTGGCATGCCTGAATGACTATCGACCTGTGGCTCTGACATCAATTGCTATGAAGTGCTTTGAGAGATTGGTTATGGCACACAGCAACCACAGCCTACCGGTCAACCTCGACGTTTTGCAATTGGCCTACCAGAACAACAGATCAATGGCAGATGCCATCTCTCTGGCCCTACGTTCCTCCTTAGAACACCTGGAGAATAAAGATGCATACGTAAAGCTCCTTTTCATTGACTACAGCTCTGCCTTTAATACCATCATTCCAAATAAACTGATTCCTAAGCTCCGGAACCTGGGCCTTAGCACTCAGATCTGCAGCTGGATCTTCAACTTCCTCATAGACAGGACCCAGGCTGTAAAAATAGGGGACAAGCTCTCCTCTACAATCACTCTGAGCACCGGTGCCCCACAAGGCTGTGTACTGAGCCCACTGCTGTACTCACTGTACACCCATGATTGTGTAGCCAAGTTTCCATCAAACTCAATATATAAGTTTGCTGATGACACAATTGTAGGCCGTATCTCGGGTAATGATGAGTTTGAGTACAGAGAGGAAATTAAGAACCTGGTGGCATGGTGCGAAGACAATAACCTATCCCTCAACGTCAGCAAGACAAAGGAATTGGTTGTTGACTTCAGAAGGAGTAGCGGACCACACGACCCAATTTACATCGGTGGTGCGCAAGTGGAACAGGTCAAAAGCTTTAAGTTCCTTGGGGTCAATATCACAAATGACCTGACTTGGTCCAACCAAGCAGAGTCCACTGCCAAGGAGGCCCAACAGCGCCTTTACTTCCTGAGGAAACTAAAGAAATTTGGTCTATTCCCTAAAATCCTCACTAATTTTTATAGATGCACCGTAGAAAGCATTCTTCCAGGGTGCATCACAACCTGGTATGGAAGTTGTCCTGTCCAAGACTGGAAGAAGCTGCAGAAGATCGTGAACACGGCTCAGCACATCACACAAACCAATCTTCCGTCTGTGGACTCACTTTACACCGCACGCTGTCGGAGCAGTGCTGCCAGGATAATCAAGGACACGACCCACCCAGCCAACACACTTTCCGTCCCTCTTCCCTCCGGGAGAAGGCTCAGGAGCTTGAAGACTCTTACGGCCAGATTTGGGAACAGCTTCTTTCCAACTGTGATAAGACTGCTGAACGGATCCTGACTCGGATCTGGGCCGTACCCTTCAAATATCCGGACCTGCCTCTCAGTTTTTTTGCACTATCTTACTTTCCATTTTTATATTTTCTATTTATGATTTATAATTTAAATTTTTAATATATACTAATTTTAACTATTTTTAATATTTTTAATATTTAATATTTGTAATCCAGGGAGTGGGAAGCGCAGAATCAAATGCCGCTGTGATGATTGTACATTCTAGTATCAATTGTTTGGCAACAATAAAGTATAAAGTATCTTCATGCTATTGGTGCAGGAGAGCCAATCTCTAGTCCTGGAGATGAGAATTATCATTTGGTTCCATTCCTCCCTCTCTGGAGTGTGATGGTGCAACAGTCTGAGTTACTGCTTCAAACACCTGTTTGTGGTAAACCACAGATACTGTTAGAAAATAGAGATGTAAAAAACATAATGGGCTTTTAACATTCTGTCTGCCACCAACTACTCCAGAGCCCCTTGGAAAATGGCCAGTTGTCACCCTCAAACAACTAAACAACACTGAAACTATTTCAGTAATGCACACAAAATGTTGGAGGAACTCAGCAGGTCAGGCAGCATCCATGGAGGGAAACAAATAGTCGATGTTTTGGGCCTGGACCCTTCATCAGGACTGGATAGGAAGACCATCGAGTTGGATTTTGCACTCTGCATTCTGGTACAATGAAGTCACATTATTCTAGAACATAGAACACTACAGCACAGGACAGGCTCTTCTGGGCACGATGTTGTGCCGACCTTTTAACCTACTCTAAGATCAATTTAACTCTTCCCTCCCACGTAGTCCTCCATTTTTTTCTATCGTCCATTTGCCCATCTAAGTCTCTAAAATGCCCCTAGTGTATCTGCCTCTACCATCACCCCTGGCAGAGCGTTCCATGCACCTAGCACTCCTGTAAAAATCCTGGTGTGTATTTAATATTTCAATAATATTTGAGCAATCTTGTATATATATTGTTTGATTAAGCATTCTTGTCTGCTTAAGTAATTCATTATGGGTCATATGTAAAATTACATTAACTTTGTACATTATCACACTTCCATATGATGATGTAAACACAAAGTTATGCCCACATTTCAAACTCCTGCGTCTTCCTTGCAATTAGTTTAATATTTTGAAGTTACAAAACATTACAAAACCTACAACTGGCAATGCTCCCTATACTTTCCTCCAATCACCTTAAAAGTATGCCCCATTGGGAGGAAGTCTCTGGCTGTCCACTTGATCTATGCCTTTTACTATCTTGTACCCCTCATCCTCCTTCCCTTCAATGAGAAAGGCCCTCGCTTGCTCAACCTCTCCTTATAAGGCATGCTCCCCATCCAGGCAGCATGCTGTTAAATCTCCTTTTCACCTTCTCTCATACTTCCATATCCTTCCTACAATGAAGTGACCAGAACTGAACACAATCCTCCAGGTGTGGTCAAACCAGGGTTTTAAAGAGCTGCAACAATACTCTCACAGGAAGGTTTTGAAGTGAAGAGTCACAAGAAGAGGCTGAATCAGTGTAGGAGGAAGGGATTGAGTTGGAGGAGGACAGAGAGGAAGAGACATACACCCAGCGGCCACCTCATAAGGTACCTCCTGTATCTGTTAAATGATTGGCTGACTAGATGTTTGCACTAATGGGCAAGTGTACAGGTGTACCTCATAAAGAGGTCACTGGGTAAACATGGAGCTCAAATGTTGACAGGGACTGGGTGGGCCAACTGGCCGGTGTTGTTTCCTGTATTGTGTAGTCCATCAGAGATACGGGATTGAACCCTGAATCTTCTGATCAATCTCATTTTCAATAATGAACTTAATGCTATAGAATGGTATTTCCTTACTAAGAGTGGTAATAAGAGAGGAAAACCACGTTACAAAAAGACCTCACTTGCTTCCTTAATATCTCTTTCCTGAACAAGAAGATGCAGCAGTGTCTCCACTTCCTACGGAGATTGAGGAAAGCAAGGCTCTCCACCTCCATCTTAACTGCACCACTGAGAACCTCTTGACAAGTTGCATCTCCACCAGGTATGGGAGCTGCCGAGCATCAGACCAGAAGTCCCTGCAAAGGACTGTGAGAATGACTGAGAGGATCATAGGGGTCTCCCTACCAACCATCGGGGACATTTATCAGGAATGCTGAGTACGCAGGGCCCTTAGTGTTATCAAGGATCCCACCCATCCATCCAGCATCCTCTGACTTTCTACCATCAGGGCAGGAGACTCCGATGCATAAAGACAAGAACGGTCAGAATGGGAGCCAATTTCTTCCCCCAGGACACTCCCTGGCACATCACATTCAAGGTGTCGCCAGTTAATCTGTTCTGTCTCTTACAATATTTAATTTATGCACTTTAGTTTGTTTATTTATGTGAAATCCATCTGTAGATTTCATCCTTACTTTCATAAGTTATTATGTGTGTTATATACACTACTGTGCTTTACACCCTGGTTTGGAGAAACGTCTCGTCTGACGGTATACGTGTATATAGTTAAATGACAATAAACTTGACTTGACTTGAGCACCAAAGACAAATTGCTGAGTGAATCAGGGTATCAGGCGATTTTATTTTTATAATGTAATCAAATATCCAAATTGAAAATTTGTTCTTTTTATCGCTTACAGCTTTGTGGCAACAAACAGAAATGCAATTTGTTTTTTTTTAAAGAAAGAGAGCATTTCCTAGTTATACCTGCACAAGCAACTGTAAAGTTGTGGTTTTTGGGTCTCACCGATTCAGCTGCTGATAAGAGAAGAGGGAGTATTGATGCCTGCACTGAAAGGGAGACAGAGAAAACACTGCACAGCGGAGACCAGGCAAGATCACTCATTCTCTACACAACAGCTGTGAAGTATACAACAGCATGCCACCAATATTAATCAGAAGTGCGGAATGTTTTGTCACCACAGAGTGCTCTGCTTGACAGCTTTAAAGTCTGGAAGATGTCACACAGCTGCACTAACATTATACACCAATGTTTCTGAATGGTTTGCACTGAATACAATCCGAGACTAGGTGTCGATGCAATACCGTGGCGTATAAACCACACACTTACCAAACTGCCCTGGCTCCTGTATGACAATTCATTATTTTTCTTGGCTTAGTTTTGCTTTTCGGATTGTTCTGTTCCTTGGGGTTGGGGGGGGGGTGCAGTGGTAAGTGCCAGATGTTCTCAGAGTCCCTGATAATATCAAGTTCAGACAGGAAGAAATTATGATCTAGAAAGGGTGATCTTATCGGCCTAATCCCAGAATCCCACCTTCCTCTCCTGCCACTCTGATGATCCAGAATCAGATTTTAGATTCAGATTCAGATTCAGATTTAGGTTTATTTATCACTGGTGCTTTGAACATATAGTGAAATGCATTGTTGCATTAACAAGCCACATGCACAAGGATGTGCAGGGAGCAGCCTGCAAGTGTCCAGTGCCAACATAGCATTCCCACAGTGCTCCTCAGACCCCAGCTTCGGCCGTCGAGTCTGGACTTCTGGTTGACCTTCGGATCTGTGCAAACTTTGGACTTCGGTCCGGACTTCTGTTCCAACTTCAGGCTTCGATCTGACCTTCTGATTGACCTTTGGGCTTTGATCTGAAATATTCCAAACGGCCTTCAGCCTCCAGTCTTTAGCATTGACCCGGGTCTGGCGGGTGATGACGAACAAGGACCCAGAATCCAGGCCTCCAACATCAGATGTACGTGTGATGAACACTGATTGTTCTCTCTGGTCTGCCGGCCCCCGACATCTGACCTCATCCTGGCTGCTTGCCTTCGATTTGTTTGTATTTCCACAGTTTGTCTTTCGCATCTTCATTGTTTGTCATTTTTGTTTGTGCGTAGTTTTCATTGACTGTATTGAGTTTCTTTGTTCTAGTAGTATCTGCTGGCATATACGTACTTTGATAATAAATTTACTTTGAACTTTGAACACTAAGTGGAGGCTTTGACTCTCGTTCCCCAAAATCCCTTTCACTAAATCCTAATCTGACCCCTAACTCCCCCCTCTGTCCACAGAACATCTCTACAAACTTAATAAAAACCTAAAAATTAGCTATGTTTGAGCTACGACCTCAATGGAGGCCACAACCTGACGCCATCTTGAAATGTGAAAAAACAGATCCGTGGTGTGGAAGGGTGTGTTGCAGCCTTGAGGGAGGCGCCGTATCAGCGGAGGGAGGTAAATCAGAATCATGTTTCCTATCGCTGGCATACATTGTGCATTTTGCTGACTTTGTGGCAGCAATTCAGTGCAATATAAAAGAATAGAGAAAGAACTGTGAATTGCAGTAAGTATATAGGATATTTAATTTAATTTAAAAAGTAGTGTTCATGGGTTCAATGTCCATCAGAAATCTGATGGCAGAGGGGAAGAAGCTGTTCCTGAATTGTTGGGTGTGTGCCTCCTCCCTGAGGGTAGCAATGAGACCAAGGCAGACCTGGGTGGTGGGGGTCCTTAATGATGGACGCTGTCTGTTTTGAGGCATCGCTCCTTGAAGATGTCCTGGATACTACAGAGGCTGGTGTTCATGATGGAGCTGACTAAATTTACAACTCTCTGCAGCTTATTTTAATCCTGTGCAGTAGCAACCCCCCTCCCACCAATACCAGACGATGATGCAGCCAGTCAGACTACTCTGCACGGTACATATAGAGAAATTTTCAAGCGTCTTTGGTGACATACCAAATCTTCTCAAACTTCCAATGAAATATAGCTGCTGTCGTGCCTTCTTTATAGCTGCATCAATATGTTGGGTCCAGGTAAGATCCGACAACTAGAAATTGCTCACACTTTCCACTTCTGATCCCTGTATGAGGACTGGTGTGCATTCCCTCATCTGACCTTTTCCGAAGTGGTATAGTAATAGGGGTGGGTTTCTACTAAGGGATTTGTAGAGCGTATAAGCTCTTTCTTATACACAAAGCACCTGACAAGTCTTTAAAGCCTAAGTGGGGGTTTAAAGCATGAAATGTGATCAGGAAGATCCGGGCCAGAGTTGTGCTACTAATTCATGTTGCCAGAAACACGTTTTATGCAGTGAAAGATACCCACGAAGCACAAGTCAAGAGTGTGATGAAATACCTTCCACTTGTCTGGATATTAGAAACACAACAGCATCAGAGCAAGCAAGCCAATCGCTTTGTCATCCTAAACCAGCTTAAATATGATCCCGATAAAGAGAGTCCTGAAAAAGGTCTCGGCCCGAAACTTTGATGCTTTATTCCTCTCCATAGATGTTACTTGACTTGCCGAGTTCCTCCAGTGTTTTATGTGTGTGTTCACCAGCTTAAATATTCCTTCTTAAGGACCCCTAACACCTATTACATGCCCTCTTCTCATTACTACTATAACAGAAGAGCTACAGGAGCCTGAAGACACACACTCAACATTTCAGGAACAGGTTCTTCCCCTCCGCCATTGGATTTCAGAATGGACAATGAACCCACGTACAGTATGCTACTGCACAATTTTTTTGCTTTGTGCATTACTTATGTAATTAACTTTATATATATATATATATATATATATACACACACACATACGTACATAGTACTGTGTAAAAGCTTTTGGCACATATAGCTAGGGTACCTAAGACTTTTGCGCAGTACTGTATTTGTCAACATGGAGTGGAGAGCGGGTTTGTAGATCTGGCAGGAGCAAAGGACGCTGGGAATTGCGAAGGTGGAGAACCGCGGTAAGGGTGTGGGACAGGTGGCAGAGGAGGAAGGAGAACCAAGGGTGGAGGGAGTGGGTGCCACGGGTGCAGACACGCCCAGCCTTCAGACACCTGGCAAAGTCATTTGATTCCAAACAATAGGTTTATTGATCATTACAGAATGTCTCTCTGGTGCTTCCCACTCCCTCTCCTCTCCCTTCCCACTTTCCCAACCGTGATTCCCCTCTCCCTGCCCCCTTCCTACTCCCAGTCCGCAATAGAGACCCAGATCAGAATCAGGCTTATCATCACTTGCATATGCCATTAAAATTAGTTTTTTTTATAACATATGTCAGTGATATTAAACCTGATTCTGTGGTTGCAGTGTGAACCGGCTGTGAAGTGCACTGTGGTTGCCTGCCTTGGCTAAATGTGGAGTCACAAGAGACTGCATGTGCTGCTGTCCCAACAGCAGAGTATCTGCTGGCGGATCTCAGCAGGTCAGGCAGCATCTGTGGGAGGAAAGGAACTGTTAGTGTCTTGGGTCAAAAGCCTCCATCATGACTCAGGTTTTCCTTGCACTATCTCTGTTAAAAACATGTGCTGTGACCTTTAACTCTGCCAAAGAGAAAATGGCCAAAGTTGCTTAGCACTTCAGTGTAAGGGTGTTTGTTAGGTGTGTCAAAAATCAAACTTAAATTTATGAAAATAGTGAAAAATATACCAATATTGTGCTGAAACTGGAAAAGGTTCAAAGGAGGTTCATGAAAATGATTCCAGGATTGAATGGCTTGTCATATGAAGAGTGTTTGATGGCTCTGGGCCTGTACTCACTAGAATTCAGAAGAATGAGGGGGGACCTCATTGAAACCTATCGAATGGAGAAAGGCCGTGACAGAGTGGATGTGGAGAGAGTGGTGGGAGAGTCTAAACCCAAAGGTCACAGCCTCAGAATAGAGGGGCGTCCTTTTAGAATGGAGATGAGGAGGAATTTCTTTAGCCAGAGAGTGGAGAATCAGTGGAATTCATTGCCACAGGCAGCTGTGGAGGCCAAGCCTTTATGTATATTTAAGGCAGAGGTTGAGAGAGGTTGAGGGATACAGGGGAAGGGCAGGAGATTGGAACTGAGAGGAAAAATGGATCAGCCATGATGAAATGGTACAGCAGACTCGATTGGCCAAATGGCCCAATTCTGCTCCTATACCTTACGAGCTTATGGAATTAGAATGTGATGCACCCAAAAATGTAATTATAATCAAGCTACAAAATAAACTCAAGTAACTACCTTAAATATGGTATACAAACAGTATATACACATTTACACACCCCCACTACTCAAGAAATAGAATATTGGTCTGCGCGTGGTGGGAAAGGCACCATAAAGGACATCAGCTCGGTTTGGGACCCAGCGGACATCACGGAACTGCTGGGAGACAACAGCAGAGAGCTCAACGCAGTCGCACACCTACAGTTAAGTACAAGTTGACAATGAAATCAAACTGAACTTTGGCGTCTGACTCCGAACGTATGCAGCAATGGGGGTGGGGGGTGGAAACAGTGGGCTAATTATGAAGATATACCAGGGGAAGGCATTGAAGTTTGTACACTCACCGCAACAACAGCAGAAAGTTATGGCTGTGTGTGTGTGTGTGTGTGTGTGTGTGTAAGGAGTGCGATTACCAAGTGCTCTCCTTCACAACCTTAATGCTCTGTTGTAATGAATTAATCTGCGAGGCATATTTTTCACTGACTTCAGTACGTGGGGCATGTGTTGAAATGACCTGTATGATTGGAGTACATAATAAAGTTTTGCACTGTACATTGGTACAGGTGACAATAATAAACCAATTCACAGCAAAATATATTTAAAATGCATTAATGTAAAACACATAGATTAGTAACATAGCATGTGACAGGCCCTTCAGTCCAACAAGCCTGAACCAGCCAATAACAAACAGCAGCGGAGTGGACCCAGCACTGATGTCTGTGGCCTCCAGTCGAAGGGAAACACCACCTACAAATGTTACATTTGACCCAGTGACCCAGGTTCAATACTGACTGCGTAGATTTTGCATCTTTTCTTTGTGAGTGTATGGATTACCTCCGGGTACTCTGGTTTTATCCCACATGCATAACGCTTAATCAGAATCTGATTTAATATCACCAGCATATGTCGTGAAATTTGTTGTCTTTGCAGCAGCGGCACATTGCCATACATAATAACAGAAAAACGTACGTGAATTGCAGTAAGTGTATATATGTATATTAAGTAGTGCCTCAGTGCTGGGTGAGTCTGCACCCACACCACCCCCTGCCCGTCACACTCCTTCTCTGCCACCTGTCCCACACCCTTTCTGTGCCACTCCACCCTCGCCATTCCCCACATTCTTTGCTTCTGCCAGATCTGCACACTTGCTCTCTGCTCCACGTTGGCAACACGGTATTGTGCGAAGGCTTTAGGCGCCCTATCTATATACCGTATACGTGCCTACAACTTCTGCACAGTACTGTATCACCTATCTATTGTTAGAGAGCACATGGCAGTATCGGGCCCATCTGCCCCAATGACCCTGTGTCACGTAATTACCTCCACGTGACTAATTGACCCACTAATCGGTACGTCCTTGGAATGCGAGAAGGAAACGGAGCACTCAGAGGAGAACGGACCAGCTCTTCGCAGACTGTGGCGGGAGCTGAGCTTTGGGTTGCTGGCTACGACACTGTTGTGCCACCCTAACAGGGAGAATTAAATAGGATTACTGTAAATGGGTGCTTGATGTTCAGCATGGCCTCGATGGGCCAAAGTGTCGGCTGATCCCGACTTTATCAACTTTAAGCTGTAAACTTTACACCATGGATCGCGCAATGCTACTACAGCTCAGGCTGTTAAAGATCCGGTTCCCTCTGTAAGAAATTTTGTACGTTCTTCCTGTCTGTGTGTGGGTTTCCTCTGGGTGATCCGGTTTCCTCCCACAGTTCAAAGACGTACCAGTTAGTAGGTTAATTGGTCACTGTAAATTGTCTTGTGATTAGGCTAGCGTTAAACAGGTGGGTTGCTGGGTGGCGTGGCTCATTGGGCCGGAAAGGCCTGTTCCCCACTGTATTTCTAAATAAATAAATCGATCAATAATCGATAAGCAGAGCTAAATTCTCTAGAGTTAGTTAAGTGTGGACCTATAGAGAATGTGTTCAGCTGAACAGGCGAACTTGCCCAGTTATTCTCTTTGGCAGCCCTGAAGCGTGGTGGCATGTTTCCAACTCGGCTCGATGCCAGCTGACCAAAATAAAGTGGGTAACCTGAGCACTGGAGCCATTGAGGGAGGCGGTAATCTGTTCTGGCTGGCTATCTGAGTTATGAAGTCACCTCCTGCATTCCACAGGATAGTCACATAAGCTGGCAGGTAAACTGAGGTCATGGAATTGTTTGCTGAAACCGAGGGAAAGAACTGATTTAGTATCAAATGATCATCATGGTAACATATCCAGTGGTTGGGATACTAGAGTGGACCTCGGGCTGATATTCTTGAACTCGGGATCTCTGAAGCTTGCAGTGCCAAAAACAAGATGTGAAATTTGTTATATTGTGGCCACAGTACAGTGCAAATAC
Organism: Mobula birostris; assembly: GCF_030028105.1. Classification (NCBI taxonomy): domain Eukaryota; kingdom Metazoa; phylum Chordata; class Chondrichthyes; order Myliobatiformes; family Myliobatidae; genus Mobula; species Mobula birostris. The sequence continues at coordinate 6,296,748 of NC_092395.1, forward strand.
AAAAAAAATTACTATATGTTACAAAATTGAGGAAACCGTGCAAATTTATGTATTTATATATATTTTATTCCATATTGGTACTTTAACCTTTGACTTTATTCTTTATATAATTATTCATTCCTTTTAATTGTTGAACATTGTTTCCTGTTGCATGCCACACCAGCTTTGATAAACTTCTATAGAGGTGCGGAACGGAGCATATTGACAGGTTGTATCATGGCCTGGCATGGAAACACCAATGCCCTTGATGGGAAAATTCTCTGAAAAGTAATGGATGCAGACCAGTCCATTGTGTCCTAACCACCAATGAGCACATCTATATGGAGTGCTGTCACAGGAAAGCAGCATCCATCATCAGGGACCTCACCACCCAGTCCATGCTCTCTTCTCCCTGCTGCCATCAGGTACAAGAGCCTCAGAACCCACACCACCAGGTTTAGGAATAATTATTACTCCTCAACCACTGGGGTCTTGAACCAAAGGGGATAACGTCACCCCATCACTGAACTGCTCCCCCAACCTATCGACTCACTTTCGAGAAGTCATGTTATTGATATTTATTTATTTATTATTATAATAATTATTTTCTTTTGTCTGTGCACGTTTTCCTGCTGTTTGCACATTGCTCGTTTGCCAGTCTTGTTGTGTGCGGTCTTTCATTGATTCTATTGTGCTTCTTGGATTTACTGTGATTGACCTCAAGAAAATGATTCTCAGGTATATATAAGGTGACATATATGTACATTGATAATAAATTTACCTTGAACACACCTCAGCAAATTCCTAACACATTCAAATGCATATGACAAGTAAAGCTGATCTTTGATAAAAAAGGATTAACAAAATAGTGTTCGAATGTTCATGGACTGTTTGGAAATCTGATGGTGCAGGGAAAAATCTGTTTTTGAAACATTGTGTGTTAGTCTTCAGGCTCCTGGACTTCCTCATTGGTGGTAACAATAAGAAGAGGACATGTCCCAGATGTGAGGGTCCTTAGTGGGGGATGCTGTCTTCTTGAAGCACCGCATCTTCATAGATTGAAAGTACATTTATTATCAAAGTGTGTATACAGTATACAATCCTGAGATTCATCCTCCTACAGACAGCCACAAAACAAAGAAACACAATCGAACCCATACAAAGAAAACATCAAACACTCATCGCGCAAAAAAAAGAACAAATCATGCAAGCGGCAATAAACGAGTGAAAAACACAGAATATAAAACATGAAACCACAGATTCACTGAAATAGTCAGGGAATGTTCAGTTTGGTTCAGTTCAGTTCAGTTTAGTGCTGTGCTGTTTGTCACCAGCAGTCTGCATGCCAGGCATCTTGAAGATGTCCTCAGTGCTGGTAGGGTTACACATGTGCAAGCCATGGTTTTGAGGAAATATTAAGGACAAATCTGAAGGGAACTGTAGTTATCATGGGAGATTTTGATCTATATAATGACTGGGCAAATAAATGAGCAAAGGCATTGCAAAGGATAATTTGCAGAATGAATCAGGCACTGCTTTCTTGACCGGTATATTGTAGAGTCTAATGGGGATGAGATATTTTTGTTTGGAGCTTATATAATGAGGAAAGTTTAATAAAAGATCTTGTGGTTGAAAAGTCCCCGAAGTTGTTGTGACCACATACTGGAACACGTTATCTACAAAATGCTTTTTTTATTAGGTTGCTTCATAGAAATGGTACAATACTGAGGTTCTCAAACATTTTTTGTTCTGCCTGAATTAGACTGATTTTCCCGGGATCTCCACCATTTTCCATTCATTCTGAGTTTAAAAAAATATCCATTTTTTTAATAATTACACCTCTCCTTTTACTTCATCTCTGAAGGCCTGTTTTCCCTCCCTTCTGAAAACTTGCAGTGTATGATATTTTGTCATAAACACAAGAGATTCTGCAGATTCTGGAAATCCAGAGCAACACACACACACACAAAATCCTGGAGGAACTCAGCAGGTCTGGCAGCATCTCCGGATCAGGAATAAACAGTTGAGGTTTTAGGCCTAGACCCTTCATCAGGACTGGAAAGGAAAGGGGAAGCAGCCAGAGCAAAGAAGGTAAGGGGAGGGGAGGGGAAGGAGTACAAGCCTGGGGGATGGGGGATGAAGTGGATGACGCGCGCTGAAGAAGAAGGGATCTGATAGGAGAGGAGAGGGCACCTTTGGAGAAAGGGAAGAACAAGGGCATCTTGGGAAGGTGATGGGCAGGTGAGGAGAAAGGAAGAGGTAAGAGGCGAGCTCCAGTGGCAAATAAATGCAGAGAGAAGGGGATGGGGAAAAATTACCAGAAGCTGGAGAAATCGATGCTCATGCCATTAGGTTGGAGGCTGCCCAGACAAAATATGAGATGTTGCTCCTCCACTCACTGTGACAGTAGAGGAGATCACAGACTGACGTATTGGAATGGGAATGTGAATGGAAAGTGAAATTAAAAGTAATGGCTCCTGGGGAATTTGTTGTGGATGGAGCGAAAATACTCGAAAGAGCGGTCCCTCAATCTATGTTGTGTGACGTTAATGTAGAGGAGACCACAGCAGGAGTACCAGATACAGTAGATAACCCTGACAGATTTGCAAGTGAGGCCTTGCCTCACCTGGAAAGAATGTTTGGGGCCCTGAATTGAGGTGAATGGGCAGGTGGAACTCTTTTCCCGCTTGCAGGGATCAAGCCAGTAAACCAGTTAATTTTTCTCATTTTTAGCTCATCCAGTATCCTCTTGAATCAATCTATCTTATTCATCAAGGATGCTGCTGTGACTGGAGGACCCAAGTTATAAGGAAAGATTGAATAGGTTCGGACTTTATTTCTTGGAACGTAGAAGATTAAGAGGAGATTTGAGGGCCGGCTGGTGGCGAAATGACATCAGCGCTGGACCCAGGAGCGGAGGTTCCCAGGTTGAAACCTGTCGGGTCCGCTTCCAAGTACACTTTCCATCCGTGCCGGGTTGAGTGTCGAGATCGCAACTCAACCTTGTAAAATAAAAGGGAAAAATACTGCGAAAACGTCCGTGTGAGGAGTGGCGCGCCACACAGTCTCTCTCTCTCTCTCGCTCTGCGCCTTGTAAAAAGCCATGAAAAAGACATCATCATGGACGCATTAACGCAGACGCACAGACACGCACGCACGCAAGCACATGCCAGAAAAAAAAGAGGAGATTTGATAGAGGTATACAAAATTATGAGGGGTATAGATAGGGTAAATGCAAGCAGGCTTTTTCAACTGAGGTTGGGTGGGACTACAACCAGAGGTCATGGGTTAAGGATGAAAGGTGATAAGTTTAAGGGGAAACTTCTTCATTCAAAAACCATTGAGCGTGTTGGACAACTGCTAGCACAAGTGGTGCATGCGAGCTCGATTTCAACATTTAAGAGAAGTTTTGGGTAGGTACATGGATGGTAGGGGTATGGAGGACTATGTTTCTAGTGCACGTTGATGGGAGTAGGTAGTTTAAATAGTTCAGCACGGACTAGATAGGCGGAAGGGCCAGTTTTTGTGACTCTATGATAGAAAGGTCATAGAGTTTTGAATGGCTCATTGTGCAAGTGAGTTCCACGTTCATTTAAGAAGTTTCTCTTCTCTATATTCTATTTTAAAAAAAGCATTACATGCAAACTATTGCAGGGAAATTTGTTGCCCTTTCAAGATTTCAGCGCGTGAAAATCTGGTTCAAAGCTCGTACCCACTTTCGATCAAGTGGTCAGCAACAACATTTGCTTTCTTCAGGTTCACATCTAATACTTGATATGCAAAGCTGCAGTTCTGGTATCCCACCTACAAGCAAGATATTAATGAGGTTGAAAGACTGAAGAGAAAATTGACAAGGATATTGCCAGGACTTGAGGACCTGAGTTTTAGAGAAAGGTTGAAAAGGTTAGGAATTTATTCCACAGGGTGTTAGGAGAATGAGGGGAGATTTGATAGAGGTATACAAAATTATGGAGGGTATAGATAAGGTAAATGCAGGCAGGTTTTTTCCACTGAGGTTGGGTAAGACTACAACGAGAGGTTATAGACTAAGGGTGAAAGGTGAAATATTTAAGGGGAACGTGAGGACGACTTCTTCACTCAGAGGGTGGTGAGATTGTGGAAAGAGCTGTCAGTAGAAGTGGTGGAAGCATGTTCGAATTCAAAATTTGAGAGACATTTGGATAGGTACATGGATGAGAGGGGTGTGAATGGTAATGTTCTGGGTGCAGGTCGATGGGGGTAGACAGATTAATAGTTCAGCATGAACTAGATGGATTGAAGAGCTTGTTTCTATGTTGTAGTGTTCTACGACTCTATCACTCTATAGAGTTATAGAGTCATGAAGCTGAATTACTTGCTTAAAATATCCCTGCAACATTCTCAGATTAAAGTGGAAAATATTTTGGCTCCTGGACAGTGCAGAAATGAGCTGTACGTTGAGTAGTGGAAGTGCTACAGAATGGATAATGTTTCTCTGTAGCTATTACTCATATCTGAAGTTTCACGGCAATCCACTTTAAGTTAGTGTAGACATGCCTTATCTCAGAAATGAAGAGGCTCATGTTATGCAATGCCCTACAAAGGATTGGAAAAAGCGGCAGAGTGTTCTAAACTCAGCCAGCTCCATCACGGGCACTAGCCTCCCCAGCATCGAGGACATCTTCAAAACGCGATGCCTCAGAAAGGAGGCATCCACCATTAAGGACCCTCATCACCCAGGGCTTGCCATCTTCTCATTATTAGCATTAGGAGGAGGTACAGGAGCCTGAAGACACACGCTCAATGTTTTAGGAACAGCTTCTTCCCATCCTCCATCAGATTTCTGAACGGACCATGAATGCAACCTCACTTTTGCATTACTTATTAATTCCTTATTGTAACTCGTAGTAATTTTTTATATATTGTAATGTACTGCTGCCACAAAACAAGGAATATTATGACATATGCCGGTGATATTAAACGTGATTCTGATGCTGAATCTGACTGGGCTGTGAAAATTTTGGAACCCGTAATGTTCTTTTCAAACCATCCTCCGGCTTGTCAAATGCTGAACCTGGTATGTCTGACTCCAATTCTCTGGATTTTTTGTGGTCTGTCTATTTAAATCATGTTTAGATCCTGCCTTGGGTAATTCTGAAGAGCATGCAGGAAAGGTCACTTAAGCTGCAGAATGTATCATCAAGAGTTCTTCCATATAAATAGAACAATAATGATACCTTCATCCACTAATGTGTGAATGTTTCCTTCTCTCCAATTTTCTGAATATATTAATTAATATTACCCAGAGCTTCATGGCAGCAGTAACAATATTTCCACAGTTTGTGCCTGCATTGTGAGCCCACTGTACGCTTAAATGTTGTAAATTATTAATTTCACCAGAAAAACCTGTTAGTTATTTAATCTTTCATGTAGATTTCTTCTTCCAAATCACTCCAATGTCAAAAGGATACTGCACGATGACAGGACATTCCTCACATTTTTAATCTTCAACTCCAATAATATTCATCAGTATGCATCGCCATACTCCCTTCAAACTAATAATATATTATAATGGAAAGATCCTCTGGAGATTTGCTGCTTAATTACAACATTATTTGCATTTTTGCATATTAATGATTGCGCATTTGCTGCAGTAATTAAGCAGAATGAATTGAAAATCCTAATGTTTAAAGCAATGGTGAAAAACCACGATGCAGAACAGATCCCTGTGGCTTTTGCCAGAATTTAACCCTTTGGTTGCTGAGCACCAGCTTTGAAAACATGCTTATTTTTCCTAAACCACCACCACCATAATAATTCTTTGTGTTTTTAAGATTCCACCTAAGAAAGTATTTAGCCATATCAATAAAACAAAATACTTCAAGGTTACAAGTTCAATGTCCAGCCTTCTTCTCCTTAGGCCCATATACCCCTACTGGGACAGAGGCCGCCGACAGAAGTTCACCAGAGTCCTCTGCCCTGGGTCGATAGAAAGTTGATCAGCACTGTGGCTTCTGCGTTCATCTCACTACTTCATACATCTTCTAGGCAAGGATCCTTCCTCTCCCAGGGATGTGGTCTTTGGAGCTTCTGCTGGCATTTCTATAGCCCTGGGATTTTACAGGATGGGGTTTCTAGTCCTGTGCTCAGTCCTCCTCCTTTTGCAGCCGGGCTTGGGACCGTCCATGGCGAAGTTCTATCTACCTCCGCCCCTCATGATAACTACACGTGTTTCCTCCTGTGCGCTGGTTTCCTACTACATTCCAGAGATGTACTGGTTGGCAATGAATTCCACAGGTTCACCACCTTCCTGGCTAAATAAATACCTCCTCATCTCTGTTCACCAGGGACATCCTTGTATTCTGTGGCTGTGCCCTCTGGTCTTAAATCTACCTAGTACTTAAATCTTTAATCAAGACTGCAAAATTCTTTACTTATGAATGGAAAACTAAGGATTAAGTCATGGAAGACAATTCTGAGGTGTGCAGCTTTCAAATCTGTAAGAGAAGAACCCATGAGACAAAATGCAGAATTACACACCACATTGCTTACACCACATTACACGAGAATCAAGACACTAAACCACAGCCCTACTATACATACTACAAATTATTAATCTTCATGCTTGACCCTGCTCCGCAGGTGTAGCCCTCCCCAACACTGAGCACATCTACATGGAGTGCTGTCGTAGGATCATAAAAGCAACATCCATCATCAAGAATCCCCACCATCCCGGCCGGACTCTCTTCTGGCTGCTGCCATCAGGAAGAAGGTACAGGAGCCTCAAGGCCCACACCACCAGTTTCAAGATCAGTTATTATCCCTCAACCATCAGCCCCTTGAACCAGAGGGGCTAACTTCAGTTGCCTGGGCACTGAATGATTCCACAACCTATGGACTCACTTTCAAGGACTCTTCACGATATTTATTGCTTGCTTATCTTATTATTTTATTTTTCTTTTGTTTCTTTGTATTTACTGTGAATGCCCACAATAAAATGAATCTCAGAGTCATAATGCTGACATATATGAAGTTAGATAATAAATTTATTTTGAACTTTGAATTTTGAACAGCCACCAAACCCCAATTTGATACAAAAACAACAGGAATTCTGCAGATGCTGCAAATTCAAGCAACACACATCAAAGTTGCTGGTGAACGCAGCAGGCCAGGCTGCACCTCTTCCTAGAGATGCTGTCTGGCCTGCTGCGTTCACCAGCAACTTTGATGTGTGTTGCCCCAATTTGATACCTAGTCCTATTCTGATCCTTTCCAATCTCCCCACATTCCCATTGACAACTCCCATTAAAATTCTCTCATTCATCAATACAGTAGAGACAATTTAATGGCTGCTTTGAGAAAATGCACATACTGAACTAGTCAGGAAGAGAATGTATAATATTGCCTGCAAAATGCCATGACAAGTCCCTTGCTATTTATAAACAAGAAATCAGTCAATTTATTTTGAAAGAGAGAGTGAGTTTCTCCCCTATGTTTGTACATTTCAGGAATCATTTTAACTTTATCCGCACTGTGAGCCTGTGACCTAGAGCGGCTTAGGATCTCAAACGGGGTGGTCATATGTCACCAATTTGCAAATATTTGCAGCAGCAAGCCTTTTAAAAATAGGCTGCGCAACTTGCCAGCAGAGTGTGCTTGACAGTGACATTGCTGATCAATGGTGGAACTGCGCGTGTCGAAAGACTTCTGGAATGAGCACTGCTCGTTCCGTTCACCACTGGTGGCAGTGCTGATGTGCAGCAGGTGTACTGGAGGCTGGCTGCAGGAAGAACAGTCTCCAAATGTGAAAAGATCCCTGGAGCGAGGACGAGGAATGTTTATAAATGCAGAATGCGTGAAAAGCAAGAGGTGGGGAAAATTTTTGATCGAAGATTTCCCAGCCCTCTTAACGAATCAATGATTTCAGTAATTTTGTTTCTCAGAAGGAGACTATTCACCCCTTAAGTCAATGCTAGCTCAAAGAGCAATCCTTCCCTCCCACTCCCTCCCCCTATCTTTCCCTGTGACTTATTCTCCTTTCATTTCTATCTGCAACCTACAGCAATGTTTATATTGGACAATTAACTGATTAGCCCACTGGACATTAAAAATGCAGAACATAGATCAGCACAATACAATACAGGCCCTTCGGCCCACAATGTTGTGGTGATTGTTTAACCTACTCTAATAACAATCTCACCTTTCCCTCCCACATAACCCTCCATTTTGCTTTCAATCATGACGTTATCTAAGAGTTTCTTAAATGTCCCTAACGTATCTGCCTCTACTGCCACTCCAAGCAGCACATTCCGAACACTCTCTGTGTAAAACATTTACCTCTAAATTGCCCCCTATACTTTCCTCCAATCACAATAAAATGATGCACCCTCATATCAGCCATTTCTGCCCTGGGAAAAAATGACTGGCTGTCCATTTTATCTTTGTCTCTTATCTTATCCACCTCTGTCAAGTCACCTTTCATCCTCCTTTGCTCCAAAGAGAAAAGCTCTAACTCACTCAGCCTATCCTCATAAGCCATGCTCTCTAATCCAAGTAGCGTCCTGGTAAATCTCCTCAGCACCCTGTCTAAAGCTTCCATATCCTTCCTGTAATGAGGTGACCAGAACTGAACACAGTATTCCAAGTGAGGTCTAACCAGAGTTTTTTTTAAGAGTTACAACATTAGCTTGCAACTCTAAAACTCAATCACCAGTCTAATGAAGACTGACACACCAAATGCCTTTCTAACTATCCTATTAACTTGCACGGCATCTTTGAGGGATCTATGGCCAGAGGGGGATAACTTCACTCAATTTCACTTGCCCATCATTGAAATGTTCCCACAACCAATGGACTCACTTTCAAGGACTCTTCATCTCATGTTCTCGATATGTATCGCTTATTTATTTACTATTATTATTTCTTCTTTTTCCACTTGCACAGTTTGTTGTCTTCTGCAGTCTGGTTGAACACTCTAGTTGAGCCATCTTTCATCGATTCTGTTATGGTTATTATTCTATAGATCTATTGAGTACGCTTGCAAGAAAATGAATCTCAGCATTGTATATGGGGACATATATATGTACTTTGATAATAAATGCACTTCCAACTTTGAACTTTCACATGTACCCAAGATCCCTCTGTTACTCAACACTGCTGAGAATCCCGTTCCAGGACATCTTTCTGTTGTGTTTTTGTTAAGACAAAAGACCCATTTCACTGTTTCAATGAACATGTGATAAATAACTGAATCTGAATCCAAGTTAACCTTGTGGCCTTACAAAGTGCATCACTCTGCACTATTCTAGATTGAACAGAAAATCCAACGGCCTCCTCTCAGCCCAGCTCGGTGTCCTATTAACGTCCCACTGTAAAGTCTTGTGGAAGCTGCATAAAGCAAGGATTAAACGGCCCAGGTAAGAAAGGTCTTTGAGGAGTAGAGCTTCCCTTTGTGCAGCAGGGAACTGGAGCTTGGCATACGGAGACAAGATACGGATGTAACGGAAGGATCCAATCCACACACTCCAACTAGGGGACAATTACCTTACTGTTAATTATCATCAGCTGCTAGCTTGTAGTCTCTATTTACTTTTAACACCTGTATTGTGAATAGTGATTAATCTTGCAAATGAGGAATTCGAATATACATAGTTTACCATGAATATACATAGTTCGTTGCAAAGAAGAAAGAAATACAGAAATGCAAAATGAAAATTGGGAACAAAACAATTAAACAAACATGGAAGTTCAATTACTTAGGGAGCACGATAACATCTGACGGTAGGCCTAATGTTGAAATTAGAAGAAGAATTGAGATTGCTTAATGCACGTTCAAGGGTTTGAGAAAGATACTAAAGAATAACATTATTTCTATGGGTATAAAACTCAGGGTGTTATGGTGCTATGTTTATTCCACAATATCACATGGAAGCGAATGTTGGACAATATTAGAGCAAAATGGGGGAAGACTTAAAGCTGCAGAAATGTGGTTTCCGAGAAGAATGATGAAAATATCGTGGAAGGACAGAGTAACAAGTGAGGAAGTGTTGTGAAAAGCTGGAGTAAGAAGAGAGCTGAAATCTTCAATCGGGAAACAGCAGCTGGAATTTCTGGGACATGTACTGAGGAAAGAGAAGCTCGAACATCCTGCAGTGACAGAAAAAACTGATGGAAGAAAAAGTCACAGTTGGCAGTGTATGATGTTCATGAGTTACATCAAGGGATGGACAGGCAAAAGTTTTGAAGAGCTTATTAGAACTTGTCAGATTAAAGACAGATGGAAAACCATGATCACCCACGTCATAGGACACAGCCAGTCATGATGATGATGACCAAATGATTGATATCCGAAACTGCTAGTCAATTCTGTATAAAAATGGCATTTCTTTGTTCAGACCAGAACCGTTTTGGTGAGCTGTTCTTCAGTGCTGAAGTGACTCTGCAGCTCTGGCCGGCAGACATCGGCGCTCATCTCAGTGCTGAACCTGGCTCCCTGGCTGTGGCCTGCAGCCGTCGGGCCCCTGGACCAGCTGCGGCGCCGAACTGGCTCTGTGCCCGAGGACTTAATTTCTCTGCGGTTCACATTCTGTGGATTATTTGTTTGCTTTTTAAAAATCCTTTGCATGATTTATTTTCTTTTTCACACATTGGATGTACGGCCATCTTTGTTGTGAGGGGATTTTCGTGAACTCTATTGTATTCCTTCGTTTTGTGGCTGCCTGCAAGAACATGAATCCCAAGGTTGTATATGGTACTCATACTTTGATAATAAATTTACTTTGAACTTTGTGCACAAGTAAGTAAGGTGCGATTGAGGAATGAAATCATGTTTTCAGAGTCCGGTTAATAAACGATGCGAAAAGCAGCGGTGATGACGCATCTTGTGCACTCCAGTGCGTAGTGTGCTGAACGGAGCATCGACGTTTGTCAGGCACAGCTGGTTATAAGGTCACATGAGCCTTCATGGTCATGGAGGGGGAGGAGTTGTAGATCGATCTACTTTTCCCTTAATGATGTCACACCACCTTTTGACTCAGTCTGGTCTCCTCCTTCGCCTCTCTCATCAAGCTAGCACACGGAGGAGTTCTCATCGGGGGTCCCCACTGCTTGGTGCATCCTCCCCTGGGTGGAAGGCTCACTGATTTCAAGGTTCAAGGTTCAACGTCATTCACCTACTACACTCAGTGGCCACTTTATGAAGTACAGGAATGGAAGCTGGTGTGGCCTTCTGCTGCTGTAGCCCATCCATTCAGAGATGCTCATCTGCACACCACTGTTGTAATCCGCTCTTTGAACATTTTGTTTTTGTTTTCCACACCATCCTCTGTAAACTCTAGAGCAATGTTTCCCAACCTGGGGTCCATGGAGCCCTCAGTATTAATGATAAGGGTCCATGGCATAAAAAAGGTTGGGAACCCCCTGCTTTGGAGACTGTTGTGCATGAAAATCCCAGGAGATTGGCTGTTTCTGAGATATTCAACTCACCCCATCTGGCACCAACTATCATTCCACCGGCAAAGTCACTTCGATCACAATTCTTCCCCATTCTGATATCTTCCCTGAAGAACAACTGAACCTCCTACCATGTCCGCATGCCTTAATACATTAAGTTGCTGTCACAAGATTGGCTGGCTAGATATTTTCATACGAACAGATGTACCTAATAAAATGGCCACCTAGTGTACAATTATATGTACTAGGAATTTGCAGTAGTGTGTTGGCACAACATACAACAATAAATAACATTCGACAATGCTGAAGAATAAAGAATTAAAAATAAGTTAGAGGTTAGAGTACAGAAATGGAATAAAATCTGTGTAAGTACAGCACTGTGCAAAAGTCTTAGGCACATGTAAAAATATTCTGTAAAGCAAAGATGCTTCCAAAAGTAAGGAAATGAAAAGTTTCTAAATATCAGAAAAATACTATAGACAGTAAAAAGATGAAACCAAATCAATATTTGATGTGACCTCCTTTTGCTTTCAAAACTGCATCAATTCTCTTAGGTACACTGTCGTGCGGCTTTATAAAAAAATTGGCTAGTAGGTTGTTCCAAACATCTTGGAGAACTTGCCACTGTTCTCTGTCAGCCTTTGACTGTCTCGCTTGCTTCTGTGTCTCCAGGTAATCCCAGACAGTCTCGATGATGTTATGATCAGGGCTTTGTGGAGGCCATAACATCTGAAAGCATATTAAAAATCCAGGGTGCCTAGGATTTTTGCAAAGTAATCTATGTAAATACAAAAATGTTTATATTTATAAAAATAGATAATTATATATTTTTATAATATTTTAAATTTATACATTTTTATAATGTAAACAACATAATAAAAAGTATTTTACAGTACAGTGCAGTGACTCAGGTTAATAGACAGAGGGGCAGACACACAAAATGCTGGAGAAACTCAGCAGGTCTGGCAGAATCTATGGAAAAGAATTAAGATCTTTTCCCTTCCTTCCTAGTCTTGAAGAAGGGTCTTGGCCCAAAATGTTGACTGTTTATTCTTTTCCATAGATGCTGCCTGACCTGCTGAGTTCCTCCAGCATTTTGTGCATGTTGCTCTCAATTTCCAGCATCTGCAGACTTCCTCGGGTTTCAGAATATCTAGTAGTTTTGTGAGCTGCTCGCAAAAGTTTGCCATATATTGTCTGCACCATATTCGATCCATCCAAGTCAGGCCACTTCATAAACTATATTCTTTCTCTAACAGCTATGGGAGACTGCATTTATAGAATGTTTCAAGAGCTTCTTGCTCCCCAAGCTCTTGTGAAAGCTGATATTGGAAGAGGTCTTTTATATCCCGGTTCTGTTGATCTGTTTTAAGTGCTTCACTTAAACTTGTTTTCAGAGAGCAACTCTGGATTATTTTGCCCCTGAGTAGTTAAAATTGATTGAAATGGATTTTTCCCTGATTAAGCTCCTTAGTCAGGCTTTTGCAAATGTTCAAAGGCAAACTAAATTTATTATCAAAGTGCATATATGAAACAATGGACAACCTTGAAATTCATTTTCTTCTGGGCATTTACAGAAAAATAAAGAAAAAAACAATTCATTATAGTTTGTTGTTTATGTATAGCTTTTCATAAATTGTTAATTTGTTCATAAAAACAATTTATGAAAAGCTATACATAAAGACTGACAATCTATGTGCATGTTCTCAGTGTTATTTATTTATCTATCTATTAATTTAATTACCTTTATTTATTTATCTATCTTACTTACTTACTCGGGCCTTTAGCTTCCAGAGGAGCATAAGCCATTGATGGCCTCCAGTCTCCATCGTCCTCTGAAGCTGATGGTCTGGTTGGAGTTCATCAACACTTCTACCATCCATTGCGTGCACTGTACAGGAGGTTGGCTTGTATAGCTTCACCAGAGTTCTGTTACCACCTCTCATGACGTGGACGTAGGGTTGGACTTTGAGAAGCATCTATCTATCTATTGATTATTTATTTATTTTTATTTTTTTTTGTATTTGCACAGTTTGTCTTCTTTAGCACATTGGTTGCTCGTCAGTCTTTGTGTGTGGTTTTTCATTGATTCTATTCGATTTTCCTGTTCTATTGCAAATGCATGTAAGAAAGTGAATCCCAGAGTAGTTTATCGCGACATTTACATTCTTTGATAAAAAATTTACTTTGACCTTTGAAAGTTGAACTTAGTAATTGTCGAATTGTCCATTAATGGCAAGACAATGATAGAAAAATATTGCAGAAGTTGAAAAGAAAAGTGTCCACATTCTATTCCTTTGGCAGGGTGGGGAAAGATAAGCGGCTATGATTGTGGTTAATGTTGGGAGTGCATAATACTCAGTTCCACCAAGAGTCTGTCCTTAAAGACGCGACTGCAGGATTTCCTTGCGGCCCTTTAAGATGCTTCCTGGACAAGCCTGCTTTGGCTGACTGATTCCATCAGGATCCTCAGCAGGCATCCTCCGTGATGGACCTGGTTGATTAAAGACCTTCTAAGGCTGCAGTGAAACACCTGTTTGCTGCTCTAGCTTGTGAGCAGAATCCAGATGGGGCCTTTGTACCCTAAAATGCCCTGGGCATCTTAAGCCTGGCTGGGGGAAACTCTGCTGATATAATGCCTAGATTGTGTCTGTTTTCAATGCTGGTTGATAGCTATCACTGACATCTCTTTCTCTCAAAGACAACAAACTGATGTTCTTGAAGGTTTCTTTGTAATTTAAGTTTCCCATGGGCCAGACTGTCAGTGTTACTCATTTTCATTCCTTCTCTTGGACAGTAATAAATTCTTCAGTCTATAGTATCCAGGACATCTTCAAGGAGCTTTGCCTCAAAAGAGCGGCATCCTTCATTAAGGACCCCCATCACCCAGGTATGCCCTCTCCTGGGCAAAGGACACAATGCCCTTTTCTCATTGCTACCATCAGGGAGGAGGTACAGGAGCCTGAAGACACACACTCAATGGTTCAGCAACAGCTGCAAAGACAACAAATCTCATGACATATGCTGGTGATATTAAACCTGATTCTGATTCTGATTCTTATCTGGGATCTTCTAGAAACATAGAAACATAGAAAATAGATGCAGGAGTAGACCATTCGGCTCTTCGAGCCTGCACTGCCATTCAGTATGATCCTGGCTGATCACCCAACTCAGAACCCTGTACCAGCCTTCCCCCCATACCCCCTGATCCCTTTAGCCACAAGGGCCATATCTAACTCTCTCTTAAATATAGCCAATGAACTGGCCTCAACTGTTTCCTGTGGCAGAGAATTCCACAGATTCACCACTCTCTGAGTGAAGAAGTTTTTCCTAATCTCGGTCCTAAAAGGCTTCCCCTTTATCCTCAAACTGTGACCCCTCGTTCTGGACTTCCGCAACATCGGGAATATCTCTCCTCTAGTCTTTGAGTGCTTGTCTGTTTCCCACTGCAATGTGATTTCATGAAGTTGACTGACAGAGTCATAGACAGAAAAGATTCTGCAGATGTTGGAAATCCAGAGTAGCACACACAAAATGCTCCTGATGAAGGGTCTTTGTCCGAAATGTCCACCGTTTACTTCTCTCCATAGATACTGTCTGACCTGCTGAGTTCCTCCAGTATTTTGAGTATGTTGATAGAGTCACAGAGTTGTAGAGAAATACAGTATCAAAACAGGTCCTTCAGCTCACCTGAGAGCAAAGAATTCTGGAAGGTCATGACAGATGAAGCATCTTGACTTTCAATCAAGGTGGCACATCCTCGCTGAAACCGTGGTTCTGAATTAGTTGTTTTATAAGTTCATGGGGATGGTTTGGAGATAGAGAGGTGAGTTAGGGGGCATTCTGGGGTTTACAGTCAGGGATATGGGGGAGCTAGATAGAAGTCAGGCTGCAGTCTAGGCCTTTGCTCAGCACTCAAAGGCCAGCAATGAAAACAGGTGACGAAGGAGATCTGTGGGTGTCACGCTGTCCAGGTTGGTGGCATTGAAGTTGGATGTACGTCTGAGTAGGAGGCATGAGAGCCTGGAAAATTCGGGGTCCTGTCATCAGCTAATCCAGGGGTCAATACCGAAGACTGAAGTCCATAGTTCGATCGGGAGTTTGGAAGTTGAAATGAGATAGCTGAAGCCTGGATACTGGAGGCCCGGAGGCCTATGCTGGAGACTGGAGGCCCGGAGGCCTACGCTGGAGACTGGAGGCCTGGAGGCCTGTGCTGGAGACTGGAAGCCTGGAGGGTTGTGCTGGAGATTGGAGACCCAGAGGCTTGTTCTGGAGATTGGAGGCCTGGAGGCCTGTGCTGGAGATTGGAGGCCTGGAAGCCTGTCCTGCAGCTGGAGAGCTGTCTGTGTGTATGGGTGGGAGGGAGGGAGGGAGGGAGAAAAGGGACTTATTTTGCTGTGTTCTGTTCTGTGTTGTAATATAACATAATTTACATCTTGATTCTGATTGGTGAGTGCACAGGAAAATAAGAACCTTGTGAAAAGGAAATGACTGTATGTAAATATGGGCTTCTTCAGGGTAAAGGGAAAATGGACCCTGAAGTCGCCAGGTTAAAATCTAGAGAGGGGAAAGTCTTGCTGCTGAGGTTGGACAAATGCTCACACAAAAAGTTGCTGCACAATCTGTCATGCTTAGTATTTCTGTCCTTTCAATTTACTAATAGCACTTGCTGTCTGTAAAGAATTTGTTTATGTGTTCTCCCCGTGAACTGCCTGGGTTTCCTCCGACTGCTTTGATTTCCTCTCATAGTCCAAAGCTGTACTGTTTAGCAGGTTTACGGTCATTGTAAACTGTCCTGTGACTAGGCTAGGGTTAAATTCGTTGGTTGCTGAGGGGCATGGCTTGTTGGGCCATGTTTATTTCTAAATAAATTAGTAAAAGGTTGACAAAATGAAAAATAAAAAAGCTGATGTATATATATTCCCATATTTTCCTGATTTTTCTCATTTCCTTCATTATTTTTCTAGTTTTCTCACTCTGAATAGTTTTACAAATAGGTCTCTGGGGTATTTTTTGAGAATCACAGTCATTAATTATCAATGATTTAATTACTAAACTGAAAATTAAAACACTGCCCTGGTAAATCTGAAAAGATTGTGTTTATTGTGATTTCTTTATTCCTTGATAAAGAATGGACTGTTATAACATTAATAATTTTGATTATCTGTAATTCATTTAGGCCGTTCAACCCATTGGGTCTCTGCTATTCCATCATGGCTATTTTATTATTCTGACCCCCCCAACCCCACCCTCTACCTGTAATTTTTGACACCCTTACCAACCCATCAACCTTTGCTTTCAAATATACTCAATGAATTCCACAGATTCACCATACTCTGGCTAAAGTTCAAAGTTCAGAGTTCAAAGAACTTTATTATCAAAGTACATACACAATGCTGAGATTTGCTTTCTTGCGGGCATACTTAGTAAATCAAGAACCATAATAGAATCAGTGAAAGACTGCACCCAACAGGATGGGCAAACAACCAGTGTATAAACGACAAAAAACTACAAATACTGTACAAAAGAGAGAAAATAATAATAAATAAATAAGCAATAAACATCAAGAACATGCGATGAAAAGTCCTTGAAAATGAGTCCATTTGGTTGTGGGAATAGTTCAGTGATTGAGCAAGTGAAGTTGAATGAAATTATCTCCTCTAGTTCAAGCGTCTCATGGTTGATGGGTTTTTCCTGAACCTGGCTGTGTGGGTCCTGAGGCTCCTGTACCTTCTTGTTGGCAGCAATGAGAAGAAAGCATGACCTAGGTGGTGGGAGTCCCTGGTGATGGATGCTGCCTTTTTACAACAGTGTTCTGTGTAGACGTGCTCAATGGAGGGAAGGAACTGGGTTGTATCCATCTACTTTTTACAGGATTTTCCATTCAAGTGGGTGTTTCTATTCCAGCCTGTGGTACAATATACTATCCACCACACACCTGTAGAAGTCTGTCAAAGTATTAGAGGTCATGACAAATTTTCGCAAACTTCTGAGGAAGGCTCTGCCGTGCTTTCTTCACAGTTACACTTATGTGCTGGTCCAGGACAAATCCTCTGAAATGATAACGCTGAGGAATACTTATCTGTTCTAATGGGCATCCCCCAATCCCATGCCCACTGGTCCTAGACTCCCCCACTATAAGAAGCATCCACTCCGCATCCACTCCACTTCCACTCTATCTAGGCCTTTTGATATTTGGTAGGTTCCAGTGAGATCCCCCTTCATTCTTCTAAACTCCAGCAAGGACAGAAGCGGAGCCGTCAAACACATCCCAGAAGTTAACCCTTTAATTCCCAGGGTAATTCTCCTGAATCTCCTCTGGATCCTCCCTAATGCCTGCACACTCTTTCTTAGAAAAGGGGCCCAAAACTGCTCACAATACTCCAAGTGTGGTCTGAATGATACCTTATAAAGCCTCAATTCCATTGACCTTATCTAAGGCCTAATGGTCCTGCCTTTCAGGGGTGAATGATATGTATGAATACAGTGCCAGTATACACCATAAGTTTGAAGAATGAGACGTGATCTCATCAAAATGTCATATTTCTTAAAGGCAAGAGATTCTGCAGATGCTGGAGACCCAGGGCAACACACACAAAATTCTGGAGGAACTCAGCAGGTCAGGCAGCATCTGTGGAAATGAATAAACAGGTGACGTTTGGGCCAAGACCTTTTGTCAAGACTAGACAGGAAGGGGGAAGATGCCAGAATAAAAAGGTGGGGGGAGGGGAAGGAGGACAAGCTGGCAGGTGATAGGTGAGACCAGCTGAGGGGTGATGAAATTTAAGGGGAGCATGTGGAAACTTCTTCACAGAAGGTTGTGAAAGTGTGCAACGAGATACCAGCACACCTGGCAGCACTTTATTGCAATGTTTAAGAGGCTTGGATAGGTAGATGGATAGTAGGGATATGGAGGGCTATGGTCCTGGTTCAGGTTGATGGGAGTAGGCAGTTTAACTGGTTTTGGCATGGACTTGATGGACCGAAGGGCCTGTTTCTGTTCTGTACTTCTCTATGACTCTAAGTAAGAAGCTGGGAGGTGCTAGGCAGAACATGTAAAAGGCTGAAGAAGAAGGAATCTGATAGGAGAGAAGAGTAGATCATGGGAGAAGGGGAAGAAGGAGGGGAACTAGGGGGACGTGATGGGCAGATGAGGAGAAGAGAAGGAGCAAGGCAGGGGGAGGAGCTAGAATGGGGAATGAAAATTAGAGAAGGGGGATGGAGGAGAAACTGGAGAAATTGGAGAAGTTGAACTTCATGCCGTTGGGTTGGAGGCTACCCATGTAGAATGTGCATATCATAGTTGTAATTAAAATAGTATTAATGGGCGATGTCTATCGGACACAACACTTATCATCTAGATTTAGCTCCATGCTGCATTACCCTGTTCTATCAGATTTCACCATTTTCCTGTCTTTGTCACTTCCACCTATCACTTTCCAGCTTCAGATACCATTCCCACTCGCCCTCTTCCCTGATCCATCTATCAACTCCCCCTCCTACCTATCACCTATCTCCACCCTTCCCTCCAAGCTTTTGTACTGCTCTCTCCTCTCTACCTTTCAGTCCAGATGAAGTGTCTTGGAACGAAATGTTGACTGTCTCTTCCTCTCCATAGATACTGCCTGACCCACTGAGTTCCTCCAGCATTTTTGTATTGCACATTTATAATAAATAAATAATAAATTAGAATAAATTAAAGTTATAATAAATAAAATAAAGACGATGAAGCTGATTTGTAGCAGGTCCACATGGCTTGTGTTTTACAGAGCAGAGGAGAGGGGACGGCTTAGGGTACAAGTCAATGCGGGAACGTTTAAAGTTGAGGAATTTTTCAGCATGGGGTCAGAACGCATACATGAGAGGCATGGATAGAATGGACAGGCAGTTCCTTTCTCCGAGGACAGAAACTGCTAATACAAGGGGCATAACCTTATGGTATTTGGAGAGAAGTATAGGAGAAATGTCAAGAGGTAGGATTTTGGTGGCTGCCGGGGTATGGTGGAGACAGGTGCATTCGGGACATTTAAGAGAATCTTGGGTAGGAAGTAAAGTGGAGAGCTATGTGTTAAGGAAGGGTCAGATTGCTCTTGGAGTAGGTTAAAAGGTGGCATGGTATTGTGGGCCGAAGGGCCTGTGCTGTATATTATGTGCTAGGTTCAATGATAGACGAATAAGACCGATACTGACTTAAAGACAGCAGAAATTTGGGTGAATAAAATATTTTGTTAGTCAAGGATGGGAGACAGACATCGAAATCAAGAACCTTCATCATCCAGGACATGGCCTCCTCTCGTTGCTACCATCAGAGAGGAGCTGTTGGAGACTGAAGATCCACTCTTGGTGATTCAGAAACAGTTTCTTCCCCTCTGCCATCGCATTGAAACCAGAGGTGAGAAAGTGTGGATCAGAGTTTCAAAAGCGGATCAGCTCGTGGGGAGCGACTTCGAGTAGCGTTTCAGAGATGGATGAGGGGAATTCAAGTGACAAGTGGATATGTTCTTTGTTAAACAGATCAAGGTTGCAAATTTTTGGCTTGGCTTCAGAAGTGTCCTTGGATTAGGTTGGTGGTTAGGGAGTTAATTGTTAGCTGAATCAAAGAAGTTGCTTCATTCTCTTGAAATTTAATCATAAGAAATTGCTGTTCAACTCCTATCAAATGTTAATTGAACTTTGTAAAAACTGATAGAAAGCTGGAAGGGGAAGAATGTAGGTGGGGAGCTTGGTTCTGTGCCTCTGGTGGTGATCAATGACGAACATCTTATAGCTGAGAAATGGAGTGGGAGCAGCAAAGGTGGTTCTCCAATGCAGGACTGGGCAAAGTAAAATGGAATTAGCTAAGCAAGAACATCAAACAGCACAGCACAGTACAGGCCCTTCAGCCCTCAAGGTTGTGCCAACTTTTCAACCTACTCTGCAATCAATCTAAAGTTATTTTGTTTACATCTATGCACCTGTCTAAGAGCCTCTTCAATGTTCCTGTTTTAATAGTCTCCACCATCACCCCCAGCAGTTCATTCCAGGCATCCACTGCTCTCTGTGTAAAATATGTACCTCTGACAATGCCCCCTTTACTTTCCTGCAATCACCTTAAAATGATACCCCGCCCCCCCCCCCCCCCCCATTATTAGCCATTCCTGCTTAGGAAAAGAGCTGCTGTCTATCCACTCGATCTATGCCTCATAGCATCCCGTACACTTCCATCAAGTCAGCTCGTTTCTCTTCATTTCAAACTGAAAAGTCAAAGTTTAAAGTTCAACATAACTTTATTATCAAAGTACATATATATCACCATATACAACCCTGAGATCCATTTTCTAGTGGGCATATGCAGTAAATCTATAGAATAATAACCATAACAGAATCAATGAAAGACCGCCCCAACTTGGGTGTTCTACCAGAGTGCAGAAGACAACATACTGCAAAGATACAAAAAGAAGAAATAATAATAATAATAAAAAAAATCAATAAATATTGAGAAGATGAGATGAAGAGTCTTTGAAAGTGAGTCCAGAGGTTGTGGAAACATTTCAATGATGAGGTAAATGAAGTTGAGTAAAATTATGCCCTTTAGTTCAGGAGCCAGATGATTGAGAGGCAATAACTGTTCCCGAACCTGGTGGTGTGAGTCTTGAGGCTCCTGTACCTCCTTCCTGACAACAGCAGCTAGAAGAGAGCATGTCCTGGATGATGGGGGTCCCTGAAGATGGACGCTGCTTTCCTGTGACAGTGTTTCATGTAGATGTGCTCAATGGTGGGGAGGGGTTTACCTGTGATGGATTGGGCCATGTCCATTACCTTTGGTAGGATTAATCCAACCTGTCCTCAAAACTGCACGCTCTCTACTGCTGGTAGCATCCTATTAAATCTCCTCTGCAACTTCTGTAAAGCTTCCACATCCTTCCTATAATGAGGTGAATGGAACAGAACACAATGTTCCAAATGTGGTGTAGCCAGGGTCTTACAGAGCTGCAACACTACCTTACATCTCTTGAACCCAATCCCCTAACTAATGAAGATTACAAGTAATGAACAAGTTCAGGTAAAGTTAGAAATGGATTAATCATTTTTGAGATCAAAGACTGCAAAGAACGTATGATTTTTGTCACCTCTGAATTATTCCATAATTCATTTAAACATAATCTCTGAACTTGAAACTAACTAATGGAAAAACCTTCATAGATATTTCAGAATCAAAGTTCAAAGGAAATTTATTATCAAAGTACATATACGTCACCAGACACAACCCTGAGATTCATTTTCCTGTAGGCATTTGCAGGAAAATAATGAAATGAAGGGTGGGAGGAGAAGATGGTGGCGCGCCTGCGTGTGCGCAGCCCTCCGGTGAAAAATGATATCGTATCTGTTAAATAGGGGCCGTGGACAATTCTGATTTGATGGAGAATGGACGAGAAAGCACAGAGGAATATCTGGAGAAATTTCTGAAATGCCCGTTCGCTGCTGTCGTTACTGTGTGATCGGGAATCTTTCGGAGGGTAGGCCTCAAAATCCCCGGCCTTGCCTGCTTTTGGCAGCCGAGAAGGAGGTCGAATTGTTTGGACAGAGATAGCGCTCAGTACTCGGTGTCGGAGAGCTGATCAGAGCTCGAAGTTTTCGGATGACTCAGAGTCGGATTGTGGTTGGCATGGCAGGGAGAGTTTTTTCTTCCTTCTCCCGTCTGTGCAAGATGTGGGATGTTTGAGAAACTTTGAACTTTACTGTGCTCATGGACTTCTTCATCAAGTTGTGGTATTGTTGCACTGTTGTAACTATATGTTATAATTATGTGGTTTTGTCAGTTTTTTCAGTCTTGGTCCGTCCTGTGTTTTGTGATATCACACCGGAGGAAATAATGTATCATTTCTTAATGCATGCATTACTAAATGACAGCAAAAGAGGACTGTGTGTCTTCATAATCTAAAAAAAATACAATTGAACTTATGACTGACAAACATCCATCATGCAAAAGAGAGCAAGTCGTTCAAATAACAAATAAAAATATTAAATAATATTGAGCTGTCATATTAGAATTATAAACACAAGAGATTCTGCAGATGCTGGAAATCCAGAGCAACACACACAAAATGCTGAAGGACGGCAGGAGAGCATAATGGATAGGACAACGCCTTACAGTTCCAGTGACCTGGGTTCAATTCTCGTCACTGCCTGTAAGGAGTTTGTATGCTTTCCCTGTGACTGTGTGGGTTTCCTCCGGGTGCTCCAGTTTCCTCCCACAGTCCAAAGACGTACCGGTTGGCAGGTGAATTGGTCATTGTGAATTGTCTCGTGATAAGGCAAGGGTTAAATTGGGAGATTCCTGGGTGTTGCGGCTCGAAAGGCCGGAATGGTCTGTTCTGTGCTGTATCTCAATAAATAAGTAATAAACTCAGAAAGTCAGACAACATGTATGGAGAGGAATGGAGTTGACATTTCAGGCCGAGACTACACTACTGGAAGATGCCAGAATAGCGAAGGGTCTCGGCCCGAAACCGAATCAAGTGTGTTACATGTTCAGAAAGTTATTGTTTTGAGGCAGTGTTTCAGTTATTAACATTCCGTCTTCTGAGTGCGAATCCAAATGCAGCCTAACGCAAAATCTCAGTGAACGACAGGGAGAAATTCCAGAAGAAGCAGAGTGATAGGAAAAGAATGATCAAGGACAAGTCGTGTGTGGATAAGAGTATTTTGCTTTTCCTCCAACAATGGGCTTCATTATCTGGGCACAGTCATCAGCCAGGGGAGGCAATCGCCTCAAAAAGGAACCGATGTTGTCGTGGTGTGTCGGTCTGAGATTAAATTTGCAGTTTAGTTAAGGTCAAACGGAAGCTTCAGTGCTGGGAGTATACTGAGAAGGACACCACATTCACTGGTATCTTCTATTTTCTATGCTTCTAATATTATGAGGTTAAGAGTAACTAATATGCGCTGAACTATTGCAGGGTATGCATAGAACATAAAGTTTAAGGGGGTATCTATATCAATCTTTAATGGTATGAGGTGCCAGCGATCTGACTTTGATTTCCACCACTGCCTGTAAAATGCTTGTACGTTCTCCCTGTAACCATAGGACCATCAGATCCAAGAGCAGGATTAGGCTACTTGGGCCATCGAGTCAGCTCTGCCATTTCATTATGGCTGCTCCATTTCTCTCTCAGCCCCAATCTCCTGCTTTCTCCCCTTATCCCTTTATGCCCTGAACAATCAAGAATCTATCAACCTCTGCCTTAAATATATCCAATGACTTGCCTCCACAGCCGCCTGTGGCAATGAATTCTACAGATTCATTACTCTCTGGTTTAAGAAATTGTTCCTCATCTCTGTTCTAAATGGATGTCCCTCTATTTGAAGGCTGTGCCCTCTGGTCTTAGAATCCCCCACCATACGAAGCATCCTCTCCACATCTACTCTATCAAGACGTTTCAACGTTTGATAGGTTTCACTGAGATGCCCCCTTCATTCTTCTGAATTCCAGCGTGTACAGGCCCAGAGCCATCAAACCCTTCTCATACCTCCTCATTAGTCTTTCAATCCCAGAATTATTTCTTTTATATTCCAGTCAAATTCACATGGGTTTCCTCCAGGTGCTCTGGTTTCCTCCCAAATTGCAAAGATGTACACGTTAGTAGGTTAATTGGTCACGTGGGTGTAACCACTGAATTAACTCTACAACCTATAGACTCGTTTTCAAGGACTCTCCAACTCAAGTTCTTTGTGTTAGTTACTCATTTTTTATTATTATTCACATTTACACGTTGGTTATTTGTCAGTCTTTGTTACTGAGAGGTTTTCATAAATTCCATTATATTTCCTTATTTTCCTGTGAATGCCTGCAAGAAAATGAATCTCAAGGTAGTATGTGGTGACATATATGGACTTCGATAATAAATTTTGCTTTGACCTCGACTTTGAATTAAACAGCATGGTTTCGTTGGGCTGGAAGAACCTGTTACCTCTAAATAAAGTAAGTAAATATATGTCATAGCCCTTGGACTTCATGTACTTTGTGGATATTTAGGAACATGGGCTATTTTATATTTTTTGTGAGACTGTACGTATACTGCTATCCTCTATATGCTGTACGTATGTGTGTTTTGTGCTGTGGATGATTGTTGGTATTATGTTTTGCACCTTGGTCCTGGAGGAACAATGTTTTGTTTGGCTGTATTCAAGGGCTTTCATGCAAGTCATGCTTGAATGACAATTGGTCTTGAACATTATTGAAGTGAAGTCTGTGTTCTGTTGCTGTCTGCATATCACAACCTCTGTGTATGGCCTTCCACCAAAGCTCCTTTCTACGACAGCAGTATAAGACGATAAGAGATAGGAGCAGAATTAGACCATTCAACCCATCGAATCTACTCCACATTTCATCATGGCTGATTGATTATCCACTCAACTCCATTCTTCTTCCCTTTCCCTGTAAAGTTTGATGCCCTGATTAATGAAGAACCTATCAAACTCTGTTTGCTCTCTGCCCCACACTAACAAATACAGTACCATACAAAAGTCTTTGGCACATATATATAGCTAGGGTGCCTAAGACTTTGTCATAGTACTGTACTGTCAACGTGGAGCGGATAGTGAGTTTGTAAATCTGGTGGGAGGAAAAGCAGGATATTGGGAATGGCAAGGGAGCTGCGCTGTGGAGGGATGCAGGACAAGTGGCAGAGGAGGAGTGCCGGGGCAGGGGGTAGTGTGAGTGCAGACATACCCAGCTGTGATACTCCAGGCAAGGTCATTTGATTCCAAACAATTGGTTTTTTGATCATTAAGGAATGTCTCTCTGGTGCTTCCTGCTCCCTCCCCTCTCCCTTCCTCTTTTCCCAATCATGATCCCCTTCTCCCTGTCTTCTTCCCACTCTCAGTCCACAATAGACACCCATATCAGAATCAGTTGTATCATCACTCACATACGTCAAGAAATTTGTTTATTTTGTGTCAGCAGCACAATGCAGTACATAAAATTACAACAGTACTGTGCAAAGGTCTTAGGCACCCTAGCTATGTGTATGTGCCCGAGACCTTTACATAGTACTGTTCTCAATGACTTGGCCTCCACAGTTATCTGTGGCAACGAATTCCACAGATTCACCACCCTCTGGCTAAATAAATTCCTCCTCATTTCTGTTCTAAAGGGCTCTTTCATTTCCTTTGGTACCTGGGCAGCATGGTAGGGAAATGGTTAGCACAAAGCTTTACAATGCCAGAGACTGGGGTTCAATTCCTGCCACTGCCTGTAAGGAGTTTGTACGCTCTCCCCGTGACCGCGTGGGTTTCCTCCGGGTGCTCCCGTTTCCTCCCACGGTCCAAAGCCGTACGGTTGCTATGTTAATTGGTCATTGTAAATTGTCCCGTGATTAAGTGAGGATTAAATTGAGCAGTGTGGCCTGAAGAGTCAGAGGGCCGGTTCCTCAAACTATAAAAAGAAATTACAGTGCAAGTATATAATTCCAATTTTAATTCATAATATTATTGATTACTTTCGACTGGTTAGCCTCTTAATAGTCAGCATAATTGATTATTTTGTGCAATTAAGCATTATGCCTTTGCTAAATTAATAATGCGAAATTGAAGTTAGAAATAATTGCACCATGTTAAAAAGTAGGAAAAATACTCACTTCATTGTGGATGCTAAATAGGAGATCAGTGTGATTTTTTTTCACACCAAGTTGCTACAATGCTTCACAATGGACTGCTAATGTATTTGGCACACTTTATGGTATGGTAGTAATGACATCAAGGATTTATTCTTTTATTTTATTTAGCGATACTACACTGAACAGGCCTTTCCAGTTCCACCGAGCAGCACTACCCAGCCACCCACCCATTTAACACTATATATATACAGCTCTTACTGAAATTTAGTTTTTATTATTATATATTGCATCGAGGGATTATATATTTTGGGCATTGAGGGAGAGAGGAAGAGGAGAGCCATCCGCAGTACCACCGATGTGGCAGAGAGGGCCTCAAGATGGCTGTGGCTCAAAAGAGGGGAGCCATGGAGTCATAAGTAGCTAGCCATCTGGACACAAGCTGGGGTCTGATCAGCCCCGGCTGGGTCACCTGGAGGAGGCTGTATGATGTTGAAAGACCCGAAACACCCGATGATTTCAGGAACATCACTGAAGATGTGTCCAGAAGCATCAATAGATGTATGTACACGGCAGTGTACTGCTGCTGCATAACAACAAGTGAGCTGGTGTTCATGAGTTCAATGTCTATTCAGAGATCTGATGGGAGAGGGGAAAAAGCTGTCCCTGAATCATTGAGTGTGTGCCTCCAGGCTCACGTACCTGCTCTCTGAGGGTAGCAATGAGAAGAGAGCATGTCCTGTGTGATTGGGGTCCTTAATGGTCGATGCCGCCTTAATGGTGAATTAATTCTATATCAGATTTTTTTTGGGTACATTGTCAATAGCTGCACAGTGGAGAGTGTCCTAGCTGGTTGCATCATGGCCTGATATGGAAACACCAATGCCCAGGAGGTGGACACAGCCCAGTCCATCACAGGAAAAGCCCTCCCCTCCACTGAGAACATTTAAAAGACGCAATGCCCCAAGAAAGCAGCATCCATCGTCAAGGACCCCCACCACGTCCTCATGTTGCTATGACCATCAGGAAGGAGGAACAGGAGCCTCAGGACCCACATCACCAGGTTCAGGAACAGTTATTACTCCTCAACCAAAGGGGATAACTTCCCTCACCTCAACACTGAACTGATTCCATAACTTACGGACTCACTCTCAAGGACTTGACAACTCATGTTCTCAGTATTAGTTATTATTAGTTGTACAATTTGTCTACTTTTGCACATTAGTTGTTTGTCAGTCTTTGTTTACGTATATTCATAAATTCTATTGTATCTCTTTATTGTTTAGTAAATGCCTTCAAGAAAATGAATCTCAGGGTAATATATGGTGACTTCGATAATAAATTTACTTTGACCTTTGATTTTGACTTTGAATCATCCTAGGAGTGTGTCCATTATCAGCAATCACGACCCACTAACCACTGCCCTTCTGTGCTGCCCCGATGAAGAAAAACTGCATTTGGCAGAAACGACTGGTTGTACCTGGGCCACTGAGGGGGAATTTACGAATGAATATTCTTGAAGAATGAAATAGTCTGCTTTCATTCTGATTTCTCATTTTATCCTTTCTGACATATATACAGAAAGGTGCAAGGAAAAGACCCGTAATATCATGAAGGATCCCACCCACCCTGCTCACGGACCCCTCCCTTCAGGGTAGCATCCACGCCAGGACTATCAGACTAAATAATAATGAGCATCTGTTAGTCTCGTGAGACCATGGATTTGCATGGACCATGGAGTCTCGTGAGACCATGAAGGTTTTTCCAGGGCACAGGCCTGGGCAAGGTTGTATGGAAGACCGGCAGTTGCCCATGCTGCAAGTCTCCCCTTTCCATGCCACCGATGTTGTCCAAGGGAAGGGCATTAGGACCCATACAGCTTGGCACTGATGTCGTTGCAGAGCAATGTGTGGTTAAGTGCCTTGCTCAAGGACACAACATGCAGCTTCAGCGGAGGCTCAAACTAGTGACCTTCAGATCACTAGACCGACGCCTTAACCACTTGGCCATGCGCCAAGGGTAGGCTCTGTGGCACAATGGATAGCGTATTGGACTTCTAGTGATATGTCATGAAGACTAAATAATAGTTACTTACTTGAAGCAGTAAGGCTGATTAACACCTCCACCCACAAACCCACTCCTTCATCACCACTTCTTTATAATTTCAAAGATTCAAAAATTCAGAGTACATGCAGCATACAACCCTGACTTCGCACAGGCAGCCACAAAACTACAAAGTACCATGGAACCCATTCAAAGAACACAGCAAAGATCCAACACGCAAAAAAAAAAAGCACAAATTGTGCAAACAGCAAAGACGGGCAAAAATCACAGAATATAATCGAACCACAGAGTCATTGAAACAGTCTAGAAATGTTCAGCTTAGTTCAGTTTAATTTTTTGTTAGAGTCACTTTATATACAGAGACTCCTGTGTCTAGCATCACTTTACAGACATACAATCAATTTATGTACATAAGCTATCACAATCAAGAGAAAATCTGCAGATTTTGGAAATCTGAGAAACGCACACAAAATGCTGGAGGAACTCAGCAGGCCAGGCAGCACCTATGGAAAAGAGTACAGTCGATGAAGGCAGGACTGTGGAAGAGTCTCGGTCTGAAGCATCAACCGTACTCCTTTCCTAGGTACTTCCTGGCCTGCTGAATTCCTCCAGCATTTTGTGTGTGTTGCTATGTAAGCCATCTTGTGAATTTATATATTTATTTTATTATTATTATTATTGTGTTCCTTATCTCATTTTTTGTGCTACATCGGATCCAGAGTGACAATTATTTTGTTCTCCTTTACATTTGTGTACTGCAAATGATCTTAAACAATTCTGAATCTTTAATCTGATGTTTTCCTTCTGAAAGTGGAGGCTCTGGGCCTCTCCCCACTGGAATTCAGAAGAATGAGGGGTGACCTTATTGAAACCTATCGAATGATAGAGTGGATGAGAAGAGAGGATGTTTTCTATGGGGGGGGGGAATCTAAAACCAGAGGACGTAGCCTCAGAATAGAGGAGTGTCCTTTTAGAATGGAGATGAGGAGGAATTTCTTCAGCCAGAGAGTGGTAAATCTGTGGAATTTGTTGCCTCGGATGACCGTGGAGACCAAGTCATTGGATATTTTTAAGGCAGAGGTTGATAGATTCTCAATTAGACAGGACATGAAGGTATATGGGGAGAAGGCAGGACACTAGGGCTGAGAGGGAAATAACAGAGCAACTGAATGGACCAGATGGCCTTATTCAGCTCATATATCTTATGGTTTTATGTTCTTATCTCAACAGTGAAATCAATTCTGTCATCTGACTGATCACTAATGTCAAATAAGGACAAGAGGCTTTTTGCCTCACTAATATTTTGGCATCAAATTCTGAGTGTCTAGTAGTAATTACGAATTTCAGAATGACTGTAGTCTCTGTGAGAAGATGGAAATCACACACCAAGCTCTCCTTGAGCAGTTTGATGAGGACAGTTGTTTAATATTACACCCAGTTGCTGTTCTTGATATACTGACATAAAGCAGACTGAAAGAAGTTAGAGTATGACTCAGTTGTTATTGTCACAACTCTCATTACATGTTTTTGTGTGGCTGTATTTTACTGATATCTTATATGTGTTTGCTCTCTTGTATGTGCTCTCTGTGAGCAAAAAAGAACATATCCCCTCAGTCAGTCAGATTCAAGCACATGTATCCCTTCAACCAACCAGAATTAGGGTAAGAATATATTCAACCAATCAGATTCAGGGCAAGAAAACATGTATCCATTAAACCAATCAGATTCAAGGACTGAAAATATATACTGATAAAAGAAAGACAAAATTAAATGTGAGAAGATAAAAAAAAGCTTTATTTATCACATATACATTGAAACATAACAGTGAAATGCTTTGTTTGCATCAGATCAAATCAGTGAGGTTTGTGCTGGGCAGCCTGCAAGTGTCGCCATTCTCCTGGTGACAATATAGCATGTCCACAACTTACTAACCTAACTTGTATGACTTTGAACTGTGAGAAGGAACTGGAGCACCCAGAGGATACTTACACCGCCATCAGGAGAACAGATAAATCATTACAGACAGCAGTGAGAATTGAACCCTGATCTTACAGCTGGTGCTGTAAAGTGATGCACTACACTACCGTACCGTGAGAAATATCGAGACAGGAAAAAAAATCTGGATTAAGAGAGAGATAGTGTTAAAACATTTGTTAAGTGTTAAGTGTGACATTTATAAACAGCTAACAATAGTTCATTCCTGCAATTAACAATATAGGTTTCAGTGCTGGTGAGGTTTATCGGCAATAAATGGCATAATATGTTTAATCCCATTTAAATGATACTAATATGATTTCCCAGTGCCCACCCATTTTGATTCTACTTCCCGTTCCCATTCAATATGTCAGTCTGGGGCCTCCTCTACTGTCATGATGAGGCCAAACTCAGGGTGAAGGAGCAACACCTTGTATTCCATCTGGGTAGCTTCCAACCCAATGGCATGAACATCAATTTATCTCACTTCCAGTAATTCCTCTCCCCTTCCCCTTCTCTCTTTTCCATTCCCCATTCTGGCCGCCTTCTTACTCCTTCTTTTCTCCTCACCTGCTTATCACCTCCTCCTGGGTCCCTTCCTCCTTCCCTTTATTTCCCATGGTCCACTCTCCTCTTCTATCAGAGCAGGAAAGAGCAGGAATCTGTTAGGAGAAGGGAGTGGACCATAGGAGAACGATAAGGAGGAGGGGTGCCTTCTCCTACGGTGATAAGAGGCAAGAGACCAGGGTGGGGAGTAGAAGATAGGGGAGGGGGAGGGAATTTTTTTTACCAGACGGAGAAATGGATATTCATGCCAGCTGGTTGGAGGGCACCCAG
The DNA here is from genome assembly GCF_030028105.1 of Mobula birostris. Lineage (NCBI taxonomy): Eukaryota > Metazoa > Chordata > Chondrichthyes > Myliobatiformes > Myliobatidae > Mobula > Mobula birostris. Next base: position 6,327,626 of record NC_092395.1, read on the forward strand.
GCGGAATATAAGGTGTTTCTCCTGCGCCTTGAGAGCGCTGTCAGTGTGGCACAAGAGGAGTCCAGGGACCGATGTGTCAGAACGGGAATGGGAATCAGAATTAAAATGTTTGGCCACTGGGAATTTGTGTTTTTGGAGGATGGAGCAGAGGTGTTCAGTAAAGCGGCCTGTTGTTCTGGGTTTCCAGCATCTGCGGAATCTTTTGTGTTTAGACTAATACTTGAAATGATTAAATTGAAATTTCTGTGGCAAATTTAGCTTACCAGGCTGCAAGCACCAGTAACAGAATGTAATGTACTTCAAAAGAGAGGCAGGCAGATGAATGCCACTGTTATTAAGAAAACACCAGTAACTCGGTCAGTGTGTAATTTTTGGGTATTCGTATTTAATCATGCTTCTACACCATCTAACGAGGCTTTTACGTTGATTTTAAAGAAAGAATGTTATCATAGCTGTTAGTACAACGCTATTATATCCTCTGTAAGCAAGATTATATATTCCTTTCTGTGTGTGTGTGGGTTTCCTCTGGGTGCTCTGGCTTCCTCCCACAGTCTATAGCTGTACCGGTTGGTAGGTGATCTGGTCACTGTCAATTGTCCTGTGATTAGGTTAGGGTTAAATCGGTGGGTTGCTGGGCAGTGGGGCTCTTTGGCCTGGAACGGCCTGTTCCATGCTGTGTCTCTAAATAAATAATCGCAAACAGCAAACAGAAGTATAGATTTCACGTTGCATTTCACAGGAAAATCACAAAGATGGAAACTTACTACATGTAAGCTTTTTGAAGACTGGAGATCAATCATTAAAGTGACAGCTGAAAAGTGATGAAACCGAGGTAATGTGACCTGTCTGAAAGGATGCAAGTGATCTCCAGTTCATGTTGGATGAACTTACTTGTGAACTTTTAAATTAACTAAGCCGGGTGTCCCTAATGAAGGATATAAAACACGCAGTAGCCACTTTATTAGGTACCAAATGAACTTAACAATAATAATAACCATAATAATAATAAAAGTCAATCTGATAACTTACACTGGCACAATCAAGTGGCAGACATCATTCACCGAAATCTTGCTTTAAAATACAAATTCATAAAAGACACCATACTTTACTATAAATACAAGCCTAATCCAGTTTTAGAGTCAGAAACCCACAAATTATATTATGACTGATCTGTTATTACAGACAGGACAATCCATTAAACAGTCCAGATATAATAATACAGGATAAGCAAGCAAGAACAATTTACCTAATAGATATAGTCATGCCATACACACACATAACATACAGAGATCAGCTGAATTAAAAGAGGAAACTGACAGACCATGGAACATGAACAGGGTATACATTGTCCTGATAGTAATATCTACAATTAGTAGCATCCCAAAGTCACTACATAATAGAATTAAACAATTAGGCCTAGGCAGCAATATTTATGTACAGAGACAGCCACAATACTAAACACCACCAGAATAGTCCAAAAGTTCCTAGCAATTGAGGGCACTTAGCTATGCCTGTACCTCAGATTTTACCATCCAGAGCTGGAAAAAAAAATAAAAATACAATTGGCTGATTAGATATTTGCATTAATGTACAAGCATGCCTAATGAAATGGCCACTGAGTGTACGTTTAGAAGGTTAAAGCTTTCAGCCAGCTTCTGATTTTCAGACTTAGCATCATTAGACATCGTGTGTCGGTGTGGAGATACGTCTCTAACAAAGGAGGTGTAAGGCTCTCCTTCCCTCTGGCAGCCTACAGGACACCCTTGGACAAGGTGTAGCACCTGCTTAGCCCCCTGATCAGGACCACGTGAAGCCATGGGAGCAGGTGGTGGATGGTCGTATGAGTAGCCAGTGCACATCACAAGTCCTGGTTATGTGACCACTGACACCAGGCAGACAATCTCTGAAGAGTATTGATAATGGCTGGGGTCACCCGTCTTGGAAAGACACTGCCCAGGAGAAGGTAATGGCAAACCACTCCTGTAGAAATATTTGCCAAGAACAATCATGGAAAGACCATGGTCACCCACGTCATATGACACGGCACATAATGATGATGTTGATGATTAGACAATAATTTCCAGGAAGAGGAAGGTGTCTGTTGCTACTGCCTCATCAGTGCAAGGGTTAGGATGCAATGCTACAGCTGTACAAGACATTGGTAGGACCACACCTGGAATGCTGGCTGCAGTTCTGGTCATCTTGGAATACGAAAGACTTCATCTAAGACATCTTTGAAAGTAGTTGTCTCAAAAAGGTGGCATTCTTCATTACCATCTGGGACATGTCCTCCTCTCATTGATTCCATCAAGGAGGAGGCACAGGAGCCTGAAGACACAGACACAATGTTTTAAGAACAGCTTCTTCCCCTCTGCCATCCGTCAATGAACCCATGACCACTACCTCACTATTTCCTCTCGTTGCACTTTTTCATTATTTTCATACATTTCTTATTGTAACTAGAGTAATTTTTTTGTGTATCGCACTGTGATGATGTGTCAGCCGGTGGTGTAGTGGCACCAGCACCGGACTTCGAGGGGAGTGGCCCTGGGTTCGAACCTGGCCGACTCCTTGCACGCTTTCCATCTGTGCTGGGTTGAGCGAAGAGCTAGCAACTTGGTCTCGTAAAAAACAGATAAGATGCTAAAGAAATGTCAAGTTTTCCACCTGATGCGGCTCAAGGCGCAGAGAGAATAATGAACTGTATTGTTGCCGTCAAACAATAAATTTCCAGACACACTGCACCTCAGCAATAATAAACCTGATTCTGATTCTAATTCTGATGTGCAGGACCAGTTCAGAGGAATATAGGCCAAACATGGGCACAAAGGACCGGCTCAAAAAGACAACTTGGTTTTCTTGGAAAAATTAGGCCGAAGGACCGTCTTTCATCCTGAATAACTCCGTGACTCTATAATATTGAGATTTAAATATTCAGCTGATTCATAAAATGACAAAGAAAATTAGAAATTAAGGTTATAAACACAATAGAATATAGAACATAAATGGCAAAGAAAATTAAGAATTAAAGTTTATGCTTTATAGAACACAGAACATTACAGCACAGTACACGATCTTCAGCCCACAAATGGCACGCCGACCTTTTAACCTACTCTGAGATCAATCTAACCCTTCCCTCCCACACAGTCCTCCCTCTCTCTTTCATTCATGTACCTATCTAAGAGTCACTTCAATGTCACTGATGTATCTTGGCTCTTTATGTTGTAGTTAATGGCACTGCACTGCTATTGAATGGTAATAATTTGTTTCAATGTGTATGGAAGGCAGTGGGTGACTTTCTGACAAATTGACACAGATTTCTGCTCTTTGTAAGTACAATTCCTGTACGAGAGAGAAGGCAATGGAAACTGTCACCTTCAAGATGCAAGCGACAAAACAATGCAATGTGAATCGATGTGAATACACGGCAACATGCCTTCAACAGCTGCTGCAGAGCAGAAGACATCTTCAACACATTCACAATTAAATGTAGCTTTTATATACCACCATTAGGTTAATGGAGCAACCTGTGTCCTTATACAACGGTAATTTCATTGACTGTAGAATTTCCATGAACATAGAACATTGCAGCCCGGTACAGGCTATTTGTTCTCCAAAGTTGTGCCAAACTTTTAGCCTAGCCTAAGATCAGTCTAACTATTCCCTCCTACATAGCCCTCTATTCTTCTGTCATCCATGTGCCTATCTAAGAGTCTCTTAAACATTCCTAATGTATCTCCCTCTACCACCATCCCCGGCAGGGTAAGTATACTGTACCTACCCCTGACATCCCCACTTCAATCACCTTAAATTTTTGTCTCTGGTATTAGTCTTTCCCGCTGTGGGTCTGCGAATCTCTGTGAGTCCACTGGGATAGTCGAAGGCCCAATATCTGCATGCTCAAGTTCCAATTCGAGTCTGCTGCAGGCTGGAGGCCTGAGAAGGCGGCCCATCTTCGGATAAGGGGGCTCTGTCCACGCATGGGTGGGGCAGGACCGGGGCTTGTTTTGGTTGTTGTGTTCTGTGTTGTTCTGCTGTACCACGTGGCCATGCTATGTTGGCTCCAGAATGTGTGTGACACTTGCTCCAGACCAACCTCAGCTGTGTTGGTAGTGAACTCAAATGACTCATTTCATAGTGTGTTGCTACACACGTGAAAAATAAGTGTGAATCTTGAAACTTGGAAAAGGTCTGAAGTCATCCACTTGCTGTATGCCTCTTATCACCATGTACACCTCTACCAAGGCACCTTTCATTCTCCTCTCCAAAGTAAAGCATCCCAGCTTGCTCAACCCTTTGTAATAAGACATGCCCTTTAATCCAGGCAGATATAATTCACTCACAAACAAGAGAAAATCTGCAGCTACCGGAAATCCAAGCAACACACACACAATGCTGGAGGAACTCAGCAGGCCAGGCAGCATCTATGGAAAAGAGTGCAGTTGACGTTTCAGGCTGACACCCTTCAGGCATACCTCACTTTGCACACACAAGGGCCTCTTTACTTCGGTATCATCTGTGCCTAACGGAGTGGCCACTGAGTGTATATTTGCCACCTTCTGCTGCTGTAGCCCATTCACTTCAAGGTTTGATGTGTTGTGCATTCAGAGATGCTATTCTGCACACCACTGTTGTAACGTGAAGTTATTTGAGTTACTGTCTCCTTCCTGTCAGCTTGAACCAGCCTGACCATTCTCCTCTGACCTCTCTCATTCACAAGATGTTTTCAACTACCAAGCTGCCACTCACTGGATGTTTTTTTTTGTTTTTTGCACCATTCTCTAAACTTTGGAGGCTGTATGTGTGTGAAAATCCCAGGAGGTCTGTAATTCCTGAGATACTCAATCCACCCCATCTGGGACCAACAGTCAAAGTCAAAGTCACTTAGGTTGCATTTCTTCCCAGTTCTGAAGTTTGGTCTGAACAACGAGTGAACCTCTTGACCAAGTCTGTATGCTTTTATGCATTGAGTTGTTGCCACGTTATTGACTGATTAGATGGTTGTATTAGTGAGCAGTTGTACAGGTGTCCCTAATAAAGTGACCGTTGAGTGTACAGTGCACCCCTTTCACTCACTCTCAGTTGTTCAGCTTCTAATTTTCAAAATGGGGTTCGAAAATAGGATTGTCTGCTGGAGATTTTGGAGAATTTAATGCTGCCATCTCGTGGCCAATCCCATAATGCCTGCTTTTGTTGCATTTATTTATAACAAAACATCACACAGTGTCTCTTCACACATTACTGTGCAAAAGTCCTAGGCACAGATATATATATCTAGGATGTCTAAGGCTTTTGCACAGTCCTGTCGTAATTTTATATATTGCACTGTACTGCTGGCACAAAAAAAAAACAAATTTCATGACACACGCAAGTGATGATAAACCTGATTCTGATATGGGTCTCCATTGTGGACTGAGAAAGGGAAGGGGGCAGGGAGAGGGGAATCATCTGGGGAAAAGGGGAAGGGAGAGGGGAGGGAGTGGGAAACACCAGAGAGACATTCTGTAATGATAAATAAACCAATTGTTTGGAATCAAATGACCTTGCCTGGTGTCTCAGGGCTGGGTGTGTCTGCACCCACATTATCCCCCGCTTCTGACACTCCTTCCCTGCCACCTGTCCCACACCACTTCCGCGGTTCTTCACTCTTGCCATTCCCTACATGCTTTGCTCCCAAGAGATTTACAAACTCGCTCTCCACTCCACATTGATAAATACAGTATTGTGCAAAAGTCTTAGGCACCCTAACTATATATATGTGTGCCTAAGACACAGTACTGTACATATAATAATTTTTGATGTGTTAACATTCTCACACAGAGATTTTATTTTTTTACAAGCAACTGCAAACTTCTCACGGTACTTTCAGTGCTAGTAGGTACAAATGTCAAAAGTACCGTGAGAGGAAAGCAGCAGCTTAGCTTGGCAACCAGGCAAAAATTCTTCCTTCAATCAACTTACAAGCCCTTCTACAGTTACTTGCAGAGAGGAGCACGAGAGGCAACTTGACAGAGGTATGCAAGACGATAAGTGTCATTGATCGAGTAGATCGCCAGAGACTTCTTTTCCCAGGGCGGTTGTGATTAATACAAGGGGGCATCATTTTAAGGTGATTGGAGGAAAATTTAGGGGGGGTACTTCAGGGGGTAAGTTTTTTTACACAGAGAGTGGTGGATGTGTGGAATGCCTTGCCAGGGTGGTGGTGAAGGCAGGTACATTAGGGAAATTTAAGAAACTCTTAGATAGGCGCATAGATGATAGAAAAATGTAGGGTTATGTGGAAGGAAAGGGTTAGATTGATTTGAGAGGAGGTTGAAAGGTTAGTACAACATCATGAGCCAGAGGATCTGTATTGCGCTGTAACGTTCGATGTTCAACCTCTCTCACTGAGGACTGGTTTTGTACTGTCCTGATTGTGTTAGTAAGAATCCCACTGGCTGAGTAGCAAGGTAATTCTCTGTAGTGTGAACATCCTGAGAGCTATGATAAGGAGTGACACCTCTCGTGTCCGTTAAACAATATCACGATGCTAATTAACTTGAAATACCCTGTACGTACACTGCAGCCAGTGTCTTTACACAGTACAAAGATTGTACACAACGTGTTAATATAGCTTCCTGTTAAAGTTTACAGTAACATTATCAATATCTAGTCTGCAAGTGATTATTTTGCTGATGTCATATCACAAGCGAATTTATAATTTGTTTCTATTACCAGTGCGTTACAGAGTAAATGAATACAGGCAGAATCAGAATTGAGATCCCTGGTGTTGTTATGTACAGGAAGATTAGTGAGGAGGTGTATCCATCTGACATAGCTTCACCTTGGTTAATGTAGCCCTAGATGTACCAGGGCTGTGTTCTGTCCACAGTCTTGAATGGGCCAGAATGCTGGTGCATAACAGAGAACAGTCTTGCCAAGCTGTCATCATTCCACACCATGAGCCTCCAGAATTTCCTCCATATCTTCTGGCCAAGGAATACCCGCTCCCCCTTCAGTGTCACCAAGCGGACATGGCACAATCTTCATGAGGAAATGTTGGTGATGAATTGAGCACGTGATGAGAAGAGAAGCTAACTCCACCATTAGGACAGCACTTCATGGGATCTCTGAAAAGCGGAGGAAACGTGTGAGACCAAAGGCAACTTGACGCTGTACCGTAGAGGCAGAAATGAGGAACCCGAACCACAGCTGGGGCTCAATAGAGAAGATGGCCAAGGACAGACAGAGATGCCCTAAGTGCCAGTGGTGTGTGTAACAGACAGTAGCGAACCATCTGACACACACACACACGTCGTAAGATCACTATATTGGTTTTCATGATAACACGCATGTTTATTTTCAAATTCAAATTCAAGTTCAGTTTATTGTCATTCAACCGTACACATGCTCGTTCATTTGTCATGTGCCATGTCGTATGACGTGGGCGATCATGGCCTTTCCATGACTATGATTGTTCTAGGTAATTTTTCTGCAGAAGTGGTTTGCCATTGCCTTCTTCTGGGCAGTGTCTTTACAGGATGGGTGACCCCACTCATCATCAGTACTCTTCAGAAGTTGGTACACATGTATACCACCAAACAAAACAATGTTCCTCTGGGCCAACGGGCACCAAATAGTACATATTACTCTCACACATGACAGATGAAGTGCAATTACAACAGATATATGAACAAATAATAAGGTGCTGTTATGACATAATTTAGCAAGTCTATGTATAATGCTACTGCCACTTCATGCATGATGAGACATGAGTCTCATGAGACGTGGGTGGTGGCAGGAAGATCAGGAGCCTTATAGCCTGAGGGAAGAGACTGTGTCCCACCCTAACAGTTCTTGACCTAATACTATGTATTTGGAAGGAGATTGTTGGATGGATGGGAGGGATCATTGACAATGCTAAGGGCCCTGCATATGCCGTACTCCTGGTAATTATCTTGGATGGGTGAAAGAGACCCTGATGACCCCGTCAGTAGTTCTGGCAGTCCTTTCTAGGGACTTGCGGTCAAATGCCTTGCAATTCCCATATCAGATGTGATGTAGCTGGTCAGGACACTCTTGATGGTAAACTGAATTATACAGAACAGGAAGAATCCCATTATTTTCCAAAGCTTATCCTGAATTTGTGGAATTCTGGTCTTCCCCTGAACCATTTACCAGCTTTGGGAGATGAAGAAATTTGGAATTTCAGGAGTGGTGTAAAATTTGCGCTGAAAACGGAAGTGTTCTATTCCATTCTGGAACTGGTAAATGTTCAGGTGAATACTGCCAAAAACACACGTTCACGTTTTCTAGCTATGGTCGTTGTGATAGTTGTTTTTCACATCGACCTAAACATAGGACCAGTACATTGTTTATGGGAAAGGAATCGCCAGTGTGGTCCTTAATGTTAATGCAAATATTACTCTGCGATTTAAGAAGGGTGAGAGGCAGCAGAAAGGAAACTATACACCTGTTAGCTTGACATCAGTGGTTGGGAAGTTGTTGGATGAGATTACGGAGTACCTGGAGGCATATGACAAGATAGGCCAAAGCCAGCATGATTTCCTGAAAGGAAAATCCTGCCTGACTAACCTACTGCAACTCTTTGAGGAAATTACAAGCAGGGTAGACAAAGGAGATGCAGTAGATATAGTGTACTTGGATTTTCAGAAGGCCTTTGACAAGGTGCCGCACATGAGGCTGCTTAGCAAGATAAGATAACATGGAATTACAGGGAAGTTACTAGCATGGGTGGAGCATTGGCTGATCGGCAGAAAACAGAGAGTGGGAATAAAGGGATCCTATTCTGGCTGGCTACTGGTTACCAGTGGAGTTCCACAGGGGGTCGGTGTTGGAACTGCTGCTTTTTATGATGTATGTCAATGATTTGGAATATGTGATTAAAGGATTTGTGGCTAAACTGCTGATGATAGGTGGAGGAGTGTGTAGTGTTGAGGAAACAGACAGCCTGCTGGGAGACTTAGGTAGTTTAGGGGAATGGGCAAAGAAATGACAAATGAAATGCAATGTTGGAGAGTGTGTGGTCGTGCACTTTGGTGGAAGAAATAAATGGGAAGACTATTATTTAGAAGGGAGAGAATTCACACTGCAGAGATGCAAAGGGACTTGGGAGTCCTTGGGCAGGATACCCTAAAGTTTAACCTCCAGGTTGAGTCGGTGGTGAAGAGGTCGAACGCAATGTTGGCATTCATTTCGAGGTATAGAACATAAGAGCAGGGATGTGATGTTGAGGCTCTATAAGGCACTCGTGAGACCACATTTGAAGTATTGTGTGCAGTTTTGGCCTCCTTGTTTTAGAACGGATATACTGACATTGGAGAGGGTTCAGAGAAGATTCACGAGAATGATTCCAAGAATGAAAGGGTTAACGTATGAGGAACTTCTGGCAGCTCTTGGACTGTATTCCCTGGTGTTCAGGAGAATGAGGGGGGATCTCATAGAAACATTCTGAATGTTAAAAGCCTGAACAGATTAGATATGGCAAAGTTATTTCCCATGGTAGGGGATTCTAGGACAAGAGGGCATGACTTCAGGATTGAAGGACATCTATTTAGAACTGAGATGTGGAGAAATTACTTTAGTCAGAGGGTGGTAACTCCATGGAATTTGTTGCCACGAGCGGCTGTGGAAGCAAAGTCATTGGGTGTATTTAAGGCAGAGATAGATAGGTTCTTGATTAGCCAGGGCATCAAAGGGTATGGGGAGAAGGCAGGGAAGTGGGGATGACTAGAAGAATTGGATCAGCCCATGATTAAATGGTGGAGCAGACTCAATGGGCCAAATGGCCTACTTCTGCTCCTATATCTTATGGCCTTGATGATTAACTGTGTTCCTGTTCACAAGGGTTCCCTCGAACTGGAGTAGATGAGCTATAGAAGAGATCCTGATGGGTTGTATAGAGTCATAGTCATAGAAAAGTACAGCACATCGGCCAAACCATTTAAACTGCCTTCTCCCATCAACCTGCACTGGGACCATAGCCCTCCATACTTCTACATTTCATGTACCTATCCAAACTTCTTTTCAATTGTGAAATCGAGCTGACATGCACCACTTGGTCTGACAGCTCAATCCACACTCTCAATATCCTGGGAGTGAAGAAATTTCCCCTCACGTTCCTCTTAAACTTTCTACCTTTGTCCCTTAACCCCTCACCTCTGGTTGCAGTCCCTCCTCACATCAGTGAGAGAAGCCTGCACGTGTTTACCCTTTCTATACCCCTCGAGGTTTTGTCTATCTCTATTAAATCTTCCCTCAGTCGTCTACATTCCAGATCTCAGCCTGTACGGCAACTGCTCTGCTCTGGGCCAACGGAACCTGCAGAGACCGGAAAACACGTCGCAGTCCATCGCAGGCTCGTCACTTTCTTCCATTCCAACCAGACCATCTTCACTGTGCATTGCTTCCGAAAGGCTGACAGTACCGTCAAGGACGCCTGCTACCCTGGCCAATTCTTTCCCTCTCTTCTATTTTCTGGGAGAAGATAGAGGAGATTAAAAGCCTCGACAACCAGACTCATGAACGGCTTCTTCCCCAGTCCTATCAGATTTCAGAACCAATCCTTCCTTCCACACTCCCTTCCCGGCACTGCCGCCATGTTCTCAAACCCTTAGTTCTACCCTAACTCCCCAGTTATTCTGTTCCTGTCAACTTAGCTTTTCGTTTGCATGATTTATTTTTTATTTATTTAGAGATACAGCACGGTGACCCCTTCTGGCCCAAAGAGCCCGCACCGCCCAATTACAGCCATGTGACGAATTAACCCACTAACCCCTATGTCCTTGGAATGTGGGAGGCAACCAGAGCATCCAGAGGAAAGCCACGTGGTCGCGGGGTGAACGTACAAGCTCCTTACAGAGAGTGGCGGGATCCAGATACTTCAGACTGCACTACCATCTCTGCCCCATTCGGTTGTTTGCACTTGTCACTGTTAACATCGTAGTATTTATTATTTCCTGGTCTACTCTACCCTGTGAGCTTCATCTGAGCAAAGGATTTCATTGCGCCTGGTGTAGACAATAAGCCCATCTGAATCGGAATCTGAATGACCAATATCTCTCTTTTCCCCAAGTAAAAATAACTAGGATTTTGTGGTATCTCCAGACCACTCATCACTCTGCTTTCCGAGCTCAAAGAAGAAGCATCTCCCTACACGGCACTTGCTGCCTGACAGACCCTCCTCTGGGGTCGACCATGGATGCTGCATCCGAGCTGCCCACGTCAGTCAGTACACAAGCCGGGGACATTTGCTGATAAATATACCATATTCCTTCAGGAAGAGTATTTCAGAAAGACTTAGCACTATCTTCACGGGGCATTTAAGAAGAGGAACTAACTGTGAACTTGCCCAAGGAGGAGGAAGTTTTTCTAAAAAAACTTACTGCAAGGAAGCAATGTTTTCGTGATTTGGAGGCTGAAATTTATAAAGTGACAAATGCCTGACTGATTAGACATAGACACAGAATTAGGCCATTTGGCCCATCGAGTCTGCTCCACTATTCCATCATGGCTGATTTATTATCCCTCTCAATCCCATCCTCCCACCTTATCCCGTAACCTTTGACACCCTGACCAATCAAGAACCTATCAACCTTCACTTTAAATATACCCAATGATTTGACCTCCACAACCAGCAGTGGTAACAAGTTCCACAGATTCACCACCCTCTGTTTAAATAAATTCTTCATCATCTCTGTTCTAAAGAGGTGTCCCTCTAGTCCAGGGGGTTGTAAACCTTTCTTATGCCATGGAGCCTTACCACTAACTGAGGTCTCCATGGACCCTTGGTTGGGAACCCCTGCTCTTGACTCCCCCACTATAGGAAACAACCTCTCCACATCCACTTTATCTAGGCCTCTCAATATTTGATAAATTTGATCAATGACTTCTCCCCTCGTTCTTCTAAACTCTGTTGCGTACAGGCCCAGAGCCATCAAACACGCCTCACTCGTGATTGGGTGTTGATATACACTGCCATCTAGTGAGAAGAGCTGGAATTACTAGCCGTGAAGAAAACTTTCATGCAGAAAGAATCTAATTGGATTTCACATATATTCCAAATGTTATTTTATGACAAAATCCTCCTATTTCAACAACTCTATAATAAATGAATTTAAGTCTCTGCTTACACCTAACTAATATTCTGCACATTAGTTATAAGGTTTTTATTTCCCATTTATAGCAATTTTATGTGCAATGAATGCGTTTTTCATTTGAGCGTGTTTTTTCATGTTGGATTAATTTACACCACAATAAAGTTTAATTATAGCAATAGATTTTAAAATAGCTAATAGTTAGTGACATTCCTTATCATGAATTGAAGAATATACTGCTTTATAAATACTAAGGTCTTAGATAACATGATGCAAGTATATTTTCTATCGCTAAAGTAGATCTATTTTCTATTATGCCATGAAGTTACGTACCATCCTGAGGTCAATTAAAGATTAATACTTGTTATAGACACGCTGAGGTTAATTAAAAGGCAATTGATTGTTTTCAGATTGACAAGTGTTTTTAAATCCCTGTCTTGTCCCCAAGGTCAGTAAAGAAAACACCAAGTTATTGCCTCTCTCTTCATATTTTTTAGCAAGTGATAATTTTGCATCCGCCCCCTCTTGTTACCACTGCTGTGTGACGGACGTGCATGCTTGCAAATGTGCATGCGTGCATGAGTGCACCTTCCTCTCATTACGAACTCGGAATGAGAGGACTTGTTGTGTGCAAAAATAAGGTGTGTATGTCCCTTAGCGTTTATGATCAGAACCATCGCCCTCCTCAGATAGCAGTTCTGTATTTACGTACGTTGTGAACAGGTGGGTCTAGACCTGTCCTGTCATCAGACGACACCTAGAGCAACACACACACAAAATGCTGGAGGAATTCTGCAGGTCAGACAGCATCTATGGAAATTATTAAACAGTCAACATTTCGAGCTGAGACCTGATGAAAGGCCTTGGCCTGAAATGTCGAGTTTATTCATTTTCTTACATGCTGCCTGACCTGTCGAGTTCCTCCAGTATCTTGTCTGTGTGTTGCTCTGGATTTCCAGCATCTGCAGAATCTCTTGTGTTTGCAGATAAGACCCTGTTTTGTTCTGAAATTCTCAATGTTGCTTTGTTATTTTGGGTATGGTATGTAGATTTTGGAACAGTTGGTCGATCTGGAGATGCGGAAGCTAAGTAAGGGTCTACAGTTTAAGACAATGAAGGAAAGGGTTGCATGGGAGCATCTAGAGGTCATGGTGGGTGAAGAATCAGCACGATGGGTAGGCGGTGAGGGTCAATGATGTACAAACAAGAGAAAATCTGCAGATGCTGGAAATCCAAGCAACACACGCAAAATTCTGGAGGAACTCAGCAGGCCAGGCAGCGTCTAGAAGAGAGTACAGTTGACGTTTCCGGCTGAAACCCTTTGGCAGGACCCGTCCTGCTGAGTTCCTCCAGCATCTTGTGTCAATGATGTGCATGTTTGTTTAAGAAGTTAGAGTGGACTTCCTGGGGTGGGTTCCCTGTACTTTAAGCAGCACTGCTACAGGGGGCAGCTACATCCCAATTCCAATGAAGGGGCTCAGATTTGGACATAAACTGGTTCTCTCTCTTCAGGTGCTGCCTGACCTCCTGAGCATTACTAATGATTATTTTTTTTGTTTTCAATTCAGATTTGTAGTAACTATATTTCTATTTTGCAAGGATGGTAAATTGGACTCTTGACCTCACAATCTACAACTTCACGATTTTGCACCCTATTATTGAGCTGCACTTCATATTTATTATTTATTCATTGAGGTGCAGTGCATAACAGGCCCTTCCAGCCCTTAAAGCCGCATTACCCAGCAACACCTGATTTAACCCTAGTCTAATTATGGGATAATTTACAATGATTTCTGTAGCTGTTGCAATTTGTTCTGCATTCCTGTCTGGGTAGTCTCCAACCTGACAGCACGAACGTCGATTTCTCTAACGTCTCCTCCTCTTCCTTCTCTCTTTTTCCATTCCCTATTCTGGATTCCCTCTTCTCCTCATCTGCCCATCACCTCCCCCTGGCCCCCTCCTCCTTCACATTCTTCCCTTCCTTCTTTATTTTTTGAGATACAGTGTGGAACAGGCTGTCCTGGCACTTTGAGCTGGATCACCCAGCAATCACATGATTTAATTCCAGCCTAATCACCAGACAATTTGTAACAGCTAATGAAAACTGGTGTGCCTTTGGACTGTGGGAGGAAACCAGAGCACCAGGAGGAAGCTCACACAGGCATGGAGAGAACGTATAAACTCCTTACAGGCAATTGTTTACCTGCACTGCACATTCTCTGTAAATGTTACACTTTTTTTTTGGCGTGTGCCTGAGTGTGTGCGCGGCTGTGCGTGTGCGTCTGCGTGTCCATATGTGCGTCCGTGATGATGTCTTCTTCATGGCTTTTACAAAGCGCTGAGCGAGAGAGAGATTGTGTGGCGTGCCACACCTCACACAGACATTTTTCCACAGTATTTTTCCCTTTTATTTTACGAGGTCGAGTTGCAATCTCGACACTCAACCTGGCACGGATGGAAAGCGTACTCGGGGGTGGACCCGACTGGTTTCGAACCCGGGAACCTCCGCTCCTGGGTCCGGCGCTGATGTCGTTGCGCCACCAGCCGGCCCCTGATGTGACACTTTTTATCCGCACTGTTAATGCTTTAACTTATTCTGCTTCAATGCACTGTGTAATGATTTGATCTATGTGAATACTATGCATACAAGCTTTGCACTGGACCTCGGTACATGTGACCATTCTAATTCCAGTTCCAATTCCGGTTTGGATATTCAGTAACAGTGTTGAGAATCTCTATCGTATGCTTTCCTTGGTAAACATTTCCTGTGTAATAATCCAAAACCATACGATCATACATGTGCACACACATACAGCTCATTGTTCATACATTACACTTCGTATCACGTGGTGATCATGGTCTTTCCTTGACCATGTTGGCAAAGTTTTCTGCAGAAGTGGTTTTCCATCGTCTTCTTCTGGGCAGTGTCTGACAGGAAGCCCAGCCATTACGAATACTCTTCAGAGATTGTCTGCCTGGGGTCAGTGGTCACATAACCAGGGCTTGCGATATGCACCAGCTGCTCGTACGACCGTCCACCACCTGCTCCCATGGCTTCACGTGACCCTGATCGATGGGGGGGGGGGTCACTAGGTGCTACGCTCGATCACTGCCTCTGTAAAGCCGCAATCAAACCTCCTCTCCACCCCCCACGTCACCATCATTACCTCTTCCCTTTCTCTTCACACGCTCACCTAACCTTCCCTCAAGTGCTCCTCAAAACAGATGCTTCAACCGTTTCCAAATGCGAGTTCTCGCTGCCTGTCATCGTCGAGGGAAAGCCTCACTTTGTGGTCCTCACTTGACACCTCAGCTCTTACATCACGTGACCCTGATCGGGGGGGGGGGCTAAGCAGGCGCTACACCTTGCCCAAGGGTGACCCGCAGGCTAGCAGAGGGAAGGAGCACCTTACACCTCCTCTGGTAGAGACGTATCTCCACCCCACCAGTCAATGCTGTATATATACACATGTATAAAACACACACACATATATAAAACATGAACACACATGCCCTCCGGCGCACACACATGCATCTCCCTGTCCTGTGTAATGTGGAATGAGAGGACTTGTTACTGTGACAGCAACGAGGGAGCATCATCTGAGGGAACGTTGATTCAATGTAAATGTGCAAGGAACTTCAATTCTCTGAGCATTTACTATTATTTTTGAGATTCCAAACTTGCTACTTTTGAGAATTACAGTCGGCATACAGTCCTTTGTTACATCACGCAATGTTGAACAATACATTCCAGCTCATTAGCTGATCATTCACCCAGGGCAAACAGATACCACACTGCCTCAGGAGGAAATCGTCCTTTGGTATCCCGTGGGTGTCCAGAGCATCGTTGAAGAAGATGTTGATTGTACGTTTACTCAATTCATCTTTCTGGATTGCATACTGGGCTGGAGGCAGGCCCCCTCTGGGAGGTGCTGCCCTCTGGTGTTTGTAAGCTGGACTGTGTTCACCGACGGCCGTGCTTGCACAAGAATCAGAATCAGAGAATGAAAATCGCAATCAGGTTTAATATCACGGGCATAGGTTGTGAAATTTGTTAACTTTGCAGCAGCAGCACAATGCAATACCTGATAATATAACTGAATTACAGTAAATATATAGTGTAAATAGTTAGAGTAAACAAGTAGTGTAAACAACAGAAATAAAAAAAAGTTGTGAGGTAGCGTTCATGGGTTCAATGTCCATTCAGAGATCGGATGGCAGAGGGGAAGAAGCTGCTCCTGAATCGCTGAGTGTGTGCTTTCAGGCTCCTGTACCTCCTTCCTGGTGGTAGCAGTGAGAGTAAGGCATGACCTGCGTGACGGGGGTCCTTAATGATGGATGCCTCCTGTTTTGGATGCTGCAGAGGCTACTGCCCATGATGGAGCTGGCTAAGTTTACAACTCTCTGCAGCTTACTTCAGTCCTGTGCTGTAGCCCCCTCCATACCACAAGCTGAGGAGCTGCTTTGGGCTTGTTCTTGTAGAAACATAGCTTCAGGCCAGCATCCATCCACCATCAATCTACAGGCCATGACATCAGGGACTTGGACTATATGATTATTATTCTATTTGTTTGGCAACTGTTTGTTTTTCTGTCGTCATAGTTATATATGCTATATGTGCTGTGTGCTGTGTGACTGTTGGTAATGTGCTTTGCACCTTGGCCTCAGAGGAAAGCTGTTTGATTGGCCATATTCACGTGTGTGGTTGAACGACAATTAAACTTGAGCTTTGGTCTGTTGCCTCTGCTACTGGTGGAAATTGAGATGGGTATAGATAGATTAGGGTGCCGAGGTGGAGATACGTCATTACCAAGGGAGGTGTAAGGCGCTCCTTCCCTCCGCTAGCCTGCGGGTCACCCTTGGGCGAGGTGTAGCACCTGCTTAGCTCCCCACCCAAGCAGGGTCATGAGCAGCTGGTGCTAGTTATGTGACCACTGACACCAGGCAGACAATCTCTGAAGAGTTTTGATAATGGATGGAGTCACCCATCTTGTAAAGACAGAGCCCAGAAGAAGAAACCATTTCTGTAGAAAGATTTGCCGAGAAGAGTCACCGTCTTGAGACCATGATCTGTAGTGCAGTGCTAGCTGGAGTGAGTGGCTGCTCTGAGAGCGAAAACATCTTGTTAAATCCACTCGCTGGATTTTTTTTTGTTTTTGGCACTATTCTTTGTAAACTCCAGAGTCTATTGTGCATAAAAATCCCAGGAGATCAGCAGTTTCTGAAATACTCAAATCACCCTGGGCGGCACCTAATTAATTAGCTTGTTTATTTTGGCTTTTTTCTTAAAGATGTGCCGGACGCGCTCCAGTGCGCTCCAGCTAGCACTGCACCCCTGACCATGATCACCTACGTCATACAACACGGCACATGATGATGATGTTGACGCTAGATAGATACGGGTGCCAGTAACCCACGGTGGTTCAGATAGAGGAGCTGAGGCCTTGCTTCCCCAGTGCATAGCTCAATCCTGATGTCCGGTGCCCTCTGTCAGCAGTCTGCATGGTCTTCCTGTGAACGTGTCCCTTTGGGTGCTCTAGGTTCTTTGCACATTTGTGACTGATTTTGATCTGGATTGGATAATCAGTTAGTGTTATGTGGTTTTGCTCCTGTGATAATGCCACATCCACTGCTTACCCAAATTCACGATCACTGAGAAAGTGGCATGGCAGGGTATTGGTTAGCACAACACTTGAAAGTGCCAGTGACTATCAAGCAGGGTTCAATTCCCGCCGCTGCCTGCAAGGAGGTTGCACGCGTTACTGTGTAGTTTTTATCCGGTTGCTGAGATTTCCCTCCACATCCTCATTTTCCGAAGACATACGGTCAGCTTGAGTAAGTTGTGGACATGGTACACTAGCGCTAGAGGCATCGTGAGACTGGCGGCCTGCTTAGCACAATGCTCGCTGACTGGATTTGACAGAAATGTCTGTCCGTAAGGTGACTGACAGGAAATGATAAAGTAGTGGTGGCTGGGGGTGTGGAGGGGTGGATTAGTGGGTGGAGGTGTTGATCAGCCTCACTGCTTGGGGAAAGTAACTGTTTTTATTTATTGAGAGACAGTGTGGACTTTGAGCCGCACAACATAGCAGCCCACCAATTTAAAGCCATCCTAATCACGGGACAATTTACAACGACCAATTAACCTGTCAACCGGCACGTCTTTGGACTGTGGGAGGAGACTGGAGCACCCAGAGGAAACCTGCACATTCACGGGGAGAACGTACAGACTCCTTACAGGCAGCGCAGGAAATGCACCCGGGTCACCTGTACTGTAAAGCGGTGCGCTAACCACTACGCTACTGTGCCGCCAATTTGAGCCTGGTGGTCCTGGCGCAGTTTCTACGTAACCTCTTTCCTGATGGGAGTGGGACAAACAGTCCATGAGCAGGGTGTGTGGGGCCCCTCGTGATATTGCGGGCCTTTTCCCGACACCTTGCTGAATATATATGATACATTCCTGTATGTATGAGATATCACTGTGTATAGGAGATATCTTTGGCCTGGTGTCTCAGTTTATTTAATTCCAGCTACAGCCCATTCACCCTCTGCCTTCACTACTCTGCTGTCACCTCAGTCCCAAACCTAAAATTCACCTTCCTACCAAACCTGCCTGTAAAACGCCTCTCAATCATGTAAGCCAATCATTTCCAACTTACTGCTTCTGTTTACTTTCAGCTCTTGACTATGAACAAAATATTTTTAAATACTTTTATTTTTAAGTGACTCTAATCTCATCTTGTTATTACTGAATGTGTTAGGGGAGTTTTTGCATGATGTGGGATGGTTTGAATGAACTTTATAAAACAGATTTGAAAGTAATTTTTTTGCTAAGAATCTTGCTAAGCCCCAGGGGAAGGCTCGTAAATAGGATCTTTCTTCTTGAGAGACTTCCCCGGAGTATTTCTTTAATAGTGGATGCTTTTCCAGAAACATCAATTATTGATGTCTCAGCCTATGACAAGACTACAAGTGGCTTACCAAACCATACACTGTTTACCTAATTGGCATAATAGGTAACACCAACTCTCCTCTGTACCCAATTACTATTCATCCAATTACCAGACAAATAAGCAATCACTTGTACATTGTAACACACTCCAGGGGTTTAAATGGTCATAAAGCATGAAAGGAAGCATCCCAAAAGAGTACTTGATTCTGCCTTGCATGCACTCCTAGGCATCATTTGAGTGTTACACTTTTCTGCATTTTAAACAAACCTGAACATTTAGCAGAGAGGTGTAACATACAATTCAGAGCCTCCTTCACAGTGGGAAATATTCCCATGCTGTTCTCTACTGCTGCCTGAAGATACTGCTGTGTCGTTTGCCATTAGGGGTTAAATCTTTACTTTCATCTCAAGGGCAGCAAAACAGCAGAAAGAAAAAACTAATTCTTCAGAATGGTGAACCAGCCCACTGTAATTATTGCTCAGTCAGTGAAGGTGACAAGATTTACCTGCAGTTGACAATAAAAGCAACACTCACTGGTCACCTGGTCACTTTATCAGCTACCTCCTGTACCTAATACGGTGACCACTGAGTGTGTGTTCATGGTCTTCTGCTGCTGTAGCCCATCCACTTAGAGGTTCAATGTGCTGTGCGTTCAGAGATGCTCTTCTGCACACCACTGGTTATTTCAGTTAGTGTGTCAGCGTGAACCAATCTGGACCTTCTCTGACCTCTTTCATTAACAAGGCTTTTTTGCCCACAGAACTGCCACTCACTGGATATTTTTTGTTTTTCGCACCATCCTCAGTAAACTCTAGAGACTGTTATGTGTGAAACTCCCAGGAAATCAGCAGTTTCCAAGATACTCAAGCCAAACTTGTCTGGCACCGACAATCATTCCATGGTCAAAATCACTGATGTTTCGTCTGAACAACAACTGAACCTCTTGACCATGTCTGCATGCTTTCATGCATTCAGTTGCTGCCTCATGATTGGCTGATTAGATATTGGCATTAACGAGCGGGTGTATTAGTGTGCCTAACAAAGTGGCCTCTGAGTGTAGAACAGATGGATGACCCAATCCACCGTAATTATTGCTCAGACAGTGGAACGGACAAGATTTACTCGCGGTTAACAATAAAAGCTATTCTTCTCTCTTCTTCTCCTGAAGACAATGGAACTATCTAAATAAAGCCATTGTTATCTGTTTATAATCCTTAGGAAAGGCTATTGGCAGACATTTGGGGAGTTTTACAGCACCACTCATATGCTGTAAACAAGAGATGCTTGCTAGTAATCAAAATTATTTAATTATATATTTAGAACATAGAACATGGGAATCTACAGCATATTACAGACCCTTCGGCCCCACAATGTTGTGCTGACCGTGTAATCTACTGTAGAAACTGCCTAGAGTTACCCTACCGCGCAGCCCTCTATTTTTCTAAGCTCCATGTACCTATCTAAAAGTCTCTTAAAAGACCCTATTGTGTCCACCTCCACCACCTTCACCAGCAGTGCATTCCATGCACTCACCACACTGTGTGAAAAACTTACCCCTGACATCCACTCTGTACCTACTTCAAAGCACCTTAAAAACTATGCCCCCTCGTGTTAGCCCTGGGAAAAAGCCTCTGGCTATCTACACGATCAATGCCTCTCATCATCTTATACACCTCTATCAGGTCACCTTTCATCTTCAGTCACTCCAAGGAGAAAAGGCCGAGTTCACTCAACCTATTTTTATAAGATATGCTCTTCAATCCGGGCAACTTCCTTTTAAATCTCCTCTGCACTCTTTCTATAGTATCCACATCCTTCCCGTGGTGAGGTGACCAGAACTGAGCACAGTACTCCAAGTGGGGTCTGACCGGGATCCTATACAGTTGTAACTTTACCTCACGGCTCTTGAACTCAATCCCATGGTTGATGAATGCCGACACACTGTACACCTTCTTAACAACCTGCGCAGCAGCTTTGAGTGTCCTATGGATATGAACACCAACATCGCTCAGATCCTCCATACTGCCAAGAGTCTTACTATTAATATTATATTCTGTCTTCAAATTTGACATACCAAAATGCATCACTTTACACTTATCTGGGTTGAAGTCCATCTGCCACTTCTCAGCCCAGTTCTTCATCCTATCCATGTCCCACTGTTACCTCTGACAACCCTCCAGACTATCCACAATCTTTGTGTCATCAGCAAACTTACTAACCCACCCTTCAATTTCTTCATCTAGGTCATTGACGAACATCACAAAGAGGAGGGGTCCCAGAACAGATCCCTGAGGCACACCACTGGTCACCGACCTTCTTGCAGAATACGAACCATTTACAATCACCCTTTGCCTTCTGTGGGCAAGCCAATTCTGATCCACAAAGCAAGGTCTCCTTGGATCCCATGCCTCCTTACATTCTGAAGGAGCCTGGCATGGGGAACCTTATCAAATGCCTTACTGAAATCTATATACACTACATCTACTGCTCTACTTTCATCAATGTGTTTTGTTACTTCCTCAAAGAACTCAATTAGGCTTCTAAGGCATGACCTGCCCTTGACAAAGCCATGCTGACTTATCACTAATCAGATTATGTCTCTCCAAATACTCATAAATCCTGCTTCTCAGGATCTTCTCCAACAACTTGCCCACCACTGAAGTAAGACTCATTGGTCAAAATTTTCCTGGTTATCTCTACTCCCTTTCTTGAACAAGAGAACAAGATTTACAACCCTCCAGTCCTCCAGTACTTCTCCTGTTCCTATTGATGATACAAAGATCATCACCAGCGCCTCATAATCTACCCCCTCGCTTCCCACAGTAGCCTAGGGTATATCTCGTCTGGTTTCAATGACTTATCTAATGTAATGCTTTTCAAAAACTCCAGCACATCCTCTTCCTTAATGTCTATATGCTCAAGCTTTTCAGTTCACTGTAAGTCATCCCCACAATTGCCGAGGTCCTTTCACTGGTGAATACTGAATCAAAGTATTCATTAAGTACCTTTGCTATCTCCTCTGACTCTTTGCACACGTTTCCACTATCACACCTGAGTTGTCCTATTCTCACACAGCTCATCCTCTTGTTCTTCACATACATAGTCATAGTCATACTTTATTGATCCTGGGGGAAATTGGTTTTCGTTACAGTTTCACCATAAATAATAAATAGTAATAGAACCATAAATAGTTAAATAGTAATGTGTAAATTATGCCAGGACCAGCCTATTGGCTCAGGGTGTCTGACCCTCCAAGGGAGGAGTTGTAAAGTTTGATGGCCACAGGCAGGAATGACTTCCTATGACACTCTGTGCTGCCTCTCGGTCGAATGAGTCTCTGGCTGAATGTACTCCTTTGCCCACCCAGTACATTATGTAGTGGATGGGAGACATTGACCAAGATGGCATGCAACTTGGACAGCATCCTCTTTTCAGACACCACCGTGAGAGAGTCCAGTTCCATCCCCACAACATCACTGGCCTTACGAATGAGTTTGTTGATTCTGTTGGTGTCTGCTACCCTCAGCCTGCTGCCCCAGCACACAACAGCAAACATGATAGCACTGGCCACCACAGACTCGTAGAACATCATAGAACGTGGATACATGTAGAATGCCTTGGGGTTTTACTGAATCCTGTTTGCCAAGGCCTTCTCATGGCCCTTCTAGCTCTCCTAATTTCATTCTTAAGTTCCTTCCTGCCAATCTTGTAATTTTATAGAATTCTATCAGTACCTAGCTTCTTGAATCTTTTGTAAGCTTTTCTTTTCTTCTTAACTAGATTTTCTACATCCATTGTACACCATGGTTCTTTTACCCTACTATCCTTTCCCTACCAAGATACGGTGAAAAGCTTGTCTTGCATACTGTAAGACCATAAGTTTTAGAAGCAGAATTAGGCCATTGGCCCATTGAGGTTTTCTGCTATTTCATCCATTTTCCCTCTCAGCCCCAATCTCCTGCCTTCTCTCCATAACCCTTCATGCTGTGACTAATCAAGAATCTATCAACCTCTGCCTTAACTATACATAAAGGCTTGGCCTTGACAGCAGCCTGTGATCATGAATTACACAGATTAAAATTTCTTAACTTCTATCTATCACATGTATATCAAAACTTTGAAGCATACAATAAAATTAATTGTTTCGTATCAACAATCAATACAGTCCAAGGATTGTGTTGAGGGCAGCCCGCAAGTGTCGCCACGTTTCTGACGCCAACATAGCATGCCCACAACTCACTAACCCTAGCTTATACGGTACATCTTCGGAATGTGGGAGGAAACTGGACATAGAAACTTATCGAATATTGATAGGTCTGGATAAAGTGGATGCGTGGGAGTCCTAGATGTTTCCTACCGTGGGGAAGTCTAGGATCTCAGAATCGAGGACATCCATTTAGAACAGAAACGAGGAGGATTTTTTTTAACCAGAGGGTGATTCATTGTGAAATCCATTGCCACAGACGGCTATGAAGGCCAAGACATTGAGTATATTTAAAGTGGAGGTTGATAGTTTCTTGATTAGTCAGGAGGTGGTCAATGGTTATGGGGAAAAGGCAGAAGAACGAGAGGGGTAATAAATTAGCCGCAACGGAATAGCGAACCAGACTCTATGGGCAAAATGGCATAATTCTGCTCCTATGTCTTATGGTCTTGTGGAACAAGCCTTTCCAGTCCTACGAGCTCACCACCCAGCAACTCACCTAGCCCAATTACAGGACAATTTACAAAGACCAATTAACCTACTAAGTAGACTGTCTTTGGAATGTGGGAGGAAACCAGGGCACCTGGAGGAAACTGGAGCACACGAAGGAAATCCACATGGTCATACAAACCCTTTACAGACAGCAATGGAAGTTGGGTTATAATCTTACAGCTGGCACTGTAAAGTATAACACTAAATGATATGTCATGGTACCGCGCTACAGATGAATTCATCACCTAGTGCACTTAACGAGAAAAAAGTAAAATAATAACATTGCGGAATAAAGTGTAAAAGCTACGGAAAAAGGCAGTGCAAGTAAACAATAAAATAGAAAATCATAACTAAGTAGATTGTGAGGTTACAAATCCATCTCATTGTATGAAGTCAATCTTGTCCTACAAGAATTAGAATCAGGCTTAAGAGTACATTGTGAAATTTGCTGTCTTTGCAACAGTGGTACAGTGCAATACATAATAATAAAGAAAAAAACATGAATCACAGTAAGAATGTACACAATAAATAGTTAAGTAGTGCAAAAATAGAAATTAAAAAGTTGTGAGGTAGTGTTCATGGGTTCATTGTCCACTCAGAAATCAGATGTCAGAGGGGAAGAAGCTGTCCCTGAATTGTCGAGTGTGTGTCTTCAGGCTTCTGTACCTCCTTCCTGAGAACGAGGCATGTCCTGGGTGATGGGACTCTGGTCGCTGGTGTGGTTCCACTTTAAGACAGAGTATCATATGGTTGTGGGCTAATTACATGTTGACGTCTCACATCTCAGTACCGGTTTCCCGGGTGAGAAACTGTCTCCTGGCCTCCATTATTGGAGATGAGAAGAAGAGAGCTCTGAGCCGACACCATGTGCGTGAATGATCTGAAAGGTCATGGACAGCTCAGTCGCAGGGCTGTCTGGGGGTAACTAATTCAATAACTCTGCACAGGAGACCCCTGTGCCTGCTCTCTGCTCTGTTGATGTGCTATCAAAATAACAGAATGACACATGGCCGTGAGCTGTTTCCAGGGGTGTGTCAGGTTCTCTATGTAGAAAGATGCTGTAAAGGGACAAGCAATATCCTGAAAGATCCCACCCGGCCTGCTCATGGTCTGTTTGCCCCAATCCCACTACGGAGGAGGCTACAGAACATCCATGCAAGGATTATCAGACACTTTTCCCAAACGTTAAGTCTGATCAACACCTCCACCCACTAACCCACCCCTCCACACCCCCTAACCGCCACTAGTTTATCATTTCCTATCAGTCACCTCATGTACAGATGCTCTTGTGCTTAGCATCATTTTATGGACATATAATCAATTAATATATATATAATCTATCTGAAGTATTTATATTTATTGTGTTTTTACTATCATGTTCTTTATCTAGCTGAATTTTTATTTGTGCTTCAATGGATCTGGAGTGCTCTGGAAATGACATTAAACAATCTTCAGTCTTGCGCGCAGGGTCACTTTGGGAAGATTCATTTAGCTGCAGGCACCAAGGAGACAGAAAGAGGGCGCTATTACCTCACAATGTGAACTTGTGCCTGAATGGCACTCCAAAGCCTGTTGTGGACTGTGTTATAAATCTAATTAGTTGTAAATTCATTTACAACGATGCTAAACTTGTAATGTCACACAGTGTCATTTTATAGAGAGCTGGATTTAAAAAGAGAGCAATTATATTTCAAAATTTTAGTGATTGTTTCTATGTGTAAAAAGACTAGCTCACTGTAGAATGCAGATCTTTGTTTAGCAGGGAGATCTGATTATGCATAGGCTAATTTCACCAAATACTTCAGTGGAAAAACCCAAGGATTAATT
Source organism: Mobula birostris (assembly GCF_030028105.1). Lineage (NCBI taxonomy): Eukaryota > Metazoa > Chordata > Chondrichthyes > Myliobatiformes > Myliobatidae > Mobula > Mobula birostris. The sequence goes on from NC_092395.1 coordinate 6,353,197, forward strand.
ATTCAGACCAGGAGGACTAATCCAAATTTTGGCCCATGCTGCAAAGATTTTACTTTTAGATTACCAGAAAGACAATAAACAATGTATTGTAAATAATTGAATTGTTAGCCGTGTCCTGAAAATCCGCTGGGGCAAGTGATAATTAGGATTTTCCTGGGGAGATGGGGTTGAGTTTGTGTCATCAACCTTGTGGATTCCGAACCTACCATCTGTGGTCGCCAATTCCTTCTCCCAAGGGGATTGGAGGGCTGGTGTGAGTTCAAAGGTCATCTCGGACCACCACATTTCTCAGTCATCTGCTGTATCCCTACGTGTGGAACTGAATTAAATTCATTGTTTTCTTGAGCTCTATGGGCCATTTAGAAAATTTGGATCTAAACAGGAGAATTTACCAATGAGACAATCAGCAATGAAAACACAACAGACCAGCTCTTCCCTTTGCACAACCATGAATGGATTGTGTCCATCTTTTGCATTAGTGCCTTGTTTTTGGATAGTCTTTTGTTTTTCCCCAATCTTTTGTCCTCCTCTCCTCGGTATCTTTTATAATTAATGTATAATTTATGCCCAGTGCATTGTCTGTACCCATGTAACTTCAGTCAAATCCAAACTGATCCACAACCTTCAGACTTACTGTCAAGGACTTTATAACTCATGTCTCAGTATTATTTATTTTACTTCACAATTTGTCGTCTTTCTCATATTGGTTGTTGGTCAGTCTTTGTTTTAGATTTCCATAAATTCTATTTTTTTTTTTACTTTCATGTAAATGCCTGCAAAAAGTAAATCTCAACATGTACAGGCCATGCTCTCTTTTAGCTGCTGTCAGCAGGAAGAAGGTACGGAAGCCTCAGGACCCACACGTCCAAGTTCAGGAACAGTTATTATCCCTCAGCCATCAGGGTCTTGAACCAGAAAGGGGATAATTTCACTCAACTTCACTCGCCTCAACATTGAAATGTTCCTACAACCAATGGACTCACTTTCAAGGACTCTTCATCTCATGCTCTTGATTTTTATTATTTATTTATTTATTGTTATTATTTTGTTTTCTTTTCTCTTTTTATATTTGCAGTTTGCTGTCTTTTGTAAATTGTTTGTTTGTCAGTCTTGTTTCAAAGTTCAAAGTAAATTTTATTAACAAAGTATTGTATATGTCACCATATTCATTTTCTTGTGGGCATACTCAATAAACCTATTAAATAATAACCATAACAGAATCAATGCAAGATTGCCCAACTAGGACATTAGTGCTATTGCGTTTCATAGTATTTACTGTGATTGCCCGCAAGAAAATGAATCTCGGTTGTACTTTGATAATAAATTTACTTTGAACTTGGTGACAAATATGTACTTTAATAATAATCTTACTTTGACTTTGATTATGTGCCTGGGCTGGGGCTGTAAGCACACTTTCATTATGCTTGTAACTCACCAAAGTTGTGTACATGAGAAGAAATTTGCTAGAGTCTTTGGTGAGACACCAAGCCTCCTCAAAGTTCTTATCTTTAATGTTCTTCTGTTTATGTTTTTTCAAATTTCTACAGATGGGCCATGGAGAGCATTCTGACTGGTGTGGAGGCTCCCATGCACAGGATCACAAGAGGCTGCTGAGGGTTGTAGCCTCAGCCAGCTCTATCCGGGCACAACCCTCCCCAACCATCGAGGTCATCTTCGAGAGGTGATGCCTCACGAAGGTGGCATCCATCATTAAGGGTCCTCACCAGCCAGGACGTGCTGTCTTCTCATTTCTACCATCTGCGAGGAGGTACGGCTGCTTGAAAATCCACACTCTGGCATCAAATTTCTGAACAGTTCATGAACCTATAGACGCAGCAAAGGACCTGCTTCTGTACTTATTAATTCTACAACAAAGCATAATTAATCATCAGTAATTTACATTGTGAAAACCAAATGCAGAGTGGCTGATGCAGAGGTGTGCTTGATGGCCCTGGGTCTGTACTCACTGGAGTTTAGAAGAATGAGGGGGGAATCTCATTGAAACCTATTAAATATTGAAAGGCCTGGATAGAGTGGAAACAACAGGAATTCTGCAGATGCTGGAAATTCAAGCAACACACATCAAAGTTGCTGGTGAACGCAGCAGGCCAGGCAGCGTCTGTAGGAAGAGGTGCAGTCGACGTTTCAGGCCGAGACCCTTCGTCAGGACTAACTGAAGGAAGAGTGAGTAAGGGATTTGAAAGTTGTAGGGGGAGGGGGAGATAGAGTGGATATGGAGAGGATGTTTCCTGTAGTGGGGAAGTCTAGGACCAGAGGGCACAGTCTCAGAATAGAAAGATGTCCCTTTAGAACAGATAGAAAGTTTAATTTCTTCAGCCAGAGTGAGTTGAATCTGTGGAATTCATTGCCACAGACAGCTGTGGAGGCCAAGTCATTGGGTGTATTTAAAGTGGAAGTTGATAGGTTCTTGATTAGTCAGACATCAAAGGTCTGGGGAGAAGGCAGGAGAATGGGGTTGAGAGGGATAATAAGTCAGCCAAAAGTTCAAAGTTCAAAGTAAATTTATTAACAAAGAAGATATATGTCACCATATACAACCTTGAGATTCATTTTCTTGCAGGCATACTCAATAAATCCTCAATAGAATAATAACCATTACAAAATCAATGAAAGATCAAACCAACGCGGGTGTTCAACCAGTATGCAAAAGATAACAGACTGTGCAAATACAAAAAGAAAGAAATAATAACAATAAAGAAAAAGCAATAAATTTCAAGAACATGAGATGAAGAGTCCTTGAAAGTGACTCCGGGGGCTTTGGGAATATTTCAATGATGGGACAAGTGAAGTTATCCCCTCTGGTTCAAAAGCCTGATGGTTGAGGGGTAATAACTGTTCCTGAACCTGGTGTTAAGAGTCTTGAGGCTCCTGTACCTCCTTCCTGATGGCAGCAGTGAGAAGGGAGCATGGTCTGGGAGGTGGGGTTCCCATATGATGGATGCCACTTTCCTGTGACAACACTTTGTGTAGATGTGCTCAATGGTGGGCAGAGCTTTACCCGTGATGGGCTGGGCTGTATCCACTACTTTTTGTCGGATATTCTGTTCAAGGGCGTGATGAAATGGTGGAGCAGATTTGATGGGCTGAATTGCCTAATTCTGTTCCTATGTCTTACAATTTACGTGGAGTTGTTTGCTTTGCAAATCATCGGCCTTGCTGAAGTTACAGAGTGTTACCGCTACACTGGACTGATTATTTTCAGGGAAACAATGGATTAACTTGGTTAAATAAGCATCTTATGTAGAGTGAAAGTTTCTCAGTGTCAGATCAATATAATTTTATTCTAGGCTTCATGGTTCATGCGGTGATATATTCTCTTAACCTTCTGTGTGATAGATAATCTTTGTTAGGTTTTTGCTGACGTAGATTCTCCATGGTGAAATGAGAATTAGTTTTATGAAGCTGAGTGAGGGCATCACAGTCTAGAGACAACCAATCCCTTCAGTGGCCTGAGCCACAACAGACATGTCTTTTTAAATTCATGCCACTATTAATTCGCACGGTAACTTAAGCAGCAACTACGAACGGACACCAGTGCTCTGAGTGTGTTTCGGTCGTGTTGCAGTTAGCATGACGTTACTGCAGCTCGGGGCGTTCCGGGGTTCCGGTTCTATCCCAGCACCGCTGTCTGTAAGGAGTTTGTACATTCTCCCCTTGACCGCAGGCACTCCAGTTTCCTCCCACAGTCCAAAGATGTACTGGTCGGCAGGTTAATTGGTCATTGTAAATTGTTCCGTGACCAGGTTAGGGTTAAATTGGGGTTTGCTGGGCAGCGTGGCTCGTTAGGCAGAAGTGCCTGTTCCACACTGTATCTCTAAATAAAATAAAAACATTGAAAGATTGTGATAGTCAAATCTCTTACACTTTTGGAGTTCTTCATTTTGTTTTGCTCCAATGTACCATATTTATATATTTAAAGATACATTGCATTGTAGGCCCCAACAACATCCCCATCCCCCCACAACCACGATCAAGCCTAACCTAATCGCGGGATGATTTACAATGACTAATTAACCTACCCAGTACGTCTTTGGACTGTGGGAGGAAACTGGAGCAGCCGAGGAAAACCCTCGCATTCCACGGGGAGGACGCACAGAGACTCCTCGCAGACGGTGCTGGAATTGAACTCCAAGCTCCGAAACATTTCCGAGGTGCGATGGTGTCATGCCACCCGCTGCAATGCCATGGCAACATGCGGCCTGGCTGTGCAGAGTTCCAGAAGCTGGCCTACGCTTGTAGCATCATTAGAAACTGGATTTCAGCCAGTTTAAAAAATTTGAAAACAAACAGATGCTGGAAATCTGAAAGAAAAATAGGAACTACTGGGATCCCTGAGCAGGTTAGGCAGCACCCGTGGAAAGAAAAATAGAGTTAATGTTTCTTTGCTCTGCCCTTGGGAACCAGCAATGTGGATGGATGGCAAAGGGCATCCGGAGTCCAGGCCCCCCTCTGTGCTTGAAGGCCAGCGACGTGGATGGGTGGTATCTCAGGCTGTCCAGAATCCACCCATGTGAGGCGGAGGAATGAGGGCCAGTGTGCTGACGAGCCTGGAGTTCCGGAATTCCTCTCATCGGCCTGTCTAGCAATTGATACTGAAGATCAAAGCCCAGAGGTCAACAGGAAGTTGAAATCTGATTGAGACTGGAGACCCGGAGGCCCGGAGGCCTGTGCTGAGGTTGGAGAACCGCCCATGTGTGGTGCGAGTGAGAAGAAGGGTTTGTTTTCCTGTTGATGTTTTGTCGTTTGTTGCGTTCTGTTTTGTTGTGTTCTGTGTTGTTCTGCCGAGCATTGTGGGTACGTCACGTTGGCGCTGGAATGTGTGGTGACCCTTGCGGGCTGCCACCAGCACATCCGCAGGTTGTGTGGTTTGAAGACACAAACAACCTGTTCCACTGTGTGTTTCGATGTACATAAAGGAATCTGAATGTGAGAGGTTCATTTTGTATTTTGATCACAAGCTAATGCTTGGTCTGTTGATTATTAGCAAGCAAGCAAGCAGTAATTCCTTTGATGTCTGACTTTAAGGGAATATGGTTAATGATGCTGAAAGTGCGTTGTTACATTATGACGGATATTTGTCAACATTCCGTGAAATTGGAGAACTTTTGTGAATTTTATTTAAAAGAGGATCACCTTTATAATGTATTTAACTGAGAGTTGTTTGTGTCTCATTGCTGTAGCTCAATCAAACATTTATTTATTTAGAGATACATTGTGGTTCAAAGGGCCGTGATGCCCAGCAAGCACTGATTTAACCCTAACTTAATATTAGGACAATTTACAGTGACCAATTTACCTACTAACCTGCAAGTCTTTGGACTGTGGGAGGAAACCAGAGCACCCGGAGGAAACCGTTGTATGCAGGGGAAGAATGCACAAACTTTCTCAGAGAGAATGCTGGAATTGAACTCCAAACTCCCACGCCCCGTGCTGTAACGGTGTCACGCTGACTGCTACACTACCAGCAGGAATCACGGGGAAGTTTTGTACATTGTTCTACAAAGAACAAAGAGCTCAGCAAGTCAGGAGCAGTGAGCACTCGAGCATAGGCTGTATGCTGTCATCTGCTGATGGTGGCTGGTTCTAAAGGAGAACATATGGCTCACAGGCATCAGCCTCCACATGTGTTTACACCTGAGGAAGAGAGGGCAAACGTGATCTGATCCTGCTTCATGGACTTTGGCTGTAGATCAAAGTTCAAAATAAATTTAGTTCCAAATAAATTTATTATCAAAGTACATTTATGTCATCATATACTGTAAAACTCTGAGATTCATTTTCTTGTAGGCAATCACAGGAAATACAAGGAACACAATAAAATCAGTGAAAGATCACACCCAACAGGGCAAGTTTGCAAAAGACAACAAACTGCACAAATACAAAAAGAAAGAAATAATAATCATATTAATAATAATATAACTAAATAAGCACTAAATATTGAGAGTATGAGATGAAGAGAGCTTGAAAGTGAGACCATAGGTTGTGGAAACATTTCTGTTTTGGGAGTGACTGAAGCTGAGTGAAGTTATCCCCTCTGGTTCAGGAGCCCAATCGCTGTTCCTGATCCTGGTACTGGGAGTCCTGAGGCTCCTGCACCTCTTTCCCGATGGCAGCAGGGAGAAGAGAGCATGGCCTGGAGTCTTTAATGATGGATACTGCTTTCCTGCTTGGTCCAAGTGAGAAGTTCCCTTTGTCAAATCACTTCCAAAGAGCGCATTTTTATGACCACTGTTAAAGGAGTAAAAATGTGAAATTGAGGAAATGTAGCCACCACTAAAAATATCCATATGAGGCGTGACATGAATTTATGTGCACGTACAAGTGAAATACTGCCTGAAACAAGAACAATGTTGGAATCTCAGGCCTAATGGGAAGCACCTGGTCTGTTAGCGTAGACAGGTTTAACATAAGAAGAAATCGCAGTCACAGATCGTTAGACCAAACGCTACATCACAATTAAATAAATGTGCATTTTGATAGAGCTGTCTTGACTGAATTCTGGATAAGTCAAAACATAAGCACCCAATGGCCACTCTTACTGGAAGAAAAGATGTGTGACTGCCTGTTATGTGATAACGTAGCTGAACAGGAGAAACATAAAAATTCATTCACCATCAATTAAGTTTTATATATATACTCAGTGGCCACTTTATGAGGTACCTCCTGCGACCAATAAAGTGGCCACTAAGTCTATGCTCATGGTCATCTGCTGCTATTGCCCATTCACTTCAAAGTTTGATGTGCTGTACATTCAGAGATGCTCTTCTTCACACCACTGTTGTAACGTGTGGTTATCTGAGTTACTGTCACCTTCCTATCAGCTTGAACCAGTCTGGCCATTCTCCTCTGACTTCTCTCATTAACAAGGCCTTTTCACCCACAGAACTGCTGCTCACTGGATTTTTTAAAATGTTTTTGCACCATTCTCAGTAAACATTAGAGACTGTTGTGCGTGAAAATCACAGGAGATCAGTAGTGTCTGAGATACTCAAATCACCCCATCTGGCACCAACAATCATTGCATGGTTAAAGTCACTTAGATCACATTTCTTCCCCATTCTGATATTTGGTCTGAACAACAACTGAACCTCTTGACCATGTCTGCATGTTTTACTGTATTGAGTTGCTGCCACATGATTGGCTGATTAGAGATCTACATTAACAAGGTGTACAGGTGTACCTAATAAAGTCACCAAATGTAGGTGCTTTGCAGCCTACACTTCAAACTCTTAGGTTCAGACACTGTTTTGTTCCTCTTCGTGATTTGTTCAGTTTTCCACAAAATATTTGAGTTTCCCTCTCATTTTATCCCCTGTAATCGAGTGGATGAACTAAGGATTTTGCTAATCGATTACATGAGAGGTATTACATGGTATTTTTTGCTCTGCTTCCTTTTTCTGAATTCTACCTTCCACCACTCTTTGCAATATGTTACAGGAAATTATTTGTTCACTACTGCGGGATGTGAGTGAGTTCTGAACACAGGCACTGCAATTTAAATTGGCCTTTCAACCAAAACACACTCAGGGGCCACTTTATTAGATACACTGTATTGCCAATCGTGTGGCAGGACCTGAATGCATCAAAACATGCAGACATGATCAGGGGGTTCAGTTGCTGTTCAGATAAAATGTCAGGATGAGGAAGAACTGTGATCTAAACGATTTTGATTGTTGGTGGCAGACGGGGCGGTTTGAGTATCTCAGAAACTGCTGATATCCTGGGATTTTCAGGCACAACCGTTTCTAGGATTTACAGAGAATGGCGCAAAAATAAAATAAAACATCCAGTGAGCAGCAGTTCTGTGGGTGAAAACACCTTTTTAATGAGAGAGATCAGACTGGTTCAAGCTATTAGGAAGGTGACAGTAATTCAGATAACAATGTGTGATGGCAATGGTGTGCAGAAGAGCATCTCTGAACGCACAACACATCAAACGTTGAGTGGACGGGCTACAGCAGTAGAACACCATGAACATGCTACGTTATGAAGTAAAGTGACAAACAAGAGAAACTCTGCGGATGCTGGAAATGCAAGCAACACGCAGAAATTGCTGGAGGAACATCTTGTTGACTGTACTCTTTTCCATAGATGCTGCCTGGCCTGCCAAGTCCCTCCAGCATCTTGTGTGTGTTACCTATTAAAGTGCCTGCTGAGTGAATGTCATGAAGTTTGTTTTGCAGCAGCAGTACATCGCAAGGGGGGGTGGCGCGGAGGGAACGCCGACTCAGACCATGAGAGGCCTGCGTTGGGCATTTTCATGCCTTACAAGGCACAGATTGGAAGTCTGTGTGGGGTGCCACTCCTCGCACAGACACTAGAGCAATGTGTGGTTAAGTGCCTTGCTCAAGGACACAAACACGCTGCCTCAGCTGAGGCTCGAACTAGCGACCTTCAGATCACCAGACGAACGCCCTAACCACTTGTGCCCAACACAGTGCAAGACATGAACCATTCAGAAATACGATGGCGGGTGAGCAGATTAGAGAGGAAGTTAGTGTGTTGCTGCAATTGTTCTGTGAGATGGTGTAGATTCCTTGGATCAAAAAGACCTCCTATGCCACAAAGATATATAGAAAATCTGTGACTTTCTTGGTGTAGGTGTGTTGACAAAATTATTAACTCTATTAATTGTAAACAGAATGCTGTTTTTGAAACATCCTCTTCACGCCCGCCCTTTCAATACTCGATAGGTTTCACTGAGATACCCTCACCCACCATTCTTCAAAATTTAAATTCATGTTGCCTTATGCCATGGGGTAAATTGAAGGAAAAGTGTCCAACTATATACACATCATGATGGTTAATCTGCTCAATTATGTTGTGTGATCATGCTGAAATGAAAACTGTGCTCAGAATCTTTTGATATTTGATGTGCTAAATGCACTTTGAAGGTTAAACACAAATAAATCTTGCTAATATGCAAGAGAGATGAAAGTGAATGAAAAATAACTATAAGGTATGCAGCACAAAGATCAACCTTTTCTTATGAATATTCTTTGATCGAATTCAAAATGATACAATATTTTGATGCAGAGTGAAATGTTAGCAGAGTCCTCAAAGGATTGCAAGTGCACTGTCTGTGCAATAGGCCAGCACATTGAGTGAGTGCTTTTCTCTCATAATCTTTCATCTGTCAATATTACAAGAAGTGGTTAAAGCCCTTGGGATACTGTAATATTGATGCAACCATTCTATGGAAAATGTCACACGCCTTCCTTCTGCGTGCCGGGATAAGGGTTGAGGGAATGAGCTGGTCTGCCTTGAATTGCTGTGCAGCCTGCTTCGAGCCGAAAAGTTATGACAATCCTTTTCATTAATGTATGGGAAGGTACGTGTACCTGCAGTGAATTGTGGTTCAGCATTAGTGAGCATGCAGGGCAGACTGAACGATGTTATTGAAAATAAACTTAACGTTTGGAAACTAAAGGAAAATTGATTTCTTTGTTGTTGAGGCTTACGGGGTTCTGAAGGAAGATATTTTTATACAATGGTTTTGTCGCTCTAAACTGCAACAGACAGAGCAGGTTGCAGTCCGCTCTCTTTGTATTTTGTGAAAATATAGAAATTGCAGACTGTGTGCAGCTCTGGTTATCTACCTATAGGAAAGGTATCAATAAGATTGAAAGAGTACAGAGAATGTTCGTAAGGGTGGAGCCGGGAATTCAGGACCTGAGTTATAGGGAATGATTGAATAAGGTTGGGATTTGTAGGAGATTGAGTGGAGATTTGATGGAAGTATACAAAATTATAATGAATTGATCCGCTTGACCCGAAACAGGTGTGTGTGTGTGTGGGCCATGGCAGTCAAAGCTCAAACTGGGCATGGCACCTGATGATGATGATACAAAATTATAAGGGTACAGATACTGTAGACAGGGTAAAAGCAAATAGGCTTTTTCCACTGAGGTTGGGTGAGACCAGAAGTAGAGGTCATGGGTTAAAGGTGAAAGGTGAAGTATTTAATTTATTTTATTTAAGACCATAAGACAAAGGAGTGGAAGTTGCCCATTCGGCCCATTGAGTCTGCTCCGCCATTTTATCATGAGCTGATCCATTCTTCCATTTAGTCCCACTCCCCCGCCTTCTCACCATAACCTTTGATGCCCTGGCTACTCAGATACCTATCAATCTCTGCCTTAAATACACCCAATGACTTGGCCTCCACTGCCGCCCGTGGCAACAAATTCCATAGATTCACCACCCTCTGACTAAAAAAATTTCTTGGTATTTCTGTTCTGAATGGGCGCCCTTCAATCCTTAAGTCATGCCCTCTTGTACTAGACTCCCCCATCATGGGAAACAACTTTGCCACATCCACTCTGTCCATGCCTTTCAACATTCGAAATGTTTCTATGAGGTCTCCCCTCACTCTTCTAAATTTACTTAGAGATTCAGCATGGAACAGGCCCTTTGAGCTCCGCCACTCTGCAGCTCGCCAATTTAACCCTAGCCTCGATACAGGACAATTTACCATGACCAATTAACTTACTAACCAGTACGTCTTTGGACTGCGGGAGGAAACCAGAGCACTCAGAGGAAACCCACACAGACATAGGGAGAATGTACAAACTCCTTACAGGTGGTGCTGGAATTGAACTCCGAATTCCGAAACCCCAAAAACTGTAATAGCGCCGCGCTAGTCGCTACACTACCAAGGTGCCCTTTTAAAGGGACCAGGGGGGCAGCTTCTTCACTCGGAGGGTGGAACGAGTGGCCACTGGAAGTGGCGGATGTAGGGTTGATTGTAACAGTGAAGAGAAATTTCTATAGGTACATATATGGGAGAGGTATAGAGTGGGGTGATGGGATTAGGCAGAATAACAGTTCGGCATGTACTAGATGGGCTGAAGGTCCGGCTTCTGTGCTGTAGTGTTCTATATTGGAAATGTGAAAATAACAGAGAAGATACTCAGCTGGTCAGGCAGCATCTGTGGAGGGATAAATCGGGTTATTGTCCCACCTGGAAGACCTCTCATAAGAACTGTGAGAGAGAGAAATGACTGATGGGGTGACGACAGTGTTGCTGGGAGGATAAGGCAACATGGTCCATAAGACGGTAAGATATCAGGGCTGAAAAACAGCTGTTAAGCTGAAAAAAGACTGTTATGCAGTTGAATAATGCTACACCCTAGCTTGCCAAAGGCCTTTGAATGCTATGGACTATCAAAATCACTTGCTGCATCTAAATATGGGAATTTTATTTTTAAATTAATCCATACTGAATGCATTGTAAATATCTGTTTTGCACAGACTGAAGTAGCATCACAATCTCATTATCTTGAGCAATGATAATAAAGTTTTATTCTATACTGTAGGTGCAGAATTAGGCCATTCGGTCCATCGAGTCTGCTGTCCCATTCCATCATGGCTGATTTATTACCTCTCAACACCGTTCTTCTGCCTTCTCCCCATAACCTGACTAATCAGAAACCTATCAACTTCCGCATTAAATATGCTCCCTGTGGCAATGAATTTGACTGAGTCACCACCCTCTCGCTAAAGAAATTCCTTCTCATCTGTGTTCCAAATGGGCGTCCCTCTATTCTGAGGCTGTGCCCTCTGGTCCTAGGCACCCCACTGCAGGAAACATCCTCTCCACATCCACTCTATCTAGGCCTTTCAATATTCCATGGGTAAAATGGGCAATTAGAAGGAAAGAAAGTGAGAAAAAGCTATGAGATGAGGGATGCTAGAGAGTAAGAAGGCAGACAAATAGTGAGATATGTCAGGTTGTAGGACATACCCACACAGGAGACTCGTTCAATTCTCACCACTGCCTGTAAGGAGTTTGTACATCTTCCCTGTGAAAGTCTGTGTTTCCTCTGGGTTCTCCATTCCTTTCTCCCCACAGACTGAAGACGTATCAGTTGGTAGGTTAATTGATCATTGTAAATTGAATCAGGGGATTGCTGGGCAGCGCAGCTTGAAGGGCCGGGAGGGCCGATTCTATGCCGTATCTCAATAAATAAATAAACATTAACACCAAAGATTCTGCAGGTGCTGGCAACCCAGAGCATCACATGTAAAATGCTGGAGGAACTCAGCAGGTCAGGCAGCATTGATGGAGATGATTGAGCAGGTGCGTTTTGGGCCGAGACCCTTCATCAAGACTGGAAAAGCAGTGGTAAGAAGCCAGAATAAGAAGGTAGGGAGAGGGGAAGGCGGACAAGCTCGCAAGTGATAGGTAAGACCAGGTGAAGAGGAAGGTGGGTGGGTGGAGGAGGTGGAGATGAAGCGAGAAGCTGGGAGGTGTTAGGTGGAAGAATGACAGTACATAAAGGAAGAAGGACATCAGAACTGGATTAAGATTCATGTTTAGTATTAATGCCATACTGTATGTTGTGGGTAGTGGGGTGCAGACTGGTCTCTACCGAAGGAGGTGTAAAGTACTCCTTCCCATCGCTAGCCTGCAGGTTACCCTTGGGCAAGGTGTAGCACCTGATTAGCCCCCAGATCATGGTCATGTGAAGCCATGGGAGCAGGTGGTGGATGGTCGTATGAGCAGCCGGTGCAGATCACAAGTCCTGGTTATGCGACCACTGATGCCAGGCAGACAATCTCTGAAGAGTATTGATAATGGCTGGGGTCACCCGTCTTGTAAAGACACCACCCAGAAGAAGGCAATGGCAAACCACTCCTGTAGAAAAATTTGCCAAGAACAATCGTGGTCAAGACCATGATCATCTAAATCATATGATATGGCACGTAATGATGATGATGGCTGTGTGTTGTGAAAATTGTTGTTTTGTGGCAACAGTACAGAGCAATACAGAATAAAAAGTATAAATGACAATATAGTATAAAATAAAGTTAAATAAGAAGTGCAAAAAGAGAGGAAAAAGTACTGTGGTAGTGTTCATGGGTTCATTGTCCATTTAGAGATCTGACGGTGGAGGGGAAGGAGCTGTTCCTGAAATGTTGAGTGTGTGTTCTGGCTCCTGTACCTCCTCCTGTATGGTAGCAGTGAAAGGAGGGCACGTCCTGGGTGGTGACAAGTGTCCTTAACGATAGATGCCACCTTTTTGAGGTGTCCTGGCTGCTGGGAAGGATAGCACCCATGATGGAGATGGCTGAGTTTTCAACTTTCTGCAGCTTTTTCCCGATCCCGTGCGGTGGCTGCCCGAAGCCCAGTTGGCCAGTACATGCTAATGGAGAGACAAACACCAAGCCAATACCAGTGATGGACGACTTTGGGCAAAGCTAGTCATGATGAATACAAAGAAACTGCTTGAAGGCGTACAATTTGATCGAGGATGCAACTTAGCCAGACAAGAGATGGGATAATGGAATAAGGATTGGAATTGAAATAGGTTACACCGTATGTTCTGAGATACATTGAAAGCATTGTCTTGCGTACTGTTCACACAGATTGGGCCCTAGCGTTTAATGTGTTGCTATTTCAGCTTGGAGCGCTCCCCAACTTGGAGTTCAATTCCGGTACTGTTCTGTAAGGAGTCTCTGTTCGTCCTCTCCTTTCAATGCAAGGGTTTGCCTGGGTCCTCCGGTTCCCTCCCATTGTCCCATTGTTGTACCGGGTAGGTTAACTGGTCATCGTATATTGACCTGTTGATTAGGTTAAGGTTACGCGGGGTTGTGGGGTTGTTGGGACAGAAGTGCCTACACCACACTATATCGCTAAATAAATATACAGAAAAAAATCATTACGCAGTGCATTGTGGTAGAACAAGGAAAGAGAACCATAGGATGCAGAACTACATGTAGCTACAGAGGAAGTGCAATGCAGAGAAACAACAAGGTTTGCAAGATCATAAAGTAGACCATGAGGGCAAGAGTCCATCTTATTATGCTGGGAAACCATTCAATAGTCATATAACAGCAGGGTAAAATCTGCCCTTGAGCCTGGTGTTACTTGCTTCCAGGCTTTTGTATTGTAAGCCCGATGGAAGAAAGGAGAAGAGATGATGTCTGGGGTGGGTGGGATCGTTGATTATTCTGGCTGCTTTACTGAGGCAGCGAGATGTATAGACAGAGTCCATGGAGGGGAGGGCTGGTTCATGGTCATAGTCATACTTTATTGATCCCGGGGGAAATTGGTTTTCATTACAGTTGTACCATAAATAATTAAATAGTAATAAAACCATAAATAATTAAATAGTAATATGTAAATTATGCTAGGAAATAAGTCCAGGAAGCCTATTGGCTCAGGGTGTCTGACCCTCCAAGGGAGGAGTTGTAAAGTTTGATGGCCACAGGCAGGAATGACTTCCTATGACGCTCTGTGTTGCATCTCGGTGGAATGAGTCTCTGGCTGAATGTACTCCTGTGCCCACCCAGTACATTATGTAGTGTATGGGAGACATTGACCAAGGTGGCATGCAACTTGGACAGCATCCTCTTTTCAGACACCACCATCAGAGAGTCCAGTTCCATCCCCACAACATCACTGGCCTTACGAATGAGTTTGTTGATTCTGTTGGTGTCTGCTACCCTCAGCCTGCTGCCCCAGCACACAACAGCAAACATGATCGCACTGGCCAGCACAGACTTGTAGAACATCCTCAGCATTGTCCGGCAGATGTTAAAGGACCTCAGTCTCTTCAGGAAATAGAGACGGCTCTGACCCTTCTTGTAGACAGCCTCAGTATTCTTTGACCAGTCCAGTTTATTGTCAATTCGTATCCCCAGGTATTTGTAATCCTCCACCATGTCCAGACTGACCCCCTGGATGGAAACAGGGGTCACCGGTGCATTAGCTCTCCTCAGGTCCAGCACCTGTGGTGAGCTGAGCTTGTCCACAACTCTCCGCAGTTTCTTGTAGTCACCGGCAGAGCTATCACCACTCCACGCTGTTGGACATTTAGATAGGATGCTTTCTGCAGTGCATCAATAAAAATTGAGTTTATTTTTGGCCTGTGCAGGAGCGCCCAGACAGAGCGATCAGAATGGGAATGGGATAGAGAGTTAAAATACGGTTTACAGGGACCTTTGAGCGGTCCCCTGCAAGCAGAACAAGAGCTTGACAAAAATAATCTCCAATCTATGTTTGGTGTCTGAACGTTGACTAGATTTTGGATCAGGCTGCACGATCCGTAGCAGCAACCCGCTGCCACTGTACCCTGTGCTGGGTGTTCATTGCGTATACATTTACTTCTTCTCCGAGGATGGCTACCTTGTCGTGGCAGAAAAGCTTGTGAGTTCCTTAGCCCCCGAGAGCGATGCCGTCTGGAGTTTAGCTACTGGTAGGGTCACCCACGGTGGCATGGCTAATGAGCGGTTCCAGACAAAGAACGATCCCAGTGGTGGAGCTGGCGGAAGAAGGTGACGCATCACAATGGCAGTGAAGATGCGGCAGTGAGGGGACTTCAGTCATCTTGCACTGTACGCCACTGGATCCTAACCGCCATCTGTCGAGGACCGTGGGGTGGCTGCCCGTGCAGCAGCCTCCCTGTGTTAAACAAAGTCACGCACAGGCACTCTTCATTAAGGGAGTAACTACTTCGGTAAACATCGCACTCGACTTGAGTGATTGCACTACTGTTATTGTATCTTTATTTGCAGCTAGTTTCTCCGCACTCTGGAATTCACCACTCAACAACTGGCGCAATCTGATGTCAAATCCATAAACTACCATTCCGTAAAGCATCATAATGGAGTTTCATTTGTGGAACAGTTTAAAACAACAGCACAAAATTCTGCAAGATGAAGTTTTTTCAGTCTAGTTATTTCTAGGCTTAGGTGATAAATTAGTCTTAGTCAACGAGTCACAGAGTACTACAGCACAGAAACAGGCCATTCAGCCCATCTAGTCCATGCTAAACTATTAATCTGCCTGGTACCATCAATCTGCATGTGGACCATAGCCCTCCATACCCCTTCCATTCATGTACCTATACAAATTTCTCTTTAATGCTGAAATCAAACCCACATCTTCAATTTGCACTGGCAGCTCATTCCACACTCTCACCACCCTCTGAGTGAAGAAGCTCCCCCTCATCTTCCCCTTAAACATTTCTCCTTTCACACTTAACCCATGACCTCTAGTTCTAGTCCATGACCTCTAGGGTAAAAGCCTGCTTGCATTTATCCTATCTATGCCCCCCTCATAATTTTGTGTAGTCCTATCAAATCTCCCCTCATTCTCCTACACAGTAGGGAATAAAATCCTAACTTCATCAATCTTGCCCTAAAACTCAGGTCCTCAAGTCCTGGCAACATCCTTGTAAATTTTCTCTGCCCTCTTTCAATCTTTCTGATACCTTTGCTGTGGTTAGGTAGTTTGTTTTAACAAACAGGTGCAGGAGGTTGCTCACTTGGCTTCTTCAATGTTATTGTTGCAAACCACTGTTAAGCTAATGGTTTGTCACCTTTCTCGTTTTTGATTGGCTAAGTATTACCACTTTACCCATGTAATTGTTTTAACTATGTCACCTATTAACTAGTTTACTTATATCTGAGGAATTTCCTTATCTTATCTGGAAAAGAGATGGATATTTCCAAGGTGCCATCTTTTATTCTTTATTGTTCATTCACCTCTTACCATAATTTCTCAACTCTCTATTTAGTTTTCTTCCTACTTGTGTGTTTGTTTGCACTCTGAAACAAAAGATAGCAGGAATAGCTTTTCATTCCTGGTCCAACACGATCCAGCTTCTCAGCAACACTCACTCAGGTGCAATACCCTAAATGTCCCTGAACGACATCTGTTAAACTGTCCCGATGAAGGATCTTGGCCTGAGTCATCGACTGTCTATTCATCTCCATAGATGCTGCCCGACCTGCTGAGTTCCTCCAGCACTTTGTGTCAGTTACCACGGCCTTTCCTGCTCTCCTTGTTCTACTGATAATTATTTAATCTGTTCATATTTATTTAAATTTCATTACTGATGTTTGAGCATGTGACCATCCTGCTAATTGTTGATTGCTCATTGCTGTTTTTGCGCTGTCGTTTCCACAGAGTGCTCAGTTAATGGTAAGGGTCTATAGCATAAAAAAGGAAACACAAAAAAAAAACACATCCGGTGAATGGCAGTTCTGTGGGCAAAAACATCTTGTTAATGAGCAAAGACAGAGGAGAATGGCCAGACTGGTTCAAGCTGACAGGATAGTTACAGGAAGTACCTCATAAAGCAGGCACTGAGTGTAAAATTACTGTCTGACAGAATCCAAACTAAAACGGTGTAAAAGCAGCTACATTGAATGGTAGATTTACACCATATTAATGGCAACATTTATATTTTATTTCAGCTCTTGCATTAGAACCAAAATTCTTGATAATTGTGGGCTGCAAGTCACCTCACTCATCAAAGTTTGAAGTTCCAAATACACTTATTCTCAAAGTATGCACACTATATACAATCTTCAGATTTATCTCCTTACAGGCAGCCACAAAACAAAGAAACCTGACAGAACCCATTAAAAAAGACAATTGCACTCCCAATGTGCAGAGAGGGGAAAAAAAGCACATCATGGAAACAGTAAAAGTGAGCAAATAGCATTCAGATCTGAAGTTCACAAAAGTGAGTCACAGACCCAAAACCAGCCATCACTGCAGCTGATTCAGGAGCCTGTAGCAGCAGGCCACAGCCAGCGAGCTGAACCGGCCCATCCCTCACCTCCGGCCCCAACACCCTGACCTTTTCAATCTGGCCCGGCACTTAAATCGTCCAAATCTCAGATTGTTTCTTGCTCTCAGAGCTGGGTCCTGCTGCTTTGGTACACTCTCGGGCCCAAGTCTCAACATTTTGATTTGGCCCATACCCGACCTTTGGACCCTTCCAGTGCACATGAAGACCTGGTGAGCAACATAACTGCTCAGTAATGCATGCATGCTCTCAATGAATACAGAATTTTAAGGGAAGTACTTGGTTCAATTGAGCCTGTTGCAATTTACTGCTTTAAGACTTAAACTCATTCAATATTAATTATTGATCAGCAGAATTATTTTAAATATCAATTGGTTGTTTAAAGCAGATCAATTAAGATTGAGACATGCTGTGGATAAATTAATTTTTCAGTTAAATTTAAATATGCAAAAGTTAACAGCAGCCTAGAACACACTTATCTACTATCTATCTTGCAGGGAGCTCACAAATTATTTTTGCTGGAGTTGTTTTGACTGTGAAGTGTTTTAATCACACAAAAAGTGGGTAAATGGGATACGCAGATTTGATTTATGAGACTATATTTTTTAACTACAGGTCACTGCAGTCTTCAATCCAATGAAAAAGAATATTAAGGCTTCATGTGGAAGCAGTGATGGATGGTTTTAGTTAAAAAGCACATTAAAGATGTGTATTAAAACTATTGAATTTTTTTTATGACGGACCTAACTGCGGCAAATCAAACACTTCATTCTTAATAAGCTTTGTCTTTTGCTAACAAAGAAAGTATCTTATTTTATTTTGTAGTTTTCTTAGCTATAATTCCACAAATGTTTGAAATGAAACCACAACAGCCTCCTTTACTCTCCATGCCCTATATACACATATTGACCACTTTATTCACTGGTACCTAATAAAGTGGCCACTGGGTGTATGTTCATGGATTTCTGCTGCTGTAGCCCATCCTCTTCAAGGTTCGATATGTAGTGCATTCAGAGATGCTCTTCTGCACATCACAGTTGTAAAGTGTGGTTATTTGAGTTGCTGTCACCTTCCTGTCAGCTTGAATCAGTCCGGCTATTTTACTCTGACTCCTCTCATTAACAAGGTGTTTTTGCCCACAGAACTGCCACTCACTAGGTGCTCTTTGGTTTTTCACACCATTCCATATAAACTCTACGACTCACACCAGCAGGGTCAGGAACAGTTATTACCACTCGATCATCAGGCTCTTGAGCAAGAGAGGATAACTCACTCAACTTCACTTGCTGCATCTTTGCTCCCACAACCCACGGACTGACTTTCAAGGATTCTTCATCTCATGTTCTCGATGTTTATTGCTTATTTATTTATAAATATTATATTTGCGCTGTTTGTTGTCTTTTGCACGTTGGTTGAACACCCAAGATGGTGCAGTTTCTCATTGATTCTATTATGGTTACTATTCTGTTATGGATTTATTGAGTATGCCTGCAAGAAAATGAATTACAGGGTTGTATACAGTGACATTTTACGTACTTTGTTAATAAATTTACTTTTATCTTTGAACCCTTGGCGGGAGGAGAAGATGGCAGCGTGCCGCGCGTGCGCAGCCCTCCGGTGAAAAATGATATCGTATCTGTTAAATAGGGGCCGTGGACAATTCTGATTTGATGGAGACGGACGTGAAAGCACAGAGGAACATCTGGAGAAATTTCTGAAACACCCGTCCGCTGCTGTCGTTACTGTGTGGTCGGGAATCTTTCGGAGGGTAGGCCTCAAAATCCCCGGCCCTGCCTGCTTTTGGCGACCGAGAAGGAGGTCGGATCGTTCGGACAGAGATGGCGCTCAGTACTCCGTGTCGGAGAGCTGATCAGAGCTCGAAGTTTTCAGATGACTCAGAGTCGGATTGTGGTTGGCATGGCAGGGAAAGTTTTTTCTTCCTTATCCCGTCTGCGTGAGATGTGGGACATTTGAGAAACTTTGAACTTTACTGTGCTCACGGACTTCTTCATCGCGTTATGGTATTGTTACACTGTTTGTAACTATATGTTATAATTATGTGGTTTTGTCAACTTTTTCAGTCTTGGTTTGTCCTGTGTTTTGTGATATCACGCCGGAGGAAATAATGTATCATTTCTTAATACATGCTTTACTAAATGACAATAAAAGAGGACTACGTGTCTTCATAATCATAAACTTTGAGCATGAAAATCCCAGGAGATTAGCAGTTTCTGAGTTACTCAAACCAACCCATCTGGCACCAACAATCACTCTATGTCTAATGTCACTTAGATCACACTTTTTCCCCATTCTGATGTTTGGTCTGAACAACAACTGAACCTCTTGACCATGTCCGCATGCTTTCATGTATTGAGTTGCTGCCACATGATTGGCTGATTAGATATTTGATAACGAGCAAGTGTACAGGAGTACCTAATAAACTGGCTACTGAGTGTAAAAGGCACAACCTTACTTTTTAATAATTTCCACCAAATATTTCTAAGCCATCTGGATTTCTTGGGTACTGTTCAATGTTGTCAATATTTATGACTATTTCAGAAACATCTGGATTTCTTGGCAGTCATCCAATGACTTTTTTTATTGTGTATGTCACAAGAATAGTAAGTAAACTTAGATTCATTCTAAAAAAAATATTCACTGTGAAAAAAAAATCTATTGTGTCTTGTTCAATCAATCTTGCTTTAATTGCTTAATTCATGGGTTGATTTCCCCAGTCCTGTGAAACTGATCCAACCATTGTTGTCTAAATAAATATTTCATTCAAGCTTCAGATGCAGATGGAGGTATAAGAGATGCAGGTATAAGACAGACATGATTTACAGGATACACAGGAGCCCTCCAGATCCCAGAAATTGATTTTCAATGTGTATGAAATACGAAGTATGAAGTTACAATTCTCCCACACACCAGGCCGTCCATTGGTCAGGGTCGACCGTGGCTGTTGTGTTCCAGCTGCCTACGTGATACACAAGCCAGGGCAGTACAATACGGAGAGCAAGCTGTTGCCTGTGTAGCAAGCTCCCCCTCCCCACGCAGCTGATGAATCCAAAGGAACGGCTGAATATGATGCAGTTCGGCTCTGGCATTGTCATAGGAGCTGACAGTCAGCATTGGCTCATTGTAGGACTGCCTTAGAGACTCCAGCCTGGATTTTTACTTGAGGTTTACTCCAAAAGCCTTCAATTACAAAGAAATAGGAGTGTGGATACAACAGAAACACTTCTCTTCCAGAACTGGGTCATCTCACAACACCACCATACTCTCCAAATGAAGGCCATATAGGAACGAGCAGCACATTCCTATTTGGCCTCCAGGATGGGACAACCATCTTCACTCACTCATTCAACTGCCACATAAATAACTGAGATGAAAATACAGTAACTTCACAGATGACATATCTCCACCCCGCCACCCTCAGATTAAACTGCATCTGCCATTTCTCTGCCCATATCTGTAACTCATCTACTGTATATCCCGCTGTAGCCTTTGGCAACCCTCTACTCCCTCCATAACTTCAACAATCATCGTGTCATCTGTTTCAAGTTGAGGACTGTGCGTTAGAACTAGAAAGGAGCCAACCTCCTTACTTATCAGAAGAAATAAAGGCTTCAGCAGCCTGCCAGACATTGCAGGTCTGTCATCATTGCTGGACATCAACAACGCAAGTCTTTTGATTTGGCAGATATTAACACTGAAGTTGGAAGCTTGTTGTGACACTCAGGGGAAGCCAAGATTTGTTCATGCAGTCATGGATAAGATTAGGATATTGATTAGTTCAGGCTGTCCTTTGTGTTACATTTGGCTTTTAAAATGTTGATTTCTGATATTATTTTATATTAAAAAAAATAGCATCAGCCTTAGGACCCACGCTACCTGATTCAGGAATAGTTAGTACCCCTCAACCACCAGGTTCCTGAACCAAAGAGAATAATTTCACTCATCCCTGCACTGAGCTGTTCCCACAACCTGTGGACTCACATTCAAGGACTCTTCATCTCATGCTCCCGATATTTGTTGCTTTTTTATTATTATTATTTTCTTTTTTTTCTTTTTGTATTTGAGCAGTTTGTTGTCTTTTTCACATTGACTTCTTGCCTGTCTCTGTCCTGTGTGGTTTTACATTGATTCTGTTGTGTTTCTTTGTGTGAGCATGTGGCCAAGTGGTGAAAGCATTGGACTAGCGACCTGAAGGTCGTGAGTTCGAGCCCCAGCCAAAGCAATGTGTTGTGTCCTTGAGCAAGGCATTTAATCACACATTGCTCTGCGACGACACTGGTGCCAAGCTGTATGGGTCCTAATGCCCTTCCCTTGGACAACATTAGTGTCGTGGAGCGGGGAGACTTGCAGCATGGGCAACTGCCAGTCTTCCATACAAACTTGCACAGGCCTGTGTCCTGGAGAGTCAAGACTTTCCAGGCGCAGATCCATGGTCTCGCAAGACTAACGGATGTGTTTACTTTGTGTTTACTGTGAATGCCAACAAGAAAATGAATCTCAGAGTTGTATATGGTGACATATAACTACTTTGATAATCAAGTTACTTAGGACTTTGAAATACAGAGTCAGGAAAAAGAAACTTAATCAAAAGTGCTCACCCAAATCTGCATATGAAAAAATCCAGTGGCTTGTCAACCTAACTAATAAGTACTTTATTGGACTGGGTGCATTTCCAGTCACGGGGAGAATGTATAAACTCCTTACAGGCAGTGGCAGGAATTGAACCTTGATCATAAAGATAGCGCTGTAAGGTGTTGCGCTATCTGTTACACTACTGTCGTCAAGTTTCAAAGCAATCCATTAGTGAATGACCAAAGGGGCCAGCTAATAGCATCTATGATCACTAGATCCCAAGTGTTCCCCTGCACAAATGTCTGTCACCTGCCCTGTCTTCTACCCTCATCGGAGATCCAGTATCATACTCTCTCTATCTGGGATTTCTATATGCTGATTAAGGAAACTTTTCTGACAAGCTCTATCCTATCCAGCCCTTTAATAGTCTGGAAGTCCCAGTCAATATGTGGAAAGTAAAAAATCACCTACTATCATAATTCTATGTTTCTTGTACCAGTCTGCAATCCCTCCACAGAATTATTTTATTTTCAGATACAGTGCAGTAACAGGCCCTCCCGGCCTGTGCTGCCCAATCACACCCATGTGGCCAATTAAACTACTAACCTGTCCATCTTTGGAATGTGGGAAGAAACCGGGACAACCGGAGGAAATCCACATGGTCGTAGGGAGAGCGTGAAGACAGTGGTGGGATTTGAACCTGTGTCACTGGTGCTGGAAGGTGGTTCAGGGGTGGAGAGGGTCAGTAACTTTAAATTCCTGGGTGTCACTATCTCACAGGACCTGTCCTGGACCCATCATATAAAGATAATTGCAAAGACAGCGCTTCTACTTCCTTAGGAGTCTGTGGAGATTCAGCATGTCATCAAAACCCTTGGCAATGTTCTATAGGTGTGTGGTGGAACGTGTGCTGACTGGCTGCATTACGGCCTGGTATGGGAGCACCAACGCCTTTGAGTGGAAATTCCTGCAAAAGGTAGTGAATTCAGCCCAGTACATCACGGGTAAAACCCTCCCACCATCGAGCACATCTACATGAAATGTTGTCATAGGAAAGCGACATCAAAAAACACTGGCCACTCAAGACAAGCTCGTTTCTCGCTGCTGCCATCAGGTAGAAGGTACAAGTGTCTCAGGAATCACACCACCAGGTTCAAGAACAATTACTACCTCTCAGACATCAGGCTCTTGAACTAAAGGGCATAACTAAACTCATTTAAGGACTCTTTAATCTTGTTATTTCATTCTCATTATTTATCACTATTTATTTACAATTGCATTTGCACAGTTTGTTGTTCATTGACCCTGTTACAGTTACTGTTCTATAGATTTGCTAAGTAGGCCCGCAGGTAAAGCCTCTCAGGTTGTATGTGGTGACTTATATATACTCTGATAATAAATTTTACTTTGAACTTTGTGAACTTTGCTATGTTATTGTACCACCCCTCCTGACTCCCCTGCTATTTGTCCTCTAAATCCTGTTGATTATTAGGTATTCTATAGTGTAGCATAACCCATAAATTTACATTGTCTAATCCTGGGGTTGCCAACCTGGGCTCTACGAACCCCTCAGTTAGTGGTGGGGGTCCATGGCACTATAAAGGTTGGGAACCCCTGGTATGTTAAACCAGAAACCTCCTGAAGAAAAGTGTACATCGTTATTTAAGTAATTTTTTTAAAGAGGCAGTAGTCAACATGCAAAGATTATGAGGAAGAGTGAAGAGACAAGGAGAGACAGGGATAGAAGGAGTGAAAAAGAGAGAAAGAGAAAGAGAGAACATTGAAAGGGGAGGAATAAATATCTCACCGTTCTTATAGGGGATTGGTGCCAATTAAACAATAGTGCAAAATCAATAAATCATGAACACGATCCCAATTGTTGACAATGTTGTTAACTGTTTGAGGTCTAAATTGTAGATTCTGTTGTTCTAAATTAGGCTAAGTAAAAGTGAAATCAACAGGAGTCATAAATAGAAGCATTTCTGCAGATGTTGGAAATCTTAAGGCATACGCACGCAGTGTTGCAGGAAGCCAGCAGGTCAGGCAGCATCTATGGAGAGAAATGAACTGTCAATGTCTTGGGCTGAGACCTTTCATCGGGACTGGAGAGGAAGTACGATTTTGATCCCCTCCCGTTCTCTATTTTTCCATTCCTACTTCTGGCTTCGCTCCTAGTTGTGTGCTTAATATTTCAGTAATATTTTAGTAATATTGTAAATCTGTTACAGATTAAACATTCTTTGTTTAAATAATTCTTTATGGGTTATATGTAAAAATAAGTGTATTCCCTACCTTATGATGTTACCATGCGACTGTATGCAACTCACTTAAAATAAACACAAAGTTAGACCTGCATTCCTGGACTCCCTTATCTTACTTTGAATTTGTTTAATGTTTTGAAGTTAAAAAACGCAACACTCTTCTCTTCTCCTCAGCTGCGTTAATGTGCAGCAAGTGGACATTCCTGGCAGGTCAGGTTGGGTATGTCCTTCATTCCCACAGAGCACAGAATGTAGAACAATACAGTACAAGAAAACCAATGTAGAAATTAAACATATAGCACAAGATTTAAAAAAGAAGGTGAAAACGAAACACCCAGGTTGGGTCAGCATCATAGGTGGATAGCTGATGTGGACTGAGAAATCGAGTTCCCTGAAGCTGTGGAATTCAGTATGACTGTGGAAAGCTGCAACCTGTCCATTCAGAAGGTGAGGTGCTACTCTCCTCTCTATTCTTCTCTGGGAGGGAAGAACATGCGTTGCCTGATCTGCCAAGCATTTCCAAGCAGTCTGCATTTCACAGCTCCTACCTTCTTTCCTCATTGCTCCTTTATTCCAGGGTAGAAATGCCAGATATAGCTTGGCGGAAGTTTAAAGGGGATGTGCATGGCAAGTTCTTTTTACACAGAGAGCACTGAGTGTCTGGAAGGAGCTCTCAGGGGAGGTGGTGGAAGTAGATATGATAGTGGAATTGAAGAGGTTTTTAGACAGACACATGAATATTAGATTAGATTAGATTATGAAGACATGCAGTCCTCTTTTATTGTCATTTAGTAATGCATGCATTAAGAAATGATACAATATTCCTCCGGTGTGATATCACAAAAACACAGGACAGATCAAGACTGAAAAACTAACAAAACCACATAATTATAACATATAGTTACAACAGTGCAACAATACCATAACTTGATGAAAAACAGGCCATGGCACAGTAAAAAGTTCATAGTTTCTCGAAAGTCCCACATCTCACGCAGACGGGAGAAGGAAGAAAATTCTCCCTGCCATGTGCAACCACCGTCCGACTCTGAGTCGTCCAAAAACTTCGAGCTCTGATCAGCCCTCCGACATCGAGTACCGAGCACCATCTCTATCCGATCGCTTCGACCTCAGCCTCAGTCGCCAGCAGCAGGCAAAGCCGCGGATTCTGGGGCCTTCCCTCCGGAGATTCTCGATTGCACAGTAACAACAGCAGCAAACCAGGCATTTCAGAAATTTCTGCAGATGTTCCTCTGCTTCTCACGTCTGTCTTCATCAAATCAG
The DNA here is from genome assembly GCF_030028105.1 of Mobula birostris. NCBI lineage: Eukaryota > Metazoa > Chordata > Chondrichthyes > Myliobatiformes > Myliobatidae > Mobula > Mobula birostris. The sequence goes on from NC_092395.1 coordinate 6,378,896, forward strand.
AATATACAGGGATGGGAGGGATTTAGACTGTAGAACAATACAGCGCAGGAACTGGCCTTTCGGCCCACAATGATGTGCTGAACCAAGTAAATTATCAATCTAATGACCAACTAAACTAATCTCTTCTGCCCACACATTTTCCTCACATTCATGTGCCTATCAAAACGGCTCTCAAAATTTCCTGAAGTAACTACCTCTAGCACCACTCCAGACAGTACATTCCAGGCACCCACCACTCTCTGTGTAAAGAATGTGTCTCCCGGATCTCCTTTGAAATTACCCCCTCTCACCTTAAATGTATTCTCTCTGGTATTAGCCATTTCAACTCTGAGAAAAAGATATTGCCTCTTTACTCTGTCTATGCTGGAGTTCGAGCCTGGAATTCTAGGTCCTGTCATCGGCTAGTCTGGGGGGCTGATACCGAAACCAAAGCCCAAAGGTCGATTGGTTGTCCGGGAGTTGAAGCTATTTGGCTGAAGTCTGGAGACTGGAGGACTGGCGGCTTGCCCTGGTGTTGAATGACTGTCATTGTGCATGGGAGGGTGGGAAGGAGGAACGGGGCTTTTCAGCTGTTGTTATTTTGCTGCTTGTTGTGTTCTGTCTTGTTCTGCTGAGCACTTTGGGCAAGATATGTAGGCACCAGGATGTGTGGCGACACGAC